>NC_137677.1:20527195-21127195 GCF_963989245.1 Nansenia antarctica | reverse complement strand
CGTGTGTGCAGCCTTTTGCTCAAAAGTGATCAACGTTTCGTTTTCGGAGTCTCTTTTGACAATCTCTTCGAGAGCTGTTTTCAGTCATTAACAGAGCTGTTCTGAAAGTGTCCAAGCGGCCTGTTCTTAGAGTGGACTGTTTTTTGCATTCGTTCTCAAGTTATATCAAACTATCAAAGTGTTGTTTTCTGCCTTTCACGAGCACATTTTGACTTGTTGTTGAATAATCCTATAATGTTACTCTAAATGACAGTCAGAGCAACTTGAATTGCGTGTGTGCAGCCTTTTGCTCAAAAGTAATCAACGTTTCGTTTTCAGAGTCTCTTTTGACAATCTCTTCGAGAGCTGTTTTCAGTCATTAACAGAGCTGTTCTGAAAGTGTCCAAGCGGCCTGTTCTGAGAGTGGACTGTTTTTGCATTCGTTCTCAAGTTCTATCAGTGTTGTTTTCTGCTTTTCTGGAGCACATTTTGACTTGTTGCTGAATGCTCCTATAATGTAACTCTAAATGACAATCAGAGCAACTTGAATTACGTGTGTGCAGCCTTTTGCTCAAAAGTGATCAACGTTTCGTTTTCGGAGTCTCTTTTGACAATCTCTTCGAGAGCTGTTTTCAGTCATTAACAGAGCTGTTCTGAAAGTGTCCAAGCGGCCTGTTCTTAGAGTGGACTGTCTTTTGCATTCGTTCTCAAGTTATATCAAACTATCAAAGTGTTGTTTTCTGCCTTTCACGAGCACATTTTGACTTGTTGTTGAATAATCCTATAATGTAACTCTAAATGACAATCAGAGCAACTTGAATTGCGTGTGTGCAGCCTTTTGCTCAAAAGTGATCAAAGTTTCTTTTTCGGAGTCTCTTTTGACAATCTCTTCGAGAGCTGTTTTCAGTCATTAACAGCGCTGTTCTGAAAGTGTCCAAGCGGCCTGTTCTTAGAGTGGACTGTTTTTTGCATTCGTTCTCAAGTTATATCAAACTATCAAAGTGTTGTTTTCTGCCTTTCACGAGCACATTTTGACTTGTTGTTGAATAATCCTATAATGTAACTCTAAATGACAATCAGAGCAACTTGAATTGCGTGTGTGCAGCCTTTTGCTCAAAAGTGATCAACGTTTCGTTTTCGGAGTCTCTTTTGACAATCTCTTCGAGAGCTGTTTTCAGTCATTAACAGAGCTGTTCTGAAAGTGTCCAAGCGGCCTGTTCTTAGAGTGGACTGTTTTTTGCATTCGTTCTCAAGTTATATCAAACTATCAAAGTGTTGTTTTCTGCCTTTCACAAGCACATTTTGACTTGTTGTTGAATAATCCTATAATGTAACTCTAAATGACAATCAGAGCAACTTGAATTGCGTGTGTGCAGCCTTTTGCTCAAAAGTAATCAACGTTTCGTTTTCAGAGTCTCTTTTGACAATCTCTTCGAGAGCTGTTTTCAGTCATTAACAGAGCTGTTCTGAAAGTGTCCAAGCGGCCTGTTCTGAGAGTGGACTGTTTTTGCATTCGTTCTCAAGTTCTATCAGTGTTGTTTTCTGCTTTTCTGGAGCACATTTTGACTTGTTGCTGAATGCTCCTATAATGTAACTCTAAATGACAATCAGAGCAACTTGAATTACGTGTGTGCAGCCTTTTGCTCAAAAGTGATCAACGTTTCGTTTTCGGAGTCTCTTTTGACAATCTCTTCGAGAGCTGTTTTCAGTCATTAACAGAGCTGTTCTGAAAGTGTCCAAGCGGCCTGTTCTTAGAGTGGACTGTTTTTTGCATTCGTTCTCAAGTTATATCAAACTATCAAAGTGTTGTTTTCTGCCTTTCACGAGCACATTTTGACTTGTTGTTGAATAATCCTATAATGTTACTCTAAATGACAGTCAGAGCAACTTGAATTGCGTGTGCAGCCTTTTGCTCAAAAGTAATCAACGTTTCGTTTTCAGAGTCTCTTTTGACAATCTCTTCGAGAGCTGTTTTCAGTCATTAACAGAGCTGTTCTGAAAGTGTCCAAGCGGCCTGTTCTGAGAGTGGACTGTTTTTGCATTCGTTCTCAAGTTCTATCAGTGTTGTTTTCTGCTTTTCTGGAGCACATTTTGACTTGTTGCTGAATGCTCCTATAATGTAACTCTAAATGACAATCAGAGCAACTTGAATTACGTGTGTGCAGCCTTTTGCTCAAAAGTGATCAACGTTTCGTTTTCGGAGTCTCTTTTGACAATCTCTTCGAGAGCTGTTTTCAGTCATTAACAGAGCTGTTCTGAAAGTGTCCAAGCGGCCTGTTCTTAGAGTGGACTGTCTTTTGCATTCGTTCTCAAGTTATATCAAACTATCAAAGTGTTGTTTTCTGCCTTTCACGAGCACATTTTGACTTGTTGTTGAATAATCCTATAATGTAACTCTAAATGACAATCAGAGCAACTTGAATTGCGTGTGTGCAGCCTTTTGCTCAAAAGTGATCAAAGTTTCTTTTTCGGAGTCTCTTTTGACAATCTCTTCGAGAGCTGTTTTCAGTCATTAACAGCGCTGTTCTGAAAGTGTCCAAGCGGCCTGTTCTTAGAGTGGACTGTTTTTTGCATTCGTTCTCAAGTTATATCAAACTATCAAAGTGTTGTTTTCTGCCTTTCACGAGCACATTTTGACTTGTTGTTGAATAATCCTATAATGTAACTCTAAATGACAATCAGAGCAACTTGAATTGCGTGTGTGCAGCCTTTTGCTCAAAAGTGATCAACGTTTCGTTTTCGGAGTCTCTTTTGACAATCTCTTCGAGAGCTGTTTTCAGTCATTAACAGAGCTGTTCTGAAAGTGTCCAAGCGGCCTGTTCTTAGAGTGGACTGTTTTTTGCATTCGTTCTCAAGTTATATCAAACTATCAAAGTGTTGTTTTCTGCCTTTCACGAGCACATTTTGACTTGTTGTTGAATAATCCTATAATGTTACTCTAAATGACAATCAGAGCAACTTGAATTGCGTGTGTGCAGCCTTTTGCTCAAAAGTAATCAACGTTTCGTTTTCAGAGTCTCTTTTGACAATCTCTTCGAGAGCTGTTTTCAGTCATTAACAGAGCTGTTCTGAAAGTGTCCAAGCGGCCTGTTCTGAGAGTGGACTGTTTTTGCATTCGTTCTCAAGTTCTATCAGTGTTGTTTTCTGCTTTTCTGGAGCACATTTTGACTTGTTGCTGAATGCTCCTATAATGTAACTCTAAATGACAATCAGAGCAACTTGAATTACATGTGTGCAGCCTTTTGCTCAAAAGTGATCAACGTTTCGTTTTCGGAGTCTCTTTTGACAATCTCTTCGAGAGCTGTTTTCAGTCATTAACAGAGCTGTTCTGAAAGTGTCCAAGCGGCCTGTTCTTAGAGTGGACTGTTTTTTGCATTCGTTCTCAAGTTATATCAAACTATCAAAGTGTTGTTTTCTGCCTTTCACGAGCACATTTTGACTTGTTGTTGAATAATCCTATAATGTTACTCTAAATGACAATCAGAGCAACTTGAATTGCGTGTGTGCAGCCTTTTGCTCAAAAGTGATCAACGTTTCGTTTTCAGAGTCTCTTTTGACAATCTCTTCGAGAGCTGTTTTCAGTCATTAACAGAGCTGTTCTGAAAGTGTCCAAGCGGCCTGTTCTTAGAGTGGACAGTTTTTTGCATTCGTTCTCAAGTTATATCAAACTATCAAAGTGTTGTTTTCTGCCTTTCACGAGCACATTTTGACTTGTTGTTGAATAATCCTATAATGTAACTCTAAATGACAATCAGAGCAACTTGAATTGCGTGTGTGCAGCCTTTTGCTCAAAAGTGATCAACGTTTCGTTTTCGGAGTCTCTTTTGACAATCTCTTCGAGAGCTGTTTTCAGTCATTAACAGAGCTGTTCTGAAAGTGTCCAAGCGGCCTATTCTTAGAGTGGACTGTTTTTTGCATTCGTTCTCAAGTTATATCAAACTATCAAAGTGTTGTTTTCTGCCTTTCACGAGCACATTTTGACTTGTTGTTGAATAATCCTATAATGTTACTCTAAATGACAATCAGAGCAACTTGAATTGCGTGTGTGCAGCCTTTTGCTCAAAAGTAATCAACGTTTCGTTTTCAGAGTCTCTTTTGACAATCTCTTCGAGAGCTGTTTTCAGTCATTAACAGAGCTGTTCTGAAAGTGTCCAAGCGGCCTGTTCTGAGAGTGGACTGTTTTTGCATTCGTTCTCAAGTTCTATCAGTGTTGTTTTCTGCTTTTCTGGAGCACATTTTGACTTGTTGCTGAATGCTCCTATAATGTAACTCTAAATGACAATCAGAGCAACTTGAATTACGTGTGTGCAGCCTTTTGCTCAAAAGTGATCAACGTTTCGTTTTCGGAGTCTCTTTTGACAATCTCTTCGAGAGCTGTTTTCAGTCATTAACAGAGCTGTTCTGAAAGTGTCCAAGCGGCCTGTTCTTAGAGTGGACTGTTTTTTGCATTCGTTCTCAAGTTATATCAAACTATCAAAGTGTTGTTTTCTGCCTTTCACGAGCACATTTTGACTTGTTGTTGAATAATCCTATAATGTAACTCTAAATGACAATCAGAGCAACTTGAATTGCGTGTGTGCAGCCTTTTGCTCAAAAGTGATCAAAGTTTCTTTTTCGGAGTCTCTTTTGACAATCTCTTCGAGAGCTGTTTTCAGTCATTAACAGCGCTGTTCTGAAAGTGTCCAAGCGGCCTGTTCTTAGAGTGGACTGTTTTTTGCATTCGTTCTCAAGTTATATCAAACTATCAAAGTGTTGTTTTCTGCCTTTCACGAGCACATTTTGACTTGTTGTTGAATAATCCTATAATGTAACTCTAAATGACAATCAGAGCAACTTGAATTGCGTGTGTGCAGCCTTTTGCTCAAAAGTGATCAACGTTTCGTTTTCGGAGTCTCTTTTGACAATCTCTTCGAGAGCTGTTTTCAGTCATTAACAGAGCTGTTCTGAAAGTGTCCAAGCGGCCTGTTCTTAGAGTGGACTGTTTTTTGCATTCGTTCTCAAGTTATATCAAACTATCAAAGTGTTGTTTTCTGCCTTTCACGAGCACATTTTGACTTGTTGTTGAATAATCCTATAATGTTACTCTAAATGACAATCAGAGCAACTTGAATTGCGTGTGTGCAGCCTTTTGCTCAAAAGTAATCAACGTTTCGTTTTCAGAGTCTCTTTTGACAATCTCTTCGAGAGCTGTTTTCAGTCATTAACAGAGCTGTTCTGAAAGTGTCCAAGCGGCCTGTTCTGAGAGAGGACTGTTTTTGCATTCGTTCTCAAGTTCTATCAGTGTTGTTTTCTGCTTTTCTGGAGCACATTTTGACTTGTTGCTGAATGCTCCTATAATGTAACTCTAAATGACAATCAGAGCAACTTGAATTACGTGTGTGCAGCCTTTTGCTCAAAAGTGATCAACGTTTCGTTTTCGGAGTCTCTTTTGACAATCTCTTCGAGAGCTGTTTTCAGTCATTAACAGAGCTGTTCTGAAAGTGTCCAAGCGGCCTGTTCTTAGAGTGGACTGTTTTTTGCATTCGTTCTCAAGTTATATCAAACTATCAAAGTGTTGTTTTCTGCCTTTCACGAGCACATTTTGACTTGTTGTTGAATAATCCTATAATGTTACTCTAAATGACAATCAGAGCAACTTGAATTGCGTGTGTGCAGCCTTTTGCTCAAAAGTAATCAACGTTTCGTTTTCAGAGTCTCTTTTGACAATCTCTTCGAGAGCTGTTTTCAGTCATTAACAGAGCTGTTCTGAAAGTGTCCAAGCGGCCTGTTCTGAGAGTGGACTGTTTTTGCATTCGTTCTCAAGTTCTATCAGTGTTGTTTTCTGCTTTTCTGGAGCACATTTTGACTTGTTGCTGAATGCTCCTATAATGTAACTCTAAATGACAATCAGAGCAACTTGAATTACGTGTGTGCAGCCTTTTGCTCAAAAGTGATCAACGTTTCGTTTTCGGAGTCTCTTTTGACAATCTCTTCGAGAGCTGTTTTCAGTCATTAACAGAGCTGTTCTGAAAGTGTCCAAGCGGCCTGTTCTTAGAGTGGACTGTTTTTTGCATTCGTTCTCAAGTTATATCAAACTATCAAAGTGTTGTTTTCTGCCTTTCACGAGCACATTTTGACTTGTTGTTGAATAATCCTATAATGTTACTCTAAATGACAATCAGAGCAACTTGAATTGCGTGTGTGCAGCCTTTTGCTCAAAAGTGATCAACGTTTCGTTTTCAGAGTCTCTTTTGACAATCTCTTCGAGAGCTGTTTTCAGTCATTAACAGAGCTGTTCTGAAAGTGTCCAAGCGGCCTGTTCTTAGAGTGGACAGTTTTTTGCATTCGTTCTCAAGTTATATCAAACTATCAAAGTGTTGTTTTCTGCCTTTCACGAGCACATTTTGACTTGTTGTTGAATAATCCTATAATGTAACTCTAAATGACAATCAGAGCAACTTGAATTGCGTGTGTGCAGCCTTTTGCTCAAAAGTGATCAACGTTTCGTTTTCGGAGTCTCTTTTGACAATCTCTTCGAGAGCTGTTTTCAGTCATTAACAGAGCTGTTCTGAAAGTGTCCAAGCGGCCTATTCTTAGAGTGGACTGTTTTTTGCATTCGTTCTCAAGTTATATCAAACTATCAAAGTGTTGTTTTCTGCCTTTCACGAGCACATTTTGACTTGTTGTTGAATAATCCTATAATGTTACTCTAAATGACAATCAGAGCAACTTGAATTGCGTGTGTGCAGCCTTTTGCTCAAAAGTAATCAACGTTTCGTTTTCAGAGTCTCTTTTGACAATCTCTTCGAGAGCTGTTTTCAGTCATTAACAGAGCTGTTCTGAAAGTGTCCAAGCGGCCTGTTCTGAGAGTGGACTGTTTTTGCATTCGTTCTCAAGTTCTATCAGTGTTGTTTTCTGCTTTTCTGGAGCACATTTTGACTTGTTGCTGAATGCTCCTATAATGTAACTCTAAATGACAATCAGAGCAACTTGAATTACGTGTGTGCAGCCTTTTGCTCAAAAGTGATCAACGTTTCGTTTTCGGAGTCTCTTTTGACAATCTCTTCGAGAGCTGTTTTCAGTCATTAACAGAGCTGTTCTGAAAGTGTCCAAGCGGCCTGTTCTTAGAGTGGACTGTTTTTTGCATTCGTTCTCAAGTTATATCAAACTATCAAAGTGTTGTTTTCTGCCTTTCACGAGCACATTTTGACTTGTTGTTGAATAATCCTATAATGTAACTCTAAATGACAATCAGAGCAACTTGAATTGCGTGTGTGCAGCCTTTTGCTCAAAAGTGATCAAAGTTTCTTTTTCGGAGTCTCTTTTGACAATCTCTTCGAGAGCTGTTTTCAGTCATTAACAGCGCTGTTCTGAAAGTGTCCAAGCGGCCTGTTCTTAGAGTGGACTGTTTTTTGCATTCGTTCTCAAGTTATATCAAACTATCAAAGTGTTGTTTTCTGCCTTTCACGAGCACATTTTGACTTGTTGTTGAATAATCCTATAATGTAACTCTAAATGACAATCAGAGCAACTTGAATTGCGTGTGTGCAGCCTTTTGCTCAAAAGTGATCAACGTTTCGTTTTCGGAGTCTCTTTTGACAATCTCTTCGAGAGCTGTTTTCAGTCATTAACAGAGCTGTTCTGAAAGTGTCCAAGCGGCCTGTTCTTAGAGTGGACTGTTTTTTGCATTCGTTCTCAAGTTATATCAAACTATCAAAGTGTTGTTTTCTGCCTTTCACGAGCACATTTTGACTTGTTGTTGAATAATCCTATAATGTTACTCTAAATGACAATCAGAGCAACTTGAATTGCGTGTGTGCAGCCTTTTGCTCAAAAGTAATCAACGTTTCGTTTTCAGAGTCTCTTTTGACAATCTCTTCGAGAGCTGTTTTCAGTCATTAACAGAGCTGTTCTGAAAGTGTCCAAGCGGCCTGTTCTGAGAGTGGACTGTTTTTGCATTCGTTCTCAAGTTCTATCAGTGTTGTTTTCTGCTTTTCTGGAGCACATTTTGACTTGTTGCTGAATGCTCCTATAATGTAACTCTAAATGACAATCAGAGCAACTTGAATTACGTGTGTGCAGCCTTTTGCTCAAAAGTGATCAACGTTTCGTTTTCGGAGTCTCTTTTGACAATCTCTTCGAGAGCTGTTTTCAGTCATTAACAGAGCTGTTCTGAAAGTGTCCAAGCGGCCTGTTCTTAGAGTGGACTGTTTTTTGCATTCGTTCTCAAGTTATATCAAACTATCAAAGTGTTGTTTTCTGCCTTTCACGAGCACATTTTGACTTGTTGTTGAATAATCCTATAATGTTACTCTAAATGACAATCAGAGCAACTTGAATTGCGTGTGTGCAGCCTTTTGCTCAAAAGTAATCAACGTTTCGTTTTCAGAGTCTCTTTTGACAATCTCTTCGAGAGCTGTTTTCAGTCATTAACAGAGCTGTTCTGAAAGTGTCCAAGCGGCCTGTTCTGAGAGTGGACTGTTTTTGCATTCGTTCTCAAGTTCTATCAGTGTTGTTTTCTGCTTTTCTGGAGCACATTTTGACTTGTTGCTGAATGCTCCTATAATGTAACTCTAAATGACAATCAGAGCAACTTGAATTACGTGTGTGCAGCCTTTTGCTCAAAAGTGATCAACGTTTCGTTTTCGGAGTCTCTTTTGACAATCTCTTCGAGAGCTGTTTTCAGTCATTAACAGAGCTGTTCTGAAAGTGTCCAAGCGGCCTGTTCTTAGAGTGGACTGTTTTTTGCATTCGTTCTCAAGTTATATCAAACTATCAAAGTGTTGTTTTCTGCCTTTCACGAGCACATTTTGACTTGTTGTTGAATAATCCTATAATGTTACTCTAAATGACAATCAGAGCAACTTGAATTGCGTGTGTGCAGCCTTTTGCTCAAAAGTAATCAACGTTTCGTTTTCAGAGTCTCTTTTGACAATCTCTTCGAGAGCTGTTTTCAGTCATTAACAGAGCTGTTCTGAAAGTGTCCAAGCGGCCTGTTCTGAGAGTGGACTGTTTTTGCATTCGTTCTCAAGTTCTATCAGTGTTGTTTTCTGCTTTTCTGGAGCACATTTTGACTTGTTGCTGAATGCTCCTATAATGTAACTCTAAATGACAATCAGAGCAACTTGAATTACGTGTGTGCAGCCTTTTGCTCAAAAGTGATCAACGTTTCGTTTTCGGAGTCTCTTTTGACAATCTCTTCGAGAGCTGTTTTCAGTCATTAACAGAGCTGTTCTGAAAGTGTCCAAGCGGCCTGTTCTTAGAGTGGACTGTTTTTTGCATTCGTTCTCAAGTTATATCAAACTATCAAAGTGTTGTTTTCTGCCTTTCACGAGCACATTTTGACTTGTTGTTGAATAATCCTATAATGTAACTCTAAATGACAATCAGAGCAACTTGAATTGCGTGTGTGCAGCCTTTTGCTCAAAAGTGATCAAAGTTTCTTTTTCGGAGTCTCTTTTGACAATCTCTTCGAGAGCTGTTTTCAGTCATTAACAGCGCTGTTCTGAAAGTGTCCAAGCGGCCTGTTCTTAGAGTGGACTGTTTTTTGCATTCGTTCTCAAGTTATATCAAACTATCAAAGTGTTGTTTTCTGCCTTTCACGAGCACATTTTGACTTGTTGTTGAATAATCCTATAATGTAACTCTAAATGACAATCAGAGCAACTTGAATTGCGTGTGTGCAGCCTTTTGCTCAAAAGTGATCAACGTTTCGTTTTCGGAGTCTCTTTTGACAATCTCTTCGAGAGCTGTTTTCAGTCATTAACAGAGCTGTTCTGAAAGTGTCCAAGCGGCCTGTTCTTAGAGTGGACTGTTTTTTGCATTCGTTCTCAAGTTATATCAAACTATCAAAGTGTTGTTTTCTGCCTTTCACGAGCACATTTTGACTTGTTGTTGAATAATCCTATAATGTTACTCTAAATGACAATCAGAGCAACTTGAATTGCGTGTGTGCAGCCTTTTGCACAAAAGTAATCAACGTTTCGTTTTCAGAGTCTCTTTTGACAATCTCTTCGAGAGCTGTTTTCAGTCATTAACAGAGCTGTTCTGAAAGTGTCCAAGCGGCCTGTTCTGAGAGTGGACTGTTTTTGCATTCGTTCTCAAGTTCTATCAGTGTTGTTTTCTGCTTTTCTGGAGCACATTTTGACTTGTTGCTGAATGCTCCTATAATGTAACTCTAAATGTCAATCAGAGCAACTTTAATTACGTGTGTGCAGCCTTTTGCTCAAAAGTGATCAACGTTTCATTTTCGGAGTCTCTTTTGACAATCTCTTCGAGAGCTGTTTTCAGTCATTAACAGAGCTGTTCTGAAAGTGTCCAAGCGGCCTGTTCTTAGAGTGGACTGTTTTTTGCATTCGTTCTCAAGTTATATCAAACTATCAAAGTGTTGTTTTCTGCCTTTCACGAGCACATTTTGACTTGTTGTTGAATAATCCTATAATGTAACTCTAAATGACAATCAGAGCAACTTGAATTGCGTGTGTGCAGCCTTTTGCTCAAAAGTGATCAAAGTTTCGTTTTCGGAGTCTCTTTTGACAATCTCTTCGAGAGCTGTTTTCAGTCATTAACAGCGCTGTTCTGAAAGTGTCCAAGCGGCCTGTTCTTAGAGTGGACTGTTTTTTGCATTCGTTCTCAAGTTATATCAAACTATCAAAGTGTTGTTTTCTGCCTTTCACGAGCACATTTTGACTTGTTGTTGAATAATCCTATAATGTAACTCTAAATGACAATCAGAGCAACTTGAATTGCGTGTGTGCAGCCTTTTGCTCAAAAGTGATCAACGTTTCGTTTTCGGAGTCTCTTTTGACAATCTCTTCGAGAGCTGTTTTCAGTCATTAACAGAGCTGTTCTGAAAGTGTCCAAGCGGCCTGTTCTTAGAGTGGACTGTTTTTTGCATTCGTTCTCAAGTTATATCAAACTATCAAAGTGTTGTTTTCTGCCTTTCACGAGCACATTTTGACTTGTTGTTGAATAATCCTATAATGTTACTCTAAATGACAATCAGAGCAACTTGAATTGCGTGTGTGCAGCCTTTTGCTCAAAAGTAATCAACGTTTCGTTTTCAGAGTCTCTTTTGACAATCTCTTCGAGAGCTGTTTTCAGTCATTAACAGAGCTGTTCTGAAAGTGTCCAAGCGGCCTGTTCTGAGAGTGGACTGTTTTTGCATTCGTTCTCAAGTTCTATCAGTGTTGTTTTCTGCTTTTCTGGAGCACATTTTGACTTGTTGCTGAATGCTCCTATAATGTAACTCTAAATGACAATCAGAGCAACTTGAATTACGTGTGTGCAGCCTTTTGCTCAAAAGTGATCAACGTTTCGTTTTCGGAGTCTCTTTTGACAATCTCTTCGAGAGCTGTTTTCAGTCATTAACAGAGCTGTTCTGAAAGTGTCCAAGCGGCCTGTTCTTAGAGTGGACTGTTTTTTGCATTCGTTCTCAAGTTATATCAAACTATCAAAGTGTTGTTTTCTGCCTTTCACGAGCACATTTTGACTTGTTGTTGAATAATCCTATAATGTAACTCTAAATGACAATCAGAGCAACTTGAATTGCGTGTGTGCAGCCTTTTGCTCAAAAGTGATCAAAGTTTCGTTTTCGGAGTCTCTTTTGACAATCTCTTCGAGAGCTGTTTTCAGTCATTAACAGCGCTGTTCTGAAAGTGTCCAAGCGGCCTGTTCTTAGAGTGGACTGTTTTTTGCATTCGTTCTCAAGTTATATCAAACTATCAAAGTGTTGTTTTCTGCCTTTCACGAGCACATTTTAACTTGTTGTTGAATAATCCTATAATGTAACTTTAAATGACAATCAGAGCAACTTGAATTGCGTGTGTGCAGCCTTTTGCTCAAAAGTGATCAACGTTTCGTTTTCGGAGTCTCTTTTGACAATCTCTTCGAGAGCTGTTTTCAGTCATTAACAGAGCTGTTCTGAAAGTGTCCAAGCGGCCTGTTCTTAGAGTGGAGTGTTTTTTGCATTCGTTCTCAAGTTATATCAAACTATCAAAGTGTTGTTTTCTGCCTTTCACGAGCACATTTTGACTTGTTGTTGAATAATCCTATAATGTAACTCTAAATGACAATCAGAGCAACTTGAATTGCGTGTGTGCAGCCTTTTGCTCAAAAGTGATCAACGTTTCGTTTTCAGAGTCTCTTTTGACAATCTCTTCGAGAGCTGTTTTCAGTCATTAACAGAGCTGTTCTGAAAGTGTCCAAGCGGCCTATTCTGAGAGTGGACTGTTTTTTGCATTCGTTCTCAAGTTCTATCAGTGTTGTTTTCTGCTTTTCTGGAGCACATTTTGACTTGTTGCTGAATGCTCCTATAATGTAACTCTAAATGACAATCAGAGCAACTTGAATTGCGTGTGTGCAGCCTTTTGCTCAAAAGTGATCAACGTTTCGTTTTCGGAGTCTCTTTTGACAATCTCTTCGAGAGCTGTTTTCAGTCATTAACAGAGCTGTTCTGAAAGTGTCCAAGCGGCCTGTTCTTAGAGTGGACTGTTTTTTGCATTCGTTCTCAAGTTATATCAAACTATCAAAGTGTTGTTTTCTGCCTTTCACGAGCACATTTTGACTTGTTGTTGAATAATCCTATAATGTAACTCTAAATGACAATCAGAGCAACTTGAATTGCGTGTGTGCAGCCTTTTGCTCAAAAGTGATCAACGTTTCGTTTTCAGAGTCTCTTTTGACAATCTCTTCGAGAGCTGTTTTCAGTCATTAACAGAGCTGTTCTGAAAGTGTCCAAGCGGCCTGTTCTTAGAGTGGACTGTTTTTTGCATTCGTTCTCAAGGTATATCAAACTATCAAAGTGTTGTTTTCTGCCTTTCACGAGCACATTTTGACTTGTTGTTGAATAATCCTATAATGTTACTCTAAATGACAATCAGAGCAACTTGAATTGCGTGTGTGCAGCCTTTTGCTCAAAATTAATCAACGTTTCGTTTTCAGAGTCTCTTTTGACAATCTCTTCGAGAGCTGTTTTCAGTCATTAACAGAGCTGTTCTGAAAGTGTCCAAGCGGCCTGTTCTTAGAGTGGACAGTTTTTTGCATTCGTTCTCAAGTTATATCAAACTATCAAAGTGTTGTTTTCTGCCTTTCACGAGCACATTTTGACTTGTTGTTGAATAATCCTATAATGTAACTCTAAATGACAATCAGAGCAACTTGAATTGCGTGTGTGCAGCCTTTTGCTCAAAAGTGATCAACGTTTCGTTTTCGGAGTCTCTTTTGACAATCTCTTCGAGAGCTGTTTTCAGTCATTAACAGAGCTGTTCTGAAAGTGTCCAAGCGGCCTATTCTTAGAGTGGACTGTTTTTTGCATTCGTTCTCAAGTTATATCAAACTATCGAAGTGTTGTTTTCTGCCTTTCACGAGCACATTTTGACTTGTTGTTGAATAATCCTATAATGTAACTCTAAATGACAATCAGAGCAACTTGAATTGCGTGTGTGCAGCCTTTTGCTCAAAAGTGATCAACGTTTCGTTTTCGGAGTCTCTTTTGACAATCTCTTCGAGAGCTGTTTTCAGTCATTAACAGAGCTGTTCTGAAAGTGTCCAAGCGGCCTGTTCTTAGAGTGGACTGTTTTTTGCATTCGTTCTCAAGTTATATCAAACTATCAAAGTGTTGTTTTCTGCCTTTCACGAGCACATTTTGACTTGTTGTTGAATAATCCTATAATGTTACTCTAAATGACAATCAGAGCAACTTGAATTGCGTGTGTGCAGCCTTTTGCTCAAAAGTAATCAACGTTTCGTTTTCAGAGTCTCTTTTGACAATCTCTTCGAGAGCTGTTTTCAGTCATTAACAGAGCTGTTCTGAAAGTGTCCAAGCGGCCTGTTCTGAGAGTGGACTGTTTTTGCATTCGTTCTCAAGTTCTATCAGTGTTGTTTTCTGCTTTTCTGGAGCACATTTTGACTTGTTGCTGAATGCTCCTATAATGTAACTCTAAATGACAATCAGAGCAACTTGAATTGCGTGTGTGCAGCCTTTTGCTCAAAAGTGATCAACGTTTCGTTTTCGGAGTCTCTTTTGACAATCTCTTCGAGAGCTGTTTTCAGTCATTAACAGAGCTGTTCTGAAAGTGTCCAAGCGGCCTGTTCTTAGAGTGGACTGTTTTTTGCATTCGTTCTCAAGTTATATCAAACTATCAAAGTGTTGTTTTCTGCCTTTCACGAGCACATTTTGACTTGTTGTTGAATAATCCTATAATGTTACTCTAAATGACAATCAGAGCAACTTGAATTGCGTGTGTGCAGCCTTTTGCTCAAAAGTAATCAACGTTTCGTTTTCAGAGTCTCTTTTGACAATCTCTTCGAGAGCTGTTTTCAGTCATTAACAGAGCTGTTCTGAAAGTGTCCAAGCGGCCTGTTCTGAGAGTGGACTGTTTTTGCATTCGTTCTCAAGTTCTATCAGTGTTGTTTTCTGCTTTTCTGGAGCACATTTTGACTTGTTGCTGAATGCTCCTATAATGTAACTCTAAATGTCAATCAGAGCAACTTTAATTACGTGTGTGCAGCCTTTTGCTCAAAAGTGATCAACGTTTCGTTTTCGGAGTCTCTTTTGACAATCTCTTCGAGAGCTGTTTTCAGTCATTAACAGAGCTGTTCTGAAAGTGTCCAAGCGGCCTGTTCTTAGAGTGGACTGTTTTTTGCATTCGTTCTCAAGTTATATCAAACTATCAAAGTGTTGTTTTCTGCCTTTCACGAGCACATTTTGACTTGTTGTTGAATAATCCTATAATGTAACTCTAAATGACAATCAGAGCAACTTGAATTGCGTGTGTGCAGCCTTTTGCTCAAAAGTGATCAAAGTTTCGTTTTCGGAGTCTCTTTTGACAATCTCTTCGAGAGCTGTTTTCAGTCATTAACAGCGCTGTTCTGAAAGTGTCCAAGCGGCCTGTTCTTAGAGTGGACTGTTTTTTGCATTCGTTCTCAAGTTATATCAAACTATCAAAGTGTTGTTTTCTGCCTTTCACGAGCACATTTTGACTTGTTGTTGAATAATCCTATAATGTAACTCTAAATGACAATCAGAGCAACTTGAATTGCGTGTGTGCAGCCTTTTGCTCAAAAGTGATCAACGTTTCGTTTTCGGAGTCTCTTTTGACAATCTCTTCGAGAGCTGTTTTCAGTCATTAACAGAGCTGTTCTGAAAGTGTCCAAGCGGCCTGTTCTTAGAGTGGACTGTTTTTTGCATTCGTTCTCAAGTTATATCAAACTATCAAAGTGTTGTTTTCTGCCTTTCACGAGCACATTTTGACTTGTTGTTGAATAATCCTATAATGTTACTCTAAATGACAATCAGAGCAACTTGAATTGCGTGTGTGCAGCCTTTTGCTCAAAAGTAATCAACGTTTCGTTTTCAGAGTCTCTTTTGACAATCTCTTCGAGAGCTGTTTTCAGTCATTAACAGAGCTGTTCTGAAAGTGTCCAAGCGGCCTGTTCTGAGAGTGGACTGTTTTTGCATTCGTTCTCAAGTTCTATCAGTGTTGTTTTCTGCTTTTCTGGAGCACATTTTGACTTGTTGCTGAATGCTCCTATAATGTAACTCTAAATGACAATCAGAGCAACTTGAATTACGTGTGTGCAGCCTTTTGCTCAAAAGTGATCAACGTTTCGTTTTCGGAGTCTCTTTTGACAATCTCTTCGAGAGCTGTTTTCAGTCATTAACAGAGCTGTTCTGAAAGTGTCCAAGCGGCCTGTTCTTAGAGTGGACTGTTTTTTGCATTCGTTCTCAAGTTATATCAAACTATCAAAGTGTTGTTTTCTGCCTTTCACGAGCACATTTTGACTTGTTGTTGAATAATCCTATAATGTAACTCTAAATGACAATCAGAGCAACTTGAATTGCGTGTGTGCAGCCTTTTGCTCAAAAGTGATCAACGTTTCGTTTTCGGAGTCTCTTTTGACAATCTCTTCGAGAGCTGTTTTCAGTCATTAACAGAGCTGTTCTGAAAGTGTCCAAGCGGCCTGTTCTTAGAGTGGACTGTTTTTTGCATTCGTTCTCAAGTTATATCAAACTATCAAAGTGTTGTTTTCTGCCTTTCACGAGCACATTTTGACTTGTTGTTGAATAATCCTATAATGTTACTCTAAATGACAATCAGAGCAACTTGAATTGCGTGTGTGCAGCCTTTTGCTCAAAAGTAATCAACGTTTCGTTTTCAGAGTCTCTTTTGACAATCTCTTCGAGAGCTGTTTTCAGTCATTAACAGAGCTGTTCTGAAAGTGTCCAAGCGGCCTGTTCTGAGAGTGGACTGTTTTTGCATTCGTTCTCAAGTTCTATCAGTGTTGTTTTCTGCTTTTCTGGAGCACATTTTGACTTGTTGCTGAATGCTCCTATAATGTAACTCTAAATGACAATCAGAGCAACTTGAATTACGTGTGTGCAGCCTTTTGCTCAAAAGTGATCAACGTTTCGTTTTCGGAGTCTCTTTTGACAATCTCTTCGAGAGCTGTTTTCAGTCATTAACAGAGCTGTTCTGAAAGTGTCCAAGCGGCCTGTTCTTAGAGTGGACTGTTTTTTGCATTCGTTCTCAAGTTATATCAAACTATCAAAGTGTTGTTTTCTGCCTTTCACGAGCACATTTTGACTTGTTGTTGAATAATCCTATAATGTAACTCTAAATGACAATCAGAGCAACTTGAATTGCGTGTGTGCAGCCTTTTGCTCAAAAGTGATCAAAGTTTCTTTTTCGGAGTCTCTTTTGACAATCTCTTCGAGAGCTGTTTTCAGTCATTAACAGCGCTGTTCTGAAAGTGTCCAAGCGGCCTGTTCTTAGAGTGGACTGTTTTTTGCATTCGTTCTCAAGTTATATCAAACTATCAAAGTGTTGTTTTCTGCCTTTCACGAGCACATTTTGACTTGTTGTTGAATAATCCTATAATGTAACTCTAAATGACAATCAGAGCAACTTGAATTGCGTGTGTGCAGCCTTTTGCTCAAAAGTGATCAACGTTTCGTTTTCGGAGTCTCTTTTGACAATCTCTTCGAGAGCTGTTTTCAGTCATTAACAGAGCTGTTCTGAAAGTGTCCAAGCGGCCTGTTCTTAGAGTGGACTGTTTTTTGCATTCGTTCTCAAGTTATATCAAACTATCAAAGTGTTGTTTTCTGCCTTTCACGAGCACATTTTGACTTGTTGTTGAATAATCCTATAATGTTACTCTAAATGACAATCAGAGCAACTTGAATTGCGTGTGTGCAGCCTTTTGCTCAAAAGTAATCAACGTTTCGTTTTCAGAGTCTCTTTTGACAATCTCTTCGAGAGCTGTTTTCAGTCATTAACAGAGCTGTTCTGAAAGTGTCCAAGCGGCCTGTTCTGAGAGTGGACTGTTTTTGCATTCGTTCTCAAGTTCTATCAGTGTTGTTTTCTGCTTTTCTGGAGCACATTTTGACTTGTTGCTGAATGCTCCTATAATGTAACTCTAAATGACAATCAGAGCAACTTGAATTACGTGTGTGCAGCCTTTTGCTCAAAAGTGATCAACGTTTCGTTTTCGGAGTCTCTTTTGACAATCTCTTCGAGAGCTGTTTTCAGTCATTAACAGAGCTGTTCTGAAAGTGTCCAAGCGGCCTGTTCTTAGAGTGGACTGTTTTTTGCATTCGTTCTCAAGTTATATCAAACTATCAAAGTGTTGTTTTCTGCCTTTCACGAGCACATTTTGACTTGTTGTTGAATAATCCTATAATGTTACTCTAAATGACAATCAGAGCAACTTGAATTGCGTGTGTGCAGCCTTTTGCTCAAAAGTAATCAACGTTTCGTTTTCAGAGTCTCTTTTGACAATCTCTTCGAGAGCTGTTTTCAGTCATTAACAGAGCTGTTCTGAAAGTGTCCAAGCGGCCTGTTCTGAGAGTGGACTGTTTTTGCATTCGTTCTCAAGTTCTATCAGTGTTGTTTTCTGCTTTTCTGGAGCACATTTTGACTTGTTGCTGAATGCTCCTATAATGTAACTCTAAATGACAATCAGAGCAACTTGAATTACGTGTGTGCAGCCTTTTGCTCAAAAGTGATCAACGTTTCGTTTTCGGAGTCTCTTTTGACAATCTCTTCGAGAGCTGTTTTCAGTCATTAACAGAGCTGTTCTGAAAGTGTCCAAGCGGCCTGTTCTTAGAGTGGACTGTCTTTTGCATTCGTTCTCAAGTTATATCAAACTATCAAAGTGTTGTTTTCTGCCTTTCACGAGCACATTTTGACTTGTTGTTGAATAATCCTATAATGTAACTCTAAATGACAATCAGAGCAACTTGAATTGCGTGTGTGCAGCCTTTTGCTCAAAAGTGATCAAAGTTTCTTTTTCGGAGTCTCTTTTGACAATCTCTTCGAGAGCTGTTTTCAGTCATTAACAGCGCTGTTCTGAAAGTGTCCAAGCGGCCTGTTCTTAGAGTGGACTGTTTTTTGCATTCGTTCTCAAGTTATATCAAACTATCAAAGTGTTGTTTTCTGCCTTTCACGAGCACATTTTGACTTGTTGTTGAATAATCCTATAATGTAACTCTAAATGACAATCAGAGCAACTTGAATTGCGTGTGTGCAGCCTTTTGCTCAAAAGTGATCAACGTTTCGTTTTCGGAGTCTCTTTTGACAATCTCTTCGAGAGCTGTTTTCAGTCATTAACAGAGCTGTTCTGAAAGTGTCCAAGCGGCCTGTTCTTAGAGTGGACTGTTTTTTGCATTCGTTCTCAAGTTATATCAAACTATCAAAGTGTTGTTTTCTGCCTTTCACGAGCACATTTTGACTTGTTGTTGAATAATCCTATAATGTTACTCTAAATGACAATCAGAGCAACTTGAATTGCGTGTGTGCAGCCTTTTGCTCAAAAGTAATCAACGTTTCGTTTTCAGAGTCTCTTTTGACAATCTCTTCGAGAGCTGTTTTCAGTCATTAACAGAGCTGTTCTGAAAGTGTCCAAGCGGCCTGTTCTGAGAGTGGACTGTTTTTGCATTCGTTCTCAAGTTCTATCAGTGTTGTTTTCTGCTTTTCTGGAGCACATTTTGACTTGTTGCTGAATGCTCCTATAATGTAACTCTAAATGACAATCAGAGCAACTTGAATTACGTGTGTGCAGCCTTTTGCTCAAAAGTGATCAACGTTTCGTTTTCGGAGTCTCTTTTGACAATCTCTTCGAGAGCTGTTTTCAGTCATTAACAGAGCTGTTCTGAAAGTGTCCAAGCGGCCTGTTCTTAGAGTGGACTGTTTTTTGCATTCGTTCTCAAGTTATATCAAACTATCAAAGTGTTGTTTTCTGCCTTTCACGAGCACATTTTGACTTGTTGTTGAATAATCCTATAATGTTACTCTAAATGACAATCAGAGCAACTTGAATTGCGTGTGTGCAGCCTTTTGCTCAAAAGTAATCAACGTTTCGTTTTCAGAGTCTCTTTTGACAATCTCTTCGAGAGCTGTTTTCAGTCATTAACAGAGCTGTTCTGAAAGTGTCCAAGCGGCCTGTTCTGAGAGTGGACTGTTTTTGCATTCGTTCTCAAGTTCTATCAGTGTTGTTTTCTGCTTTTCTGGAGCACATTTTGACTTGTTGCTGAATGCTCCTATAATGTAACTCTAAATGACAATCAGAGCAACTTGAATTACGTGTGTGCAGCCTTTTGCTCAAAAGTGATCAACGTTTCGTTTTCGGAGTCTCTTTTGACAATCTCTTCGAGAGCTGTTTTCAGTCATTAACAGAGCTGTTCTGAAAGTGTCCAAGCGGCCTGTTCTTAGAGTGGACTGTTTTTTGCATTCGTTCTCAAGTTATATCAAACTATCAAAGTGTTGTTTTCTGCCTTTCACGAGCACATTTTGACTTGTTGTTGAATAATCCTATAATGTAACTCTAAATGACAATCAGAGCAACTTGAATTGCGTGTGTGCAGCCTTTTGCTCAAAAGTGATCAAAGTTTCTTTTTCGGAGTCTCTTTTGACAATCTCTTCGAGAGCTGTTTTCAGTCATTAACAGCGCTGTTCTGAAAGTGTCCAAGCGGCCTGTTCTTAGAGTGGACTGTTTTTTGCATTCGTTCTCAAGTTATATCAAACTATCAAAGTGTTGTTTTCTGCCTTTCACGAGCACATTTTGACTTGTTGTTGAATAATCCTATAATGTAACTCTAAATGACAATCAGAGCAACTTGAATTGCGTGTGTGCAGCCTTTTGCTCAAAAGTGATCAACGTTTCGTTTTCGGAGTCTCTTTTGACAATCTCTTCGAGAGCTGTTTTCAGTCATTAACAGAGCTGTTCTGAAAGTGTCCAAGCGGCCTGTTCTTAGAGTGGACTGTTTTTTGCATTCGTTCTCAAGTTATATCAAACTATCAAAGTGTTGTTTTCTGCCTTTCACGAGCACATTTTGACTTGTTGTTGAATAATCCTATAATGTTACTCTAAATGACAATCAGAGCAACTTGAATTGCGTGTGTGCAGCCTTTTGCTCAAAAGTAATCAACGTTTCGTTTTCAGAGTCTCTTTTGACAATCTCTTCGAGAGCTGTTTTCAGTCATTAACAGAGCTGTTCTGAAAGTGTCCAAGCGGCCTGTTCTGAGAGTGGACTGTTTTTGCATTCGTTCTCAAGTTCTATCAGTGTTGTTTTCTGCTTTTCTGGAGCACATTTTGACTTGTTGCTGAATGCTCCTATAATGTAACTCTAAATGTCAATCAGAGCAACTTTAATTACGTGTGTGCAGCCTTTTGCTCAAAAGTGATCAACGTTTCGTTTTCGGAGTCTCTTTTGACAATCTCTTCGAGAGCTGTTTTCAGTCATTAACAGAGCTGTTCTGAAAGTGTCCAAGCGGCCTGTTCTTAGAGTGGACTGTTTTTTGCATTCGTTCTCAAGTTATATCAAACTATCAAAGTGTTGTTTTCTGCCTTTCACGAGCACATTTTGACTTGTTGTTGAATAATCCTATAATGTAACTCTAAATGACAATCAGAGCAACTTGAATTGCGTGTGTGCAGCCTTTTGCTCAAAAGTGATCAAAGTTTCGTTTTCGGAGTCTCTTTTGACAATCTCTTCGAGAGCTGTTTTCAGTCATTAACAGCGCTGTTCTGAAAGTGTCCAAGCGGCCTGTTCTTAGAGTGGACTGTTTTTTGCATTCGTTCTCAAGTTATATCAAACTATCAAAGTGTTGTTTTCTGCCTTTCACGAGCACATTTTGACTTGTTGTTGAATAATCCTATAATGTAACTCTAAATGACAATCAGAGCAACTTGAATTGCGTGTGTGCAGCCTTTTGCTCAAAAGTGATCAACGTTTCGTTTTCGGAGTCTCTTTTGACAATCTCTTCGAGAGCTGTTTTCAGTCATTAACAGAGCTGTTCTGAAAGTGTCCAAGCGGCCTGTTCTTAGAGTGGACTGTTTTTTGCATTCGTTCTCAAGTTATATCAAACTATCAAAGTGTTGTTTTCTGCCTTTCACGAGCACATTTTGACTTGTTGTTGAATAATCCTATAATGTTACTCTAAATGACAATCAGAGCAACTTGAATTGCGTGTGTGCAGCCTTTTGCTCAAAAGTAATCAACGTTTCGTTTTCAGAGTCTCTTTTGACAATCTCTTCGAGAGCTGTTTTCAGTCATTAACAGAGCTGTTCTGAAAGTGTCCAAGCGGCCTGTTCTGAGAGTGGACTGTTTTTGCATTCGTTCTCAAGTTCTATCAGTGTTGTTTTCTGCTTTTCTGGAGCACATTTTGACTTGTTGCTGAATGCTCCTATAATGTAACTCTAAATGACAATCAGAGCAACTTGAATTACGTGTGTGCAGCCTTTTGCTCAAAAGTGATCAACGTTTCGTTTTCGGAGTCTCTTTTGACAATCTCTTCGAGAGCTGTTTTCAGTCATTAACAGAGCTGTTCTGAAAGTGTCCAAGCGGCCTGTTCTTAGAGTGGACTGTTTTTTGCATTCGTTCTCAAGTTATATCAAACTATCAAAGTGTTGTTTTCTGCCTTTCACGAGCACATTTTGACTTGTTGTTGAATAATCCTATAATGTAACTCTAAATGACAATCAGAGCAACTTGAATTGCGTGTGTGCAGCCTTTTGCTCAAAAGTGATCAAAGTTTCGTTTTCGGAGTCTCTTTTGACAATCTCTTCGAGAGCTGTTTTCAGTCATTAACAGCGCTGTTCTGAAAGTGTCCAAGCGGCCTGTTCTTAGAGTGGACTGTTTTTTGCATTCGTTCTCAAGTTATATCAAACTATCAAAGTGTTGTTTTCTGCCTTTCACGAGCACATTTTAACTTGTTGTTGAATAATCCTATAATGTAACTTTAAATGACAATCAGAGCAACTTGAATTGCGTGTGTGCAGCCTTTTGCTCAAAAGTGATCAACGTTTCGTTTTCGGAGTCTCTTTTGACAATCTCTTCGAGAGCTGTTTTCAGTCATTAACAGAGCTGTTCTGAAAGTGTCCAAGCGGCCTGTTCTTAGAGTGGAGTGTTTTTTGCATTCGTTCTCAAGTTATATCAAACTATCAAAGTGTTGTTTTCTGCCTTTCACGAGCACATTTTGACTTGTTGTTGAATAATCCTATAATGTAACTCTAAATGACAATCAGAGCAACTTGAATTGCGTGTGTGCAGCCTTTTGCTCAAAAGTGATCAACGTTTCGTTTTCAGAGTCTCTTTTGACAATCTCTTCGAGAGCTGTTTTCAGTCATTAACAGAGCTGTTCTGAAAGTGTCCAAGCGGCCTATTCTGAGAGTGGACTGTTTTTTGCATTCGTTCTCAAGTTCTATCAGTGTTGTTTTCTGCTTTTCTGGAGCACATTTTGACTTGTTGCTGAATGCTCCTATAATGTAACTCTAAATGACAATCAGAGCAACTTGAATTGCGTGTGTGCAGCCTTTTGCTCAAAAGTGATCAACGTTTCGTTTTCGGAGTCTCTTTTGACAATCTCTTCGAGAGCTGTTTTCAGTCATTAACAGAGCTGTTCTGAAAGTGTCCAAGCGGCCTGTTCTTAGAGTGGACTGTTTTTTGCATTCGTTCTCAAGTTATATCAAACTATCAAAGTGTTGTTTTCTGCCTTTCACGAGCACATTTTGACTTGTTGTTGAATAATCCTATAATGTAACTCTAAATGACAATCAGAGCAACTTGAATTGCGTGTGTGCAGCCTTTTGCTCAAAAGTGATCAACGTTTCGTTTTCAGAGTCTCTTTTGACAATCTCTTCGAGAGCTGTTTTCAGTCATTAACAGAGCTGTTCTGAAAGTGTCCAAGCGGCCTGTTCTTAGAGTGGACTGTTTTTTGCATTCGTTCTCAAGGTATATCAAACTATCAAAGTGTTGTTTTCTGCCTTTCACGAGCACATTTTGACTTGTTGTTGAATAATCCTATAATGTTACTCTAAATGACAATCAGAGCAACTTGAATTGCGTGTGTGCAGCCTTTTGCTCAAAATTAATCAACGTTTCGTTTTCAGAGTCTCTTTTGACAATCTCTTCGAGAGCTGTTTTCAGTCATTAACAGAGCTGTTCTGAAAGTGTCCAAGCGGCCTGTTCTTAGAGTGGACAGTTTTTTGCATTCGTTCTCAAGTTATATCAAACTATCAAAGTGTTGTTTTCTGCCTTTCACGAGCACATTTTGACTTGTTGTTGAATAATCCTATAATGTAACTCTAAATGACAATCAGAGCAACTTGAATTGCGTGTGTGCAGCCTTTTGCTCAAAAGTGATCAACGTTTCGTTTTCGGAGTCTCTTTTGACAATCTCTTCGAGAGCTGTTTTCAGTCATTAACAGAGCTGTTCTGAAAGTGTCCAAGCGGCCTATTCTTAGAGTGGACTGTTTTTTGCATTCGTTCTCAAGTTATATCAAACTATCAAAGTGTTGTTTTCTGCCTTTCACGAGCACATTTTGACTTGTTGTTGAATAATCCTATAATGTAACTCTAAATGACAATCAGAGCAACTTGAATTGCGTGTGTGCAGCCTTTTGCTCAAAAGTGATCAACGTTTCGTTTTCGGAGTCTCTTTTGACAATCTCTTCGAGAGCTGTTTTCAGTCATTAACAGAGCTGTTCTGAAAGTGTCCAAGCGGCCTGTTCTTAGAGTGGACTGTTTTTTGCATTCGTTCTCAAGTTATATCAAACTATCAAAGTGTTGTTTTCTGCCTTTCACGAGCACATTTTGACTTGTTGTTGAATAATCCTATAATGTTACTCTAAATGACAATCAGAGCAACTTGAATTGCGTGTGTGCAGCCTTTTGCTCAAAAGTAATCAACGTTTCGTTTTCAGAGTCTCTTTTGACAATCTCTTCGAGAGCTGTTTTCAGTCATTAACAGAGCTGTTCTGAAAGTGTCCAAGCGGCCTGTTCTGAGAGTGGACTGTTTTTGCATTCGTTCTCAAGTTCTATCAGTGTTGTTTTCTGCTTTTCTGGAGCACATTTTGACTTGTTGCTGAATGCTCCTATAATGTAACTCTAAATGACAATCAGAGCAACTTGAATTGCGTGTGTGCAGCCTTTTGCTCAAAAGTGATCAACGTTTCGTTTTCGGAGTCTCTTTTGACAATCTCTTCGAGAGCTGTTTTCAGTCATTAACAGAGCTGTTCTGAAAGTGTCCAAGCGGCCTGTTCTTACAGTGGACTGTTTTTTGCATTCGTTCTCAAGTTATATCAAACTATCAAAGTGTTGTTTTCTGCCTTTCACGAGCACATTTTGACTTGTTGTTGAATAATCCTATAATGTTACTCTAAATGACAATCAGAGCAACTTGAATTGCGTGTGTGCAGCCTTTTGCTCAAAAGTAATCAACGTTTCGTTTTCAGAGTCTCTTTTGACAATCTCTTCGAGAGCTGTTTTCAGTCATTAACAGAGCTGTTCTGAAAGTGTCCAAGCGGCCTGTTCTGAGAGTGGACTGTTTTTGCATTCGTTCTCAAGTTCTATCAGTGTTGTTTTCTGCTTTTCTGGAGCACATTTTGACTTGTTGCTGAATGCTCCTATAATGTAACTCTAAATGTCAATCAGAGCAACTTTAATTACGTGTGTGCAGCCTTTTGCTCAAAAGTGATCAACGTTTCGTTTTCGGAGTCACTTTTGACAATCTCTTCGAGAGCTGTTTTCAGTCATTAACAGAGCTGTTCTGAAAGTGTCCAAGCGGCCTGTTCTTAGAGTGGACTGTTTTTTGCATTCGTTCTCAAGTTATATCAAACTATCAAAGTGTTGTTTTCTGCCTTTCACGAGCACATTTTGACTTGTTGTTGAATAATCCTATAATGTAACTCTAAATGACAATCAGAGCAACTTGAATTGCGTGTGTGCAGCCTTTTGCTCAAAAGTGATCAAAGTTTCGTTTTCGGAGTCTCTTTTGACAATCTCTTCGAGAGCTGTTTTCAGTCATTAACAGCGCTGTTCTGAAAGTGTCCAAGCGGCCTGTTCTTAGAGTGGACTGTTTTTTGCATTCGTTCTCAAGTTATATCAAACTATCAAAGTGTTGTTTTCTGCCTTTCACGAGCACATTTTGACTTGTTGTTGAATAATCCTATAATGTAACTCTAAATGACAATCAGAGCAACTTGAATTGCGTGTGTGCAGCCTTTTGCTCAAAAGTGATCAACGTTTCGTTTTCGGAGTCTCTTTTGACAATCTCTTCGAGAGCTGTTTTCAGTCATTAACAGAGCTGTTCTGAAAGTGTCCAAGCGGCCTGTTCTTAGAGTGGACTGTTTTTTGCATTCGTTCTCAAGTTATATCAAACTATCAAAGTGTTGTTTTCTGCCTTTCACGAGCACATTTTGACTTGTTGTTGAATAATCCTATAATGTTACTCTAAATGACAATCAGAGCAACTTGAATTGCGTGTGTGCAGCCTTTTGCTCAAAAGTAATCAACGTTTCGTTTTCAGAGTCTCTTTTGACAATCTCTTCGAGAGCTGTTTTCAGTCATTAACAGAGCTGTTCTGAAAGTGTCCAAGCGGCCTGTTCTGAGAGTGGACTGTTTTTGCATTCGTTCTCAAGTTCTATCAGTGTTGTTTTCTGCTTTTCTGGAGCACATTTTGACTTGTTGCTGAATGCTCCTATAATGTAACTCTAAATGACAATCAGAGCAACTTGAATTACGTGTGTGCAGCCTTTTGCTCAAAAGTGATCAACGTTTCGTTTTCGGAGTCTCTTTTGACAATCTCTTCGAGAGCTGTTTTCAGTCATTAACAGAGCTGTTCTGAAAGTGTCCAAGCGGCCTGTTCTTAGAGTGGACTGTTTTTTGCATTCGTTCTCAAGTTATATCAAACTATCAAAGTGTTGTTTTCTGCCTTTCACGAGCACATTTTGACTTGTTGTTGAATAATCCTATAATGTAACTCTAAATGACAATCAGAGCAACTTGAATTGCGTGTGTGCAGCCTTTTGCTCAAAAGTGATCAAAGTTTCGTTTTCGGAGTCTCTTTTGACAATCTCTTCGAGAGCTGTTTTCAGTCATTAACAGCGCTGTTCTGAAAGTGTCCAAGCGGCCTGTTCTTAGAGTGGACTGTTTTTTGCATTCGTTCTCAAGTTATATCAAACTATCAAAGTGTTGTTTTCTGCCTTTCACGAGCACATTTTAACTTGTTGTTGAATAATCCTATAATGTAACTTTAAATGACAATCAGAGCAACTTGAATTGCGTGTGTGCAGCCTTTTGCTCAAAAGTGATCAACGTTTCGTTTTCGGAGTCTCTTTTGACAATCTCTTCGAGAGCTGTTTTCAGTCATTAACAGAGCTGTTCTGAAAGTGTCCAAGCGGCCTGTTCTTAGAGTGGAGTGTTTTTTGCATTCGTTCTCAAGTTATATCAAACTATCAAAGTGTTGTTTTCTGCCTTTCACGAGCACATTTTGACTTGTTGTTGAATAATCCTATAATGTAACTCTAAATGACAATCAGAGCAACTTGAATTGCGTGTGTGCAGCCTTTTGCTCAAAAGTGATCAACGTTTCGTTTTCAGAGTCTCTTTTGACAATCTCTTCGAGAGCTGTTTTCAGTCATTAACAGAGCTGTTCTGAAAGTGTCCAAGCGGCCTATTCTGAGAGTGGACTGTTTTTTGCATTCGTTCTCAAGTTCTATCAGTGTTGTTTTCTGCTTTTCTGCAGCACATTTTGACTTGTTGCTGAATGCTCCTAGAATGTAACTCTAAATGACAATCAGAGCAACTTGAATTGCGTGTGTGCAGCCTTTTGCTCAAAAGTGATCAACGTTTCGTTTTCGGAGTCTCTTTTGACAATCTCTTCGAGAGCTGTTTTCAGTCATTAACAGAGCTGTTCTGAAAGTGTCCAAGCGGCCTGTTCTTAGAGTGGACAGTTTTTTGCATTCGTTCTCAAGTTATATCAAACTATCAAAGTGTTGTTTTCTGCCTTTCACGAGCACATTTTGACTTGTTGTTGAATAATCCTATAATGTAACTCTAAATGACAATCAGAGCAACTTGAATTGCGTGTGTGCAGCCTTTTGCTCAAAAGTGATCAACGTTTCGTTTTCGGAGTCTCTTTTGACAATCTCTTCGAGAGCTGTTTTCAGTCATTAACAGAGCTGTTCTGAAAGTGTCCAAGCGGCCTATTCTTAGAGTGGACTGTTTTTTGCATTCGTTCTCAAGTTATATCAAACTATCAAAGTGTTGTTTTCTGCCTTTCACGAGCACATTTTGACTTGTTGTTGAATAATCCTATAATGTAACTCTAAATGACAATCAGAGCAACTTGAATTGCGTGTGTGCAGCCTTTTGCTCAAAAGTGATCAACGTTTCGTTTTCGGAGTCTCTTTTGACAATCTCTTCGAGAGCTGTTTTCAGTCATTAACAGAGCTGTTCTGAAAGTGTCCAAGCGGCCTGTTCTTAGAGTGGACTGTTTTTTGCATTCGTTCTCAAGTTATATCAAACTATCAAAGTGTTGTTTTCTGCCTTTCACGAGCACATTTTGACTTGTTGTTGAATAATCCTATAATGTTACTCTAAATGACAATCAGAGCAACTTGAATTGCGTGTGTGCAGCCTTTTGCTCAAAAGTGATCAACGTTTCGTTTTCGGAGTCTCTTTTGACAATCTCTTCGAGAGCTGTTTTCAGTCATTAACAGAGCTGTTCTGAAAGTGTCCAAGCGGCCTGTTCTTAGAGTGGACTGTTTTTTGCATTCGTTCTCAAGTTATATCAAACTATCAAAGTGTTGTTTTCTGCCTTTCACGAGCACATTTTGACTTGTTGTTGAATAATCCTATAATGTTACTCTAAATGACAATCAGAGCAACTTGAATTGCGTGTGTGCAGCCTTTTGCTCAAAAGTAATCAACGTTTCGTTTTCAGAGTCTCTTTTGACAATCTCTTCGAGAGCTGTTTTCAGTCATTAACAGAGCTGTTCTGAAAGTGTCCAAGCGGCCTGTTCTGAGAGTGGACTGTTTTTGCATTCGTTCTCAAGTTCTATCAGTGTTGTTTTCTGCTTTTCTGGAGCACATTTTGACTTGTTGCTGAATGCTCCTATAATGTAACTCTAAATGTCAATCAGAGCAACTTTAATTACGTGTGTGCAGCCTTTTGCTCAAAAGTGATCAACGTTTCGTTTTCGGAGTCTCTTTTGACAATCTCTTCGAGAGCTGTTTTCAGTCATTAACAGAGCTGTTCTGAAAGTGTCCAAGCGGCCTGTTCTTAGAGTGGACTGTTTTTTGCATTCGTTCTCAAGTTATATCAAACTATCAAAGTGTTGTTTTCTGCCTTTCACGAGCACATTTTGACTTGTTGTTGAATAATCCTATAATGTAACTCTAAATGACAATCAGAGCAACTTGAATTGCGTGTGTGCAGCCTTTTGCTCAAAAGTGATCAAAGTTTCGTTTTCGGAGTCTCTTTTGACAATCTCTTCGAGAGCTGTTTTCAGTCATTAACAGCGCTGTTCTGAAAGTGTCCAAGCGGCCTGTTCTTAGAGTGGACTGTTTTTTGCATTCGTTCTCAAGTTATATCAAACTATCAAAGTGTTGTTTTCTGCCTTTCACGAGCACATTTTGACTTGTTGTTGAATAATCCTATAATGTAACTCTAAATGACAATCAGAGCAACTTGAATTGCGTGTGTGCAGCCTTTTGCTCAAAAGTGATCAACGTTTCGTTTTCGGAGTCTCTTTTGACAATCTCTTCGAGAGCTGTTTTCAGTCATTAACAGAGCTGTTCTGAAAGTGTCCAAGCGGCCTGTTCTTAGAGTGGACTGTTTTTTGCATTCGTTCTCAAGTTATATCAAACTATCAAAGTGTTGTTTTCTGCCTTTCACGAGCACATTTTGACTTGTTGTTGAATAATCCTATAATGTTACTCTAAATGACAATCAGAGCAACTTGAATTGCGTGTGTGCAGCCTTTTGCTCAAAAGTAATCAACGTTTCGTTTTCAGAGTCTCTTTTGACAATCTCTTCGAGAGCTGTTTTCAGTCATTAACAGAGCTGTTCTGAAAGTGTCCAAGCGGCCTGTTCTGAGAGTGGACTGTTTTTGCATTCGTTCTCAAGTTCTATCAGTGTTGTTTTCTGCTTTTCTGGAGCACATTTTGACTTGTTGCTGAATGCTCCTATAATGTAACTCTAAATGACAATCAGAGCAACTTGAATTACGTGTGTGCAGCCTTTTGCTCAAAAGTGATCAACGTTTCGTTTTCGGAGTCTCTTTTGACAATCTCTTCGAGAGCTGTTTTCAGTCATTAACAGAGCTGTTCTGAAAGTGTCCAAGCGGCCTGTTCTTAGAGTGGACTGTTTTTTGCATTCGTTCTCAAGTTATATCAAACTATCAAAGTGTTGTTTTCTGCCTTTCACGAGCACATTTTGACTTGTTGTTGAATAATCCTATAATGTAACTCTAAATGACAATCAGAGCAACTTGAATTGCGTGTGTGCAGCCTTTTGCTCAAAAGTGATCAAAGTTTCGTTTTCGGAGTCTCTTTTGACAATCTCTTCGAGAGCTGTTTTCAGTCATTAACAGCGCTGTTCTGAAAGTGTCCAAGCGGCCTGTTCTTAGAGTGGACTGTTTTTTGCATTCGTTCTCAAGTTATATCAAACTATCAAAGTGTTGTTTTCTGCCTTTCACGAGCACATTTTAACTTGTTGTTGAATAATCCTATAATGTAACTTTAAATGACAATCAGAGCAACTTGAATTGCGTGTGTGCAGCCTTTTGCTCAAAAGTGATCAACGTTTCGTTTTCGGAGTCTCTTTTGACAATCTCTTCGAGAGCTGTTTTCAGTCATTAACAGAGCTGTTCTGAAAGTGTCCAAGCGGCCTGTTCTTAGAGTGGAGTGTTTTTTGCATTCGTTCTCAAGTTATATCAAACTATCAAAGTGTTGTTTTCTGCCTTTCACGAGCACATTTTGACTTGTTGTTGAATAATCCTATAATGTAACTCTAAATGACAATCAGAGCAACTTGAATTGCGTGTGTGCAGCCTTTTGCTCAAAAGTGATCAACGTTTCGTTTTCAGAGTCTCTTTTGACAATCTCTTCGAGAGCTGTTTTCAGTCATTAACAGAGCTGTTCTGAAAGTGTCCAAGCGGCCTATTCTGAGAGTGGACTGTTTTTTGCATTCGTTCTCAAGTTCTATCAGTGTTGTTTTCTGCTTTTCTGCAGCACATTTTGACTTGTTGCTGAATGCTCCTAGAATGTAACTCTAAATGACAATCAGAGCAACTTGAATTGCGTGTGTGCAGCCTTTTGCTCAAAAGTGATCAACGTTTCGTTTTCGGAGTCTCTTTTGACAATCTCTTCGAGAGCTGTTTTCAGTCATTAACAGAGCTGTTCTGAAAGTGTCCAAGCGGCCTGTTCTTAGAGTGGACAGTTTTTTGCATTCGTTCTCAAGTTATATCAAACTATCAAAGTGTTGTTTTCTGCCTTTCACGAGCACATTTTGACTTGTTGTTGAATAATCCTATAATGTAACTCTAAATGACAATCAGAGCAACTTGAATTGCGTGTGTGCAGCCTTTTGCTCAAAAGTGATCAACGTTTCGTTTTCGGAGTCTCTTTTGACAATCTCTTCGAGAGCTGTTTTCAGTCATTAACAGAGCTGTTCTGAAAGTGTCCAAGCGGCCTATTCTTAGAGTGGACTGTTTTTTGCATTCGTTCTCAAGTTATATCAAACTATCAAAGTGTTGTTTTCTGCCTTTCACGAGCACATTTTGACTTGTTGTTGAATAATCCTATAATGTAACTCTAAATGACAATCAGAGCAACTTGAATTGCGTGTGTGCAGCCTTTTGCTCAAAAGTGATCAACGTTTCGTTTTCGGAGTCTCTTTTGACAATCTCTTCGAGAGCTGTTTTCAGTCATTAACAGAGCTGTTCTGAAAGTGTCCAAGCGGCCTGTTCTTAGAGTGGACTGTTTTTTGCATTCGTTCTCAAGTTATATCAAACTATCAAAGTGTTGTTTTCTGCCTTTCACGAGCACATTTTGACTTGTTGTTGAATAATCCTATAATGTTACTCTAAATGACAATCAGAGCAACTTGAATTGCGTGTGTGCAGCCTTTTGCTCAAAAGTAATCAACGTTTCGTTTTCAGAGTCTCTTTTGACAATCTCTTCGAGAGCTGTTTTCAGTCATTAACAGAGCTGTTCTGAAAGTGTCCAAGCGGCCTGTTCTGAGAGTGGACTGTTTTTGCATTCGTTCTCAAGTTCTATCAGTGTTGTTTTCTGCTTTTCTGGAGCACATTTTGACTTGTTGCTGAATGCTCCTATAATGTAACTCTAAATGACAATCAGAGCAACTTGAATTGCGTGTGTGCAGCCTTTTGCTCAAAAGTGATCAACGTTTCGTTTTCGGAGTCTCTTTTGACAATCTCTTCGAGAGCTGTTTTCAGTCATTAACAGAGCTGTTCTGAAAGTGTCCAAGCGGCCTGTTCTTAGAGTGGACTGTTTTTTGCATTCGTTCTCAAGTTATATCAAACTATCAAAGTGTTGTTTTCTGCCTTTCACGAGCACATTTTGACTTGTTGTTGAATAATCCTATAATGTTACTCTAAATGACAATCAGAGCAACTTGAATTGCGTGTGTGCAGCCTTTTGCTCAAAAGTAATCAACGTTTCGTTTTCAGAGTCTCTTTTGACAATCTCTTCGAGAGCTGTTTTCAGTCATTAACAGAGCTGTTCTGAAAGTGTCCAAGCGGCCTGTTCTTAGAGTGGACTGTTTTTTGCATTCGTTCTCAAGTTATATCAAACTATCAAAGTGTTGTTTTCTGCCTTTCACGAGCACATTTTGACTTGTTGTTGAATAATCCTATAATGTTACTCTAAATGACAATCAGAGCAACTTGAATTGCGTGTGTGCAGCCTTTTGCTCAAAAGTAATCAACGTTTCGTTTTCAGAGTCTCTTTTGACAATCTCTTCGAGAGCTGTTTTCAGTCATTAACAGAGCTGTTCTGAAAGTGTCCAAGCGGCCTGTTCTGAGAGTGGACTGTTTTTGCATTCGTTCTCAAGTTCTATCAGTGTTGTTTTCTGCTTTTCTGGAGCACATTTTGACTTGTTGCTGAATGCTCCTATAATGTAACTCTAAATGTCAATCAGAGCAACTTTAATTACGTGTGTGCAGCCTTTTGCTCAAAAGTGATCAACGTTTCGTTTTCGGAGTCTCTTTTGACAATCTCTTCGAGAGCTGTTTTCAGTCATTAACAGAGCTGTTCTGAAAGTGTCCAAGCGGCCTGTTCTTAGAGTGGACTGTTTTTTGCATTCGTTCTCAAGTTATATCAAACTATCAAAGTGTTGTTTTCTGCCTTTCACGAGCACATTTTGACTTGTTGTTGAATAATCCTATAATGTAACTCTAAATGACAATCAGAGCAACTTGAATTGCGTGTGTGCAGCCTTTTGCTCAAAAGTGATCAAAGTTTCGTTTTCGGAGTCTCTTTTGACAATCTCTTCGAGAGCTGTTTTCAGTCATTAACAGCGCTGTTCTGAAAGTGTCCAAGCGGCCTGTTCTTAGAGTGGACTGTTTTTTGCATTCGTTCTCAAGTTATATCAAACTATCAAAGTGTTGTTTTCTGCCTTTCACGAGCACATTTTGACTTGTTGTTGAATAATCCTATAATGTAACTCTAAATGACAATCAGAGCAACTTGAATTGCGTGTGTGCAGCCTTTTGCTCAAAAGTGATCAACGTTTCGTTTTCGGAGTCTCTTTTGACAATCTCTTCGAGAGCTGTTTTCAGTCATTAACAGAGCTGTTCTGAAAGTGTCCAAGCGGCCTGTTCTTAGAGTGGACTGTTTTTTGCATTCGTTCTCAAGTTATATCAAACTATCAAAGTGTTGTTTTCTGCCTTTCACGAGCACATTTTGACTTGTTGTTGAATAATCCTATAATGTTACTCTAAATGACAATCAGAGCAACTTGAATTGCGTGTGTGCAGCCTTTTGCTCAAAAGTAATCAACGTTTCGTTTTCAGAGTCTCTTTTGACAATCTCTTCGAGAGCTGTTTTCAGTCATTAACAGAGCTGTTCTGAAAGTGTCCAAGCGGCCTGTTCTGAGAGTGGACTGTTTTTGCATTCGTTCTCAAGTTCTATCAGTGTTGTTTTCTGCTTTTCTGGAGCACATTTTGACTTGTTGCTGAATGCTCCTATAATGTAACTCTAAATGACAATCAGAGCAACTTGAATTACGTGTGTGCAGCCTTTTGCTCAAAAGTGATCAACGTTTCGTTTTCGGAGTCTCTTTTGACAATCTCTTCGAGAGCTGTTTTCAGTCATTAACAGAGCTGTTCTGAAAGTGTCCAAGCGGCCTGTTCTTAGAGTGGACTGTTTTTTGCATTCGTTCTCAAGTTATATCAAACTATCAAAGTGTTGTTTTCTGCCTTTCACGAGCACATTTTGACTTGTTGTTGAATAATCCTATAATGTAACTCTAAATGACAATCAGAGCAACTTGAATTGCGTGTGTGCAGCCTTTTGCTCAAAAGTGATCAAAGTTTCGTTTTCGGAGTCTCTTTTGACAATCTCTTCGAGAGCTGTTTTCAGTCATTAACAGCGCTGTTCTGAAAGTGTCCAAGCGGCCTGTTCTTAGAGTGGACTGTTTTTTGCATTCGTTCTCAAGTTATATCAAACTATCAAAGTGTTGTTTTCTGCCTTTCACGAGCACATTTTAACTTGTTGTTGAATAATCCTATAATGTAACTTTAAATGACAATCAGAGCAACTTGAATTGCGTGTGTGCAGCCTTTTGCTCAAAAGTGATCAACGTTTCGTTTTCGGAGTCTCTTTTGACAATCTCTTCGAGAGCTGTTTTCAGTCATTAACAGAGCTGTTCTGAAAGTGTCCAAGCGGCCTGTTCTTAGAGTGGAGTGTTTTTTGCATTCGTTCTCAAGTTATATCAAACTATCAAAGTGTTGTTTTCTGCCTTTCACGAGCACATTTTGACTTGTTGTTGAATAATCCTATAATGTAACTCTAAATGACAATCAGAGCAACTTGAATTGCGTGTGTGCAGCCTTTTGCTCAAAAGTGATCAACGTTTCGTTTTCAGAGTCTCTTTTGACAATCTCTTCGAGAGCTGTTTTCAGTCATTAACAGAGCTGTTCTGAAAGTGTCCAAGCGGCCTATTCTGAGAGTGGACTGTTTTTTGCATTCGTTCTCAAGTTCTATCAGTGTTGTTTTCTGCTTTTCTGCAGCACATTTTGACTTGTTGCTGAATGCTCCTAGAATGTAACTCTAAATGACAATCAGAGCAACTTGAATTGCGTGTGTGCAGCCTTTTGCTCAAAAGTGATCAACGTTTCGTTTTCGGAGTCTCTTTTGACAATCTCTTCGAGAGCTGTTTTCAGTCATTAACAGAGCTGTTCTGAAAGTGTCCAAGCGGCCTGTTCTTAGAGTGGACAGTTTTTTGCATTCGTTCTCAAGTTATATCAAACTATCAAAGTGTTGTTTTCTGCCTTTCACGAGCACATTTTGACTTGTTGTTGAATAATCCTATAATGTAACTCTAAATGACAATCAGAGCAACTTGAATTGCGTGTGTGCAGCCTTTTGCTCAAAAGTGATCAACGTTTCGTTTTCGGAGTCTCTTTTGACAATCTCTTCGAGAGCTGTTTTCAGTCATTAACAGAGCTGTTCTGAAAGTGTCCAAGCGGCCTATTCTTAGAGTGGACTGTTTTTTGCATTCGTTCTCAAGTTATATCAAACTATCAAAGTGTTGTTTTCTGCCTTTCACGAGCACATTTTGACTTGTTGTTGAATAATCCTATAATGTAACTCTAAATGACAATCAGAGCAACTTGAATTGCGTGTGTGCAGCCTTTTGCTCAAAAGTGATCAACGTTTCGTTTTCGGAGTCTCTTTTGACAATCTCTTCGAGAGCTGTTTTCAGTCATTAACAGAGCTGTTCTGAAAGTGTCCAAGCGGCCTGTTCTTAGAGTGGACTGTTTTTTGCATTCGTTCTCAAGTTATATCAAACTATCAAAGTGTTGTTTTCTGCCTTTCACGAGCACATTTTGACTTGTTGTTGAATAATCCTATAATGTTACTCTAAATGACAATCAGAGCAACTTGAATTGCGTGTGTGCAGCCTTTTGCTCAAAAGTAATCAACGTTTCGTTTTCAGAGTCTCTTTTGACAATCTCTTCGAGAGCTGTTTTCAGTCATTAACAGAGCTGTTCTGAAAGTGTCCAAGCGGCCTGTTCTGAGAGTGGACTGTTTTTGCATTCGTTCTCAAGTTCTATCAGTGTTGTTTTCTGCTTTTCTGGAGCACATTTTGACTTGTTGCTGAATGCTCCTATAATGTAACTCTAAATGACAATCAGAGCAACTTGAATTGCGTGTGTGCAGCCTTTTGCTCAAAAGTGATCAACGTTTCGTTTTCGGAGTCTCTTTTGACAATCTCTTCGAGAGCTGTTTTCAGTCATTAACAGAGCTGTTCTGAAAGTGTCCAAGCGGCCTGTTCTTAGAGTGGACTGTTTTTTGCATTCGTTCTCAAGTTATATCAAACTATCAAAGTGTTGTTTTCTGCCTTTCACGAGCACATTTTGACTTGTTGTTGAATAATCCTATAATGTTACTCTAAATGACAATCAGAGCAACTTGAATTGCGTGTGTGCAGCCTTTTGCTCAAAAGTAATCAACGTTTCGTTTTCAGAGTCTCTTTTGACAATCTCTTCGAGAGCTGTTTTCAGTCATTAACAGAGCTGTTCTGAAAGTGTCCAAGCGGCCTGTTCTTAGAGTGGACTGTTTTTTGCATTCGTTCTCAAGTTATATCAAACTATCAAAGTGTTGTTTTCTGCCTTTCACGAGCACATTTTGACTTGTTGTTGAATAATCCTATAATGTTACTCTAAATGACAATCAGAGCAACTTGAATTGCGTGTGTGCAGCCTTTTGCTCAAAAGTAATCAACGTTTCGTTTTCAGAGTCTCTTTTGACAATCTCTTCGAGAGCTGTTTTCAGTCATTAACAGAGCTGTTCTGAAAGTGTCCAAGCGGCCTGTTCTGAGAGTGGACTGTTTTTGCATTCGTTCTCAAGTTCTATCAGTGTTGTTTTCTGCTTTTCTGGAGCACATTTTGACTTGTTGCTGAATGCTCCTATAATGTAACTCTAAATGACAATCAGAGCAACTTGAATTACGTGTGTGCAGCCTTTTGCTCAAAAGTGATCAACGTTTCGTTTTCGGAGTCTCTTTTGACAATCTCTTCGAGAGCTGTTTTCAGTCATTAACAGAGCTGTTCTGAAAGTGTCCAAGCGGCCTGTTCTTAGAGTGGACTGTTTTTTGCATTCGTTCTCAAGTTATATCAAACTATCAAAGTGTTGTTTTCTGCCTTTCACGAGCACATTTTGACTTGTTGTTGAATAATCCTATAATGTAACTCTAAATGACAATCAGAGCAACTTGAATTGCGTGTGTGCAGCCTTTTGCTCAAAAGTGATCAACGTTTCGCTTTCGGAGTCTCTTTTGACAATCTCTTCGAGAGCTGTTTTCAGTCATTAACAGAGCTGTTCTGAAAGTGTCCAAGCGGCCTGTTCTTAGAGTGGACTGTTTTTTGCATTCGTTCTCAAGTTATATCAAACTATCAAAGTGTTGTTTTCTGCCTTTCACGAGCACATTTTGACTTGTTGTTGAATAATCCTATAATGTAACTCTAAATGACAATCAGAGCAACTTGAATTGCGTGTGTGCAGCCTTTTGCTCAAAAGTGATCAACGTTTCGCTTTCGGAGTCTCTTTTGACAATCTCTTCGAGAGCTGTTTTCAGTCATTAACAGAGCTGTTCTGAAAGTGTCCAAGCGGCCTGTTCTTAGAGTGGACTGTTTTTTGCATTCGTTCTCAAGTTATATCAAACTATCAAAGTGTTGTTTTCTGCCTTTCACGAGCACATTTTGACTTGTTGTTGAATAATCCTATAATGTAACTCTAAATGACAATCAGAGCAACTTGAATTGCGTGTGTGCAGCCTTTTGCTCAAAAGTGATCAACGTTTCGTTTTCGGAGTCTCTTTTGACAATCTCTTCGAGAGCTGTTTTCAGTCATTAACAGAGCTGTTCTGAAAGTGTCCAAGCGGCCTGTTCTTAGAGTGGACTGTTTTTTGCATTCGTTCTCAAGTTATATCAAACTATCAAAGTGTTGTTTTCTGCCTTTCACGAGCACATTTTGACTTGTTGTTGAATAATCCTATAATGTAACTCTAAATGACAATCAGAGCAACTTGAATTGCGTGTGTGCAGCCTTTTGCTCAAAAGTGATCAACGTTTCGTTTTCGGAGTCTCTTTTGACAATCTCTTCGAGAGCTGTTTTCAGTCATTAACAGAGCTGTTCTGAAAGTGTCCAAGCGGCCTGTTCTTAGAGTGGACTGTTTTTTGCATTCGTTCTCAAGTTATATCAAACTATCAAAGTGTTGTTTTCTGCCTTTCACGAGCACATTTTGACTTGTTGTTGAATAATCCTATAATGTAACTCTAAATGACAATCAGAGCAACTTGAATTGCGTGTGTGCAGCCTTTTGCTCAAAAGTGATCAACGTTTCGTTTTCAGAGTCTCTTTTGACAATCTCTTCGAGAGCTGTTTTCAGTCATTAACAGAGCTGTTCTGAAAGTGTCCAAGCGGCCAGTTCTTAGAGTGGACTGTTTTTTGCATTCGTTCTCAAGTTATATCAAACTATCAAAGTGTTGTTTTCTGCCTTTCACGAGCACATTTTGACTTGTTGTTGAATAATCCTATAATGTAACTCTAAATGACAATCAGAGCAACTTGAATTGCGTGTGTGCAGCCTTTTGCTCAAAAGTGATCAACGTTTCGTTTTCAGAGTCTCTTTTGACAATCTCTTCGAGAGCTGTTTTCAGTCATTAACAGAGCTATTCTGAAAGTGTCCAAGCGGCCTGTTCTTAGAGTGGACTGTTTTTTGCATTCGTTCTCAAGTTATATCAAACTATCAAAGTGTTGTTTTCTGCCTTTCACGAGCACATTTTGACTTGTTGTTGAATAATCCTATAATGTAACTCTAAATGACAATCAGAGCAACTTGAATTGCATGTGTGCAGCCTTTTGCTCAAAAGTGATCAACGTTTCGTTTTCAGAGTCTCTTTTGACAATCTCTTCGAGAGCTGTTTTCAGTCATTAACAGAGCTGTTCTGAAAGTGTCCAAGCGGCCTGTTCTTAGAGTGGACTGTTTTTTGCATTCGTTCTCAAGTTATATCAAACTATCAAAGTGTTGTTTTCTGCCTTTCACGAGCACATTTTGACTTGTTGTTGAATAATCCTATAATGTAACTCTAAATGGGCAATCAGAGCAACTTGAATTGCGTGTGTGCAGCCTTTTGCTCAAAAGTGATCAACGTTTCGTTTTCAGAGTCTCTTTTGACAATCTCTTCGAGAGCTGTTTTCAGTCATTAACAGAGCTGTTCTGAAAGTGTCCAAGCGGCCTGTTCTTAGAGTGGAGTGTTTTTTGCATTCGTTCTCAAGTTATATCAAACTATCAAAGTGTTGTTTTCTGCCTTTCACGAGCACATTTTGACTTGTTGTTGAATAATCCTATAATGTAACTCTAAATGACAATCAGAGCAACTTGAATTGCGTGTGTGCAGCCTTTTGCTCAAAAGTGATCAACGTTTCGTTTTCAGAGTCTCTTTTGACAATCTCTTCGAGAGCTGTTTTCAGTCATTAACAGAGCTGTTCTGAAAGTGTCCAAGCGGCCTGTTCTTAGAGTGGACTGTTTTTTGCATTCGTTCTCAAGTTATATCAAACTATCAAAGTGTTGTTTTCTGCCTTTCACGAGCACATTTTGACTTGTTGTTGAATAATCCTATAATGTAACTCTAAATGACAATCAGAGCAACTTGAATTGCGTGTGTGCAGCCTTTTGCTCAAAAGTGATCAACGTTTCGTTTTCAGAGTCTCTTTTGACAATCTCTTCGAGAGCTGTTTTCAGTCATTAACAGAGCTGTTCTGAAAGTGTCCAAGCGGCCAGTTCTTAGAGTGGACTGTTTTTTGCATTCGTTCTCAAGTTATATCAAACTATCAAAGTGTTGTTTTCTGCCTTTCACGAGCACATTTTGACTTGTTGTTGAATAATCCTATAATGTAACTCTAAATGACAATCAGAGCAACTTGAATTGCGTGTGTGCAGCCTTTTGCTCAAAAGTGATCAACGTTTCGTTTTCAGAGTCTCTTTTGACAATCTCTTCGAGAGCTGTTTTCAGTCATTAACAGAGCTGTTCTGAAAGTGTCCAAGCGGCCTGTTCTTAGAGTGGACTGTTTTTTGCATTCGTTCTCAAGTTATATCAAACTATCAAAGTGTTGTTTTCTGCCTTTCACGAGCACATTTTGACTTGTTGTTGAATAATCCTATAATGTAACTCTAAATGGACAATCAGAGCAACTTGAATTGCGTGTGTGCAGCCTTTTGCTCAAAAGTGATCAACGTTTCGTTTTCAGAGTCTCTTTTGACAATCTCTTCGAGAGCTGTTTTCAGTCATTAACAGAGCTGTTCTGAAAGTGTCCAAGCGGCCTGTTCTTAGAGTGGAGTGTTTTTTGCATTCGTTCTCAAGTTATATCAAACTATCAAAGTGTTGTTTTCTGCCTTTCACGAGCACATTTTGACTTGTTGTTGAATAATCCTATAATGTAACTCTAAATGACAATCAGAGCAACTTGAATTGCGTGTGTGCAGCCTTTTGCTCAAAAGTGATCAACGTTTCGTTTTCAGAGTCTCTTTTGACAATCTCTTCGAGAGCTGTTTTCAGTCATTAACAGAGCTGTTCTGAAAGTGTCCAAGCGGCCTGTTCTGAGAGTGGACTGTTTTTTGCATTCGTTCTCAAGTTCTATCAGTGTTGTTTTCTGCTTTTCTGGAGCACATTTTGACTTGTTGCTGAATGCTCCTATAATGTAACTCTAAATGACAATCAGAGCAACTTGAATTGCGTGTGTGCAGCCTTTTGCTCAAAAGTGATCAACGTTTCGTTTTCGGAGTCTCTTTTGACAATCTCTTCGAGAGCTGTTTTCAGTCATTAACAGAGCTGTTCTGAAAGTGTCCAAGCGGCCTGTTCTTAGAGTGGACTGTTTTTTGCATTCGTTCTCAAGTTATATCAAACTATCAAAGTGTTGTTTTCTGCCTTTCACGAGCACATTTTGACTTGTTGTTGAATAATCCTATAATGTAACTCTAAATGACAATCAGAGCAACTTGAATTGCGTGTGTGCAGCCTTTTGCTCAAAAGTAATCAACGTTTCGTTTTCAGAGTCTCTTTTGACAATCTCTTCGAGAGCTGTTTTCAGTCATTAACAGAGCTGTTCTGAAAGTGTCCAAGCAGCCTGTTCTGAGAGTGGACTGTTTTTTGCATTCGTTCTCAAGTTCTATCAGTGTTGTTTTCTGCTTTTCTGGAGCACATTTGGACTTGTTGCTGAATGCTCCTATAATGTAACTCTAAATGACAATCAGAGCAGCTTGAATTGCGTGTGTGCAGCCTTTTGCTCAAAAGTGATCAACGTTTCGTTTTCGGAGTCTCTTTTGACAATCTCTTCGAGAGCTGTTTTCAGTCATTAACAGAGCTGTTCTGAAAGTGTCCAAGCGGCCTGTTCTTAGAGTGGACTGTTTTTTGCATTCGTTCTCAAGTTATATCAAACTATCAAAGTGTTGTTTTCTGCCTTTCACGAGCACATTTTGACTTGTTGTTGAATAATCCTATAATGTAACTCTAAATGACAATCAGAGCAACTTGAATTGCGTGTGTGCAGCCTTTTGCTCAAAAGTGATCAACGTTTCGTTTTCAGAGTCTCTTTTGACAATCTCTTCGAGAGCTGTTTTCAGTCATTAACAGAGCTGTTCTGAAAGTGTCCAAGCGGCCTGTTCTTAGAGTGGACTGTTTTTTGCATTCGTTCTCAAGTTCTATCAGTGTTGTTTTCTGCTTTTCTGGAGCACATTTTGACTTGTTGCTGAATGCTCCTATAATGTAACTCTAAATGACAATCAGAGCAACTTGAATTGCGTGTGTGCAGCCTTTTGCTCAAAAGTGATCAACGTTTCGTTTTCGGAGTCTCTTTTGACAATCTCTTCGAGAGCTGTTTTCAGTCATTAACAGAGCTGTTCTGAAAGTGTCCAAGCGGCCTGTTCTTAGAGTGGACTGTTTTTTGCATTCGTTCTCAAGTTATATCAAACTATCAAAGTGTTGTTTTCTGCCTTTCACGAGCACATTTTGACTTGTTGTTGAATAATCCTATAATGTAACTCTAAATGACAATCAGAGCAACTTGAATTGCGTGTGTGCAGCCTTTTGCTCAAAAGTGATCAACGTTTCGTTTTCAGAGTCTCTTTTGACAATCTCTTCGAGAGCTGTTTTCAGTCATTAACAGAGCTGTTCTGAAAGTGTCCAAGCGGCCTGTTCTTAGAGTGGACTGTTTTTTGCATTCGTTCTCAAGTTCTATCAGTGTTGTTTTCTGCTTTTCTGGAGCACATTTTGACTTGTTGCTGAATGCTCCTATAATGTAACTCTAAATGACAATCAGAGCAACTTGAATTGCGTGTGTGCAGCCTTTTGCTCAAAAGTGATCAACGTTTCGTTTTCGGAGTCTCTTTTGACAATCTCTTCGAGAGCTGTTTTCAGTCATTAACAGAGCTGTTCTGAAAGTGTCCAAGCGGCCTGTTCTTAGAGTGGACTGTTTTTTGCATTCGTTCTCAAGTTATATCAAACTATCAAAGTGTTGTTTTCTGCCTTTCACGAGCACATTTTGACTTGTTGTTGAATAATCCTATAATGTAACTCTAAATGACAATCAGAGCAACTTGAATTGCGTGTGTGCAGCCTTTTGCTCAAAAGTGATCAACGTTTCGTTTTCGGAGTCTCTTTTGACAATCTCTTCGAGAGCTGTTTTCAGTCATTAACAGAGCTGTTCTGAAAGTGTCCAAGCGGCCTGTTCTTAGAGTGGACTGTTTTTTGCATTCGTTCTCAAGTTATATCAAACTATCAAAGTGTTGTTTTCTGCCTTTCACGAGCACATTTTGACTTGTTGTTGAATAATCCTATAATGTAACTCTAAATGACAATCAGAGCAACTTGAATTGCGTGTGTGCAGCCTTTTGCTCAAAAGTGATCAACGTTTCGTTTTCAGAGTCTCTTTTGACAATCTCTTCGAGAGCTGTTTTCAGTCATTAACAGAGCTGTTCTGAAAGTGTCCAAGCGGCCTGTTCTTAGAGTGGACTGTGTTTTTTGCATTCGTTCTCAAGTTATATCAAACTATCAAAGTGTTGTTTTCTGCCTTTCTCGAGCACATTTTGACTTGTTGTTGAATGCTCCTATAATGTAACTCTAAATGACAATCAGAGCAACTTGAATTGCGTGTGTGCAGCCTTTTGCTCAAAAGTGATCAACGTTTCGTTTTCGGAGTCTCTTTTGACAATCTCTTCGAGAGCTGTTTTCAGTCATTAACAGAGCTGTTCTGAAAGTGTCCAAGCGGCCTGTTCTTAGAGTGGACTGTTTTTTGCATTCGTTCTCAAGTTATATCAAACTATCAAAGTGTTGTTTTCTGCCTTTCACGAGCACATTTTGACTTGTTGTTGAATAATCCTATAATGTAACTCTAAATGGACAATCAGAGCAACTTGAATTGCGTGTGTGCAGCCTTTTGCTCAAAAGTGATCAACGTTTCGTTTTCAGAGTCTCTTTTGACAATCTCTTCGAGAGCTGTTTTCAGTCATTAACAGAGCTGTTCTGAAAGTGTCCAAGCGGCCTGTTCTTAGAGTGGAGTGTTTTTTGCATTCGTTCTCAAGTTATATCAAACTATCAAAGTGTTGTTTTCTGCCTTTCACGAGCACATTTTGACTTGTTGTTGAATAATCCTATAATGTAACTCTAAATGACAATCAGAGCAACTTGAATTGCGTGTGTGCAGCCTTTTGCTCAAAAGTGATCAACGTTTCGTTTTCAGAGTCTCTTTTGACAATCTCTTCGAGAGCTGTTTTCAGTCATTAACAGAGCTGTTCTGAAAGTGTCCAAGCGGCCTGTTCTGAGAGTGGACTGTTTTTTGCATTCGTTCTCAAGTTCTATCAGTGTTGTTTTCTGCTTTTCTGGAGCACATTTTGACTTTTTGCTGAATGCTCCTATAATGTAACTCTAAATGACAATCAGAGCAACTTGAATTGCGTGTGTGCAGCCTTTTGCTCAAAAGTGATCAACGTTTCGTTTTCGGAGTCTCTTTTGACAATCTCTTCGAGAGCTGTTTTCAGTCATTAACAGAGCTGTTCTGAAAGTGTCCAAGCGGCCTGTTCTTAGAGTGGACTGTTTTTTGCATTCGTTCTCAAGTTATATCAAACTATCAAAGTGTTGTTTTCTGCCTTTCACGAGCACATTTTGACTTGTTGTTGAATAATCCTATAATGTAACTCTAAATGACAATCAGAGCAACTTGAATTGCGTGTGTGCAGCCTTTTGCTCAAAAGTGATCAACGTTTCGTTTTCAGAGTCTCTTTTGACAATCTCTTCGAGAGCTGTTTTCAGTCATTAACAGAGCTGTTCTGAAAGTGTCCAAGCGGCCTGTTCTTAGAGTGGACTGTTTTTTGCATTCGTTCTCAAGTTCTATCAGTGTTGTTTTCTGCTTTTCTGGAGCACATTTTGACTTGTTGCTGAATGCTCCTATAATGTAACTCTAAATGACAATCAGAGCAACTTGAATTGCGTGTGTGCAGCCTTTTGCTCAAAAGTGATCAACGTTTCGTTTTCGGAGTCTCTTTTGACAATCTCTTCGAGAGCTGTTTTCAGTCATTAACAGAGCTGTTCTGAAAGTGTCCAAGCGGCCTGTTCTTAGAGTGGACTGTTTTTTGCATTCGTTCTCAAGTTATATCAAACTATCAAAGTGTTGTTTTCTGCCTTTCACGAGCACATTTTGACTTGTTGTTGAATAATCCTATAATGTAACTCTAAATGACAATCAGAGCAACTTGAATTGCGTGTGTGCAGCCTTTTGCTCAAAAGTGATCAACGTTTCGTTTTCAGAGTCTCTTTTGACAATCTCTTCGAGAGCTGTTTTCAGTCATTAACAGAGCTGTTCTGAAAGTGTCCAAGCGGCCTGTTCTTAGAGTGGACTGTTTTTTGCATTCGTTCTCAAGTTCTATCAGTGTTGTTTTCTGCTTTTCTGGAGCACATTTTGACTTGTTGCTGAATGCTCCTATAATGTAACTCTAAATGACAATCAGAGCAACTTGAATTGCGTGTGTGCAGCCTTTTGCTCAAAAGTGATCAACGTTTCGTTTTCGGAGTCTCTTTTGACAATCTCTTCGAGAGCTGTTTTCAGTCATTAACAGAGCTGTTCTGAAAGTGTCCAAGCGGCCTGTTCTTAGAGTGGACTGTTTTTTGCATTCGTTCTCAAGTTATATCAAACTATCAAAGTGTTGTTTTCTGCCTTTCACGAGCACATTTTGACTTGTTGTTGAATAATCCTATAATGTAACTCTAAATGACAATCAGAGCAACTTGAATTGCGTGTGTGCAGCCTTTTGCTCAAAAGTGATCAACGTTTCGTTTTCGGAGTCTCTTTTGACAATCTCTTCGAGAGCTGTTTTCAGTCATTAACAGAGCTGTTCTGAAAGTGTCCAAGCGGCCTGTTCTTAGAGTGGACTGTGTTTTTTGCATTCGTTCTCAAGTTATATCAAACTATCAAAGTGTTGTTTTCTGCCTTTCTCGAGCACATTTTGACTTGTTGTTGAATGCTCCTATAATGTAACTCTAAATGACAATCAGAGCAACTTGAATTGCGTGTGTGCATCCTTTTGCTCAAAAGTGATCAACGTTTCGTTTTCGGAGTCTCTTTTGACAATCTCTTCGAGAGCTGTTTTCAGTCATTAACAGAGCTGTTCTGAAAGTGTCCAAGCGGCCTGTTCTTAGAGTGGACTGTTTTTTGCATTCGTTCTCAAGTTCTATCAGTGTTGTTTTCTGCTTTTCTGGAGCACATTTTGACTTGTTGCTGAATGCTCCTATAATGTAACTCTAAATGACAATCAGAGCAACTTGAATTGCGTGTGTGCAGCCTTTTGCTCAAAAGTGATCAACGTTTCGTTTTTGGAGTCTCTTTTGACAATCTCTTCGAGAGCTGTTTTCAGTCATTAACAGAGCTGTTCTGAAAGTGTCCAAGCGGCCTGTTCTTAGAGTGGACTGTTTTTTGCATTCGTTCTCAAGTTATATCAAACTATCAAAGTGTTGTTTTCTGCCTTTCACGAGCACATTTTGACTTGTTGTTGAATAATCCTATAATGTAACTCTAAATGACAATCAGAGCAACTTGAATTGCGTGTGTGCAGCCTTTTGCTCAAAAGTGATCAACGTTTCGTTTTCGGAGTCTCTTTTGACAATCTCTTCGAGAGCTGTTTTCAGTCATTAACAGAGCTGTTCTGAAAGTGTCCAAGCGGCCTGTTCTTAGAGTGGACTGTTTTTTGCATTCGTTCTCAAGTTATATCAAACTATCAAAGTGTTGTTTTCTGCCTTTCACGAGCACATTTTGACTTGTTGTTGAATAATCCTATAATGTAACTCTAAATGACAATCAGAGCAACTTGAATTGCGTGTGTGCAGCCTTTTGCTCAAAAGTGATCAACGTTTCGTTTTCAGAGTCTCTTTTGACAATCTCTTCGAGAGCTGTTTTCAGTCATTAACAGAGCTGTTCTGAAAGTGTCCAAGCGGCCTGTTCTTAGAGTGGACTGTGTTTTTTGCATTCGTTCTCAAGTTATATCAAACTATCAAAGTGTTGTTTTCTGCCTTTCTCGAGCACATTTTGACTTGTTGTTGAATGCTCCTATAATGTAACTCTAAATGACAATCAGAGCAACTTGAATTGCGTGTGTGCATCCTTTTGCTCAAAAGTGATCAACGTTTCGTTTTCGGAGTCTCTTTTGACAATCTCTTCGAGAGCTGTTTTCAGTCATTAACAGAGCTGTTCTGAAAGTGTCCAAGCGGCCTGTTCTTAGAGTGGACTGTTTTTTGCATTCGTTCTCAAGTTATATCAAACTATCAAAGTGTTGTTTTCTGCCTTTCACGAGCACATTTTGACTTGTTGTTGAATAATCCTATAATGTAACTCTAAATGACAATCAGAGCAATTTGAATTGCGTGTGTGCAGCCTTTTGCTCAAAAGTGATCAACGTTTCGTTTTCAGAGTCTCTTTTGACAATCTCTTCGAGAGCTGTTTTCAGTCATTAACAGAGCTGTTCTGAAAGTGTCCAAGCGGCCAGTTCTTAGAGTGGACAGTTTTTTGGCATTCGTTCTCAAGTTATATCAAACTATCAAAGTGTTGTTTTCTGCCTTTCACGAGCACATTTTGACTTGTTGTTGAATAATCCTATAATGTAACTCTAAATGACAATCAGAGCAACTTGAATTGCGTGTGTGCAGCCTTTTGCTCAAAAGTGATCAACGTTTCGTTTTCGGAGTCTCTTTTGACAATCTCTTCGAGAGCTGTTTTCAGTCATTAACAGAGCTGTTCTGAAAGTGTCCAAGCGGCCTGTTCTTAGAGTGGACTGTTTTTTGCATTCGTTCTCAAGTTATATCAAACTATCAAAGTGTTGTTTTCTGCCTTTCACGAGCACATTTTGACTTGTTGTTGAATAATCCTATAATGTAACTCTAAATGGACAATCAGAGCAACTTGAATTGCGTGTGTGCAGCCTTTTGCTCAAAAGTGATCAACGTTTCGTTTTCAGAGTCTCTTTTGACAATCTCTTCGAGAGCTGTTTTCAGTCATTAACAGAGCTGTTCTGAAAGTGTCCAAGCGGCCTGTTCTTAGAGTGGACTGTTTTTTGCATTCGTTCTCAAGTTATATCAAACTATCAAAGTGTTGTTTTCTGCCTTTCACGAGCACATTTTGACTTGTTGTTGAATAATCCTATAATGTAACTCTAAATGACAATCAGAGCAACTTGAATTGCGTGTGTGCAGCCTTTTGCTCAAAAGTGATCAACGTTTCGTTTTCGGAGTCTCTTTTGACAATCTCTTCGAGAGCTGTTTTCAGTCATTAACAGAGCTGTTCTGAAAGTGTCCAAGCGGCCTGTTCTTAGAGTGGACTGTTTTTTGCATTCGTTCTCAAGTTATATCAAACTATCAAAGTGTTGTTTTCTGCCTTTCACGAGCACATTTTGACTTGTTGTTGAATAATCCTATAATGTAACTCTAAATGACAATCAGAGCAACTTGAATTGCGTGTGTGCAGCCTTTTGCTCAAAAGTGATCAACGTTTCGTTTTCGGAGTCTCTTTTGACAATCTCTTCGAGAGCTGTTTTCAGTCATTAACAGAGCTGTTCTGAAAGTGTCCAAGCGGCCTGTTCTTAGAGTGGACTGTTTTTTGCATTCGTTCTCAAGTTATATCAAACTATCAAAGTGTTGTTTTCTGCCTTTCACGAGCACATTTTGACTTGTTGTTGAATAATCCTATAATGTAACTCTAAATGACAATCAGAGCAACTTGAATTGCGTGTGTGCAGCCTTTTGCTCAAAAGTGATCAACGTTTCGTTTTCAGAGTCTCTTTTGACAATCTCTTCGAGAGCTGTTTTCAGTCATTAACAGAGCTGTTCTGAAAGTGTCCAAGCGGCCTGTTCTTAGAGTGGACTGTGTTTTTTGCATTCGTTCTCAAGTTATATCAAACTATCAAAGTGTTGTTTTCTGCCTTTCTCGAGCACATTTTGACTTGTTGTTGAATGCTCCTATAATGTAACTCTAAATGACAATCAGAGCAACTTGAATTGCGTGTGTGCATCCTTTTGCTCAAAAGTGATCAACGTTTCGTTTTCGGAGTCTCTTTTGACAATCTCTTCGAGAGCTGTTTTCAGTCATTAACAGAGCTGTTCTGAAAGTGTCCAAGCGGCCTGTTCTTAGAGTGGACTGTTTTTTGCATTCGTTCTCAAGTTATATCAAACTATCAAAGTGTTGTTTTCTGCCTTTCACGAGCACATTTTGACTTGTTGTTGAATAATCCTATAATGTAACTCTAAATGACAATCAGAGCAATTTGAATTGCGTGTGTGCAGCCTTTTGCTCAAAAGTGATCAACGTTTCGTTTTCAGAGTCTCTTTTGACAATCTCTTCGAGAGCTGTTTTCAGTCATTAACAGAGCTGTTCTGAAAGTGTCCAAGCGGCCAGTTCTTAGAGTGGACTGTTTTTTGGCATTCGTTCTCAAGTTATATCAAACTATCAAAGTGTTGTTTTCTGCCTTTCACGAGCACATTTTGACTTGTTGTTGAATAATCCTATAATGTAACTCTAAATGACAATCAGAGCAACTTGAATTGCGTGTGTGCAGCCTTTTGCTCAAAAGTGATCAACGTTTCGTTTTCGGAGTCTCTTTTGACAATCTCTTCGAGAGCTGTTTTCAGTCATTAACAGAGCTGTTCTGAAAGTGTCCAAGCGGCCTGTTCTTAGAGTGGACTGTTTTTTGCATTCGTTCTCAAGTTATATCAAACTATCAAAGTGTTGTTTTCTGCCTTTCACGAGCACATTTTGACTTGTTGTTGAATAATCCTATAATGTAACTCTAAATGGACAATCAGAGCAACTTGAATTGCGTGTGTGCAGCCTTTTGCTCAAAAGTGATCAACGTTTCGTTTTCAGAGTCTCTTTTGACAATCTCTTCGAGAGCTGTTTTCAGTCATTAACAGAGCTGTTCTGAAAGTGTCCAAGCGGCCTGTTCTTAGAGTGGACTGTTTTTTGCATTCGTTCTCAAGTTATATCAAACTATCAAAGTGTTGTTTTCTGCCTTTCACGAGCACATTTTGACTTGTTGTTGAATAATCCTATAATGTAACTCTAAATGACAATCAGAGCAACTTGAATTGCGTGTGTGCAGCCTTTTGCTCAAAAGTGATCAACGTTTCGTTTTCGGAGTCTCTTTTGACAATCTCTTCGAGAGCTGTTTTCAGTCATTAACAGAGCTGTTCTGAAAGTGTCCAAGCGGCCTGTTCTTAGAGTGGACTGTTTTTTGCATTCGTTCTCAAGTTATATCAAACTATCAAAGTGTTGTTTTCTGCCTTTCACGAGCACATTTTGACTTGTTGTTGAATAATCCTATAATGTAACTCTAAATGACAATCAGAGCAACTTGAATTGCGTGTGTGCAGCCTTTTGCTCAAAAGTGATCAACGTTTCGTTTTCAGAGTCTCTTTTGACAATCTCTTCGAGAGCTGTTTTCAGTCATTAACAGAGCTGTTCTGAAAGTGTCCAAGCGGCCTGTTCTTAGAGTGGACTGTGTTTTTTGCATTCGTTCTCAAGTTATATCAAACTATCAAAGTGTTGTTTTCTGCCTTTCTCGAGCACATTTTGACTTGTTGTTGAATGCTCCTATAATGTAACTCTAAATGACAATCAGAGCAACTTGAATTGCGTGTGTGCATCCTTTTGCTCAAAAGTGATCAACGTTTCGTTTTCGGAGTCTCTTTTGACAATCTCTTCGAGAGCTGTTTTCAGTCATTAACAGAGCTGTTCTGAAAGTGTCCAAGCGGCCTGTTCTTAGAGTGGACTGTTTTTTGCATTCGTTCTCAAGTTATATCAAACTATCAAAGTGTTGTTTTCTGCCTTTCACGAGCACATTTTGACTTGTTGTTGAATAATCCTATAATGTAACTCTAAATGACAATCAGAGCAACTTGAATTGCGTGTGTGCAGCCTTTTGCTCAAAAGTGATCAACGTTTCGTTTTCAGAGTCTCTTTTGACAATCTCTTCGAGAGCTGTTTTCAGTCATTAACAGAGCTGTTCTGAAAGTGTCCAAGCGGCCTGTTCTTAGAGTGGACTGTTTTTTGCATTCGTTCTCAAGTTATATCAAACTATCAAAGTGTTGTTTTCTGCCTTTCACGAGCACATTTTGACTTGTTGTTGAATAATCCTATAATGTAACTCTAAATGACAATCAGAGCAACTTGAATTGCGTGTGTGCAGCCTTTTGCTCAAAAGTGATCAACGTTTCGTTTTCGGAGTCTCTTTTGACAATCTCTTCGAGAGCTGTTTTCAGTCATTAACAGAGCTGTTCTGAAAGTGTCCAAGCGGCCTGTTCTTAGAGTGGACTGTGTTTTTTGCATTCGTTCTCAAGTTATATCAAACTATCAAAGTGTTGTTTTCTGCCTTTCACGAGCACATTTTGACTTGTTGTTGAATGATCCTATAATGTAACTCTAAATGACAATCAGAGCAACTTGAATTGCGTGTGTGCAGCCTTTTGCTCAAAAGTGATCAACGTTTCGTTTTCGGAGTCTCTTTTGACAATCTCTTCGAGAGCTGTTTTCAGTCATTAACAGAGCTGTTCTGAAAGTGTCCAAGCGGCCTGTTCTTAGAGTGGACTGTTTTTTGCATTCGTTCTCAAGTTATATCAAACTATCAAAGTGTTGTTTTCTGCCTTTCACGAGCACATTTTGACTTGTTGTTGAATAATCCTATAATGTAACTCTAAATGACAATCAGAGCAACTTGAATTGCGTGTGTGCAGCCTTTTGCTCAAAAGTGATCAACGTTTCGTTTTCAGAGTCTCTTTTGACAATCTCTTCGAGAGCTGTTTTCAGTCATTAACAGAGCTGTTCTGAAAGTGTCCAAGCGGCCTGTTCTTAGAGTGGACTGTGTTTTTTGCATTCGTTCTCAAGTTATATCAAACTATCAAAGTGTTGTTTTCTGCCTTTCTCGAGCACATTTTGACTTGTTGTTGAATGCTCCTATAATGTAACTCTAAATGACAATCAGAGCAACTTGAATTGCGTGTGTGCATCCTTTTGCTCAAAAGTGATCAACGTTTCGTTTTCGGAGTCTCTTTTGACAATCTCTTCGAGAGCTGTTTTCAGTCATTAACAGAGCTGTTCTGAAAGTGTCCTAGCGGCCTGTTCTTAGAGTGGACTGTTTTTTGCATTCGTTCTCAAGTTATATCAAACTATCAAAGTGTTGTTTTCTGCCTTTCACGAGCACATTTTGACTTGTTGTTGAATAATCCTATAATGTAACTCTAAATGATAATCAGAGCAATTTGAATTGCGTGTGTGCAGCCTTTTGCTCAAAAGTGATCAACGTTTCGTTTTCAGAGTCTCTTTTGACAATCTCTTCGAGAGCTGTTTTCAGTCATTAACAGAGCTGTTCTGAAAGTGTCCAAGCGGCCAGTTCTTAGAGTGGACTGTTTTTTGGCATTCGTTCTCAAGTTATATCAAACTATCAAAGTGTTGTTTTCTGCCTTTCACGAGCACATTTTGACTTGTTGTTGAATAATCCTATAATGTAACTCTAAATGACAATCAGAGCAACTTGAATTGCGTGTGTGCAGCCTTTTGCTCAAAAGTGATCAACGTTTCGTTTTCAGAGTCTCTTTTGACAATCTCTTCGAGAGCTGTTTTCAGTCATTAACAGAGCTGTTCTGAAAGTGTCCAAGCGGCCTGTTCTTAGAGTGGACTGTGTTTTTTGCATTCGTTCTCAAGTTATATCAAACTATCAAAGTGTTGTTTTCTGCCTTTCTCGAGCACATTTTGACTTGTTGTTGAATGCTCCTATAATGTAACTCTAAATGACAATCAGAGCAACTTGAATTGCGTGTGTGCAGCCTTTTGCTCAAAAGTGATCAACGTTTCGTTTTCGGAGTCTCTTTTGACAATCTCTTCGAGAGCTGTTTTCAGTCATTAACAGAGCTGTTCTGAAAGTGTCCAAGCGGCCTGTTCTTAGAGTGGACTGTTTTTTGCATTCGTTCTCAAGTTATATCAAACTATCAAAGTGTTGTTTTCTGCCTTTCACGAGCACATTTTGACTTGTTGTTGAATAATCCTATAATGTAACTCTAAATGACAATCAGAGCAATTTGAATTGCGTGTGTTCAGCCTTTTGCTCAAAAGTGATCAACTTTTCGTTTTCAGAGTCTCTTTTGACAATCTCTTCGAGAGCTGTTTTCAGTCATTAACAGAGCTGTTCTGAAAGTGTCCAAGCGGCCAGTTCTTAGAGTGGACTGTTTTTTGCATTCGTTCTCAAGTTATATCAAACTATCAAAGTGTTGTTTTCTGCCTTTCACGAGCACATTTTGACTTGTTGTTGAATAATCCTATAATGTAACTCTAAATGACAATCAGAGCAACTTGAATTGCGTGTGTGCAGCCTTTTGCTCAAAAGTGATCAACGTTTCGTTTTCAGAGTCTCTTTTGACAATCTCTTCGAGAGCTGTTTTCAGTCATTAACAGAGCTGTTCTGAAAGTGTCCAAGCGGCCTGTTCTTAGAGTGGACTGTTTTTTGCATTCGTTCTCAAGTTATATCAAACTATCAAAGTGTTGTTTTCTGCCTTTCACGAGCACATTTTGACTTGTTGTTGAATAATCCTATAATGTAACTCTAAATGACAATCAGAGCAACTTGAATTGCGTGTGTGCAGCCTTTTGCTCAAAAGTGATCAACGTTTCGTTTTCGGAGTCTCTTTTGACAATCTCTTCGAGAGCTGTTTTCAGTCATTAACAGAGCTGTTCTGAAAGTGTCCAAGCGGCCTGTTCTTAGAGTGGACTGTGTTTTTTGCATTCGTTCTCAAGTTATATCAAACTATCAAAGTGTTGTTTTCTGCCTTTCACGAGCACATTTTGACTTGTTGTTGAATAATCCTATAATGTAACTCTAAATGACAATCAGAGCAACTTGAATTGCGTGTGTGCAGCCTTTTGCTCAAAAGTGATCAACGTTTCGTTTTCAGAGTCTCTTTTGACAATCTCTTCGAGAGCTGTTTTCAGTCATTAACAGAGCTGTTCTGAAAGTGTCCAAGCGGCCTGTTCTTAGAGTGGACTGTTTTTTGCATTCGTTCTCAAGTTATATCAAACTATCAAAGTGTTGTTTTCTGCCTTTCACAAGCACATTTTGACTTGTTGTTGAATAATCCTATAATGTAACTCTAAATGGACAATCAGAGCAACTTGAATTGCGTGTGTGCAGCCTTTTGCTCAAAAGTGATCAACGTTTCGTTTTCAGAGTCTCTTTTGACAATCTCTTCGAGAGCTGTTTTCAGTCATTAACAGAGCTGTTCTGAAAGTGTCCAAGCGGCCTGTTCTTAGAGTGGACTGTTTTTTGCATTCGTTCTCAAGTTATATCAAACTATCAAAGTGTTGTTTTCTGCCTTTCACGAGCACATTTTGACTTGTTGTTGAATAATCCTATAATGTAACTCTAAATGGACAATCAGAGCAACTTGAATTGCGTGTGTGCAGCCTTTTGCTCAAAAGTGATCAACGTTTCGTTTTCAGAGTCTCTTTTGACAATCTCTTCGAGAGCTGTTTTCAGTCATTAACAGAGCTGTTCTGAAAGTGTCCAAGCGGCCTGTTCTTAGAGTGGACTGTTTTTTGCATTCGTTCTCAAGTTATATCAAACTATCAAAGTGTTGTTTTCTGCCTTTCACGAGCACATTTTGACTTGTTGTTGAATAATCCTATAATGTAACTCTAAATGACAATCAGAGCAACTTGAATTGCGTGTGTGCAGCCTTTTGCTCAAAAGTGATCAACGTTTCGTATTCGGAGTCTCTTTTGACAATCTCTTCGAGAGCTGTTTTCAGTCATTAACAGAGCTGTTCTGAAAGTGTCCAAGCGGCCTGTTCTTAGAGTGGACTGTTTTTTGCATTCGTTCTCAAGTTATATCAAACTATCAAAGTGTTGTTTTCTGCCTTTCACGAGCACATTTTGACTTGTTGTTGAATAATCCTATAATGTAACTCTAAATGACAATCAGAGCAACTTGAATTGCGTGTGTGCAGCCTTTTGCTCAAAAGTGATGAACGTTTCGTTTTCGGAGTCTCTTTTGACAATCTCTTCGAGAGCTGTTTTCAGTCATTAACAGAGCTGTTCTGAAAGTGTCCAAGCGGCCTGTTCTTAGAGTGGACTGTTTTTTGCATTCGTTCTCAAGTTATATCAAACTATCAAAGTGTTGTTTTCTGCCTTTCACGAGCACATTTTGACTTGTTGTTGAATAATCCTATAATGTAACTCTAAATGACAATCAGAGCAACTTGAATTGCGTGTGTGCAGCCTTTTGCTCAAAAGTGATCAACGTTTCGTTTTCAGAGTCTCTTTTGACAATCTCTTCGAGAGCTGTTTTCAGTCATTAACAGAGCTGTTCTGAAAGTGTCCAAGCGGCCTGTTCTTAGAGTGGACTGTTTTTTGCATTCGTTCTCAAGTTATATCAAACTATCAAAGTGTTGTTTTCTGCCTTTCACGAGCACATTTTGACTTGTTGTTGAATAATCCTATAATGTAACTCTAAATGACAATCAGAGCAACTTGAATTGCGTGTGTGCAGCCTTTTGCTCAAAAGTGATCAACGTTTCGTTTTCGGAGTCTCTTTTGACAATCTCTTCGAGAGCTGTTTTCAGTCATTAACAGAGCTGTTCTGAAAGTGTCCAAGCGGCCTATTCTTAGAGTGGACTGTTTTTTGCATTCGTTCTCAAGTTATATCAAACTATCAAAGTGTTGTTTTCTGCCTTTCACGAGCACATTTTGACTTGTTGTTGAATAATCCTATAATGTAACTCTAAATGACAATCAGAGCAACTTGAATTGCGTGTGTGCAGCCTTTTGCTCAAAAGTGATCAACGTTTCGTTTTCGGAGTCTCTTTTGACAATCTCTTCGAGAGCTGTTTTCAGTCATTAACAGAGCTGTTCTGAAAGTGTCCAAGCGGCCTGTTCTTAGAGTGGACTGTTTTTTGCATTCGTTCTCAAGTTATATCAAACTATCAAAGTGTTGTTTTCTGCCTTTCACGAGCACATTTTGACTTGTTGTTGAATAATCCTATAATGTTACTCTAAATGACAATCAGAGCAACTTGAATTGCGTGTGTGCAGCCTTTTGCTCAAAAGTAATCAACGTTTCGTTTTCAGAGTCTCTTTTGACAATCTCTTCGAGAGCTGTTTTCAGTCATTAACAGAGCTGTTCTGAAAGTGTCCAAGCGGCCTGTTCTGAGAGTGGACTGTTTTTGTATTCGTTCTCAAGTTCTATCAGTGTTGTTTTCTGCTTTTCTTGAGCACATTTTGACTTGTTGCTGAATGCTCCTATAATGTAACTCTAAATGACAATCAGAGCAACTTGAATTGCGTGTGTGCAGCCTTTTGCTCAAAAGTGATCAACGTTTCGTTTTCGGAGTCTCTTTTGACAATCTCTTCGAGAGCTGTTTTCAGTCATTAACAGAGCTGTTCTGAAAGTGTCCAAGCGGCCTGTTCTTAGAGTGGACTGTTTTTTGCATTCGTTCTCAAGTTATATCAAACTATCAAAGTGTTGTTTTCTGCCTTTCACGAGCACATTTTGACTTGTTGTTGAATAATCCTATAATGTAACTCTAAATGACAATCAGAGCAACTTGAATTGCGTGTGTGCAGCCTTTTGCTCAAAAGTGATCAAAGTTTCGTTTTCGGAGTCTCTTTTGACAATCTCTTCGAGAGCTGTTTTCAGTCATTAACAGCGCTGTTCTGAAAGTGTCCAAGCGGCCTGTTCTTAGAGTGGACTGTTTTTTGCATTCGTTCTCAAGTTATATCAAACTATCAAAGTGTTGTTTTCTGCCTTTCACGAGCACATTTTAACTTGTTGTTGAATAATCCTATAATGTAACTTTAAATGACAATCAGAGCAACTTGAATTGCGTGTGTGCAGCCTTTTGCTCAAAAGTGATCAACGTTTCGTTTTCGGAGTCTCTTTTGACAATCTCTTCGAGAGCTGTTTTCAGTCATTAACAGAGCTGTTCTGAAAGTGTCCAAGCGGCCTGTTCTTAGAGTGGAGTGTTTTTTGCATTCGTTCTCAAGTTATATCAAACTATCAAAGTGTTGTTTTCTGCCTTTCACGAGCACATTTTGACTTGTTGTTGAATAATCCTATAATGTAACTCTAAATGACAATCAGAGCAACTTGAATTGCGTGTGTGCAGCCTTTTGCTCAAAAGTGATCAACGTTTCGTTTTCAGAGTCTCTTTTCACAATCTCTTCGAGAGCTGTTTTCAGTCATTAACAGAGCTGTTCTGAAAGTGTCCAAGCGGCCTGTTCTGAGAGTGGACTGTTTTTTGCATTCGTTCTCAAGTTCTATCAGTGTTGTTTTCTGCTTTTCTGGAGCACATTTTGACTTGTTGCTGAATGCTCCTATAATGTAACTCTAAATGACAATCAGAGCAACTTGAATTGCGTGTGTGCAGCCTTTTGCTCAAAAGTGATCAACGTTTCGTTTTCGGAGTCTCTTTTGACAATCTCTTCGAGAGCTGTTTTCAGTCATTAACAGAGCTGTTCTGAAAGTGTCCAAGCGGCCTGTTCTTAGAGTGGACTGTTTTTTGCATTCGTTCTCAAGTTATATCAAACTATCAAAGTGTTGTTTTCTGCCTTTCACGAGCACATTTTGACTTGTTGTTGAATAATCCTATAATGTAACTCTAAATGACAATCAGAGCAACTTGAATTGCGTGTGTGCAGCCTTTTGCTCAAAAGTGATCAACGTTTCGTTTTCAGAGTCTCTTTTGACAATCTCTTCGAGAGCTGTTTTCAGTCATTAACAGAGCTGTTCTGAAAGTGTCCAAGCGGCCTGTTCTTAGAGTGGACTGTTTTTTGCATTCGTTCTCAAGTTATATCAAACTATCAAAGTGTTGTTTTCTGCCTTTCACGAGCACATTTTGACTTGTTGTTGAATAATCCTATAATGTAACTCTAAATGGACAATCAGAGCAACTTGAATTGCGTGTGTGCAGCCTTTTGCTCAAAAGTGATCAACGTTTCGTTTTCAGAGTCTCTTTTGACAATCTCTTCGAGAGCTGTTTTCAGTCATTAACAGAGCTGTTCTGAAAGTGTCCAAGCGGCCTGTTCTTAGAGTGGACTGTTTTTTGCATTCGTTCTCAAGTTATATCAAACTATCAAAGTGTTGTTTTCTGCCTTTCACGAGCACATTTTGACTTGTTGTTGAATAATCCTGTAATGTAACTCTAAATGGACAATCAGAGCAACTTGAATTGCGTGTGTGCAGCCTTTTGCTCAAAAGTGATCAACGTTTCGTTTTCAGAGTCTCTTTTGACAATCTCTTCGAGAGCTGTTTTCAGTCATTAACAGAGCTGTTCTGAAAGTGTCCAAGCGGCCTGTTCTTAGAGTGGACTGTTTTTTGCATTCGTTCTCAAGTTATATCAAACTATCAAAGTGTTGTTTTCTGCCTTTCACGAGCACATTTTGACTTGTTGTTGAATAATCCTATAATGTAACTCTAAATGGACAATCAGAGCAACTTGAATTGCGTGTGTGCAGCCTTTTGCTCAAAAGTGATCAACGTTTCGTTTTCAGAGTCTCTTTTGACAATCTCTTCGAGAGCTGTTTTCAGTCATTAACAGAGCTGTTCTGAAAGTGTCCAAGCGGCCTGTTCTTAGAGTGGACTGTTTTTTGCATTCGTTCTCAAGTTATATCAAACTATCAAAGTGTTGTTTTCTGCCTTTCACGAGCACATTTTGACTTGTTGTTGAATAATCCTATAATGTAACTCTAAATGACAATCAGAGCAACTTGAATTGCGTGTGTGCAGCCTTTTGCTCAAAAGTGATCAACGTTTCGTTTTCGGAGTCTCTTTTGACAATCTCTTCGAGAGCTGTTTTCAGTCATTAACAGAGCTGTTCTGAAAGTGTCCAAGCGGCCTGTTCTTAGAGTGGACTGTTTTTTGCATTCGTTCTCAAGTTATATCAAACTATCAAAGTGTTGTTTTCTGCCTTTCACGAGCACATTTTGACTTGTTGTTGAATAATCCTATAATGTAACTCTAAATGACAATCAGAGCAACTTGAATTGCGTGTGTGCAGCCTTTTGCTCAAAAGTGATCAACGTTTCGTTTTCAGAGTCTCTTTTGACAATCTCTTCGAGAGCTGTTTTCAGTCATTAACAGAGCTGTTCTGAAAGTGTCCAAGCGGCCTGTTCTTAGAGTGGACTGTGTTTTTTGCATTCGTTCTCAAGTTATATCAAACTATCAAAGTGTTGTTTTCTGCCTTTCTCGAGCACATTTTGACTTGTTGTTGAATGCTCCTATAATGTAACTCTAAATGACAATCAGAGCAACTTGAATTGCGTGTGTGCATCCTTTTGCTCAAAAGTGATCAACGTTTCGTTTTCGGAGTCTCTTTTGACAATCTCTTCGAGAGCTGTTTTCAGTCATTAACAGAGCTGTTCTGAAAGTGTCCAAGCGGCCTGTTCTTAGAGTGGACTGTTTTTTGCATTCGTTCTCAAGTTATATCAAACTATCAAAGTGTTGTTTTCTGCCTTTCACGAGCACATTTTGACTTGTTGTTGAATAATCCTATAATGTAACTCTAAATGACAATCAGAGCAATTTGAATTGCGTGTGTGCAGCCTTTTGCTCAAAAGTGATCAACGTTTCGTTTTCAGAGTCTCTTTTGACAATCTCTTCGAGAGCTGTTTTCAGTCATTAACAGAGCTGTTCTGAAAGTGTCCAAGCGGCCAGTTCTTAGAGTGGACTGTTTTTTGGCATTCGTTCTCAAGTTATATCAAACTATCAAAGTGTTGTTTTCTGCCTTTCACGAGCACATTTTGACTTGTTGTTGAATAATCCTATAATGTAACTCTAAATGACAATCAGAGCAACTTGAATTGCGTGTGTGCAGCCTTTTGCTCAAAAGTGATCAACGTTTCGTTTTCAGAGTCTCTTTTGACAATCTCTTCGAGAGCTGTTTTCAGTCATTAACAGAGCTGTTCTGAAAGTGTCCAAGCGGCCTGTTCTTAGAGTGGACTGTGTTTTTTGCATTCGTTCTCAAGTTATATCAAACTATCAAAGTGTTGTTTTCTGCCTTTCTCGAGCACATTTTGACTTGTTGTTGAATGCTCCTATAATGTAACTCTAAATGACAATCAGAGCAACTTGAATTGCGTGTGTGCAGCCTTTTGCTCAAAAGTGATCAACGTTTCGTTTTCGGAGTCTCTTTTGACAATCTCTTCGAGAGCTGTTTTCAGTCATTAACAGAGCTGTTCTGAAAGTGTCCAAGCGGCCTGTTCTTAGAGTGGACTGTTTTTTGCATTCGTTCTCAAGTTATATCAAACTATCAAAGTGTTGTTTTCTGCCTTTCACGAGCACATTTTGACTTGTTGTTGAATAATCCTATAATGTAACTCTAAATGACAATCAGAGCAATTTGAATTGCGTGTGTTCAGCCTTTTGCTCAAAAGTGATCAACTTTTCGTTTTCAGAGTCTCTTTTGACAATCTCTTCGAGAGCTGTTTTCAGTCATTAACAGAGCTGTTCTGAAAGTGTCCAAGCGGCCAGTTCTTAGAGTGGACTGTTTTTTGCATTCGTTCTCAAGTTATATCAAACTATCAAAGTGTTGTTTTCTGCCTTTCACGAGCACATTTTGACTTGTTGTTGAATAATCCTATAATGTAACTCTAAATGACAATCAGAGCAACTTGAATTGCGTGTGTGCAGCCTTTTGCTCAAAAGTGATCAACGTTTCGTTTTCAGAGTCTCTTTTGACAATCTCTTCGAGAGCTGTTTTCAGTCATTAACAGAGCTGTTCTGAAAGTGTCCAAGCGGCCTGTTCTTAGAGTGGACTGTTTTTTGCATTCGTTCTCAAGTTATATCAAACTATCAAAGTGTTGTTTTCTGCCTTTCACGAGCACATTTTGACTTGTTGTTGAATAATCCTATAATGTAACTCTAAATGACAATCAGAGCAACTTGAATTGCGTGTGTGCAGCCTTTTGCTCAAAAGTGATCAACGTTTCGTTTTCGGAGTCTCTTTTGACAATCTCTTCGAGAGCTGTTTTCAGTCATTAACAGAGCTGTTCTGAAAGTGTCCAAGCGGCCTGTTCTTAGAGTGGACTGTGTTTTTTGCATTCGTTCTCAAGTTATATCAAACTATCAAAGTGTTGTTTTCTGCCTTTCACGAGCACATTTTGACTTGTTGTTGAATAATCCTATAATGTAACTCTAAATGACAATCAGAGCAACTTGAATTGCGTGTGTGCAGCCTTTTGCTCAAAAGTGATCAACGTTTCGTTTTCAGAGTCTCTTTTGACAATCTCTTCGAGAGCTGTTTTCAGTCATTAACAGAGCTGTTCTGAAAGTGTCCAAGCGGCCTGTTCTTAGAGTGGACTGTTTTTTGCATTCGTTCTCAAGTTATATCAAACTATCAAAGTGTTGTTTTCTGCCTTTCACGAGCACATTTTGACTTGTTGTTGAATAATCCTATAATGTAACTCTAAATGGACAATCAGAGCAACTTGAATTGCGTGTGTGCAGCCTTTTGCTCAAAAGTGATCAACGTTTCGTTTTCAGAGTCTCTTTTGACAATCTCTTCGAGAGCTGTTTTCAGTCATTAACAGAGCTGTTCTGAAAGTGTCCAAGCGGCCTGTTCTTAGAGTGGACTGTTTTTTGCATTCGTTCTCAAGTTATATCAAACTATCAAAGTGTTGTTTTCTGCCTTTCACGAGCACATTTTGACTTGTTGTTGAATAATCCTATAATGTAACTCTAAATGGACAATCAGACAACTTGAATTGCGTGTGTGCAGCCTTTTGCTCAAAAGTGATCAACGTTTCGTTTTCAGAGTCTCTTTTGACAATCTCTTCGAGAGCTGTTTTCAGTCATTAACAGAGCTGTTCTGAAAGTGTCCAAGCGGCCTGTTCTTAGAGTGGACTGTTTTTTGCATTCGTTCTCAAGTTATATCAAACTATCAAAGTGTTGTTTTCTGCCTTTCACGAGCACATTTTGACTTGTTGTTGAATAATCCTATAATGTAACTCTAAATGACAATCAGAGCAACTTGAATTGCGTGTGTGCAGCCTTTTGCTCAAAAGTGATCAACGTTTCGTTTTCGGAGTCTCTTTTGACAATCTCTTCGAGAGCTGTTTTCAGTCATTAACAGAGCTGTTCTGAAAGTGTCCAAGCGGCCTGTTCTTAGAGTGGACTGTTTTTTGCATTCGTTCTCAAGTTATATCAAACTATCAAAGTGTTGTTTTCTGCCTTTCACGAGCACATTTTGACTTGTTGTTGAATAATCCTATAATGTAACTCTAAATGACAATCAGAGCAACTTGAATTGCGTGTGTGCAGCCTTTTGCTCAAAAGTGATCAACGTTTCGTTTTCGGAGTCTCTTTTGACAATCTCTTCGAGAGCTGTTTTCAGTCATTAACAGAGCTGTTCTGAAAGTGTCCAAGCGGCCTGTTCTTAGAGTGGACTGTTTTTTGCATTCGTTCTCAAGTTATATCAAACTATCAAAGTGTTGTTTTCTGCCTTTCACGAGCACATTTTGACTTGTTGTTGAATAATCCTATAATGTAACTCTAAATGACAATCAGAGCAACTTGAATTGCGTGTGTGCAGCCTTTTGCTCAAAAGTGATCAACGTTTCGTTTTCAGAGTCTCTTTTGACAATCTCTTCGAGAGCTGTTTTCAGTCATTAACAGAGCTGTTCTGAAAGTGTCCAAGCGGCCTGTTCTTAGAGTGGACTGTTTTTTGCATTCGTTCTCAAGTTATATCAAACTATCAAAGTGTTGTTTTCTGCCTTTCACGAGCACATTTTGACTTGTTGTTGAATAATCCTATAATGTAACTCTAAATGACAATCAGAGCAACTTGAATTGCGTGTGTGCAGCCTTTTGCTCAAAAGTGATCAACGTTTCGTTTTCGGAGTCTCTTTTGACAATCTCTTCGAGAGCTGTTTTCAGTCATTAACAGAGCTGTTCTGAAAGTGTCCAAGCGGCCTATTCTTAGAGTGGACTGTTTTTTGCATTCGTTCTCAAGTTATATCAAACTATCAACGTGTTGTTTTCTGCCTTTCACGAGCACATTTTGACTTGTTGTTGAATAATCCTATAATGTAACTCTAAATGACAATCAGAGCAACTTGAATTGCGTGTGTGCAGCCTTTTGCTCAAAAGTGATCAACGTTTCGTTTTCGGAGTCTCTTTTGACAATCTCTTCGAGAGCTGTTTTCAGTCATTAACAGAGCTGTTCTGAAAGTGTCCAAGCGGCCTGTTCTTAGAGTGGACTGTTTTTTGCATTCGTTCTCAAGTTATATCAAACTATCAAAGTGTTGTTTTCTGCCTTTCACGAGCACATTTTGACTTGTTGTTGAATAATCCTATAATGTTACTCTAAATGACAATCAGAGCAACTTGAATTGCGTGTGTGCAGCCTTTTGCTCAAAAGTAATCAACGTTTCGTTTTCAGAGTCTCTTTTGACAATCTCTTCGAGAGCTGTTTTCAGTCATTAACAGAGCTGTTCTGAAAGTGTCCAAGCGGCCTGTTCTGAGAGTGGACTGTTTTTGTATTCGTTCTCAAGTTCTATCAGTGTTGTTTTCTGCTTTTCTGGAGCACATTTTGACTTGTTGCTGAATGCTCCTATAATGTAACTCTAAATGACAATCAGAGCAACTTGAATTGCGTGTGTGCAGCCTTTTGCTCAAAAGTGATCAACGTTTCGTTTTCGGAGTCTCTTTTGACAATCTCTTCGAGAGCTGTTTTCAGTCATTAACAGAGCTGTTCTGAAAGTGTCCAAGCGGCCTGTTCTTAGAGTGGACTGTTTTTTGCATTCGTTCTCAAGTTATATCAAACTATCAAAGTGTTGTTTTCTGCCTTTCACGAGCACATTTTGACTTGTTGTTGAATAATCCTATAATGTAACTCTAAATGACAATCAGAGCAACTTGAATTGCGTGTGTGCAGCCTTTTGCTCAAAAGTGATCAAAGTTTCGTTTTCGGAGTCTCTTTTGACAATCTCTTCGAGAGCTGTTTTCAGTCATTAACAGCGCTGTTCTGAAAGTGTCCAAGCGGCCTGTTCTTAGAGTGGACTGTTTTTTGCATTCGTTCTCAAGTTATATCAAACTATCAAAGTGTTGTTTTCTGCCTTTCACGAGCACATTTTAACTTGTTGTTGAATAATCCTATAATGTAACTTTAAATGACAATCAGAGCAACTTGAATTGCGTGTGTGCAGCCTTTTGCTCAAAAGTGATCAACGTTTCGTTTTCGGAGTCTCTTTTGACAATCTCTTCGAGAGCTGTTTTCAGTCATTAACAGAGCTGTTCTGAAAGTGTCCAAGCGGCCTGTTCTTAGAGTGGAGTGTTTTTTGCATTCGTTCTCAAGTTATATCAAACTATCAAAGTGTTGTTTTCTGCCTTTCACGAGCACATTTTGACTTGTTGTTGAATAATCCTATAATGTAACTCTAAATGACAATCAGAGCAACTTGAATTGCGTGTGTGCAGCCTTTTGCTCAAAAGTGATCAACGTTTCGTTTTCAGAGTCTCTTTTCACAATCTCTTCGAGAGCTGTTTTCAGTCATTAACAGAGCTGTTCTGAAAGTGTCCAAGCGGCCTGTTCTGAGAGTGGACTGTTTTTTGCATTCGTTCTCAAGTTCTATCAGTGTTGTTTTCTGCTTTTCTGGAGCACATTTTGACTTGTTGCTGAATGCTCCTATAATGTAACTCTAAATGACAATCAGAGCAACTTGAATTGCGTGTGTGCAGCCTTTTGCTCAAAAGTGATCAACGTTTCGTTTTCGGAGTCTCTTTTGACAATCTCTTCGAGAGCTGTTTTCAGTCATTAACAGAGCTGTTCTGAAAGTGTCCAAGCGGCCTGTTCTTAGAGTGGACTGTTTTTTGCATTCGTTCTCAAGTTATATCAAACTATCAAAGTGTTGTTTTCTGCCTTTCACGAGCACATTTTGACTTGTTGTTGAATAATCCTATAATGTAACTCTAAATGACAATCAGAGCAACTTGAATTGCGTGTGTGCAGCCTTTTGCTCAAAAGTGATCAACGTTTCGTTTTCAGAGTCTCTTTTGACAATCTCTTCGAGAGCTGTTTTCAGTCATTAACAGAGCTGTTCTGAAAGTGTCCAAGCGGCCTGTTCTGAGAGTGGACTGTTTTTGCATTCGTTCTCAAGTTCTATCAGTGTTGTTTTCTGCTTTTCTGGAGCACATTTTGACTTGTTGCTGAATGCTCCTATAATGTAACTCTAAATGACAATCAGAGCAACTTGAATTACGTGTGTGCAGCCTTTTGCTCAAAAGTGATCAACGTTTCGTTTTCGGAGTCTCTTTTGACAATCTCTTCGAGAGCTGTTTTCAGTCATTAACAGAGCTGTTCTGAAAGTGTCCAAGCGGCCTGTTCTTAGAGTGGACTGTTTTTTGCATTCGTTCTCAAGTTATATCAAACTATCAAAGTGTTGTTTTCTGCCTTTCACGAGCACATTTTGACTTGTTGTTGAATAATCCTATAATGTAACTCTAAATGACAATCAGAGCAACTTGAATTGCGTGTGTGCAGCCTTTTGCTCAAAAGTGATCAAAGTTTCTTTTTCAGAGTCTCTTTTGACAATCTCTTCGAGAGCTGTTTTCAGTCATTAACAGAGCTGTTCTGAAAGTGTCCAAGCGGCCTGTTCTTAGAGTGGACTGTTTTTTGCATTCGTTCTCAAGTTATATCAAACTATCAAAGTGTTGTTTTCTGCCTTTCACGAGCACATTTTGACTTGTTGTTGAATAATCCTATAATGTAACTCTAAATGACAATCAGAGCAACTTGAATTGCGTGTGTGCAGCCTTTTGCTCAAAAGTGATCAACGTTTCGTTTTCGGAGTCTCTTTTGACAATCTCTTCGAGAGCTGTTTTCAGTCATTAACAGAGCTGTTCTGAAAGTGTCCAAGCGGCCTGTTCTTAGAGTGGAGTGTTTTTTGCATTCGTTCTCAAGTTATATCAAACTATCAAAGTGTTGTTTTCTGCCTTTCACGAGCACATTTTGACTTGTTGTTGAATAATCCTATAATGTAACTCTAAATGACAATCAGAGCAACTTGAATTGCGTGTGTGCAGCCTTTTGCTCAAAAGTGATCAACGTTTCGTTTTCAGAGTCTCTTTTCACAATCTCTTCGAGAGCTGTTTTCAGTCATTAACAGAGCTGTTCTGAAAGTGTCCAAGCGGCCTGTTCTGAGAGTGGACTGTTTTTTGCATTCGTTCTCAAGTTCTATCAGTGTTGTTTTCTGCTTTTCTGGAGCACATTTTGACTTGTTGCTGAATGCTCCTATAATGTAACTCTAAATGACAATCAGAGCAACTTGAATTGCGTGTGTGCAGCCTTTTGCTCAAAAGTGATCAACGTTTCGTTTTCGGAGTCTCTTTTGACAATCTCTTCGAGAGCTGTTTTCAGTCATTAACAGAGCTGTTCTGAAAGTGTCCAAGCGGCCTGTTCTTAGAGTGGACTGTTTTTTGCATTCGTTCTCAAGTTATATCAAACTATCAAAGTGTTGTTTTCTGCCTTTCACGAGCACATTTTGACTTGTTGTTGAATAATCCTATAATGTTACTCTAAATGACAATCAGAGCAACTTGAATTGCGTGTGTGCAGCCTTTTGCTCAAAAGTAATCAACGTTTCGTTTTCAGAGTCTCTTTTGACAATCTCTTCGAGAGCTGTTTTCAGTCATTAACAGAGCTGTTCTGAAAGTGTCCAAGCGGCCTGTTCTGAGAGTGGACTGTTTTTGCATTCGTTCTCAAGTTCTATCAGTGTTGTTTTCTGCTTTTCTGGAGCACATTTTGACTTGTTGCTGAATGCTCCTATAATGTAACTCTAAATGACAATCAGAGCAACTTGAATTACGTGTGTGCAGCCTTTTGCTCAAAAGTGATCAACGTTTCGTTTTCGGAGTCTCTTTTGACAATCTCTTCGAGAGCTGTTTTCAGTCATTAACAGAGCTGTTCTGAAAGTGTCCAAGCGGCCTGTTCTTAGAGTGGACTGTTTTTTGCATTCGTTCTCAAGTTATATCAAACTATCAAAGTGTTGTTTTCTGCCTTTCACGAGCACATTTTGACTTGTTGTTGAATAATCCTATAATGTAACTCTAAATGACAATCAGAGCAACTTGAATTGCGTGTGTGCAGCCTTTTGCTCAAAAGTGATCAAAGTTTCTTTTTCGGAGTCTCTTTTGACAATCTCTTCGAGAGCTGTTTTCAGTCATTAACAGCGCTGTTCTGAAAGTGTCCAAGCGGCCTGTTCTTAGAGTGGACTGTTTTTTGCATTCGTTCTCAAGTTATATCAAACTATCAAAGTGTTGTTTTCTGCCTTTCACGAGCACATTTTGACTTGTTGTTGAATAATCCTATAATGTTACTCTAAATGACATTCAGAGCAACTTGAATTGCGTGTGTGCAGCCTTTTGCTCAAAAGTGATCAACGTTTCGTTTTCGGAGTCTCTTTTGACAATCTCTTCGAGAGCTGTTTTCAGTCATTAACAGAGCTGTTCTGAAAGTGTCCAAGCGGCCTGTTCTTAGAGTGGACTGTTTTTTGCATTCGTTCTCAAGTTATATCAAACTATCAAAGTGTTGTTTTCTGCCTTTCACGAGCACATTTTGACTTGTTGTTGAATAATCCTATAATGTTACTCTAAATGACAATCAGAGCAACTTGAATTGCGTGTGTGCAGCCTTTTGCTCAAAAGTAATCAACGTTTCGTTTTCAGAGTCTCTTTTGACAATCTCTTCGAGAGCTGTTTTCAGTCATTAACAGAGCTGTTCTGAAAGTGTCCAAGCGGCCTGTTCTGAGAGTGGACTGTTTTTGCATTCGTTCTCAAGTTCTATCAGTGTTGTTTTCTGCTTTTCTGGAGCACATTTTGACTTGTTGCTGAATGCTCCTATAATGTAACTCTAAATGACAATCAGAGCAACTTGAATTACGTGTGTGCAGCCTTTTGCTCAAAAGTGATCAACGTTTCGTTTTCGGAGTCTCTTTTGACAATCTCTTCGAGAGCTGTTTTCAGTCATTAACAGAGCTGTTCTGAAAGTGTCCAAGCGGCCTGTTCTTAGAGTGGACTGTTTTTTGCATTCGTTCTCAAGTTATATCAAACTATCAAAGTGTTGTTTTCTGCCTTTCACGAGCACATTTTGACTTGTTGTTGAATAATCCTATAATGTTACTCTAAATGACAGTCAGAGCAACTTGAATTGCGTGTGTGCAGCCTTTTGCTCAAAAGTAATCAACGTTTCGTTTTCAGAGTCTCTTTTGACAATCTCTTCGAGAGCTGTTTTCAGTCATTAACAGAGCTGTTCTGAAAGTGTCCAAGCGGCCTGTTCTGAGAGTGGACTGTTTTTGCATTCGTTCTCAAGTTCTATCAGTGTTGTTTTCTGCTTTTCTGGAGCACATTTTGACTTGTTGCTGAATGCTCCTATAATGTAACTCTAAATGACAATCAGAGCAACTTGAATTACGTGTGTGCAGCCTTTTGCTCAAAAGTGATCAACGTTTCGTTTTCGGAGTCTCTTTTGACAATCTCTTCGAGAGCTGTTTTCAGTCATTAACAGAGCTGTTCTGAAAGTGTCCAAGCGGCCTGTTCTTAGAGTGGACTGTCTTTTGCATTCGTTCTCAAGTTATATCAAACTATCAAAGTGTTGTTTTCTGCCTTTCACGAGCACATTTTGACTTGTTGTTGAATAATCCTATAATGTAACTCTAAATGACAATCAGAGCAACTTGAATTGCGTGTGTGCAGCCTTTTGCTCAAAAGTGATCAAAGTTTCTTTTTCGGAGTCTCTTTTGACAATCTCTTCGAGAGCTGTTTTCAGTCATTAACAGCGCTGTTCTGAAAGTGTCCAAGCGGCCTGTTCTTAGAGTGGACTGTTTTTTGCATTCGTTCTCAAGTTATATCAAACTATCAAAGTGTTGTTTTCTGCCTTTCACGAGCACATTTTGACTTGTTGAATAATCCTATAATGTAACTCTAAATGACAATCAGAGCAACTTGAATTGCGTGTGTGCAGCCTTTTGCTCAAAAGTGATCAACGTTTCGTTTTCAGAGTCTCTTTTGACAATCTCTTCGAGAGCTGTTTTCAGTCATTAACAGAGCTGTTCTGAAAGTGTCCAAGCGGCCTGTTCTTAGAGTGGACTGTTTTTTGCATTCGTTCTCAAGTTATATCAAACTATCAAAGTGTTGTTTTCTGCCTTTCACGAGCACATTTTGACTTGTTGTTGAATAATCCTATAATGTAACTCTAAATGACAATCAGAGCAACTTGAATTGCGTGTGTGCAGCCTTTTGCTCAAAAGTGATCAACGTTTCGTTTTCGGAGTCTCTTTTGACAATCTCTTCGAGAGCTGTTTTCAGTCATTAACAGAGCTGTTCTGAAAGTGTCCAAGCGGCCTTTTCTTAGAGTGGACTGTTTTTTGCATTCGTTCTCAAGTTATATCAAACTATCAAAGTGTTGTTTTCTGCCTTTCACAAGCACATTTTGACTTGTTGTTGAATAATCCTATAATGTAACTCTAAATGACAATCAGAGCAACTTGAATTGCGTGTGTGCAGCCTTTTGCTCAAAAGTAATCAACGTTTCGTTTTCAGAGTCTCTTTTGACAATCTCTTCGAGAGCTGTTTTCAGTCATTAACAGAGCTGTTCTGAAAGTGTCCAAGCGGCCTGTTCTGAGAGTGGACTGTTTTTGCATTCGTTCTCAAGTTCTATCAGTGTTGTTTTCTGCTTTTCTGGAGCACATTTTGACTTGTTGCTGAATGCTCCTATAATGTAACTCTAAATGACAATCAGAGCAACTTGAATTACGTGTGTGCAGCCTTTTGCTCAAAAGTGATCAACGTTTCGTTTTCGGAGTCTCTTTTGACAATCTCTTCGAGAGCTGTTTTCAGTCATTAACAGAGCTGTTCTGAAAGTGTCCAAGCGGCCTGTTCTTAGAGTGGACTGTTTTTTGCATTCGTTCTCAAGTTATATCAAACTATCAAAGTGTTGTTTTCTGCCTTTCACGAGCACATTTTGACTTGTTGTTGAATAATCCTATAATGTTACTCTAAATGACAGTCAGAGCAACTTGAATTGCGTGTGCAGCCTTTTGCTCAAAAGTAATCAACGTTTCGTTTTCAGAGTCTCTTTTGACAATCTCTTCGAGAGCTGTTTTCAGCCATTAACAGAGCTGTTCTGAAAGTGTCCAAGCGGCCTGTTCTGAGAGTGGACTGTTTTTGCATTCGTTCTCAAGTTCTATCAGTGTTGTTTTCTGCTTTTCTGGAGCACATTTTGACTTGTTGCTGAATGCTCCTATAATGTAACTCTAAATGACAATCAGAGCAACTTGAATTACGTGTGTGCAGCCTTTTGCTCAAAAGTGATCAACGTTTCGTTTTCGGAGTCTCTTTTGACAATCTCTTCGAGAGCTGTTTTCAGTCATTAACAGAGCTGTTCTGAAAGTGTCCAAGCGGCCTGTTCTTAGAGTGGACTGTCTTTTGCATTCGTTCTCAAGTTATATCAAACTATCAAAGTGTTGTTTTCTGCCTTTCACGAGCACATTTTGACTTGTTGTTGAATAATCCTATAATGTAGCTCTAAATGACAATCAGAGCAACTTGAATTGCGTGTGTGCAGCCTTTTGCTCAAAAGTGATCAAAGTTTCTTTTTCGGAGTCTCTTTTGACAATCTCTTCGAGAGCTGTTTTCAGTCATTAACAGCGCTGTTCTGAAAGTGTCCAAGCGGCCTGTTCTTAGAGTGGACTGTTTTTTGCATTCGTTCTCAAGTTATATCAAACTATCAAAGTGTTGTTTTCTGCCTTTCACGAGCACATTTTGACTTGTTGTTGAATAATCCTATAATGTAACTCTAAATGACAATCAGAGCAACTTGAATTGCGTGTGTGCAGCCTTTTGCTCAAAAGTGATCAACGTTTCGTTTTCGGAGTCTCTTTTGACAATCTCTTCGAGAGCTGTTTTCAGTCATTAACAGAGCTGTTCTGAAAGTGTCCAAGCGGCCTGTTCTTAGAGTGGACTGTTTTTTGCATTCGTTCTCAAGTTATATCAAACTATCAAAGTGTTGTTTTCTGCCTTTCACGAGCACATTTTGACTTGTTGTTGAATAATCCTATAATGTTACTCTAAATGACAATCAGAGCAACTTGAATTGCGTGTGTGCAGCCTTTTGCTCAAAAGTAATCAACGTTTCGTTTTCAGAGTCTCTTTTGACAATCTCTTCGAGAGCTGTTTTCAGTCATTAACAGAGCTGTTCTGAAAGTGTCCAAGCGGCCTGTTCTGAGAGTGGACTGTTTTTGCATTCGTTCTCAAGTTCTATCAGTGTTGTTTTCTGCTTTTCTGGAGCACATTTTGACTTGTTGCTGAATGCTCCTATATTGTAACTCTAAATGACAATCAGAGCAACTTGAATTACGTGTGTGCAGCCTTTTGCTCAAAAGTGATCAACGTTTCGTTTTCGGAGTCTCTTTTGACAATCTCTTCGAGAGCTGTTTTCAGTCATTAACAGAGCTGTTCTGAAAGTGTCCAAGCGGCCTGTTCTTAGAGTGGACTGTTTTTTGCATTCGTTCTCAAGTTATATCAAACTATCAAAGTGTTGTTTTCTGCCTTTCACGAGCACATTTTGACTTGTTGTTGAATAATCCTATAATGTTACTCTAAATGACAGTCAGAGCAACTTGAATTGCGTGTGTGCAGCCTTTTGCTCAAAAGTAATCAACGTTTCGTTTTCAGAGTCTCTTTTGACAATCTCTTCGAGAGCTGTTTTCAGTCATTAACAGAGCTGTTCTGAAAGTGTCCAAGCGGCCTGTTCTGAGAGTGGACTGTTTTTGCATTCGTTCTCAAGTTCTATCAGTGTTGTTTTCTGCTTTTCTGGAGCACATTTTGACTTGTTGCTGAATGCTCCTATAATGTAACTCTAAATGACAATCAGAGCAACTTGAATTACGTGTGTGCAGCCTTTTGCTCAAAAGTGATCAACGTTTCGTTTTCGGAGTCTCTTTTGACAATCTCTTCGAGAGCTGTTTTCAGTCATTAACAGAGCTGTTCTGAAAGTGTCCAAGCGGCCTGTTCTTAGAGTGGACTGTCTTTTGCATTCGTTCTCAAGTTATATCAAACTATCAAAGTGTTGTTTTCTGCCTTTCACGAGCACATTTTGACTTGTTGTTGAATAATCCTATAATGTAACTCTAAATGACAATCAGAGCAACTTGAATTGCGTGTGTGCAGCCTTTTGCTCAAAAGTGATCAAAGTTTCTTTTTCGGAGTCTCTTTTGACAATCTCTTCGAGAGCTGTTTTCAGTCATTAACAGCGCTGTTCTGAAAGTGTCCAAGCGGCCTGTTCTTAGAGTGGACTGTTTTTTGCATTCGTTCTCAAGTTATATCAAACTATCAAAGTGTTGTTTTCTGCCTTTCACGAGCACATTTTGACTTGTTGAATAATCCTATAATGTAACTCTAAATGACAATCAGAGCAACTTGAATTGCGTGTGTGCAGCCTTTTGCTCAAAAGTGATCAACGTTTCGTTTTCAGAGTCTCTTTTGACAATCTCTTCGAGAGCTGTTTTCAGTCATTAACAGAGCTGTTCTGAAAGTGTCCAAGCGGCCTGTTCTTAGAGTGGACTGTTTTTTGCATTCGTTCTCAAGTTATATCAAACTATCAAAGTGTTGTTTTCTGCCTTTCACGAGCACATTTTGACTTGTTGTTGAATAATCCTATAATGTAACTCTAAATGACAATCAGAGCAACTTGAATTGCGTGTGTGCAGCCTTTTGCTCAAAAGTGATCAACGTTTCGTTTTCGGAGTCTCTTTTGACAATCTCTTCGAGAGCTGTTTTCAGTCATTAACAGAGCTGTTCTGAAAGTGTCCAAGCGGCCTTTTCTTAGAGTGGACTGTTTTTTGCATTCGTTCTCAAGTTATATCAAACTATCAAAGTGTTGTTTTCTGCCTTTCACAAGCACATTTTGACTTGTTGTTGAATAATCCTATAATGTAACTCTAAATGACAATCAGAGCAACTTGAATTGCGTGTGTGCAGCCTTTTGCTCAAAAGTAATCAACGTTTCGTTTTCAGAGTCTCTTTTGACAATCTCTTCGAGAGCTGTTTTCAGTCATTAACAGAGCTGTTCTGAAAGTGTCCAAGCGGCCTGTTCTGAGAGTGGACTGTTTTTGCATTCGTTCTCAAGTTCTATCAGTGTTGTTTTCTGCTTTTCTGGAGCACATTTTGACTTGTTGCTGAATGCTCCTATAATGTAACTCTAAATGACAATCAGAGCAACTTGAATTACGTGTGTGCAGCCTTTTGCTCAAAAGTGATCAACGTTTCGTTTTCGGAGTCTCTTTTGACAATCTCTTCGAGAGCTGTTTTCAGTCATTAACAGAGCTGTTCTGAAAGTGTCCAAGCGGCCTGTTCTTAGAGTGGACTGTTTTTTGCATTCGTTCTCAAGTTATATCAAACTATCAAAGTGTTGTTTTCTGCCTTTCACGAGCACATTTTGACTTGTTGTTGAATAATCCTATAATGTTACTCTAAATGACAGTCAGAGCAACTTGAATTGCGTGTGCAGCCTTTTGCTCAAAAGTAATCAACGTTTCGTTTTCAGAGTCTCTTTTGACAATCTCTTCGAGAGCTGTTTTCAGTCATTAACAGAGCTGTTCTGAAAGTGTCCAAGCGGCCTGTTCTGAGAGTGGACTGTTTTTGCATTCGTTCTCAAGTTCTATCAGTGTTGTTTTCTGCTTTTCTGGAGCACATTTTGACTTGTTGCTGAATGCTCCTATAATGTAACTCTAAATGACAATCAGAGCAACTTGAATTACGTGTGTGCAGCCTTTTGCTCAAAAGTGATCAACGTTTCGTTTTCGGAGTCTCTTTTGACAATCTCTTCGAGAGCTGTTTTCAGTCATTAACAGAGCTGTTCTGAAAGTGTCCAAGCGGCCTGTTCTTAGAGTGGACTGTCTTTTGCATTCGTTCTCAAGTTATATCAAACTATCAAAGTGTTGTTTTCTGCCTTTCACGAGCACATTTTGACTTGTTGTTGAATAATCCTATAATGTAGCTCTAAATGACAATCAGAGCAACTTGAATTGCGTGTGTGCAGCCTTTTGCTCAAAAGTGATCAAAGTTTCTTTTTCGGAGTCTCTTTTGACAATCTCTTCGAGAGCTGTTTTCAGTCATTAACAGCGCTGTTCTGAAAGTGTCCAAGCGGCCTGTTCTTAGAGTGGACTGTTTTTTGCATTCGTTCTCAAGTTATATCAAACTATCAAAGTGTTGTTTTCTGCCTTTCACGAGCACATTTTGACTTGTTGTTGAATAATCCTATAATGTAACTCTAAATGACAATCAGAGCAACTTGAATTGCGTGTGTGCAGCCTTTTGCTCAAAAGTGATCAACGTTTCGTTTTCGGAGTCTCTTTTGACAATCTCTTCGAGAGCTGTTTTCAGTCATTAACAGAGCTGTTCTGAAAGTGTCCAAGCGGCCTGTTCTTAGAGTGGACTGTTTTTTGCATTCGTTCTCAAGTTATATCAAACTATCAAAGTGTTGTTTTCTGCCTTTCACGAGCACATTTTGACTTGTTGTTGAATAATCCTATAATGTTACTCTAAATGACAATCAGAGCAACTTGAATTGCGTGTGTGCAGCCTTTTGCTCAAAAGTAATCAACGTTTCGTTTTCAGAGTCTCTTTTGACAATCTCTTCGAGAGCTGTTTTCAGTCATTAACAGAGCTGTTCTGAAAGTGTCCAAGCGGCCTGTTCTGAGAGTGGACTGTTTTTGCATTCGTTCTCAAGTTCTATCAGTGTTGTTTTCTGCTTTTCTGGAGCACATTTTGACTTGTTGCTGAATGCTCCTATATTGTAACTCTAAATGACAATCAGAGCAACTTGAATTACGTGTGTGCAGCCTTTTGCTCAAAAGTGATCAACGTTTCGTTTTCGGAGTCTCTTTTGACAATCTCTTCGAGAGCTGTTTTCAGTCATTAACAGAGCTGTTCTGAAAGTGTCCAAGCGGCCTGTTCTTAGAGTGGACTGTTTTTTGCATTCGTTCTCAAGTTATATCAAACTATCAAAGTGTTGTTTTCTGCCTTTCACGAGCACATTTTGACTTGTTGTTGAATAATCCTATAATGTTACTCTAAATGACAGTCAGAGCAACTTGAATTGCGTGTGTGCAGCCTTTTGCTCAAAAGTAATCAACGTTTCGTTTTCAGAGTCTCTTTTGACAATCTCTTCGAGAGCTGTTTTCAGTCATTAACAGAGCTGTTCTGAAAGTGTCCAAGCGGCCTGTTCTGAGAGTGGACTGTTTTTGCATTCGTTCTCAAGTTCTATCAGTGTTGTTTTCTGCTTTTCTGGAGCACATTTTGACTTGTTGCTGAATGCTCCTATAATGTAACTCTAAATGACAATCAGAGCAACTTGAATTACGTGTGTGCAGCCTTTTGCTCAAAAGTGATCAACGTTTCGTTTTCGGAGTCTCTTTTGACAATCTCTTCGAGAGCTGTTTTCAGTCATTAACAGAGCTGTTCTGAAAGTGTCCAAGCGGCCTGTTCTTAGAGTGGACTGTCTTTTGCATTCGTTCTCAAGTTATATCAAACTATCAAAGTGTTGTTTTCTGCCTTTCACGAGCACATTTTGACTTGTTGTTGAATAATCCTATAATGTAACTCTAAATGACAATCAGAGCAACTTGAATTGCGTGTGTGCAGCCTTTTGCTCAAAAGTGATCAAAGTTTCTTTTTCGGAGTCTCTTTTGACAATCTCTTCGAGAGCTGTTTTCAGTCATTAACAGCGCTGTTCTGAAAGTGTCCAAGCGGCCTGTTCTTAGAGTGGACTGTTTTTTGCATTCGTTCTCAAGTTATATCAAACTATCAAAGTGTTGTTTTCTGCCTTTCACGAGCACATTTTGACTTGTTGAATAATCCTATAATGTAACTCTAAATGACAATCAGAGCAACTTGAATTGCGTGTGTGCAGCCTTTTGCTCAAAAGTGATCAACGTTTCGTTTTCAGAGTCTCTTTTGACAATCTCTTCGAGAGCTGTTTTCAGTCATTAACAGAGCTGTTCTGAAAGTGTCCAAGCGGCCTGTTCTTAGAGTGGACTGTTTTTTGCATTCGTTCTCAAGTTATATCAAACTATCAAAGTGTTGTTTTCTGCCTTTCACGAGCACATTTTGACTTGTTGTTGAATAATCCTATAATGTAACTCTAAATGACAATCAGAGCAACTTGAATTGCGTGTGTGCAGCCTTTTGCTCAAAAGTGATCAACGTTTCGTTTTCGGAGTCTCTTTTGACAATCTCTTCGAGAGCTGTTTTCAGTCATTAACAGAGCTGTTCTGAAAGTGTCCAAGCGGCCTGTTCTTAGAGTGGACTGTTTTTTGCATTCGTTCTCAAGTTATATCAAACTATCAAAGTGTTGTTTTCTGCCTTTCACGAGCACATTTTGACTTGTTGTTGAATAATCCTATAATGTTACTCTAAATGACAATCAGAGCAACTTGAATTGCGTGTGTGCAGCCTTTTGCTCAAAAGTAATCAACGTTTCGTTTTCAGAGTCTCTTTTGACAATCTCTTCGAGAGCTGTTTTCAGTCATTAACAGAGCTGTTCTGAAAGTGTCCAAGCGGCCTGTTCTGAGAGTGGACTGTTTTTGCATTCGTTCTCAAGTTCTATCAGTGTTGTTTTCTGCTTTTCTGGAGCACATTTTGACTTGTTGCTGAATGCTCCTATAATGTAACTCTAAATGACAATCAGAGCAACTTGAATTACGTGTGTGCAGCCTTTTGCTCAAAAGTGATCAACGTTTCGTTTTCGGAGTCTCTTTTGACAATCTCTTCGAGAGCTGTTTTCAGTCATTAACAGAGCTGTTCTGAAAGTGTCCAAGCGGCCTGTTCTTAGAGTGGACTGTTTTTTGCATTCGTTCTCAAGTTATATCAAACTATCAAAGTGTTGTTTTCTGCCTTTCACGAGCACATTTTGACTTGTTGTTGAATAATCCTATAATGTTACTCTAAATGACAGTCAGAGCAACTTGAATTGCGTGTGTGCAGCCTTTTGCTCAAAAGTAATCAACGTTTCGTTTTCAGAGTCTCTTTTGACAATCTCTTCGAGAGCTGTTTTCAGTCATTAACAGAGCTGTTCTGAAAGTGTCCAAGCGGCCTGTTCTGAGAGTGGACTGTTTTTGCATTCGTTCTCAAGTTCTATCAGTGTTGTTTTCTGCTTTTCTGGAGCACATTTTGACTTGTTGCTGAATGCTCCTATAATGTAACTCTAAATGACAATCAGAGCAACTTGAATTACGTGTGTGCAGCCTTTTGCTCAAAAGTGATCAACGTTTCGTTTTCGGAGTCTCTTTTGACAATCTCTTCGAGAGCTGTTTTCAGTCATTAACAGAGCTGTTCTGAAAGTGTCCAAGCGGCCTGTTCTTAGAGTGGACTGTCTTTTGCATTCGTTCTCAAGTTATATCAAACTATCAAAGTGTTGTTTTCTGCCTTTCACGAGCACATTTTGACTTGTTGTTGAATAATCCTATAATGTAACTCTAAATGACAATCAGAGCAACTTGAATTGCGTGTGTGCAGCCTTTTGCTCAAAAGTGATCAAAGTTTCTTTTTCGGAGTCTCTTTTGACAATCTCTTCGAGAGCTGTTTTCAGTCATTAACAGCGCTGTTCTGAAAGTGTCCAAGCGGCCTGTTCTTAGAGTGGACTGTTTTTTGCATTCGTTCTCAAGTTATATCAAACTATCAAAGTGTTGTTTTCTGCCTTTCACGAGCACATTTTGACTTGTTGTTGAATAATCCTATAATGTAACTCTAAATGACAATCAGAGCAACTTGAATTGCGTGTGTGCAGCCTTTTGCTCAAAAGTGATCAACGTTTCGTTTTCGGAGTCTCTTTTGACAATCTCTTCGAGAGCTGTTTTCAGTCATTAACAGAGCTGTTCTGAAAGTGTCCAAGCGGCCTGTTCTTAGAGTGGACTGTTTTTTGCATTCGTTCTCAAGTTATATCAAACTATCAAAGTGTTGTTTTCTGCCTTTCACGAGCACATTTTGACTTGTTGTTGAATAATCCTATAATGTTACTCTAAATGACAATCAGAGCAACTTGAATTGCGTGTGTGCAGCCTTTTGCTCAAAAGTAATCAACGTTTCGTTTTCAGAGTCTCTTTTGACAATCTCTTCGAGAGCTGTTTTCAGTCATTAACAGAGCTGTTCTGAAAGTGTCCAAGCGGCCTGTTCTGAGAGTGGACTGTTTTTGCATTCGTTCTCAAGTTCTATCAGTGTTGTTTTCTGCTTTTCTGGAGCACATTTTGACTTGTTGCTGAATGCTCCTATATTGTAACTCTAAATGACAATCAGAGCAACTTGAATTACGTGTGTGCAGCCTTTTGCTCAAAAGTGATCAACGTTTCGTTTTCGGAGTCTCTTTTGACAATCTCTTCGAGAGCTGTTTTCAGTCATTAACAGAGCTGTTCTGAAAGTGTCCAAGCGGCCTGTTCTTAGAGTGGACTGTTTTTTGCATTCGTTCTCAAGTTATATCAAACTATCAAAGTGTTGTTTTCTGCCTTTCACGAGCACATTTTGACTTGTTGTTGAATAATCCTATAATGTTACTCTAAATGACAATCAGAGCAACTTGAATTGCGTGTGTGCAGCCTTTTGCTCAAAAGTGATCAACGTTTCGTTTTCAGAGTCTCTTTTGACAATCTCTTCGAGAGCTGTTTTCAGTCATTAACAGAGCTGTTCTGAAAGTGTCCAAGCGGCCTGTTCTTAGAGTGGACAGTTTTTTGCATTCGTTCTCAAGTTATATCAAACTATCAAAGTGTTGTTTTCTGCCTTTCACGAGCACATTTTGACTTGTTGTTGAATAATCCTATAATGTAACTCTAAATGACAATCAGAGCAACTTGAATTGCGTGTGTGCAGCCTTTTGCTCAAAAGTGATCAACGTTTCGTTTTCGGAGTCTCTTTTGACAATCTCTTCGAGAGCTGTTTTCAGTCATTAACAGAGCTGTTCTGAAAGTGTCCAAGCGGCCTATTCTTAGAGTGGACTGTTTTTTGCATTCGTTCTCAAGTTATATCAAACTATCAAAGTGTTGTTTTCTGCCTTTCACGAGCACATTTTGACTTGTTGTTGAATAATCCTATAATGTTACTCTAAATGACAATCAGAGCAACTTGAATTGCGTGTGTGCAGCCTTTTGCTCAAAAGTAATCAACGTTTCGTTTTCAGAGTCTCTTTTGACAATCTCTTCGAGAGCTGTTTTCAGTCATTAACAGAGCTGTTCTGAAAGTGTCCAAGCGGCCTGTTCTGAGAGTGGACTGTTTTTGCATTCGTTCTCAAGTTCTATCAGTGTTGTTTTCTGCTTTTCTGGAGCACATTTTGACTTGTTGCTGAATGCTCCTATAATGTAACTCTAAATGACAATCAGAGCAACTTGAATTACGTGTGTGCAGCCTTTTGCTCAAAAGTGATCAACGTTTCGTTTTCGGAGTCTCTTTTGACAATCTCTTCGAGAGCTGTTTTCAGTCATTAACAGAGCTGTTCTGAAAGTGTCCAAGCGGCCTGTTCTTAGAGTGGACTGTTTTTTGCATTCGTTCTCAAGTTATATCAAACTATCAAAGTGTTGTTTTCTGCCTTTCACGAGCACATTTTGACTTGTTGTTGAATAATCCTATAATGTAACTCTAAATGACAATCAGAGCAACTTGAATTGCGTGTGTGCAGCCTTTTGCTCAAAAGTGATCAAAGTTTCTTTTTCGGAGTCTCTTTTGACAATCTCTTCGAGAGCTGTTTTCAGTCATTAACAGCGCTGTTCTGAAAGTGTCCAAGCGGCCTGTTCTTAGAGTGGACTGTTTTTTGCATTCGTTCTCAAGTTATATCAAACTATCAAAGTGTTGTTTTCTGCCTTTCACGAGCACATTTTGACTTGTTGTTGAATAATCCTATAATGTAACTCTAAATGACAATCAGAGCAACTTGAATTGCGTGTGTGCAGCCTTTTGCTCAAAAGTGATCAACGTTTCGTTTTCGGAGTCTCTTTTGACAATCTCTTCGAGAGCTGTTTTCAGTCATTAACAGAGCTGTTCTGAAAGTGTCCAAGCGGCCTGTTCTTAGAGTGGACTGTTTTTTGCATTCGTTCTCAAGTTATATCAAACTATCAAAGTGTTGTTTTCTGCCTTTCACGAGCACATTTTGACTTGTTGTTGAATAATCCTATAATGTTACTCTAAATGACAATCAGAGCAACTTGAATTGCGTGTGTGCAGCCTTTTGCTCAAAAGTAATCAACGTTTCGTTTTCAGAGTCTCTTTTGACAATCTCTTCGAGAGCTGTTTTCAGTCATTAACAGAGCTGTTCTGAAAGTGTCCAAGCGGCCTGTTCTGAGAGTGGACTGTTTTTGCATTCGTTCTCAAGTTCTATCAGTGTTGTTTTCTGCTTTTCTGGAGCACATTTTGACTTGTTGCTGAATGCTCCTATAATGTAACTCTAAATGACAATCAGAGCAACTTGAATTACGTGTGTGCAGCCTTTTGCTCAAAAGTGATCAACGTTTCGTTTTCGGAGTCTCTTTTGACAATCTCTTCGAGAGCTGTTTTCAGTCATTAACAGAGCTGTTCTGAAAGTGTCCAAGCGGCCTGTTCTTAGAGTGGACTGTTTTTTGCATTCGTTCTCAAGTTATATCAAACTATCAAAGTGTTGTTTTCTGCCTTTCACGAGCACATTTTGACTTGTTGTTGAATAATCCTATAATGTTACTCTAAATGACAATCAGAGCAACTTGAATTGCGTGTGTGCAGCCTTTTGCTCAAAAGTAATCAACGTTTCGTTTTCAGAGTCTCTTTTGACAATCTCTTCGAGAGCTGTTTTCAGTCATTAACAGAGCTGTTCTGAAAGTGTCCAAGCGGCCTGTTCTGAGAGTGGACTGTTTTTGCATTCGTTCTCAAGTTCTATCAGTGTTGTTTTCTGCTTTTCTGGAGCACATTTTGACTTGTTGCTGAATGCTCCTATAATGTAACTCTAAATGACAATCAGAGCAACTTGAATTACGTGTGTGCAGCCTTTTGCTCAAAAGTGATCAACGTTTCGTTTTCGGAGTCTCTTTTGACAATCTCTTCGAGAGCTGTTTTCAGTCATTAACAGAGCTGTTCTGAAAGTGTCCAAGCGGCCTGTTCTTAGAGTGGACTGTCTTTTGCATTCGTTCTCAAGTTATATCAAACTATCAAAGTGTTGTTTTCTGCCTTTCACGAGCACATTTTGACTTGTTGTTGAATAATCCTATAATGTAACTCTAAATGACAATCAGAGCAACTTGAATTGCGTGTGTGCAGCCTTTTGCTCAAAAGTGATCAAAGTTTCTTTTTCGGAGTCTCTTTTGACAATCTCTTCGAGAGCTGTTTTCAGTCATTAACAGCGCTGTTCTGAAAGTGTCCAAGCGGCCTGTTCTTAGAGTGGACTGTTTTTTGCATTCGTTCTCAAGTTATATCAAACTATCAAAGTGTTGTTTTCTGCCTTTCACGAGCACATTTTGACTTGTTGTTGAATAATCCTATAATGTAACTCTAAATGACAATCAGAGCAACTTGAATTGCGTGTGTGCAGCCTTTTGCTCAAAAGTGATCAACGTTTCGTTTTCGGAGTCTCTTTTGACAATCTCTTCGAGAGCTGTTTTCAGTCATTAACAGAGCTGTTCTGAAAGTGTCCAAGCGGCCTGTTCTTAGAGTGGACTGTTTTTTGCATTCGTTCTCAAGTTATATCAAACTATCAAAGTGTTGTTTTCTGCCTTTCACGAGCACATTTTGACTTGTTGTTGAATAATCCTATAATGTTACTCTAAATGACAATCAGAGCAACTTGAATTGCGTGTGTGCAGCCTTTTGCTCAAAAGTAATCAACGTTTCGTTTTCAGAGTCTCTTTTGACAATCTCTTCGAGAGCTGTTTTCAGTCATTAACAGAGCTGTTCTGAAAGTGTCCAAGCGGCCTGTTCTGAGAGTGGACTGTTTTTGCATTCGTTCTCAAGTTCTATCAGTGTTGTTTTCTGCTTTTCTGGAGCACATTTTGACTTGTTGCTGAATGCTCCTATAATGTAACTCTAAATGACAATCAGAGCAACTTGAATTACGTGTGTGCAGCCTTTTGCTCAAAAGTGATCAACGTTTCGTTTTCGGAGTCTCTTTTGACAATCTCTTCGAGAGCTGTTTTCAGTCATTAACAGAGCTGTTCTGAAAGTGTCCAAGCGGCCTGTTCTTAGAGTGGACTGTTTTTTGCATTCGTTCTCAAGTTATATCAAACTATCAAAGTGTTGTTTTCTGCCTTTCACGAGCACATTTTGACTTGTTGTTGAATAATCCTATAATGTTACTCTAAATGACAATCAGAGCAACTTGAATTGCGTGTGTGCAGCCTTTTGCTCAAAAGTAATCAACGTTTCGTTTTCAGAGTCTCTTTTGACAATCTCTTCGAGAGCTGTTTTCAGTCATTAACAGAGCTGTTCTGAAAGTGTCCAAGCGGCCTGTTCTGAGAGTGGACTGTTTTTGCATTCGTTCTCAAGTTCTATCAGTGTTGTTTTCTGCTTTTCTGGAGCACATTTTGACTTGTTGCTGAATGCTCCTATAATGTAACTCTAAATGACAATCAGAGCAACTTGAATTACGTGTGTGCAGCCTTTTGCTCAAAAGTGATCAACGTTTCGTTTTCGGAGTCTCTTTTGACAATCTCTTCGAGAGCTGTTTTCAGTCATTAACAGAGCTGTTCTGAAAGTGTCCAAGCGGCCTGTTCTTAGAGTGGACTGTTTTTTGCATTCGTTCTCAAGTTATATCAAACTATCAAAGTGTTGTTTTCTGCCTTTCACGAGCACATTTTGACTTGTTGTTGAATAATCCTATAATGTAACTCTAAATGACAATCAGAGCAACTTGAATTGCGTGTGTGCAGCTTTTTGCTCAAAAGTGATCAAAGTTTCTTTTTCGGAGTCTCTTTTGACAATCTCTTCGAGAGCTGTTTTCAGTCATTAACAGCGCTGTTCTGAAAGTGTCCAAGCGGCCTGTTCTTAGAGTGGACTGTTTTTTGCATTCGTTCTCAAGTTATATCAAACTATCAAAGTGTTGTTTTCTGCCTTTCACGAGCACATTTTGACTTGTTGTTGAATAATCCTATAATGTAACTCTAAATGACAATCAGAGCAACTTGAATTGCGTGTGTGCAGCCTTTTGCTCAAAAGTGATCAACGTTTCGTTTTCGGAGTCTCTTTTGACAATCTCTTCGAGAGCTGTTTTCAGTCATTAACAGAGCTGTTCTGAAAGTGTCCAAGCGGCCTGTTCTTAGAGTGGACTGTTTTTTGCATTCGTTCTCAAGTTATATCAAACTATCAAAGTGTTGTTTTCTGCCTTTCACGAGCACATTTTGACTTGTTGTTGAATAATCCTATAATGTTACTCTAAATGACAATCAGAGCAACTTGAATTGCGTGTGTGCATCCTTTTGCTCAAAAGTAATCAACGTTTCGTTTTCAGAGTCTCTTTTGACAATCTCTTCGAGAGCTGTTTTCAGTCATTAACAGAGCTGTTCTGAAAGTGTCCAAGCGGCCTGTTCTGAGAGTGGACTGTTTTTGCATTCGTTCTCAAGTTCTATCAGTGTTGTTTTCTGCTTTTCTGGAGCACATTTTGACTTGTTGCTGAATGCTCCTATAATGTAACTCTAAATGACAATCAGAGCAACTTTAATTACGTGTGTGCAGCCTTTTGCTCAAAAGTGATCAACGTTTCGTTTTCGGAGTCTCTTTTGACAATCTCTTCGAGAGCTGTTTTCAGTCATTAACAGAGCTGTTCTGAAAGTGTCCAAGCGGCCTGTTCTTAGAGTGGACTGTTTTTTGCATTCGTTCTCAAGTTATATCAAACTATCAAAGTGTTGTTTTCTGCCTTTCACGAGCACATTTTGACTTGTTGTTGAATAATCCTATAATGTAACTCTAAATGACAATCAGAGCAACTTGAATTGCGTGTGTGCAGCCTTTTGCTCAAAAGTGATCAAAGTTTCGTTTTCGGAGTCTCTTTTGACAATCTCTTCGAGAGCTGTTTTCAGTCATTAACAGCGCTGTTCTGAAAGTGTCCAAGCGGCCTGTTCTTAGAGTGGACTGTTTTTTGCATTCGTTCTCAAGTTATATCAAACTATCAAAGTGTTGTTTTCTGCCTTTCACGAGCACATTTTGACTTGTTGTTGAATAATCCTATAATGTAACTCTAAATGACAATCAGAGCAACTTGAATTGCGTGTGTGCAGCCTTTTGCTCAAAAGTGATCAACGTTTCGTTTTCGGAGTCTCTTTTGACAATCTCTTCGAGAGCTGTTTTCAGTCATTAACAGAGCTGTTCTGAAAGTGTCCAAGCGGCCTGTTCTTAGAGTGGACTGTTTTTTGCATTCGTTCTCAAGTTATATCAAACTATCAAAGTGTTGTTTTCTGCCTTTCACGAGCACATTTTGACTTGTTGTTGAATAATCCTATAATGTTACTCTAAATGACAATCAGAGCAACTTGAATTGCGTGTGTGCAGCCTTTTGCTCAAAAGTAATCAACGTTTCGTTTTCAGAGTCTCTTTTGACAATCTCTTCGAGAGCTGTTTTCAGTCATTAACAGAGCTGTTCTGAAAGTGTCCAAGCGGCCTGTTCTGAGAGTGGACTGTTTTTGCATTCGTTCTCAAGTTCTATCAGTGTTGTTTTCTGCTTTTCTGGAGCACATTTTGACTTGTTGCTGAATGCTCCTATAATGTAACTCTAAATGACAATCAGAGCAACTTGAATTACGTGTGTGCAGCCTTTTGCTCAAAAGTGATCAACGTTTCGTTTTCGGAGTCTCTTTTGACAATCTCTTCGAGAGCTGTTTTCAGTCATTAACAGAGCTGTTCTGAAAGTGTCCAAGCGGCCTGTTCTTAGAGTGGACTGTTTTTTGCATTCGTTCTCAAGTTATATCAAACTATCAAAGTGTTGTTTTCTGCCTTTCACGAGCACATTTTGACTTGTTGTTGAATAATCCTATAATGTAACTCTAAATGACAATCAGAGCAACTTGAATTGCGTGTGTGCAGCCTTTTGCTCAAAAGTGATCAAAGTTTCGTTTTCGGAGTCTCTTTTGACAATCTCTTCGAGAGCTGTTTTCAGTCATTAACAGAGCTGTTCTGAAAGTGTCCAAGCGGCCTGTTCTTAGAGTGGACTGTTTTTTGCATTCGTTCTCAAGGTATATCAAACTATCAAAGTGTTGTTTTCTGCCTTTCACGAGCACATTTTGACTTGTTGTTGAATAATCCTATAATGTTACTCTAAATGACAATCAGAGCAACTTGAATTGCGTGTGTGCAGCCTTTTGCTCAAAAGTAATCAACGTTTCGTTTTCAGAGTCTCTTTTGACAATCTCTTCGAGAGCTGTTTTCAGTCATTAACAGAGCTGTTCTGAAAGTGTCCAAGCGGCCTGTTCTTAGAGTGGACAGTTTTTTGCATTCGTTCTCAAGTTATATCAAACTATCAAAGTGTTGTTTTCTGCCTTTCACGAGCACATTTTGACTTGTTGTTGAATAATCCTATAATGTAACTCTAAATGACAATCAGAGCAACTTGAATTGCGTGTGTGCAGCCTTTTGCTCAAAAGTGATCAACGTTTCGTTTTCGGAGTCTCTTTTGACAATCTCTTCGAGAGCTGTTTTCAGTCATTAACAGAGCTGTTCTGAAAGTGTCCAAGCGGCCTGTTCTGAGAGTGGACTGTTTTTGCATTCGTTCTCAAGTTCTATCAGTGTTGTTTTCTGCTTTTCTGGAGCACATTTTGACTTGTTGCTGAATGCTCCTATAATGTAACTCTAAATGACAATCAGAGCAACTTTAATTACGTGTGTGCAGCCTTTTGCTCAAAAGTGATCAACGTTTCGTTTTCGGAGTCTCTTTTGACAATCTCTTCGAGAGCTGTTTTCAGTCATTAACAGAGCTGTTCTGAAAGTGTCCAAGCGGCCTGTTCTTAGAGTGGACTGTTTTTTGCATTCGTTCTCAAGTTATATCAAACTATCAAAGTGTTGTTTTCTGCCTTTCACGAGCACATTTTGACTTGTTGTTGAATAATCCTATAATGTAACTCTAAATGACAGAGCAACTTGAATTGCGTGTGTGCAGCCTTTTGCTCAAAAGTGATCAACGTTTCGTTTTCGGAGTCTCTTTTGACAATCTCTTCGAGAGCTGTTTTCAGTCATTAACAGAGCTGTTCTGAAAGTGTCCAAGCGGCCTGTTCTGAGAGTGGACTGTTTTTGCATTCGTTCTCAAGTTCTATCAGTGTTGTTTTCTGCTTTTCTGGAGCACATTTTGACTTGTTGCTGAATGCTCCTATAATGTAACTCTAAATGACAATCAGAGCAACTTTAATTACGTGTGTGCAGCCTTTTGCTCAAAAGTGATCAACGTTTCGTTTTCGGAGTCTCTTTTGACAATCTCTTCGAGAGCTGTTTTCAGTCATTAACAGAGCTGTTCTGAAAGTGTCCAAGCGGCCTGTTCTTAGAGTGGACTGTTTTTTGCATTCGTTCTCAAGTTATATCAAACTATCAAAGTGTTGTTTTCTGCCTTTCACGAGCACATTTTGACTTGTTGTTGAATAATCCTATAATGTAACTCTAAATGACAATCAGAGCAACTTGAATTGCGTGTGTGCAGCCTTTTGCTCAAAAGTGATCAACGTTTCGTTTTCGGAGTCTCTTTTGACAATCTCTTCGAGAGCTGTTTTCAGTCATTAACAGAGCTGTTCTGAAAGTGTCCAAGCGGCCTGTTCTGAGAGTGGACTGTTTTTGCATTCGTTCTCAAGTTCTATCAGTGTTGTTTTCTGCTTTTCTGGAGCACATTTTGACTTGTTGCTGAATGCTCCTATAATGTAACTCTAAATGACAATCAGAGCAACTTTAATTACGTGTGTGCAGCCTTTTGCTCAAAAGTGATCAACGTTTCGTTTTCGGAGTCTCTTTTGACAATCTCTTCGAGAGCTGTTTTCAGTCATTAACAGAGCTGTTCTGAAAGTGTCCAAGCGGCCTGTTCTTAGAGTGGACTGTTTTTTGCATTCGTTCTCAAGTTATATCAAACTATCAAAGTGTTGTTTTCTGCCTTTCACGAGCACATTTTGACTTGTTGTTGAATAATCCTATAATGTAACTCTAAATGACAATCAGAGCAACTTGAATTGCGTGTGTGCAGCCTTTTGCTCAAAAGTGATCAAAGTTTCGTTTTCGGAGTCTCTTTTGACAATCTCTTCGAGAGCTGTTTTCAGTCATTAACAGCGCTGTTCTGAAAGTGTCCAAGCGGCCTGTTCTTAGAGTGGACTGTTTTTTGCATTCGTTCTCAAGTTATATCAAACTATCAAAGTGTTGTTTTCTGCCTTTCACGAGCACATTTTGACTTGTTGTTGAATAATCCTATAATGTAACTCTAAATGACAATCAGAGCAACTTGAATTGCGTGTGTGCAGCCTTTTGCTCAAAAGTGATCAACGTTTCGTTTTCGGAGTCTCTTTTGACAATCTCTTCGAGAGCTGTTTTCAGTCATTAACAGAGCTGTTCTGAAAGTGTCCAAGCGGCCTGTTCTTAGAGTGGACTGTTTTTTGCATTCGTTCTCAAGTTATATCAAACTATCAAAGTGTTGTTTTCTGCCTTTCACGAGCACATTTTGACTTGTTGTTGAATAATCCTATAATGTTACTCTAAATGACAATCAGAGCAACTTGAATTGCGTGTGTGCAGCCTTTTGCTCAAAAGTAATCAACGTTTCGTTTTCAGAGTCTCTTTTGACAATCTCTTCGAGAGCTGTTTTCAGTCATTAACAGAGCTGTTCTGAAAGTGTCCAAGCGGCCTGTTCTGAGAGTGGACTGTTTTTGCATTCGTTCTCAAGTTCTATCAGTGTTGTTTTCTGCTTTTCTGGAGCACATTTTGACTTGTTGCTGAATGCTCCTATAATGTAACTCTAAATGACAATCAGAGCAACTTGAATTACGTGTGTGCAGCCTTTTGCTCAAAAGTGATCAACGTTTCGTTTTCGGAGTCTCTTTTGACAATCTCTTCGAGAGCTGTTTTCAGTCATTAACAGAGCTGTTCTGAAAGTGTCCAAGCGGCCTGTTCTTAGAGTGGACTGTTTTTTGCATTCGTTCTCAAGTTATATCAAACTATCAAAGTGTTGTTTTCTGCCTTTCACGAGCACATTTTGACTTGTTGTTGAATAATCCTATAATGTAACTCTAAATGACAATCAGAGCAACTTGAATTGCGTGTGTGCAGCCTTTTGCTCAAAAGTGATCAAAGTTTCGTTTTCGGAGTCTCTTTTGACAATCTCTTCGAGAGCTGTTTTCAGTCATTAACAGAGCTGTTCTGAAAGTGTCCAAGCGGCCTGTTCTTAGAGTGGACTGTTTTTTGCATTCGTTCTCAAGGTATATCAAACTATCAAAGTGTTGTTTTCTGCCTTTCACGAGCACATTTTGACTTGTTGTTGAATAATCCTATAATGTTACTCTAAATGACAATCAGAGCAACTTGAATTGCGTGTGTGCAGCCTTTTGCTCAAAAGTAATCAACGTTTCGTTTTCAGAGTCTCTTTTGACAATCTCTTCGAGAGCTGTTTTCAGTCATTAACAGAGCTGTTCTGAAAGTGTCCAAGCGGCCTGTTCTTAGAGTGGACAGTTTTTTGCATTCGTTCTCAAGTTATATCAAACTATCAAAGTGTTGTTTTCTGCCTTTCACGAGCACATTTTGACTTGTTGTTGAATAATCCTATAATGTAACTCTAAATGACAATCAGAGCAACTTGAATTGTGTGTGTGCAGCCTTTTGCTCAAAAGTGATCAACGTTTCGTTTTCGGAGTCTCTTTTGACAATCTCTTCGAGAGCTGTTTTCAGTCATTAACAGAGCTGTTCTGAAAGTGTCCAAGCGGCCTATTCTTAGAGTGGACTGTTTTTTGCATTCGTTCTCAAGTTATATCAAACTATCAAAGTGTTGTTTTCTGCCTTTCACGAGCACATTTTGACTTGTTGTTGAATAATCCTATAATGTAACTCTAAATGACAATCAGAGCAACTTGAATTGCGTGTGTGCAGCCTTTTGCTCAAAAGTGATCAACGTTTCGTTTTCGGAGTCTCTTTTGACAATCTCTTCGAGAGCTGTTTTCAGTCATTAACAGAGCTGTTCTGAAAGTGTCCAAGCGGCCTGTTCTTAGAGTGGACTGTTTTTTGCATTCGTTCTCAAGTTATATCAAACTATCAAAGTGTTGTTTTCTGCCTTTCACGAGCACATTTTGACTTGTTGTTGAATAATCCTATAATGTTACTCTAAATGACAATCAGAGCAACTTGAATTGCGTGTGTGCAGCCTTTTGCTCAAAAGTAATCAACGTTTCGTTTTCAGAGTCTCTTTTGACAATCTCTTCGAGAGCTGTTTTCAGTCATTAACAGAGCTGTTCTGAAAGTGTCCAAGCGGCCTGTTCTGAGAGTGGACTGTTTTTGCATTCGTTCTCAAGTTCTATCAGTGTTGTTTTCTGCTTTTCTGGAGCACATTTTGACTTGTTGCTGAATGCTCCTATAATGTAACTCTAAATGACAATCAGAGCAACTTGAATTGCGTGTGTGCAGCCTTTTGCTCAAAAGTGATCAACGTTTCGTTTTCGGAGTCTCTTTTGACAATCTCTTCGAGAGCTGTTTTCAGTCATTAACAGAGCTGTTCTGAAAGTGTCCAAGCGGCCTGTTCTTAGAGTGGACTGTTTTTTGCATTCGTTCTCAAGTTATATCAAACTATCAAAGTGTTGTTTTCTGCCTTTCACGAGCACATTTTGACTTGTTGTTGAATAATCCTATAATGTTACTCTAAATGACAATCAGAGCAACTTGAATTGCGTGTGTGCAGCCTTTTGCTCAAAAGTAATCAACGTTTCGTTTTCAGAGTCTCTTTTGACAATCTCTTCGAGAGCTGTTTTCAGTCATTAACAGAGCTGTTCTGAAAGTGTCCAAGCGGCCTGTTCTTAGAGTGGACTGTTTTTTGCATTCGTTCTCAAGTTATATCAAACTATCAAAGTGTTGTTTTCTGCCTTTCACGAGCACATTTTGACTTGTTGTTGAATAATCCTATAATGTTACTCTAAATGACAATCAGAGCAACTTGAATTGCGTGTGTGCAGCCTTTTGCTCAAAAGTAATCAACGTTTCGTTTTCAGAGTCTCTTTTGACAATCTCTTCGAGAGCTGTTTTCAGTCATTAACAGAGCTGTTCTGAAAGTGTCCAAGCGGCCTGTTCTGAGAGTGGACTGTTTTTGCATTCGTTCTCAAGTTCTATCAGTGTTGTTTTCTGCTTTTCTGGAGCACATTTTGACTTGTTGCTGAATGCTCCTATAATGTAACTCTAAATGACAATCAGAGCAACTTGAATTACGTGTGTGCAGCCTTTTGCTCAAAAGTGATCAACGTTTCGTTTTCGGAGTCTCTTTTGACAATCTCTTCGAGAGCTGTTTTCAGTCATTAACAGAGCTGTTCTGAAAGTGTCCAAGCGGCCTGTTCTTAGAGTGGACTGTTTTTTGCATTCGTTCTCAAGTTATATCAAACTATCAAAGTGTTGTTTTCTGCCTTTCACGAGCACATTTTGACTTGTTGTTGAATAATCCTATAATGTAACTCTAAATGACAATCAGAGCAACTTGAATTGCGTGTGTGCAGCCTTTTGCTCAAAAGTGATCAACGTTTCGCTTTCGGAGTCTCTTTTGACAATCTCTTCGAGAGCTGTTTTCAGTCATTAACAGAGCTGTTCTGAAAGTGTCCAAGCGGCCTGTTCTTAGAGTGGACTGTTTTTTGCATTCGTTCTCAAGTTATATCAAACTATCAAAGTGTTGTTTTCTGCCTTTCACGAGCACATTTTGACTTGTTGTTGAATAATCCTATAATGTAACTCTAAATGACAATCAGAGCAACTTGAATTGCGTGTGTGCAGCCTTTTGCTCAAAAGTGATCAACGTTTCGCTTTCGGAGTCTCTTTTGACAATCTCTTCGAGAGCTGTTTTCAGTCATTAACAGAGCTGTTCTGAAAGTGTCCAAGCGGCCTGTTCTTAGAGTGGACTGTTTTTTGCATTCGTTCTCAAGTTATATCAAACTATCAAAGTGTTGTTTTCTGCCTTTCACGAGCACATTTTGACTTGTTGTTGAATAATCCTATAATGTAACTCTAAATGACAATCAGAGCAACTTGAATTGCGTGTGTGCAGCCTTTTGCTCAAAAGTGATCAACGTTTCGTTTTCGGAGTCTCTTTTGACAATCTCTTCGAGAGCTGTTTTCAGTCATTAACAGAGCTGTTCTGAAAGTGTCCAAGCGGCCTGTTCTTAGAGTGGACTGTTTTTTGCATTCGTTCTCAAGTTATATCAAACTATCAAAGTGTTGTTTTCTGCCTTTCACGAGCACATTTTGACTTGTTGTTGAATAATCCTATAATGTAACTCTAAATGACAATCAGAGCAACTTGAATGCGTGTGTGCAGCCTTTTGCTCAAAAGTGATCAACGTTTCGTTTTCGGAGTCTCTTTTGACAATCTCTTCGAGAGCTGTTTTCAGTCATTTAACAGAGCTGTTCTGAAAGTGTCCAAGCGGCCTGTTCTTAGAGTGGACTGTTTTTTGCATTCGTTCTCAAGTTATATCAAACTATCAAAGTGTTGTTTTCTGCCTTTCACGAGCACATTTTGACTTGTTGTTGAATAATCCTATAATGTAACTCTAAATGACAATCAGAGCAACTTGAATTGCGTGTGTGCAGCCTTTTGCTCAAAAGTGATCAACGTTTCGTTTTCAGAGTCTCTTTTGACAATCTCTTCGAGAGCTGTTTTCAGTCATTAACAGAGCTGTTCTGAAAGTGTCCAAGCGGCCAGTTCTTAGAGTGGACTGTTTTTTGCATTCGTTCTCAAGTTATATCAAACTATCAAAGTGTTGTTTTCTGCCTTTCACGAGCACATTTTGACTTGTTGTTGAATAATCCTATAATGTAACTCTAAATGACAATCAGAGCAACTTGAATTGCGTGTGTGCAGCCTTTTGCTCAAAAGTGATCAACGTTTCGTTTTCAGAGTCTCTTTTGACAATCTCTTCGAGAGCTGTTTTCAGTCATTAACAGAGCTATTCTGAAAGTGTCCAAGCGGCCTGTTCTTAGAGTGGACTGTTTTTTGCATTCGTTCTCAAGTTATATCAAACTATCAAAGTGTTGTTTTCTGCCTTTCACGAGCACATTTTGACTTGTTGTTGAATAATCCTATAATGTAACTCTAAATGACAATCAGAGCAACTTGAATTGCGTGTGTGCAGCCTTTTGCTCAAAAGTGATCAACGTTTCGTTTTCAGAGTCTCTTTTGACAATCTCTTCGAGAGCTGTTTTCAGTCATTAACAGAGCTGTTCTGAAAGTGTCCAAGCGGCCTGTTCTTAGAGTGGACTGTTTTTTGCATTCGTTCTCAAGTTATATCAAACTATCAAAGTGTTGTTTTCTGCCTTTCACGAGCACATTTTGACTTGTTGTTGAATAATCCTATAATGTAACTCTAAATGGACAATCAGAGCAACTTGAATTGCGTGTGTGCAGCCTTTTGCTCAAAAGTGATCAACGTTTCGTTTTCAGAGTCTCTTTTGACAATCTCTTCGAGAGCTGTTTTCAGTCATTAACAGAGCTGTTCTGAAAGTGTCCAAGCGGCCTGTTCTTAGAGTGGAGTGTTTTTTGCATTCGTTCTCAAGTTATATCAAACTATCAAAGTGTTGTTTTCTGCCTTTCACGAGCACATTTTGACTTGTTGTTGAATAATCCTATAATGTAACTCTAAATGACAATCAGAGCAACTTGAATTGCGTGTGTGCAGCCTTTTGCTCAAAAGTGATCAACGTTTCGTTTTCAGAGTCTCTTTTGACAATCTCTTCGAGAGCTGTTTTCAGTCATTAACAGAGCTGTTCTGAAAGTGTCCAAGCGGCCTGTTCTTAGAGTGGACTGTTTTTTGCATTCGTTCTCAAGTTATATCAAACTATCAAAGTGTTGTTTTCTGCCTTTCACGAGCACATTTTGACTTGTTGTTGAATAATCCTATAATGTAACTCTAAATGACAATCAGAGCAACTTGAATTGCGTGTGTGCAGCCTTTTGCTCAAAAGTGATCAACGTTTCGTTTTCAGAGTCTCTTTTGACAATCTCTTCGAGAGCTGTTTTCAGTCATTAACAGAGCTGTTCTGAAAGTGTCCAAGCGGCCAGTTCTTAGAGTGGACTGTTTTTTGCATTCGTTCTCAAGTTATATCAAACTATCAAAGTGTTGTTTTCTGCCTTTCACGAGCACATTTTGACTTGTTGTTGAATAATCCTATAATGTAACTCTAAATGACAATCAGAGCAACTTGAATTGCGTGTGTGCAGCCTTTTGCTCAAAAGTGATCAACGTTTCGTTTTCAGAGTCTCTTTTGACAATCTCTTCGAGAGCTGTTTTCAGTCATTAACAGAGCTGTTCTGAAAGTGTCCAAGCGGCCTGTTCTTAGAGTGGACTGTTTTTTGCATTCGTTCTCAAGTTATATCAAACTATCAAAGTGTTGTTTTCTGCCTTTCACGAGCACATTTTGACTTGTTGTTGAATAATCCTATAATGTAACTCTAAATGAAAATCAGAGCAACTTGAATTGCGTGTGTGCAGCCTTTTGCTCAAAAGTGATCAACGTTTCGTTTTCAGAGTCTCTTTTGACAATCTCTTCGAGAGCTGTTTTCAGTCATTAACAGAGCTGTTCTGAAAGTGTCCAAGCGGCCTGTTCTTAGAGTGGACTGTTTTTTGCATTCGTTCTCAAGTTATATCAAACTATCAAAGTGTTGTTTTCTGCCTTTCACGAGCACATTTTGACTTGTTGTTGAATAATCCTATAATGTAACTCTAAATGGACAATCAGAGCAACTTGAATTGCGTGTGTGCAGCCTTTTGCTCAAAAGTGATCAACGTTTCGTTTTCAGAGTCTCTTTTGACAATCTCTTCGAGAGCTGTTTTCAGTCATTAACAGAGCTGTTCTGAAAGTGTCCAAGCGGCCTGTTCTTAGAGTGGAGTGTTTTTTGCATTCGTTCTCAAGTTATATCAAACTATCAAAGTGTTGTTTTCTGCCTTTCACGAGCACATTTTGACTTGTTGTTGAATAATCCTATAATGTAACTCTAAATGACAATCAGAGCAACTTGAATTGCGTGTGTGCAGCCTTTTGCTCAAAAGTGATCAACGTTTCGTTTTCAGAGTCTCTTTTGACAATCTCTTCGAGAGCTGTTTTCAGTCATTAACAGAGCTGTTCTGAAAGTGTCCAAGCGGCCTGTTCTGAGAGTGGACTGTTTTTTGCATTCGTTCTCAAGTTCTATCAGTGTTGTTTTCTGCTTTTCTGGAGCACATTTTGACTTGTTGCTGAATGCTCCTATAATGTAACTCTAAATGACAATCAGAGCAACTTGAATTGCGTGTGTGCAGCCTTTTGCTCAAAAGTGATCAACGTTTCGTTTTCGGAGTCTCTTTTGACAATCTCTTCGAGAGCTGTTTTCAGTCATTAACAGAGCTGTTCTGAAAGTGTCCAAGCGGCCTGTTCTTAGAGTGGACTGTTTTTTGCATTCGTTCTCAAGTTATATCAAACTATCAAAGTGTTGTTTTCTGCCTTTCACGAGCACATTTTGACTTGTTGTTGAATAATCCTATAATGTAACTCTAAATGACAATCAGAGCAACTTGAATTGCGTGTGTGCAGCCTTTTGCTCAAAAGTGATCAACGTTTCGTTTTCAGAGTCTCTTTTGACAATCTCTTCGAGAGCTGTTTTCAGTCATTAACAGAGCTGTTCTGAAAGTGTCCAAGCGGCCTGTTCTTAGAGTGGACTGTTTTTTGCATTCGTTCTCAAGTTATATCAAACTATCAAAGTGTTGTTTTCTGCCTTTCACGAGCACATTTTGACTTGTTGTTGAATAATCCTATAATGTTACTCTAAATGACAATCAGAGCAACTTGAATTGCGTGTGTGCAGCCTTTTGCTCAAAAGTAATCAACGTTTCGTTTTCAGAGTCTCTTTTGACAATCTCTTCGAGAGCTGTTTTCAGTCATTAACAGAGCTGTTCTGAAAGTGTCCAAGCGGCCTGTTCTTAGAGTGGACTGTTTTTTGCATTCGTTCTCAAGTTATATCAAACTATGAAAGTGTTGTTTTCTGCCTTTCACGAGCACATTTTGACTTGTTGTTGAATAATCCTATAATGTAACTCTAAATGACAATCAGAGCAACTTGAATTGCGTGTGTGCAGCCTTTTGCTCAAAAGTGATCAACGTTTCGTTTTCAGAGTCTCTTTTGACAATCTCTTCGAGAGCTGTTTTCAGTCATTAACAGAGCTGTTCTGAAAGTGTCCAAGCAGCCTGTTCTGAGAGTGGACTGTTTTTTGCATTCGTTCTCAAGTTCTATCAGTGTTGTTTTCTGCTTTTCTGGAGCACATTTGGACTTGTTGCTGAATGCTCCTATAATGTAACTCTAAATGACAATCAGAGCAGCTTGAATTGCGTGTGTGCAGCCTTTTGCTCAAAAGTGATCAACGTTTCGTTTTCGGAGTCTCTTTTGACAATCTCTTCGAGAGCTGTTTTCAGTCATTAACAGAGCTGTTCTGAAAGTGTCCAAGCGGCCTGTTCTTAGAGTGGACTGTTTTTTGCATTCGTTCTCAAGTTATATCAAACTATCAAAGTGTTGTTTTCTGCCTTTCACGAGCACATTTTGACTTGTTGTTGAATAATCCTATAATGTAACTCTAAATGACAATCAGAGCAACTTGAATTGCGTGTGTGCAGCCTTTTGCTCAAAAGTGATCAACGTTTCGTTTTCAGAGTCTCTTTTGACAATCTCTTCGAGAGCTGTTTTCAGTCATTAACAGAGCTGTTCTGAAAGTGTCCAAGCGGCCTGTTCTTAGAGTGGACTGTTTTTTGCATTCGTTCTCAAGTTCTATCAGTGTTGTTTTCTGCTTTTCTGGAGCACATTTTGACTTGTTGCTGAATGCTCCTATAATGTAACTCTAAATGACAATCAGAGCAACTTGAATTGCGTGTGTGCAGCCTTTTGCTCAAAAGTGATCAACGTTTCGTTTTCGGAGTCTCTTTTGACAATCTCTTCGAGAGCTGTTTTCAGTCATTAACAGAGCTGTTCTGAAAGTGTCCAAGCGGCCTGTTCTTAGAGTGGACTGTTTTTTGCATTCGTTCTCAAGTTATATCAAACTATCAAAGTGTTGTTTTCTGCCTTTCACGAGCACATTTTGACTTGTTGTTGAATAATCCTATAATGTAACTCTAAATGACAATCAGAGCAACTTGAATTGCGTGTGTGCAGCCTTTTGCTCAAAAGTGATCAACGTTTCGTTTTCAGAGTCTCTTTTGACAATCTCTTCGAGAGCTGTTTTCAGTCATTAACAGAGCTGTTCTGAAAGTGTCCAAGCGGCCTGTTCTTAGAGTGGACTGTTTTTTGCATTCGTTCTCAAGTTCTATCAGTGTTGTTTTCTGCTTTTCTGGAGCACATTTTGACTTGTTGCTGAATGCTCCTATAATGTAACTCTAAATGACAATCAGAGCAACTTGAATTGCGTGTGTGCAGCCTTTTGCTCAAAAGTGATCAACGTTTCGTTTTCGGAGTCTCTTTTGACAATCTCTTCGAGAGCTGTTTTCAGTCATTAACAGAGCTGTTCTGAAAGTGTCCAAGCGGCCTGTTCTTAGAGTGGACTGTTTTTTGCATTCGTTCTCAAGTTATATCAAACTATCAAAGTGTTGTTTTCTGCCTTTCACGAGCACATTTTGACTTGTTGTTGAATAATCCTATAATGTAACTCTAAATGACAATCAGAGCAACTTGAATTGCGTGTGTGCAGCCTTTTGCTCAAAAGTGATCAACGTTTCGTTTTCGGAGTCTCTTTTGACAATCTCTTCGAGAGCTGTTTTCAGTCATTAACAGAGCTGTTCTGAAAGTGTCCAAGCGGCCTGTTCTTAGAGTGGACTGTTTTTTGCATTCGTTCTCAAGTTATATCAAACTATCAAAGTGTTGTTTTCTGCCTTTCACGAGCACATTTTGACTTGTTGTTGAATAATCCTATAATGTAACTCTAAATGACAATCAGAGCAACTTGAATTGCGTGTGTGCAGCCTTTTGCTCAAAAGTGATCAACGTTTCGTTTTCAGAGTCTCTTTTGACAATCTCTTCGAGAGCTGTTTTCAGTCATTAACAGAGCTGTTCTGAAAGTGTCCAAGCGGCCTGTTCTTAGAGTGGACTGTGTTTTTTGCATTCGTTCTCAAGTTATATCAAACTATCAAAGTGTTGTTTTCTGCCTTTCTCGAGCACATTTTGACTTGTTGTTGAATGCTCCTATAATGTAACTCTAAATGACAATCAGAGCAACTTGAATTGCGTGTGTGCATCCTTTTGCTCAAAAGTGATCAACGTTTCGTTTTCGGAGTCTCTTTTGACAATCTCTTCGAGAGCTGTTTTCAGTCATTAACAGAGCTGTTCTGAAAGTGTCCAAGCGGCCTGTTCTTAGAGTGGACTGTTTTTTGCATTCGTTCTCAAGTTATATCAAACTATCAAAGTGTTGTTTTCTGCCTTTCACGAGCACATTTTGACTTGTTGTTGAATAATCCTATAATGTAACTCTAAATGACAATCAGAGCAATTTGAATTGCGTGTGTGCAGCCTTTTGCTCAAAAGTGATCAACGTTTCGTTTTCAGAGTCTCTTTTGACAATCTCTTCGAGAGCTGTTTTCAGTCATTAACAGAGCTGTTCTGAAAGTGTCCAAGCGGCCAGTTCTTAGAGTGGACTGTTTTTTGCATTCGTTCTCAAGTTATATCAAACTATCAAAGTGTTGTTTTCTGCCTTTCACGAGCACATTTTGACTTGTTGTTGAATAATCCTATAATGTAACTCTAAATGACAATCAGAGCAACTTGAATTGCGTGTGTGCAGCCTTTTGCTCAAAAGTGATCAACGTTTCGTTTTCGGAGTCTCTTTTGACAATCTCTTCGAGAGCTGTTTTCAGTCATTAACAGAGCTGTTCTGAAAGTGTCCAAGCGGCCTGTTCTTAGAGTGGACTGTTTTTTGCATTCGTTCTCAAGTTATATCAAACTATCAAAGTGTTGTTTTCTGCCTTTCACGAGCACATTTTGACTTGTTGTTGAATAATCCTATAATGTAACTCTAAATGACAATCAGAGCAACTTGAATTGCGTGTGTGCAGCCTTTTGCTCAAAAGTGATCAACGTTTCGTTTTCAGAGTCTCTTTTGACAATCTCTTCGAGAGCTGTTTTCAGTCATTAACAGAGCTGTTCTGAAAGTGTCCAAGCGGCCTGTTCTTAGAGTGGACTGTGTTTTTTGCATTCGTTCTCAAGTTATATCAAACTATCAAAGTGTTGTTTTCTGCCTTTCTCGAGCACATTTTGACTTGTTGTTGAATGCTCCTATAATGTAACTCTAAATGACAATCAGAGCAACTTGAATTGCGTGTGAGCAGCCTTTTGCTCAAAAGTGATCAACGTTTCGTTTTCGGAGTCTCTTTTGACAATCTCTTCGAGAGCTGTTTTCAGTCATTAACAGAGCTGTTCTGAAAGTGTCCAAGCGGCCTGTTCTTAGAGTGGACTGTTTTTTGCATTCGTTCTCAAGTTATATCAAACTATCAAAGTGTTGTTTTCTGCCTTTCACGAGCACATTTTGACTTGTTGTTGAATAATCCTATAATGTAACTCTAAATGGACAATCAGAGCAACTTGAATTGCGTGTGTGCAGCCTTTTGCTCAAAAGTGATCAACGTTTCGTTTTCAGAGTCTCTTTTGACAATCTCTTCGAGAGCTGTTTTCAGTCATTAACAGAGCTGTTCTGAAAGTGTCCAAGCGGCCTGTTCTTAGAGTGGAGTGTTTTTTGCATTCGTTCTCAAGTTATATCAAACTATCAAAGTGTTGTTTTCTGCCTTTCACGAGCACATTTTGACTTGTTGTTGAATAATCCTATAATGTAACTCTAAATGACAATCAGAGCAACTTGAATTGCGTGTGTGCAGCCTTTTGCTCAAAAGTGATCAACGTTTCGTTTTCAGAGTCTCTTTTGACAATCTCTTCGAGAGCTGTTTTCAGTCATTAACAGAGCTGTTCTGAAAGTGTCCAAGCGGCCTGTTCTGAGAGTGGACTGTTTTTTGCATTCGTTCTCAAGTTCTATCAGTGTTGTTTTCTGCTTTTCTGGAGCACATTTTGACTTGTTGCTGAATGCTCCTATAATGTAACTCTAAATGACAATCAGAGCAACTTGAATTGCGTGTGTGCAGCCTTTTGCTCAAAAGTGATCAACGTTTCGTTTTCGGAGTCTCTTTTGACAATCTCTTCGAGAGCTGTTTTCAGTCATTAACAGAGCTGTTCTGAAAGTGTCCAAGCGGCCTGTTCTTAGAGTGGACTGTTTTTTGCATTCGTTCTCAAGTTATATCAAACTATCAAAGTGTTGTTTTCTGCCTTTCACGAGCACATTTTGACTTGTTGTTGAATAATCCTATAATGTAACTCTAAATGACAATCAGAGCAACTTGAATTGCGTGTGTGCAGCCTTTTGCTCAAAAGTGATCAACGTTTCGTTTTCAGAGTCTCTTTTGACAATCTCTTCGAGAGCTGTTTTCAGTCATTAACAGAGCTGTTCTGAAAGTGTCCAAGCGGCCTGTTCTTAGAGTGGACTGTTTTTTGCATTCGTTCTCAAGTTCTATCAGTGTTGTTTTCTGCTTTTCTGGAGCACATTTTGACTTGTTGCTGAATGCTCCTATAATGTAACTCTAAATGACAATCAGAGCAACTTGAATTGCGTGTGTGCAGCCTTTTGCTCAAAAGTGATCAACGTTTCGTTTTCGGAGTCTCTTTTGACAATCTCTTCGAGAGCTGTTTTCAGTCATTAACAGAGCTGTTCTGAAAGTGTCCAAGCGGCCTGTTCTTAGAGTGGACTGTTTTTTGCATTCGTTCTCAAGTTATATCAAACTATCAAAGTGTTGTTTTCTGCCTTTCACGAGCACATTTTGACTTGTTGTTGAATAATCCTATAATGTAACTCTAAATGACAATCAGAGCAACTTGAATTGCGTGTGTGCAGCCTTTTGCTCAAAAGTGATCAACGTTTCGTTTTCAGAGTCTCTTTTGACAATCTCTTCGAGAGCTGTTTTCAGTCATTAACAGAGCTGTTCTGAAAGTGTCCAAGCGGCCTGTTCTTAGAGTGGACTGTTTTTTGCATTCGTTCTCAAGTTCTATCAGTGTTGTTTTCTGCTTTTCTGGAGCACATTTTGACTTGTTGCTGAATGCTCCTATAATGTAACTCTAAATGACAATCAGAGCAACTTGAATTGCGTGTGTGCAGCCTTTTGCTCAAAAGTGATCAACGTTTCGTTTTCGGAGTCTCTTTTGACAATCTCTTCGAGAGCTGTTTTCAGTCATTAACAGAGCTGTTCTGAAAGTGTCCAAGCGGCCTGTTCTTAGAGTGGACTGTTTTTTGCATTCGTTCTCAAGTTATATCAAACTATCAAAGTGTTGTTTTCTGCCTTTCACGAGCACATTTTGACTTGTTGTTGAATAATCCTATAATGTAACTCTAAATGACAATCAGAGCAACTTGAATTGCGTGTGTGCAGCCTTTTGCTCAAAAGTGATCAACGTTTCGTTTTCGGAGTCTCTTTTGACAATCTCTTCGAGAGCTGTTTTCAGTCATTAACAGAGCTGTTCTGAAAGTGTCCAAGCGGCCTGTTCTTAGAGTGGACTGTTTTTTGCATTCGTTCTCAAGTTATATCAAACTATCAAAGTGTTGTTTTCTGCCTTTCACGAGCACATTTTGACTTGTTGTTGAATAATCCTATAATGTAACTCTAAATGACAATCAGAGCAACTTGAATTGCGTGTGTGCAGCCTTTTGCTCAAAAGTGATCAACGTTTCGTTTTCAGAGTCTCTTTTGACAATCTCTTCGAGAGCTGTTTTCAGTCATTAACAGAGCTGTTCTGAAAGTGTCCAAGCGGCCTGTTCTTAGAGTGGACTGTGTTTTTTGCATTCGTTCTCAAGTTATATCAAACTATCAAAGTGTTGTTTTCTGCCTTTCTCGAGCACATTTTGACTTGTTGTTGAATGCTCCTATAATGTAACTCTAAATGACAATCAGAGCAACTTGAATTGCGTGTGTGCATCCTTTTGCTCAAAAGTGATCAACGTTTCGTTTTCGGAGTCTCTTTTGACAATCTCTTCGAGAGCTGTTTTCAGTCATTAACAGAGCTGTTCTGAAAGTGTCCAAGCGGCCTTTTCTTAGAGTGGACTGTTTTTTGGCATTCGTTCTCAAGTTATATCAAACTATCAAAGTGTTGTTTTCTGCCTTTCTCGAGCACATTTTGACTTGTTGTTGAATGCTCCTATAATGTAACTCTAAATGACAATCAGAGCAACTTGAATTGCGTGTGTGCAGCCTTTTGCTCAAAAGTGATCAACGTTTCGTTTTCGGAGTCTCTTTTGACAATCTCTTCGAGAGCTGTTTTCAGTCATTAACAGAGCTGTTCTGAAAGTGTCCAAGCGGCCTGTTCTTAGAGTGGACTGTTTTTTGCATTCGTTCTCAAGTTATATCAAACTATCAAAGTGTTGTTTTCTGCCTTTCACGAGCACATTTTGACTTGTTGTTGAATAATCCTATAATGTAACTCTAAATGACAATCAGAGCAACTTGAATTGCGTGTGTGCAGCCTTTTGCTCAAAAGTGATCAACGTTTCGTTTTCAGAGTCTCTTTTGACAATCTCTTCGAGAGCTGTTTTCAGTCATTAACAGAGCTGTTCTGAAAGTGTCCAAGCGGCCTGTTCTTAGAGTGGACTGTGTTTTTTGCATTCGTTCTCAAGTTATATCAAACTATCAAAGTGTTGTTTTCTGCCTTTCTCGAGCACATTTTGACTTGTTGTTGAATGCTCCTATAATGTAACTCTAAATGACAATCAGAGCAACTTGAATTGCGTGTGTGCAGCCTTTTGCTCAAAAGTGATCAACGTTTCGTTTTCGGAGTCTCTTTTGACAATCTCTTCGAGAGCTGTTTTCAGTCATTAACAGAGCTGTTCTGAAAGTGTCCAAGCGGCCTGTTCTTAGAGTGGACTGTTTTTTGCATTCGTTCTCAAGTTATATCAAACTATCAAAGTGTTGTTTTCTGCCTTTCACGAGCACATTTTGACTTGTTGTTGAATAATCCTATAATGTAACTCTAAATGACAATCAGAGCAATTTGAATTGCGTGTGTTCAGCCTTTTGCTCAAAAGTGATCAACTTTTCGTTTTCAGAGTCTCTTTTGACAATCTCTTCGAGAGCTGTTTTCAGTCATTAACAGAGCTGTTCTGAAAGTGTCCAAGCGGCCTGTTCTTAGAGTGGACTGTTTTTTGCATTCGTTCTCAAGTTATATCAAACTATCAAAGTGTTGTTTTCTGCCTTTCACGAGCACATTTTGACTTGTTGTTGAATAATCCTATAATGTAACTCTAAATGACAATCAGAGCAACTTGAATTGCGTGTGTGCAGCCTTTTGCTCAAAAGTGATCAACGTTTCGTTTTCAGAGTCTCTTTTGACAATCTCTTCGAGAGCTGTTTTCAGTCATTAACAGAGCTGTTCTGAAAGTGTCCAAGCGGCCTGTTCTTAGAGTGGACTGTGTTTTTTGCATTCGTTCTCAAGTTATATCAAACTATCAAAGTGTTGTTTTCTGCCTTTCTCGAGCACATTTTGACTTGTTGTTGAATGCTCCTATAATGTAACTCTAAATGACAATCAGAGCAACTTGAATTGCGTGTGTGCATCCTTTTGCTCAAAAGTGATCAACGTTTCGTTTTCGGAGTCTCTTTTGACAATCTCTTCGAGAGCTGTTTTCAGTCATTAACAGAGCTGTTCTGAAAGTGTCCAAGCGGCCTTTTCTTAGAGTGGACTGTTTTTTGGCATTCGTTCTCAAGTTATATCAAACTATCAAAGTGTTGTTTTCTGCCTTTCTCGAGCACATTTTGACTTGTTGTTGAATGCTCCTATAATGTAACTCTAAATGACAATCAGAGCAACTTGAATTGCGTGTGTGCAGCCTTTTGCTCAAAAGTGATCAACGTTTCGTTTTCGGAGTCTCTTTTGACAATCTCTTCGAGAGCTGTTTTCAGTCATTAACAGAGCTGTTCTGAAAGTGTCCAAGCGGCCTGTTCTTAGAGTGGACTGTTTTTTGCATTCGTTCTCAAGTTATATCAAACTATCAAAGTGTTGTTTTCTGCCTTTCACGAGCACATTTTGACTTGTTGTTGAATAATCCTATAATGTAACTCTAAATGACAATCAGAGCAACTTGAATTGCGTGTGTGCAGCCTTTTGCTCAAAAGTGATCAACGTTTCGTTTTCAGAGTCTCTTTTGACAATCTCTTCGAGAGCTGTTTTCAGTCATTAACAGAGCTGTTCTGAAAGTGTCCAAGCGGCCTGTTCTTAGAGTGGACTGTGTTTTTTGCATTCGTTCTCAAGTTATATCAAACTATCAAAGTGTTGTTTTCTGCCTTTCTCGAGCACATTTTGACTTGTTGTTGAATGCTCCTATAATGTAACTCTAAATGACAATCAGAGCAACTTGAATTGCGTGTGTGCAGCCTTTTGCTCAAAAGTGATCAACGTTTCGTTTTCGGAGTCTCTTTTGACAATCTCTTCGAGAGCTGTTTTCAGTCATTAACAGAGCTGTTCTGAAAGTGTCCAAGCGGCCTGTTCTTAGAGTGGACTGTTTTTTGCATTCGTTCTCAAGTTATATCAAACTATCAAAGTGTTGTTTTCTGCCTTTCACGAGCACATTTTGACTTGTTGTTGAATAATCCTATAATGTAACTCTAAATGACAATCAGAGCAATTTGAATTGCGTGTGTTCAGCCTTTTGCTCAAAAGTGATCAACTTTTCGTTTTCAGAGTCTCTTTTGACAATCTCTTCGAGAGCTGTTTTCAGTCATTAACAGAGCTGTTCTGAAAGTGTCCAAGCGGCCAGTTCTTAGAGTGGACTGTTTTTTGCATTCGTTCTCAAGTTATATCAAACTATCAAAGTGTTGTTTTCTGCCTTTCACGAGCACATTTTGACTTGTTGTTGAATAATCCTATAATGTAACTCTAAATGACAATCAGAGCAACTTGAATTGCGTGTGTGCAGCCTTTTGCTCAAAAGTGATCAACGTTTCGTTTTCAGAGTCTCTTTTGACAATCTCTTCGAGAGCTGTTTTCAGTCATTAACAGAGCTGTTCTGAAAGTGTCCAAGCGGCCTGTTCTTAGAGTGGACTGTTTTTTGCATTCGTTCTCAAGTTATATCAAACTATCAAAGTGTTGTTTTCTGCCTTTCACGAGCACATTTTGACTTGTTGTTGAATAATCCTATAATGTAACTCTAAATGACAATCAGAGCAACTTGAATTGCGTGTGTGCAGCCTTTTGCTCAAAAGTGATCAACGTTTCGTTTTCGGAGTCTCTTTTGACAATCTCTTCGAGAGCTGTTTTCAGTCATTAACAGAGCTGTTCTGAAAGTGTCCAAGCGGCCTGTTCTTAGAGTGGACTGTGTTTTTTGCATTCGTTCTCAAGTTATATCAAACTATCAAAGTGTTGTTTTCTGCCTTTCACGAGCACATTTTGACTTGTTGTTGAATGATCCTATAATGTAACTCTAAATGACAATCAGAGCAACTTGAATTGCGTGTGTGCAGCCTTTTGCTCAAAAGTGATCAACGTTTCGTTTTCAGAGTCTCTTTTGACAATCTCTTCGAGAGCTGTTTTCAGTCATTAACAGAGCTGTTCTGAAAGTGTCCAAGCGGCCTGTTCTTAGAGTGGACTGTTTTTTGCATTCGTTCTCAAGTTATATCAAACTATCAAAGTGTTGTTTTCTGCCTTTCACGAGCACATTTTGACTTGTTGTTGAATAATCCTATAATGTAACTCTAAATGGACAATCAGAGCAACTTGAATTGCGTGTGTGCAGCCTTTTGCTCAAAAGTGATCAACGTTTCGTTTTCAGAGTCTCTTTTGACAATCTCTTCGAGAGCTGTTTTCAGTCATTAACAGAGCTGTTCTGAAAGTGTCCAAGCGGCCTGTTCTTAGAGTGGACTGTTTTTTGCATTCGTTCTCAAGTTATATCAAACTATCAAAGTGTTGTTTTCTGCCTTTCACGAGCACATTTTGACTTGTTGTTGAATAATCCTATAATGTAACTCTAAATGGACAATCAGAGCAACTTGAATTGCGTGTGTGCAGCCTTTTGCTCAAAAGTGATCAACGTTTCGTTTTCAGAGTCTCTTTTGACAATCTCTTCGAGAGCTGTTTTCAGTCATTAACAGAGCTGTTCTGAAAGTGTCCAAGCGGCCTGTTCTTAGAGTGGACTGTTTTTTGCATTCGTTCTCAAGTTATATCAAACTATCAAAGTGTTGTTTTCTGCCTTTCACAAGCACATTTTGACTTGTTGTTGAATAATCCTATAATGTAACTCTAAATGACAATCAGAGCAACTTGAATTGCGTGTGTGCAGCCTTTTGCTCAAAAGTGATCAACGTTTCGTTTTCGGAGTCTCTTTTGACAATCTCTTCGAGAGCTGTTTTCAGTCATTAACAGAGCTGTTCTGAAAGTGTCCAAGCGGCCTGTTCTTAGAGTGGACTGTTTTTTGCATTCGTTCTCAAGTTATATCAAACTATCAAAGTGTTGTTTTCTGCCTTTCACGAGCACATTTTGACTTGTTGTTGAATAATCCTATAATGTAACTCTAAATGACAATCAGAGCAACTTGAATTGCGTGTGTGCAGCCTTTTGCTCAAAAGTGATCAACGTTTCGTTTTCAGAGTCTCTTTTGACAATCTCTTCGAGAGCTGTTTTCAGTCATTAACAGAGCTGTTCTGAAAGTGTCCAAGCGGCCTGTTCTTAGAGTGGACTGTTTTTTGCATTCGTTCTCAAGTTATATCAAACTATCAAAGTGTTGTTTTCTGCCTTTCACGAGCACATTTTGACTTGTTGTTGAATAATCCTATAATGTAACTCTAAATGACAATCAGAGCAACTTGAATTGCGTGTGTGCAGCCTTTTGCTCAAAAGTGATCAACGTTTCGTTTTCGGAGTCTCTTTTGACAATCTCTTCGAGAGCTGTTTTCAGTCATTAACAGAGCTGTTCTGAAAGTGTCCAAGCGGCCTGTTCTTAGAGTGGACTGTTTTTTGCATTCGTTCTCAAGTTATATCAAACTATCAAAGTGTTGTTTTCTGCCTTTCACGAGCACATTTTGACTTGTTGTTGAATAATCCTATAATGTAACTCTAAATGACAATCAGAGCAACTTGAATTGCGTGTGTGCAGCCTTTTGCTCAAAAGTGATCAACGTTTCGTTTTCAGAGTCTCTTTTGACAATCTCTTCGAGAGCTGTTTTCAGTCATTAACAGAGCTGTTCTGAAAGTGTCCAAGCGGCCTGTTCTTAGAGTGGACTGTGTTTTTTGCATTCGTTCTCAAGTTATATCAAACTATCAAAGTGTTGTTTTCTGCCTTTCTCGAGCACATTTTGACTTGTTGTTGAATGCTCCTATAATGTAACTCTAAATGACAATCAGAGCAACTTGAATTGCGTGTGTGCATCCTTTTGCTCAAAAGTGATCAACGTTTCGTTTTCGGAGTCTCTTTTGACAATCTCTTCGAGAGCTGTTTTCAGTCATTAACAGAGCTGTTCTGAAAGTGTCCAAGCGGCCTTTTCTTAGAGTGGACTGTTTTTTGGCATTCGTTCTCAAGTTATATCAAACTATCAAAGTGTTGTTTTCTGCCTTTCTCGAGCACATTTTGACTTGTTGTTGAATGCTCCTATAATGTAACTCTAAATGACAATCAGAGCAACTTGAATTGCGTGTGTGCAGCCTTTTGCTCAAAAGTGATCAACGTTTCGTTTTCGGAGTCTCTTTTGACAATCTCTTCGAGAGCTGTTTTCAGTCATTAACAGAGCTGTTCTGAAAGTGTCCAAGCGGCCTGTTCTTAGAGTGGACTGTTTTTTGCATTCGTTCTCAAGTTATATCAAACTATCAAAGTGTTGTTTTCTGCCTTTCACGAGCACATTTTGACTTGTTGTTGAATAATCCTATAATGTAACTCTAAATGACAATCAGAGCAACTTGAATTGCGTGTGTGCAGCCTTTTGCTCAAAAGTGATCAACGTTTCGTTTTCAGAGTCTCTTTTGACAATCTCTTCGAGAGCTGTTTTCAGTCATTAACAGAGCTGTTCTGAAAGTGTCCAAGCGGCCTGTTCTTAGAGTGGACTGTGTTTTTTGCATTCGTTCTCAAGTTATATCAAACTATCAAAGTGTTGTTTTCTGCCTTTCTCGAGCACATTTTGACTTGTTGTTGAATGCTCCTATAATGTAACTCTAAATGACAATCAGAGCAACTTGAATTGCGTGTGTGCAGCCTTTTGCTCAAAAGTGATCAACGTTTCGTTTTCGGAGTCTCTTTTGACAATCTCTTCGAGAGCTGTTTTCAGTCATTAACAGAGCTGTTCTGAAAGTGTCCAAGCGGCCTGTTCTTAGAGTGGACTGTTTTTTGCATTCGTTCTCAAGTTATATCAAACTATCAAAGTGTTGTTTTCTGCCTTTCACGAGCACATTTTGACTTGTTGTTGAATAATCCTATAATGTAACTCTAAATGACAATCAGAGCAATTTGAATTGCGTGTGTTCAGCCTTTTGCTCAAAAGTGATCAACTTTTCGTTTTCAGAGTCTCTTTTGACAATCTCTTCGAGAGCTGTTTTCAGTCATTAACAGAGCTGTTCTGAAAGTGTCCAAGCGGCCAGTTCTTAGAGTGGACTGTTTTTTGCATTCGTTCTCAAGTTATATCAAACTATCAAAGTGTTGTTTTCTGCCTTTCACGAGCACATTTTGACTTGTTGTTGAATAATCCTATAATGTAACTCTAAATGACAATCAGAGCAACTTGAATTGCGTGTGTGCAGCCTTTTGCTCAAAAGTGATCAACGTTTCGTTTTCAGAGTCTCTTTTGACAATCTCTTCGAGAGCTGTTTTCAGTCATTAACAGAGCTGTTCTGAAAGTGTCCAAGCGGCCTGTTCTTAGAGTGGACTGTTTTTTGCATTCGTTCTCAAGTTATATCAAACTATCAAAGTGTTGTTTTCTGCCTTTCACGAGCACATTTTGACTTGTTGTTGAATAATCCTATAATGTAACTCTAAATGACAATCAGAGCAACTTGAATTGCGTGTGTGCAGCCTTTTGCTCAAAAGTGATCAACGTTTCGTTTTCGGAGTCTCTTTTGACAATCTCTTCGAGAGCTGTTTTCAGTCATTAACAGAGCTGTTCTGAAAGTGTCCAAGCGGCCTGTTCTTAGAGTGGACTGTGTTTTTTGCATTCGTTCTCAAGTTATATCAAACTATCAAAGTGTTGTTTTCTGCCTTTCACGAGCACATTTTGACTTGTTGTTGAATGATCCTATAATGTAACTCTAAATGACAATCAGAGCAACTTGAATTGCGTGTGTGCAGCCTTTTGCTCAAAAGTGATCAACGTTTCGTTTTCAGAGTCTCTTTTGACAATCTCTTCGAGAGCTGTTTTCAGTCATTAACAGAGCTGTTCTGAAAGTGTCCAAGCGGCCTGTTCTTAGAGTGGACTGTTTTTTGCATTCGTTCTCAAGTTATATCAAACTATCAAAGTGTTGTTTTCTGCCTTTCACGAGCACATTTTGACTTGTTGTTGAATAATCCTATAATGTAACTCTAAATGGACAATCAGAGCAACTTGAATTGCGTGTGTGCAGCCTTTTGCTCAAAAGTGATCAACGTTTCGTTTTCAGAGTCTCTTTTGACAATCTCTTCGAGAGCTGTTTTCAGTCATTAACAGAGCTGTTCTGAAAGTGTCCAAGCGGCCTGTTCTTAGAGTGGACTGTTTTTTGCATTCGTTCTCAAGTTATATCAAACTATCAAAGTGTTGTTTTCTGCCTTTCACGAGCACATTTTGACTTGTTGTTGAATAATCCTATAATGTAACTCTAAATGGACAATCAGAGCAACTTGAATTGCGTGTGTGCAGCCTTTTGCTCAAAAGTGATCAACGTTTCGTTTTCAGAGTCTCTTTTGACAATCTCTTCGAGAGCTGTTTTCAGTCATTAACAGAGCTGTTCTGAAAGTGTCCAAGCGGCCTGTTCTTAGAGTGGACTGTTTTTTGCATTCGTTCTCAAGTTATATCAAACTATCAAAGTGTTGTTTTCTGCCTTTCACGAGCACATTTTGACTTGTTGTTGAATAATCCTATAATGTAACTCTAAATGACAATCAGAGCAACTTGAATTGCGTGTGTGCAGCCTTTTGCTCAAAAGTGATCAACGTTTCGTTTTCGGAGTCTCTTTTGACAATCTCTTCGAGAGCTGTTTTCAGTCATTAACAGAGCTGTTCTGAAAGTGTCCAAGCGGCCTGTTCTTAGAGTGGACTGTTTTTTGCATTCGTTCTCAAGTTATATCAAACTATCAAAGTGTTGTTTTCTGCCTTTCACGAGCACATTTTGACTTGTTGTTGAATAATCCTATAATGTAACTCTAAATGACAATCAGAGCAACTTGAATTGCGTGTGTGCAGCCTTTTGCTCAAAAGTGATCAACGTTTCGTTTTCAGAGTCTCTTTTGACAATCTCTTCGAGAGCTGTTTTCAGTCATTAACAGAGCTGTTCTGAAAGTGTCCAAGCGGCCTGTTCTTAGAGCGGACTGTGTTTTTTGCATTCGTTCTCAAGTTATATCAAACTATCAAAGTGTTGTTTTCTGCCTTTCTCGAGCACATTTTGACTTGTTGTTGAATGCTCCTATAATGTAACTCTAAATGACAATCAGAGCAACTTGAATTGCGTGTGTGCATCCTTTTGCTCAAAAGTGATCAACGTTTCGTTTTCGGAGTCTCTTTTGACAATCTCTTCGAGAGCTGTTTTCAGTCATTAACAGAGCTGTTCTGAAAGTGTCCAAGCGGCCTGTTCTTAGAGTGGACTGTTTTTTGCATTCGTTCTCAAGTTATATCAAACTATCAAAGTGTTGTTTTCTGCCTTTCACGAGCACATTTTGACTTGTTGTTGAATGATCCTATAATGTAACTCTAAATGACAATCAGAGCAACTTGAATTGCGTGTGTGCAGCCTTTTGCTCAAAAGTGATCAACGTTTCGTTTTCAGAGTCTCTTTTGACAATCTCTTCGAGAGCTGTTTTCAGTCATTAACAGAGCTGTTCTGAAAGTGTCCAAGCGGCCTGTTCTTAGAGTGGACTGTTTTTTGCATTCGTTCTCAAGTTATATCAAACTATCAAAGTGTTGTTTTCTGCCTTTCACGAGCACATTTTGACTTGTTGTTGAATAATCCTATAATGTAACTCTAAATGGACAATCAGAGCAACTTGAATTGCGTGTGTGCAGCCTTTTGCTCAAAAGTGATCAACGTTTCGTTTTCAGAGTCTCTTTTGACAATCTCTTCGAGAGCTGTTTTCAGTCATTAACAGAGCTGTTCTGAAAGTGTCCAAGCGGCCTGTTCTTAGAGTGGACTGTTTTTTGCATTCGTTCTCAAGTTATATCAAACTATCAAAGTGTTGTTTTCTGCCTTTCACGAGCACATTTTGACTTGTTGTTGAATAATCCTATAATGTAACTCTAAATGGACAATCAGAGCAACTTGAATTGCGTGTGTGCAGCCTTTTGCTCAAAAGTGATCAACGTTTCGTTTTCAGAGTCTCTTTTGACAATCTCTTCGAGAGCTGTTTTCAGTCATTAACAGAGCTGTTCTGAAAGTGTCCAAGCGGCCTGTTCTTAGAGTGGAATGTTTTTTGCATTCGTTCTCAAGTTATATCAAACTATCAAAGTGTTGTTTTCTGCCTTTCACGAGCACATTTTGACTTGTTGTTGAATAATCCTATAATGTAACTCTAAATGACAATCAGAGCAACTTGAATTGCGTGTGTGCAGCCTTTTGCTCAAAAGTGATCAACGTTTCGTTTTCGGAGTCTCTTTTGACAATCTCTTCGAGAGCTGTTTTCAGTCATTAACAGAGCTGTTCTGAAAGTGTCCAAGCGGCCTGTTCTTAGAGTGGACTGTTTTTTGCATTCGTTCTCAAGTTATATCAAACTATCAAAGTGTTGTTTTCTGCCTTTCACGAGCACATTTTGACTTGTTGTTGAATAATCCTATAATGTAACTCTAAATGACAATCAGAGCAACTTGAATTGCGTGTGTGCAGCCTTTTGCTCAAAAGTGATCAACGTTTCGTTTTCAGAGTCTCTTTTGACAATCTCTTCGAGAGCTGTTTTCAGTCATTAACAGAGCTGTTCTGAAAGTGTGCAAGCGGCCTGTTCTTAGAGTGGACTGTGTTTTTTGCATTCGTTCTCAAGTTATATCAAACTATCAAAGTGTTGTTTTCTGCCTTTCTCGAGCACATTTTGACTTGTTGTTGAATGCTCCTATAATGTAACTCTAAATGACAATCAGAGCAACTTGAATTGCGTGTGTGCATCCTTTTGCTCAAAAGTGATCAACGTTTCGTTTTCGGAGTCTCTTTTGACAATCTCTTCGAGAGCTGTTTTCAGTCATTAACAGAGCTGTTCTGAAAGTGTCCAAGCGGCCTGTTCTTAGAGTGGACTGTTTTTTGCATTCGTTCTCAAGTTATATCAAACTATCAAAGTGTTGTTTTCTGCCTTTCACGAGCACATTTTGACTTGTTGTTGAATAATCCTATAATGTAACTCTAAATGACAATCAGAGCAATTTGAATTGCGTGTGTGCAGCCTTTTGCTCAAAAGTGATCAACGTTTCGTTTTCAGAGTCTCTTTTGACAATCTCTTCGAGAGCTGTTTTCAGTCATTAACAGAGCTGTTCTGAAAGTGTCCAAGCGGCCAGTTCTTAGAGTGGACTGTTTTTTGGCATTCGTTCTCAAGTTATATCAAACTATCAAAGTGTTGTTTTCTGCCTTTCACGAGCACATTTTGACTTGTTGTTGAATAATCCTATAATGTAACTCTAAATGACAATCAGAGCAACTTGAATTGCGTATGTGCAGCCTTTTGCTCAAAAGTGATCAACGTTTCGTTTTCGGAGTCTCTTTTGACAATCTCTTCGAGAGCTGTTTTCAGTCATTAACAGAGCTGTTCTGAAAGTGTCCAAGCGGCCTGTTCTTAGAGTGGACTGTTTTTTGCATTCGTTCTCAAGTTATATCAAACTATCAAAGTGTTGTTTTCTGCCTTTCACGAGCACATTTTGACTTGTTGTTGAATAATCCTATAATGTAACTCTAAATGACAATCAGAGCAACTTGAATTGCGTGTGTGCAGCCTTTTGCTCAAAAGTGATCAACGTTTCGTTTTCAGAGTCTCTTTTGACAATCTCTTCGAGAGCTGTTTTCAGTCATTAACAGAGCTGTTCTGAAAGTGTCCAAGCGGCCTGTTCTTAGAGTGGACTGTGTTTTTTGCATTCGTTCTCAAGTTATATCAAACTATCAAAGTGTTGTTTTCTGCCTTTCTCGAGCACATTTTGACTTGTTGTTGAATGCTCCTATAATGTAACTCTAAATGACAATCAGAGCAACTTGAATTGCGTGTGTGCAGCCTTTTGCTCAAAAGTGATCAACGTTTCGTTTTCGGAGTCTCTTTTGACAATCTCTTCGAGAGCTGTTTTCAGTCATTAACAGAGCTGTTCTGAAAGTGTCCAAGCGGCCTGTTCTTAGAGTGGACTGTTTTTTGCATTCGTTCTCAAGTTATATCAAACTATCAAAGTGTTGTTTTCTGCCTTTCACGAGCACATTTTGACTTGTTGTTGAATAATCCTATAATGTAACTCTAAATGACAATCAGAGCAATTTGAATTGCGTGTGTTCAGCCTTTTGCTCAAAAGTGATCAACTTTTCGTTTTCAGAGTCTCTTTTGACAATCTCTTCGAGAGCTGTTTTCAGTCATTAACAGAGCTGTTCTGAAAGTGTCCAAGCGGCCAGTTCTTAGAGTGGACTGTTTTTTGCATTCGTTCTCAAGTTATATCAAACTATCAAAGTGTTGTTTTCTGCCTTTCACGAGCACATTTTGACTTGTTGTTGAATAATCCTATAATGTAACTCTAAATGACAATCAGAGCAACTTGAATTGCGTGTGTGCAGCCTTTTGCTCAAAAGTGATCAACGTTTCGTTTTCAGAGTCTCTTTTGACAATCTCTTCGAGAGCTGTTTTCAGTCATTAACAGAGCTGTTCTGAAAGTGTCCAAGCGGCCTGTTCTTAGAGTGGACTGTTTTTTGCATTCGTTCTCAAGTTATATCAAACTATCAAAGTGTTGTTTTCTGCCTTTCACGAGCACATTTTGACTTGTTGTTGAATAATCCTATAATGTAACTCTAAATGACAATCAGAGCAACTTGAATTGCGTGTGTGCAGCCTTTTGCTCAAAAGTGATCAACGTTTCGTTTTCGGAGTCTCTTTTGACAATCTCTTCGAGAGCTGTTTTCAGTCATTAACAGAGCTGTTCTGAAAGTGTCCAAGCGGCCTGTTCTTAGAGTGGACTGTGTTTTTTGCATTCGTTCTCAAGTTATATCAAACTATCAAAGTGTTGTTTTCTGCCTTTCACGAGCACATTTTGACTTGTTGTTGAATAATCCTATAATGTAACTCTAAATGACAATCAGAGCAACTTGAATTGCGTGTGTGCAGCCTTTTGCTCAAAAGTGATCAACGTTTCGTTTTCAGAGTCTCTTTTGACAATCTCTTCGAGAGCTGTTTTCAGTCATTAACAGAGCTGTTCTGAAAGTGTCCAAGCGGCCTGTTCTTAGAGTGGACTGTTTTTTGCATTCGTTCTCAAGTTATATCAAACTATCAAAGTGTTGTTTTCTGCCTTTCACGAGCACATTTTGACTTGTTGTTGAATAATCCTATAATGTAACTCTAAATGGACAATCAGAGCAACTTGAATTGCGTGTGTGCAGCCTTTTGCTCAAAAGTGATCAACGTTTCGTTTTCAGAGTCTCTTTTGACAATCTCTTCGAGAGCTGTTTTCAGTCATTAACAGAGCTGTTCTGAAAGTGTCCAAGCGGCCTGTTCTTAGAGTGGACTGTTTTTTGCATTCGTTCTCAAGTTATATCAAACTATCAAAGTGTTGTTTTCTGCCTTTCACGAGCACATTTTGACTTGTTGTTGAATAATCCTATAATGTAACTCTAAATGACAATCAGAGCAACTTGAATTGCGTGTGTGCAGCCTTTTGCTCAAAAGTGATCAACGTTTCGTTTTCGGAGTCTCTTTTGACAATCTCTTCGAGAGCTGTTTTCAGTCATTAACAGAGCTGTTCTGAAAGTGTCCAAGCGGCCTGTTCTTAGAGTGGACTGTTTTTTGCATTCGTTCTCAAGTTATATCAAACTATCAAAGTGTTGTTTTCTGCCTTTCACGAGCACATTTTGACTTGTTGTTGAATAATCCTATAATGTAACTCTAAATGACAATCAGAGCAACTTGAATTGCGTGTGTGCAGCCTTTTGCTCAAAAGTGATCAACGTTTCGTTTTCAGAGTCTCTTTTGACAATCTCTTCGAGAGCTGTTTTCAGTCATTAACAGAGCTGTTCTGAAAGTGTCCAAGCGGCCTGTTCTTAGAGTGGACTGTGTTTTTTGCATTCGTTCTCAAGTTATATCAAACTATCAAAGTGTTGTTTTCTGCCTTTCTCGAGCACATTTTGACTTGTTGTTGAATGCTCCTATAATGTAACTCTAAATGACAATCAGAGCAACTTGAATTGCGTGTGTGCAGCCTTTTGCTCAAAAGTGATCAACGTTTCATTTTCGGAGTCTCTTTTGACAATCTCTTCGAGAGCTGTTTTCAGTCATTAACAGAGCTGTTCTGAAAGTGTCCAAGCGGCCTGTTCTTAGAGTGGACTGTTTTTTGCATTCGTTCTCAAGTTATATCAAACTATCAAAGTGTTGTTTTCTGCCTTTCACGAGCACATTTTGACTTGTTGTTGAATAATCCTATAATGTAACTCTAAATGACAATCAGAGCAACTTGAATTGCGTGTGTGCAGCCTTTTGCTCAAAAGTGATCAACGTTTCGTTTTCAGAGTCTCTTTTGACAATCTCTTCGAGAGCTGTTTTCAGTCATTAACAGAGCTGTTCTGAAAGTGTCCAAGCGGCCTGTTCTTAGAGTGGACTGTTTTTTGCATTCGTTCTCAAGTTATATCAAACTATCAAAGTGTTGTTTTCTGCCTTTCACGAGCACATTTTGACTTGTTGTTGAATAATCCTATAATGTAACTCTAAATGACAATCAGAGCAACTTGAATTGCGTGTGTGCAGCCTTTTGCTCAAAAGTGATCAACGTTTCGTTTTCGGAGTCTCTTTTGACAATCTCTTCGAGAGCTGTTTTCAGTCATTAACAGAGCTGTTCTGAAAGTGTCCAAGCGGCCTGTTCTTAGAGTGGACTGTGTTTTTTGCATTCGTTCTCAAGTTATATCAAACTATCAAAGTGTTGTTTTCTGCCTTTCACGAGCACATTTTGACTTGTTGTTGAATAATCCTATAATGTAACTCTAAATGACAATCAGAGCAACTTGAATTGCGTGTGTGCAGCCTTTTGCTCAAAAGTGATCAACGTTTCGTTTTCAGAGTCTCTTTTGACAATCTCTTCGAGAGCTGTTTTCAGTCATTAACAGAGCTGTTCTGAAAGTGTCCAAGCGGCCTGTTCTTAGAGTGGACTGTTTTTTGCATTCGTTCTCAAGTTATATCAAACTATCAAAGTGTTGTTTTCTGCCTTTCACGAGCACATTTTGACTTGTTGTTGAATAATCCTATAATGTAACTCTAAATGGACAATCAGAGCAACTTGAATTGCGTGTGTGCAGCCTTTTGCTCAAAAGTGATCAACGTTTCGTTTTCAGAGTCTCTTTTGACAATCTCTTCGAGAGCTGTTTTCAGTCATTAACAGAGCTGTTCTGAAAGTGTCCAAGCGGCCTGTTCTTAGAGTGGACTGTTTTTTGCATTCGTTCTCAAGTTATATCAAACTATCAAAGTGTTGTTTTCTGCCTTTCACGAGCACATTTTGACTTGTTGTTGAATAATCCTATAATGTAACTCTAAATGACAATCAGAGCAACTTGAATTGCGTGTGTGCAGCCTTTTGCTCAAAAGTGATCAACGTTTCGTTTTCGGAGTCTCTTTTGACAATCTCTTCGAGAGCTGTTTTCAGTCATTAACAGAGCTGTTCTGAAAGTGTCCAAGCGGCCTGTTCTTAGAGTGGACTGTTTTTTGCATTCGTTCTCAAGTTATATCAAACTATCAAAGTGTTGTTTTCTGCCTTTCACGAGCACATTTTGACTTGTTGTTGAATAATCCTATAATGTAACTCTAAATGACAATCAGAGCAACTTGAATTGCGTGTGTGCAGCCTTTTGCTCAAAAGTGATCAACGTTTCGTTTTCAGAGTCTCTTTTGACAATCTCTTCGAGAGCTGTTTTCAGTCATTAACAGAGCTGTTCTGAAAGTGTCCAAGCGGCCTGTTCTTAGAGTGGACTGTGTTTTTTGCATTCGTTCTCAAGTTATATCAAACTATCAAAGTGTTGTTTTCTGCCTTTCTCGAGCACATTTTGACTTGTTGTTGAATGCTCCTATAATGTAACTCTAAATGACAATCAGAGCAACTTGAATTGCGTGTGTGCAGCCTTTTGCTCAAAAGTGATCAACGTTTCGTTTTCGGAGTCTCTTTTGACAATCTCTTCGAGAGCTGTTTTCAGTCATTAACAGAGCTGTTCTGAAAGTGTCCAAGCGGCCTGTTCTTAGAGTGGACTGTTTTTTGCATTCGTTCTCAAGTTATATCAAACTATCAAAGTGTTGTTTTCTGCCTTTCACGAGCACATTTTGACTTGTTGTTGAATAATCCTATAATGTAACTCTAAATGACAATCAGAGCAATTTGAATTGCGTGTGTTCAGCCTTTTGCTCAAAAGTGATCAACTTTTCGTTTTCAGAGTCTCTTTTGACAATCTCTTCGAGAGCTGTTTTCAGTCATTAACAGAGCTGTTCTGAAAGTGTCCAAGCGGCCAGTTCTTAGAGTGGACTGTTTTTTGCATTCGTTCTCAAGTTATATCAAACTATCAAAGTGTTGTTTTCTGCCTTTCACGAGCACATTTTGACTTGTTGTTGAATAATCCTATAATGTAACTCTAAATGACAATCAGAGCAACTTGAATTGCGTGTGTGCAGCCTTTTGCTCAAAAGTGATCAACGTTTCGTTTTCAGAGTCTCTTTTGACAATCTCTTCGAGAGCTGTTTTCAGTCATTAACAGAGCTGTTCTGAAAGTGTCCAAGCGGCCTGTTCTTAGAGTGGACTGTTTTTTGCATTCGTTCTCAAGTTATATCAAACTATCAAAGTGTTGTTTTCTGCCTTTCACGAGCACATTTTGACTTGTTGTTGAATAATCCTATAATGTAACTCTAAATGACAATCAGAGCAACTTGAATTGCGTGTGTGCAGCCTTTTGCTCAAAAGTGATCAACGTTTCGTTTTCGGAGTCTCTTTTGACAATCTCTTCGAGAGCTGTTTTCAGTCATTAACAGAGCTGTTCTGAAAGTGTCCAAGCGGCCTGTTCTTAGAGTGGACTGTGTTTTTTGCATTCGTTCTCAAGTTATATCAAACTATCAAAGTGTTGTTTTCTGCCTTTCACGAGCACATTTTGACTTGTTGTTGAATAATCCTATAATGTAACTCTAAATGACAATCAGAGCAACTTGAATTGCGTGTGTGCAGCCTTTTGCTCAAAAGTGATCAACGTTTCGTTTTCAGAGTCTCTTTTGACAATCTCTTCGAGAGCTGTTTTCAGTCATTAACAGAGCTGTTCTGAAAGTGTCCAAGCGGCCTGTTCTTAGAGTGGACTGTTTTTTGCATTCGTTCTCAAGTTATATCAAACTATCAAAGTGTTGTTTTCTGCCTTTCACGAGCACATTTTGACTTGTTGTTGAATAATCCTATAATGTAACTCTAAATGGACAATCAGAGCAACTTGAATTGCGTGTGTGCAGCCTTTTGCTCAAAAGTGATCAACGTTTCGTTTTCAGAGTCTCTTTTGACAATCTCTTCGAGAGCTGTTTTCAGTCATTAACAGAGCTGTTCTGAAAGTGTCCAAGCGGCCTGTTCTTAGAGTGGACTGTTTTTTGCATTCGTTCTCAAGTTATATCAAACTATCAAAGTGTTGTTTTCTGCCTTTCACGAGCACATTTTGACTTGTTGTTGAATAATCCTATAATGTAACTCTAAATGGACAATCAGAGCAACTTGAATTGCGTGTGTGCAGCCTTTTGCTCAAAAGTGATCAACGTTTCGTTTTCAGAGTCTCTTTTGACAATCTCTTCGAGAGCTGTTTTCAGTCATTAACAGAGCTGTTCTGAAAGTGTCCAAGCGGCCTGTTCTTAGAGTGGACTGTTTTTTGCATTCGTTCTCAAGTTATATCAAACTATCAAAGTGTTGTTTTCTGCCTTTCACGAGCACATTTTGACTTGTTGTTGAATAATCCTATAATGTAACTCTAAATGACAATCAGAGCAACTTGAATTGCGTGTGTGCAGCCTTTTGCTCAAAAGTGATCAACGTTTCGTTTTAGGAGTCTCTTTTGACAATCTCTTCGAGAGCTGTTTTCAGTCATTAACAGAGCTGTTCTGAAAGTGTCCAAGCGGCCTGTTCTTAGAGTGGACTGTTTTTTGCATTCGTTCTCAAGTTATATCAAACTATCAAAGTGTTGTTTTCTGCCTTTCACGAGCACATTTTGACTTGTTGTTGAATAATCCTATAATGTAACTCTAAATGACAATCAGAGCAACTTGAATTGCGTGTGTGCAGCCTTTTGCTCAAAAGTGATCAACGTTTCGTTTTCAGAGTCTCTTTTGACAATCTCTTCGAGAGCTGTTTTCAGTCATTAACAGAGCTGTTCTGAAAGTGTCCAAGCGGCCTGTTCTTAGAGTGGACTGTGTTTTTTGCATTCGTTCTCAAGTTATATCAAACTATCAAAGTGTTGTTTTCTGCCTTTCTCGAGCACATTTTGACTTGTTGTTGAATGCTCCTATAATGTAACTCTAAATGACAATCAGAGCAACTTGAATTGCGTGTGTGCAGCCTTTTGCTCAAAAGTGATCAACGTTTCGTTTTCGGAGTCTCTTTTGACAATCTCTTCGAGAGCTGTTTTCAGTCATTAACAGAGCTGTTCTGAAAGTGTCCAAGCGGCCTGTTCTTAGAGTGGACTGTTTTTTGCATTCGTTCTCAAGTTATATCAAACTATCAAAGTGTTGTTTTCTGCCTTTCACGAGCACATTTTGACTTGTTGTTGAATAATCCTATAATGTAACTCTAAATGACAATCAGAGCAATTTGAATTGCGTGTGTTCAGCCTTTTGCTCAAAAGTGATCAACGTTTCGTTTTCAGAGTCTCTTTTGACAATCTCTTCGAGAGCTGTTTTCAGTCATTAACAGAGCTGTTCTGAAAGTGTCCAAGCGGCCAGTTCTTAGAGTGGACTGTTTTTTGCATTCGTTCTCAAGTTATATCAAACTATCAAAGTGTTGTTTTCTGCCTTTCACGAGCACATTTTGACTTGTTGTTGAATAATCCTATAATGTAACTCTAAATGACAATCAGAGCAACTTGAATTGCGTGTGTGCAGCCTTTTGCTCAAAAGTGATCAACGTTTCGTTTTCGGAGTCTCTTTTGACAATCTCTTCGAGAGCTGTTTTCAGTCATTAACAGAGCTGTTCTGAAAGTGTCCAAGCGGCCTGTTCTTAGAGTGGACTGTGTTTTTTGCATTCGTTCTCAAGTTATATCAAACTATCAAAGTGTTGTTTTCTGCCTTTCAAGAGCACATTTTGACTTGTTGTTGAATAATCCTATAATGTAACTCTAAATGACAATCAGAGCAACTTGAATTGCGTGTGTGCAGCCTTTTGCTCAAAAGTGATCAACGTTTCGTTTTCAGAGTCTCTTTTGACAATCTCTTCGAGAGCTGTTTTCAGTCATTAACAGAGCTGTTCTGAAAGTGTCCAAGCGGCCTGTTCTTAGAGTGGACTGTTTTTTGCATTCGTTCTCAAGTTATATCAAACTATCAAAGTGTTGTTTTCTGCCTTTCACGAGCACATTTTGACTTGTTGTTGAATAATCCTATAATGTAACTCTTAATGGACAATCAGAGCAACTTGAATTGCGTGTGTGCAGCCTTTTGCTCAAAAGTGATCAACGTTTCGTTTTCAGAGTCTCTTTTGACAATCTCTTCGAGAGCTGTTTTCAGTCATTAACAGAGCTGTTCTGAAAGTGTCCAAGCGGCCTGTTCTTAGAGTGGACTGTTTTTTGCATTCGTTCTCAAGTTATATCAAACTATCAAAGTGTTGTTTTCTGCCTTTCACGAGCACATTTTGACTTGTTGTTGAATAATCCTATAATGTAACTCTAAATGGACAATCAGAGCAACTTGAATTGCGTGTGTGCAGCCTTTTGCTCAAAAGTGATCAACGTTTCGTTTTCAGAGTCTCTTTTGACAATCTCTTCGAGAGCTGTTTTCAGTCATTAACAGAGCTGTTCTGAAAGTGTCCAAGCGGCCAGTTCTTAGAGTGGACTGTTTTTTGCATTCGTTCTCAAGTTATATCAAACTATCAAAGTGTTGTTTTCTGCCTTTCACAAGCACATTTTGACTTGTTGTTGAATAATCCTATAATGTAACTCTAAATGACAATCAGAGCAACTTGAATTGCGTGTGTGCAGCCTTTTGCTCAAAAGTGATCACCGTTTCGTTTTCAGAGTCTCTTTTGACAATCTCTTCGAGAGCTGTTTTCAGTCATTAACAGAGCTGTTCTGAAAGTGTCCAAGCGGCCTGTTCTTAGAGTGGACTGTTTTTTGCATTCGTTCTCAAGTTATATCAAACTATCAAAGTGTTGTTTTCTGCCTTTCACGAGCACATTTTGACTTGTTGTTGAATAATCCTATAATGTAACTCTAAATGACAATCAGAGCAACTTGAATTGCGTGTGTGCAGCCTTTTGCTCAAAAGTGATCAACGTTTCGTTTTCGGAGTCTCTTTTGACAATCTCTTCGAGAGCTGTTTTCAGTCATTAACAGAGCTGTTCTGAAAGTGTCCAAGCGGCCTGTTCTTAGAGTGGACTGTTTTTTGCATTCGTTCTCAAGTTATATCAAACTATCAAAGTGTTGTTTTCTGCCTTTCACGAGCACATTTTGACTTGTTGTTGAATAATCCTATAATGTAACTCTAAATGACAATCAGAGCAACTTGAATTGCGTGTGTGCAGCCTTTTGCTCAAAAGTGATCAACGTTTCGTTTTCAGAGTCTCTTTTGACAATCTCTTCGAGAGCTGTTTTCAGTCATTAACAGAGCTGTTCTGAAAGTGTCCAAGCGGCCTGTTCTTAGAGTGGACTGTGTTTTTTGCATTCGTTCTCAAGTTATATCAAACTATCAAAGTGTTGTTTTCTGCCTTTCTCGAGCACATTTTGACTTGTTGTTGAATGCTCCTATAATGTAACTCTAAATGACAATCAGAGCAACTTGAATTGCGTGTGTGCAGCCTTTTGCTCAAAAGTGATCAACGTTTCGTTTTCGGAGTCTCTTTTGACAATCTCTTCGAGAGCTGTTTTCAGTCATTAACAGAGCTGTTCTGAAAGTGTCCAAGCGGCCTGTTCTTAGAGTGGACTGTTTTTTGCATTCGTTCTCAAGTTATATCAAACTATCAAAGTGTTGTTTTCTGCCTTTCACGAGCACATTTTGACTTGTTGTTGAATAATCCTATAATGTAACTCTAAATGACAATCAGAGCAATTTGAATTGCGTGTGTTCAGCCTTTTGCTCAAAAGTGATCAACGTTTCGTTTTCAGAGTCTCTTTTGACAATCTCTTCGAGAGCTGTTTTCAGTCATTAACAGAGCTGTTCTGAAAGTGTCCAAGCGGCCAGTTCTTAGAGTGGACTGTTTTTTGCATTCGTTCTCAAGTTATATCAAACTATCAAAGTGTTGTTTTCTGCCTTTCACGAGCACATTTTGACTTGTTGTTGAATAATCCTATAATGTAACTCTAAATGACAATCAGAGCAACTTGAATTGCGTGTGTGCAGCCTTTTGCTCAAAAGTGATCAACGTTTCGTTTTCGGAGTCTCTTTTGACAATCTCTTCGAGAGCTGTTTTCAGTCATTAACAGAGCTGTTCTGAAAGTGTCCAAGCGGCCTGTTCTTAGAGTGGACTGTTTTTTGCATTCGTTCTCAAGTTATATCAAACTATCAAAGTGTTGTTTTCTGCCTTTCACGAGCACATTTTGACTTGTTGTTGAATAATCCTATAATGTAACTCTAAATGACAATCAGAGCAACTTGAATTGCGTGTGTCAGCCTTTTGCTCAAAAGTGATCAACGTTTCGTTTTCAGAGTCTCTTTTGACAATCTCTTCGAGAGCTGTTTTCAGTCATTAACAGAGCTGTTCTGAAAGTGTCCAAGCGGCCTGTTCTTAGAGTGGACTGTTTTTTGCATTCGTTCTCAAGTTATATCAAACTATCAAAGTGTTGTTTTCTGCCTTTCACGAGCACATTTTGACTTGTTGTTGAATAATCCTATAATGTAACTCTAAATGACAATCAGAGCAACTTGAATTGCGTGTGTGCAGCCTTTTGCTCAAAAGTGATCAACGTTTCGTTTTCGGAGTCTCTTTTGACAATCTCTTCGAGAGCTGTTTTCAGTCATTAACAGAGCTGTTCTGAAAGTGTCCAAGCGGCCTGTTCTTAGAGTGGACTGTGTTTTTTGCATTCGTTCTCAAGTTATATCAAACTATCAAAGTGTTGTTTTCTGCCTTTCACAAGCACATTTTGACTTGTTGTTGAATAATCCTATAATGTAACTCTAAATGACAATCAGAGCAACTTGAATTGCGTGTGTGCAGCCTTTTGCTCAAAAGTGATCAACGTTTCGTTTTCAGAGTCTCTTTTGACAATCTCTTCGAGAGCTGTTTTCAGTCATTAACAGAGCTGTTCTGAAAGTGTCCAAGCGGCCTGTTCTTAGAGTGGACTGTTTTTTGCATTCGTTCTCAAGTTATATCAAACTATCAAAGTGTTGTTTTCTGCCTTTCACGAGCACATTTTGACTTGTTGTTGAATAATCCTATAATGTAACTCTAAATGGACAATCAGAGCAACTTGAATTGCGTGTGTGCAGCCTTTTGCTCAAAAGTGATCAACGTTTCGTTTTCAGTCTCTTTTGACAATCTCTTCGAGAGCTGTTTTCAGTCATTAACAGAGCTGTTCTGAAAGTGTCCAAGCGGCCTGTTCTTAGAGTGGAGTGTTTTTTGCATTCGTTCTCAAGTTATATCAAACTATCAAAGTGTTGTTTTCTGCCTTTCACGAGCACATTTTGACTTGTTGTTGAATAATCCTATAATGTAACTCTAAATGACAATCAGAGCAACTTGAATTGCGTGTGTGCAGCCTTTTGCTCAAAAGTGATCAACGTTTCGTTTTCAGAGTCTCTTTTGACAATCTCTTCGAGAGCTGTTTTCAGTCATTAACAGAGCTGTTCTGAAAGTGTCCAAGCGGCCTGTTCTTAGAGTGGACTGTTTTTTGCATTCGTTCTCAAGTTATATCAAACTATCAAAGTGTTGTTTTCTGCCTTTCACGAGCACATTTTGACTTGTTGAATAATCCTATAATGTAACTCTTAATGGACAATCAGAGCAACTTGAATTGCGTGTGTGCAGCCTTTTGCTCAAAAGTGATCAACGTTTCGTTTTCAGAGTCTCTTTTGACAATCTCTTCGAGAGCTGTTTTCAGTCATTAACAGAGCTGTTCTGAAAGTGTCCAAGCGGCCTGTTCTTAGAGTGGACTGTTTTTTGCATTCGTTCTCAAGTTATATCAAACTATCAAAGTGTTGTTTTCTGCCTTTCACGAGCACATTTTGACTTGTTGTTGAATAATCCTATAATGTAACTCTAAATGGACAATCAGAGCAACTTGAATTGCGTGTGTGCAGCCTTTTGCTCAAAAGTGATCAACGTTTCGTTTTCAGAGTCTCTTTTGACAATCTCTTCGAGAGCTGTTTTCAGTCATTAACAGAGCTGTTCTGAAAGTGTCCAAGCGGCCAGTTCTTAGAGTGGACTGTTTTTTGCATTCGTTCTCAAGTTATATCAAACTATCAAAGTGTTGTTTTCTGCCTTTCACAAGCACATTTTGACTTGTTGTTGAATAATCCTATAATGTAACTCTAAATGACAATCAGAGCAACTTGAATTGCGTGTGTGCAGCCTTTTGCTCAAAAGTGATCAACGTTTCGTTTTCAGAGTCTCTTTTGACAATCTCTTCGAGAGCTGTTTTCAGTCATTAACAGAGCTGTTCTGAAAGTGTCCAAGCGGCCTGTTCTTAGAGTGGACTGTTTTTTGCATTCGTTCTCAAGTTATATCAAACTATCAAAGTGTTGTTTTCTGCCTTTCACGAGCACATTTTGACTTGTTGTTGAATAATCCTATAATGTAACTCTAAATGACAATCAGAGCAACTTGAATTGCGTGTGTGCAGCCTTTTGCTCAAAAGTGATCAACGTTTCGTTTTCGGAGTCTCTTTTGACAATCTCTTCGAGAGCTGTTTTCAGTCATTAACAGAGCTGTTCTGAAAGTGTCCAAGCGGCCTGTTCTTAGAGTGGACTGTTTTTTGCATTCGTTCTCAAGTTATATCAAACTATCAAAGTGTTGTTTTCTGCCTTTCACGAGCACATTTTGACTTGTTGTTGAATAATCCTATAATGTAACTCTAAATGACAATCAGAGCAACTTGAATTGCGTGTGTGCAGCCTTTTGCTCAAAAGTGATCAACGTTTCGTTTTCAGAGTCTCTTTTGACAATCTCTTCGAGAGCTGTTTTCAGTCATTAACAGAGCTGTTCTGAAAGTGTCCAAGCGGCCTGTTCTTAGAGTGGACTGTGTTTTTTGCATTCGTTCTCAAGTTATATCAAACTATCAAAGTGTTGTTTTCTGCCTTTCTCGAGCACATGTTGACTTGTTGTTGAATGCTCCTATAATGTAACTCTAAATGACAATCAGAGCAACTTGAATTGCGTGTGTGCAGCCTTTTGCTCAAAAGTGATCAACGTTTCGTTTTCGGAGTCTCTTTTGACAATCTCTTCGAGAGCTGTTTTCAGTCATTAACAGAGCTGTTCTGAAAGTGTCCAAGCGGCCTGTTCTTAGAGTGGACTGTTTTTTGCATTCGTTCTCAAGTTATATCAAACTATCAAAGTGTTGTTTTCTGCCTTTCACGAGCACATTTTGACTTGTTGTTGAATAATCCTATAATGTAACTCTAAATGACAATCAGAGCAATTTGAATTGCGTGTGTTCAGCCTTTTGCTCAAAAGTGATCAACGTTTCGTTTTCAGAGTCTCTTTTGACAATCTCTTCGAGAGCTGTTTTCAGTCATTAACAGAGCTGTTCTGAAAGTGTCCAAGCGGCCAGTTCTTAGAGTGGACTGTTTTTTGCATTCGTTCTCAAGTTATATCAAACTATCAAAGTGTTGTTTTCTGCCTTTCACGAGCACATTTTGACTTGTTGTTGAATAATCCTATAATGTAACTCTAAATGACAATCAGAGCAACTTGAATTGCGTGTGTGCAGCCTTTTGCTCAAAAGTGATCAACGTTTCGTTTTCGGAGTCTCTTTTGACAATCTCTTCGAGAGCTGTTTTCAGTCATTAACAGAGCTGTTCTGAAAGTGTCCAAGCGGCCTGTTCTTAGAGTGGACTGTTTTTTGCATTCGTTCTCAAGTTATATCAAACTATCAAAGTGTTGTTTTCTGCCTTTCACGAGCACATTTTGACTTGTTGTTGAATAATCCTATAATGTAACTCTAAATGACAATCAGAGCAACTTGAATTGCGTGTGTCAGCCTTTTGCTCAAAAGTGATCAACGTTTCGTTTTCAGAGTCTCTTTTGACAATCTCTTCGAGAGCTGTTTTCAGTCATTAACAGAGCTGTTCTGAAAGTGTCCAAGCGGCCTGTTCTTAGAGTGGACTGTTTTTTGCATTCGTTCTCAAGTTATATCAAACTATCAAAGTGTTGTTTTCTGCCTTTCACGAGCACATTTTGACTTGTTGTTGAATAATCCTATAATGTAACTCTAAATGACAATCAGAGCAACTTGAATTGCGTGTGTGCAGCCTTTTGCTCAAAAGTGATCAACGTTTCGTTTTCGGAGTCTCTTTTGACAATCTCTTCGAGAGCTGTTTTCAGTCATTAACAGAGCTGTTCTGAAAGTGTCCAAGCGGCCTGTTCTTAGAGTGGACTGTGTTTTTTGCATTCGTTCTCAAGTTATATCAAACTATCAAAGTGTTGTTTTCTGCCTTTCACAAGCACATTTTGACTTGTTGTTGAATAATCCTATAATGTAACTCTAAATGGACAATCAGAGCAACTTGAATTGCGTGTGTGCAGCCTTTTGCTCAAAAGTGATCAACGTTTCGTTTTCAGTCTCTTTTGACAATCTCTTCGAGAGCTGTTTTCAGTCATTAACAGAGCTGTTCTGAAAGTGTCCAAGCGGCCTGTTCTTAGAGTGGAGTGTTTTTTGCATTCGTTCTCAAGTTATATCAAACTATCAAAGTGTTGTTTTCTGCCTTTCACGAGCACATTTTGACTTGTTGTTGAATAATCCTATAATGTAACTCTAAATGACAATCAGAGCAACTTGAATTGCGTGTGTGCAGCCTTTTGCTCAAAAGTAATCAACGTTTCGTTTTCAGAGTCTCTTTTGACAATCTCTTCGAGAGCTGTTTTCAGTCATTAACAGAGCTGTTCTGAAAGTGTCCAAGCGGCCTGTTCTGAGAGTGGACTGTTTTTTGCATTCGTTCTCAAGTTCTATCAGTGTTGTTTTCTGCTTTTCTGGAGCACATTTTGACTTGTTGCTGAATGCTCCTATAAGGTAACTCTAAATGACAATCAGAGCAACTTGAATTGCGTGTGTGCAGCCTTTTGCTCAAAAGTGATCAACGTTTCGTTTTCGGAGTCTCTTTTGACAATCTCTTCGAGAGCTGTTTTCAGTCATTAACAGAGCTGTTCTGAAAGTGTCCAAGCGGCCTGTTCTTAGAGTGGACTGTTTTTTGCATTCGTTCTCAAGTTATATCAAACTATCAAAGTGTTGTTTTCTGCCTTTCACGAGCACATTTTGACTTGTTGTTGAATAATCCTATAATGTAACTCTAAATGACAATCAGAGCAACTTGAATTGCGTGTGTGCAGCCTTTTGCTCAAAAGTGATCAACGTTTCGTTTTCAGAGTCTCTTTTGACAATCTCTTCGAGAGCTGTTTTCAGTCATTAACAGAGCTGTTCTGAAAGTGTCCAAGCGGCCTGTTCTTAGAGTGGACTGTGTTTTTTGCATTCGTTCTCAAGTTATATCAAACTATCAAAGTGTTGTTTTCTGCCTTTCTCGAGCACATTTTGACTTGTTGTTGAATGCTCCTATAATGTAACTCTAAATGACAATCAGAGCAACTTGAATTGCGTGTGTGCAGCCTTTTGCTCAAAAGTGATCAACGTTTCGTTTTCGGAGTCTCTTTTGACAATCTCTTCGAGAGCTGTTTTCAGTCATTAACAGAGCTGTTCTGAAAGTGTCCAAGCGGCCTGTTCTTAGAGTGGACTGTTTTTTGCATTCGTTCTCAAGTTATATCAAACTATCAAAGTGTTGTTTTCTGCCTTTCACGAGCACATTTTGACTTGTTGTTGAATAATCCTATAATGTAACTCTAAATGACAATCAGAGCAATTTGAATTGCGTGTGTTCAGCCTTTTGCTCAAAAGTGATCAACGTTTCGTTTTCAGAGTCTCTTTTGACAATCTCTTCGAGAGCTGTTTTCAGTCATTAACAGAGCTGTTCTGAAAGTGTCCAAGCGGCCAGTTCTTAGAGTGGACTGTTTTTTGCATTCGTTCTCAAGTTATATCAAACTATCAAAGTGTTGTTTTCTGCCTTTCACGAGCACATTTTGACTTGTTGTTGAATAATCCTATAATGTAACTCTAAATGACAATCAGAGCAACTTGAATTGCGTGTGTGCAGCCTTTTGCTCAAAAGTGATCAACGTTTCGTTTTCGGAGTCTCTTTTGACAATCTCTTCGAGAGCTGTTTTCAGTCATTAACAGAGCTGTTCTGAAAGTGTCCAAGCGGCCTGTTCTTAGAGTGGACTGTTTTTTGCATTCGTTCTCAAGTTATATCAAACTATCAAAGTGTTGTTTTCTGCCTTTCACGAGCACATTTTGACTTGTTGTTGAATAATCCTATAATGTAACTCTAAATGACAATCAGAGCAACTTGAATTGCGTGTGTGCAGCCTTTTGCTCAAAAGTGATCAACGTTTCGTTTTCGGAGTCTCTTTTGACAATCTCTTCGAGAGCTGTTTTCAGTCATTAACAGAGCTGTTCTGAAAGTGTCCAAGCGGCCTGTTCTTAGAGTGGACTGTGTTTTTTGCATTCGTTCTCAAGTTATATCAAACTATCAAAGTGTTGTTTTCTGCCTTTCACAAGCACATTTTGACTTGTTGTTGAATAATCCTATAATGTAACTCTAAATGACAATCAGAGCAACTTGAATTGCGTGTGTGCAGCCTTTTGCTCAAAAGTGATCAACGTTTCGTTTTCAGAGTCTCTTTTGACAATCTCTTCGAGAGCTGTTTTCAGTCATTAACAGAGCTGTTCTGAAAGTGTCCAAGCGGCCTGTTCTTAGAGTGGACTGTTTTTTGCATTCGTTCTCAAGTTATATCAAACTATCAAAGTGTTGTTTTCTGCCTTTCACGAGCACATTTTGACTTGTTGTTGAATAATCCTATAATGTAACTCTAAATGGACAATCAGAGCAACTTGAATTGCGTGTGTGCAGCCTTTTGCTCAAAAGTGATCAACGTTTCGTTTTCAGTCTCTTTTGACAATCTCTTCGAGAGCTGTTTTCAGTCATTAACAGAGCTGTTCTGAAAGTGTCCAAGCGGCCTGTTCTTAGAGTGGAGTGTTTTTTGCATTCGTTCTCAAGTTCTATCAGTGTTGTTTTCTGCTTTTCTGGAGCACATTTTGACTTGTTGCTGAATGCTCCTATAAGGTAACTCTAAATGACAATCAGAGCAACTTGAATTGCGTGTGTGCAGCCTTTTGCTCAAAAGTGATCAACGTTTCGTTTTCAGAGTCTCTTTTGACAATCTCTTCGAGAGCTGTTTTCAGTCATTAACAGAGCTGTTCTGAAAGTGTCCAAGCAGCCTGTTCTGAGAGTGGACTGTTTTTTGCATTCGTTCTCAAGTTCTATCAGTGTTGTTTTCTGCTTTTCTGGAGCACATTTGGACTTGTTGCTGAATGCTCCTATAATGTAACTCTAAATGACAATCAGAGCAGCTTGAATTGCGTGTGTGCAGCCTTTTGCTCAAAAGTGATCAACGTTTCGTTTTCGGAGTCTCTTTTGACAATCTCTTCGAGAGCTGTTTTCAGTCATTAACAGAGCTGTTCTGAAAGTGTCCAAGCGGCCTGTTCTTAGAGTGGACTGTTTTTTGCATTCGTTCTCAAGTTATATCAAACTATCAAAGTGTTGTTTTCTGCCTTTCACGAGCACATTTTGACTTGTTGTTGAATAATCCTATAATGTAACTCTAAATGACAATCAGAGCAACTTGAATTGCGTGTGTGCAGCCTTTTGCTCAAAAGTGATCAACGTTTCGTTTTCGGAGTCTCTTTTGACAATCTCTTCGAGAGCTGTTTTCAGTCATTAACAGAGCTGTTCTGAAAGTGTCCAAGCGGCCTGTTCTTAGAGTGGACTGTTTTTTGCATTCGTTCTCAAGTTATATCAAACTATCAAAGTGTTGTTTTCTGCCTTTCACGAGCACATTTTGACTTGTTGTTGAATAATCCTATAATGTAACTCTAAATGACAATCAGAGCAACTTGAATTGCGTGTGTGCAGCCTTTTGCTCAAAAGTGATCAACGTTTCGTTTTCAGAGTCTCTTTTGACAATCTCTTCGAGAGCTGTTTTCAGTCATTAACAGAGCTGTTCTGAAAGTGTCCAAGCGGCCTGTTCTTAGAGTGGACTGTTTTTTGCATTCGTTCTCAAGTTATATCAAACTATCAAAGTGTTGTTTTCTGCCTTTCACGAGCACATTTTGACTTGTTGTTGAATAATCCTATAATGTAACTCTAAATGACAATCAGAGCAACTTGAATTGCGTGTGTGCAGCCTTTTGCTCAAAAGTGATCAACGTTTCGTTTTCGGAGTCTCTTTTGACAATCTCTTCGAGAGCTGTTTTCAGTCATTAACAGAGCTGTTCTGAAAGTGTCCAAGCGGCCTATTCTTAGAGTGGACTGTTTTTTGCATTCGTTCTCAAGTTATATCAAACTATCAAAGTGTTGTTTTCTGCCTTTCACGAGCACATTTTGACTTGTTGTTGAATAATCCTATAATGTAACTCTAAATGACAATCAGAGCAACTTGAATTGCGTGTGTGCAGCCTTTTGCTCAAAAGTGATCAACGTTTCGTTTTCGGAGTCTCTTTTGACAATCTCTTCGAGAGCTGTTTTCAGTCATTAACAGAGCTGTTCTGAAAGTGTCCAAGCGGCCTGTTCTTAGAGTGGACTGTTTTTTGCATTCGTTCTCAAGTTATATCAAACTATCAAAGTGTTGTTTTCTGCCTTTCACGAGCACATTTTGACTTGTTGTTGAATAATCCTATAATGTTACTCTAAATGACAATCAGAGCAACTTGAATTGCGTGTGTGCAGCCTTTTGCTCAAAAGTAATCAACGTTTCGTTTTCAGAGTCTCTTTTGACAATCTCTTCGAGAGCTGTTTTCAGTCATTAACAGAGCTGTTCTGAAAGTGTCCAAGCGGCCTGTTCTGAGAGTGGACTGTTTTTGTATTCGTTCTCAAGTTCTATCAGTGTTGTTTTCTGCTTTTCTGGAGCACATTTTGACTTGTTGCTGAATGCTCCTATAATGTAACTCTAAATGACAATCAGAGCAACTTGAATTGCGTGTGTGCAGCCTTTTGCTCAAAAGTGATCAACGTTTCGTTTTCGGAGTCTCTTTTGACAATCTCTTCGAGAGCTGTTTTCAGTCATTAACAGAGCTGTTCTGAAAGTGTCCAAGCGGCCTGTTCTTAGAGTGGACTGTTTTTTGCATTCGTTCTCAAGTTATATCAAACTATCAAAGTGTTGTTTTCTGCCTTTCACGAGCACATTTTGACTTGTTGTTGAATAATCCTATAATGTAACTCTAAATGACAATCAGAGCAACTTGAATTGCGTGTGTGCAGCCTTTTGCTCAAAAGTGATCAAAGTTTCGTTTTCGGAGTCTCTTTTGACAATCTCTTCGAGAGCTGTTTTCAGTCATTAACAGCGCTGTTCTGAAAGTGTCCAAGCGGCCTGTTCTTAGAGTGGACTGTTTTTTGCATTCGTTCTCAAGTTATATCAAACTATCAAAGTGTTGTTTTCTGCCTTTCACGAGCACATTTTAACTTGTTGTTGAATAATCCTATAATGTAACTTTAAATGACAATCAGAGCAACTTGAATTGCGTGTGTGCAGCCTTTTGCTCAAAAGTGATCAACGTTTCGTTTTCGGAGTCTCTTTTGACAATCTCTTCGAGAGCTGTTTTCAGTCATTAACAGAGCTGTTCTGAAAGTGTCCAAGCGGCCTGTTCTTAGAGTGGACTGTTTTTTGCATTCGTTCTCAAGTTATATCAAACTATCAAAGTGTTGTTTTCTGCCTTTCACGAGCACATTTTGACTTGTTGTTGAATAATCCTATAATGTTACTCTAAATGACAATCAGAGCAACTTGAATTGCGTGTGTGCAGCCTTTTGCTCAAAAGTAATCAACGTTTCGTTTTCAGAGTCTCTTTTGACAATCTCTTCGAGAGCTGTTTTCAGTCATTAACAGAGCTGTTCTGAAAGTGTCCAAGCGGCCTGTTCTGAGAGTGGACTGTTTTTGCATTCGTTCTCAAGTTCTATCAGTGTTGTTTTCTGCTTTTCTGGAGCACATTTTGACTTGTTGCTGAATGCTCCTATAATGTAACTCTAAATGACAATCAGAGCAACTTGAATTACGTGTGTGCAGCCTTTTGCTCAAAAGTGATCAACGTTTCGTTTTCGGAGTCTCTTTTGACAATCTCTTCGAGAGCTGTTTTCAGTCATTAACAGAGCTGTTCTGAAAGTGTCCAAGCGGCCTGTTCTTAGAGTGGACTGTTTTTTGCATTCGTTCTCAAGTTATATCAAACTATCAAAGTGTTGTTTTCTGCCTTTCACGAGCACATTTTGACTTGTTGTTGAATAATCCTATAATGTTACTCTAAATGACAGTCAGAGCAACTTGAATTGCGTGTGTGCAGCCTTTTGCTCAAAAGTAATCAACGTTTCATTTTCAGAGTCTCTTTTGACAATCTCTTCGAGAGCTGTTTTCAGTCATTAACAGAGCTGTTCTGAAAGTGTCCAAGCGGCCTGTTCTGAGAGTGGACTGTTTTTGCATTCGTTCTCAAGTTCTATCAGTGTTGTTTTCTGCTTTTCTGGAGCACATTTTGACTTGTTGCTGAATGCTCCTATAATGTAACTCTAAATGACAATCAGAGCAACTTGAATTACGTGTGTGCAGCCTTTTGCTCAAAAGTGATCAACGTTTCGTTTTCGGAGTCTCTTTTGACAATCTCTTCGAGAGCTGTTTTCAGTCATTAACAGAGCTGTTCTGAAAGTGTCCAAGCGGCCTGTTCTTAGAGTGGACTGTCTTTTGCATTCGTTCTCAAGTTATATCAAACTATCAAAGTGTTGTTTTCTGCCTTTCACGAGCACATTTTGACTTGTTGTTGAATAATCCTATAATGTAACTCTAAATGACAATCAGAGCAACTTGAATTGCGTGTGTGCAGCCTTTTGCTCAAAAGTGATCAAAGTTTCTTTTTCGGAGTCTCTTTTGACAATCTCTTCGAGAGCTGTTTTCAGTCATTAACAGCGCTGTTCTGAAAGTGTCCAAGCGGCCTGTTCTTAGAGTGGACTGTTTTTTGCATTCGTTCTCAAGTTATATCAAACTATCAAAGTGTTGTTTTCTGCCTTTCACGAGCACATTTTGACTTGTTGTTGAATAATCCTATAATGTAACTCTAAATGACAATCAGAGCAACTTGAATTGCGTGTGTGCAGCCTTTTGCTCAAAAGTGATCAACGTTTCTTTTTCGGAGTCTCTTTTGACAATCTCTTCGAGAGCTGTTTTCAGTCATTAACAGAGCTGTTCTGAAAGTGTCCAAGCGGCCTGTTCTTAGAGTGGACTGTTTTTTGCATTCGTTCTCAAGTTATATCAAACTATCAAAGTGTTGTTTTCTGCCTTTCACGAGCACATTTTGACTTGTTGTTGAATAATCCTATAATGTTACTCTAAATGACAATCAGAGCAACTTGAATTGCGTGTGTGCAGCCTTTTGCTCAAAAGTAATCAACGTTTCGTTTTCAGAGTCTCTTTTGACAATCTCTTCGAGAGCTGTTTTCAGTCATTAACAGAGCTGTTCTGAAAGTGTCCAAGCGGCCTGTTCTGAGAGTGGACTGTTTTTGCATTCGTTCTCAAGTTCTATCAGTGTTGTTTTCTGCTTTTCTGGAGCACATTTTGACTTGTTGCTGAATGCTCCTATAATGTAACTCTAAATGACAATCAGAGCAACTTGAATTACGTGTGTGCAGCCTTTTGCTCAAAAGTGATCAACGTTTCGTTTTCGGAGTCTCTTTTGACAATCTCTTCGAGAGCTGTTTTCAGTCATTAACAGAGCTGTTCTGAAAGTGTCCAAGCGGCCTGTTCTTAGAGTGGACTGTTTTTTGCATTCGTTCTCAAGTTATATCAAACTATCAAAGTGTTGTTTTCTGCCTTTCACGAGCACATTTTGACTTGTTGTTGAATAATCCTATAATGTTACTCTAAATGACAGTCAGAGCAACTTGAATTGCGTGTGTGCAGCCTTTTGCTCAAAAGTAATCAACGTTTCTTTTTCAGAGTCTCTTTTGACAATCTCTTCGAGAGCTGTTTTCAGTCATTAACAGAGCTGTTCTGAAAGTGTCCAAGCGGCCTGTTCTGAGAGTGGACTGTTTTTGCATTCGTTCTCAAGTTCTATCAGTGTTGTTTTCTGCTTTTCTGGAGCACATTTTGACTTGTTGTTGAATGCTCCTATAATGTAACTCTAAATGACAATCAGAGCAACTTGAATTACGTGTGTGCAGCCTTTTGCTCAAAAGTGATCAACGTTTCGTTTTCGGAGTCTCTTTTGACAATCTCTTCGAGAGCTGTTTTCAGTCATTAACAGAGCTGTTCTGAAAGTGTCCAAGCGGCCTGTTCTTAGAGTGGACTGTCTTTTGCATTCGTTCTCAAGTTATATCAAACTATCAAAGTGTTGTTTTCTGCCTTTCACGAGCACATTTTGACTTGTTGTTGAATAATCCTATAATGTAACTCTAAATGACAATCAGAGCAACTTGAATTGCGTGTGTGCAGCCTTTTGCTCAAAAGTGATCAAAGTTTCTTTTTCGGAGTCTCTTTTGACAATCTCTTCGAGAGCTGTTTTCAGTCATTAACAGCGCTGTTCTGAAAGTGTCCAAGCGGCCTGTTCTTAGAGTGGACTGTTTTTTGCATTCGTTCTCAAGTTATATCAAACTATCAAAGTGTTGTTTTCTGCCTTTCACGAGCACATTTTGACTTGTTGTTGAATAATCCTATAATGTAACTCTAAATGACAATCAGAGCAACTTGAATTGCGTGTGTGCAGCCTTTTGCTCAAAAGTGATCAACGTTTCGTTTTCGGAGTCTCTTTTGACAATCTCTTCGAGAGCTGTTTTCAGTCATTAACAGAGCTGTTCTGAAAGTGTCCAAGCGGCCTGTTCTTAGAGTGGACTGTTTTTTGCATTCGTTCTCAAGTTATATCAAACTATCAAAGTGTTGTTTTCTGCCTTTCACAAGCACATTTTGACTTGTTGTTGAATAATCCTATAATGTAACTCTAAATGACAATCAGAGCAACTTGAATTGCGTGTGTGCAGCCTTTTGCTCAAAAGTAATCAACGTTTCGTTTTCAGAGTCTCTTTTGACAATCTCTTCGAGAGCTGTTTTCAGTCATTAACAGAGCTGTTCTGAAAGTGTCCAAGCGGCCTGTTCTGAGAGTGGACTGTTTTTGCATTCGTTCTCAAGTTCTATCAGTGTTGTTTTCTGCTTTTCTGGAGCACATTTTGACTTGTTGCTGAATGCTCCTATAATGTAACTCTAAATGACAATCAGAGCAACTTGAATTACGTGTGTGCAGCCTTTTGCTCAAAAGTGATCAACGTTTCGTTTTCGGAGTCTCTTTTGACAATCTCTTCGAGAGCTGTTTTCAGTCATTAACAGAGCTGTTCTGAAAGTGTCCAAGCGGCCTGTTCTTAGAGTGGACTGTTTTTTGCATTCGTTCTCAAGTTATATCAAACTATCAAAGTGTTGTTTTCTGCCTTTCACGAGCACATTTTGACTTGTTGTTGAATAATCCTATAATGTTACTCTAAATGACAGTCAGAGCAACTTGAATTGCGTGTGTGCAGCCTTTTGCTCAAAAGTGATCAAAGTTTCTTTTTCGGAGTCTCTTTTGACAATCTCTTCGAGAGCTGTTTTCAGTCATTAACAGCGCTGTTCTGAAAGTGTCCAAGCGGCCTGTTCTTAGAGTGGACTGTCTTTTGCATTCGTTCTCAAGTTATATCAAACTATCAAAGTGTTGTTTTCTGCCTTTCACGAGCACATTTTGACTTGTTGTTGAATAATCCTATAATGTTACTCTAAATGACAATCAGAGCAACTTGAATTGCGTGTGTGCAGCCTTTTGCTCAAAAGTAATCAACGTTTCGTTTTCAGAGTCTCTTTTGACAATCTCTTCGAGAGCTGTTTTCAGTCATTAACAGAGCTGTTCTGAAAGTGTCCAAGCGGCCTGTTCTGAGAGTGGACTGTTTTTGCATATGTTCTCAAGTTCTATCAGTGTTGTTTTCTGCTTTTCTGGAGCACATTTTGACTTGTTGCTGAATGCTCCTATAATGTAACTCTAAATGACAATCAGAGCAACTTGAATTACGTGTGTGCAGCCTTTTGCTCAAAAGTGATCAACGTTTCGTTTTCGGAGTCTCTTTTGACAATCTCTTCGAGAGCTGTTTTCAGTCATTAACAGAGCTGTTCCGAAAGTGTCCAAGCGGCCTGTTCTTAGAGTGGACTGTCTTTTGCATTCGTTCTCAAGTTATATCAAACTATCAAAGTGTTGTTTTCTGCCTTTCACGAGCACATTTTGACTTGTTGTTGAATAATCCTATAATGTAACTCTAAATGACAATCAGAGCAACTTGAATTGCGTGTGTGCAGCCTTTTGCTCAAAAGTGATCAAAGTTTCTTTTTCGGAGTCTCTTTTGACAATCTCTTCGAGAGCTGTTTTCAGTCATTAACAGCGCTGTTCTGAAAGTGTCCAAGCGGCCTGTTCTTAGAGTGGACTGTTTTTTGCATTCGTTCTCAAGTTATATCAAACTATCAAAGTGTTGTTTTCTGCCTTTCACGAGCACATTTTGACTTGTTGTTGAATAATCCTATAATGTAACTCTAAATGACAATCAGAGCAACTTGAATTGCGTGTGTGCAGCCTTTTGCTCAAAAGTGATCAACGTTTCGTTTTCGGAGTCTCTTTTGACAATCTCTTCGAGAGCTGTTTTCAGTCATTAACAGAGCTGTTCTGAAAGTGTCCAAGCGGCCTGTTCTGAGAGTGGACTGTTTTTGCATTCGTTCTCAAGTTCTATCAGTGTTGTTTTCTGCTTTTCTGGAGCACATTTTGACTTGTTGCTGAATGCTCCTATAATGTAACTCTAAATGACAATCAGAGCAACTTGAATTACGTGTGTGCAGCCTTTTGCTCAAAAGTGATCAACGTTTCGTTTTCGGAGTCTCTTTTGACAATCTCTTCGAGAGCTGTTTTCAGTCATTAACAGAGCTGTTCTGAAAGTGTCCAAGCGGCCTGTTCTTAGAGTGGACTGTTTTTTGCATTCGTTCTCAAGTTATATCAAACTATCAAAGTGTTGTTTTCTGCCTTTCACGAGCACATTTTGACTTGTTGTTGAATAATCCTATAATGTTACTCTAAATGACAATCAGAGCAACTTGAATTGCGTGTGTGCAGCCTTTTGCTCAAAAGTAATCAACGTTTCGTTTTCAGAGTCTCTTTTGACAATCTCTTCGAGAGCTGTTTTCAGTCATTAACAGAGCTGTTCTGAAAGTGTCCAAGCGGCCTGTTCTGAGAGTGGACTGTTTTTGCATTCGTTCTCAAGTTCTATCAGTGTTGTTTTCTGCTTTTCTGGAGCACATTTTGACTTGTTGCTGAATGCTCCTATAATGTAACTCTAAATGACAATCAGAGCAACTTGAATTACGTGTGTGCAGCCTTTTGCTCAAAAGTGATCAACGTTTCGTTTTCGGAGTCTCTTTTGACAATCTCTTCGAGAGCTGTTTTCAGTCATTAACAGAGCTGTTCTGAAAGTGTCCAAGCGGCCTGTTCTTAGAGTGGACTGTTTTTTGCATTCGTTCTCAAGTTATATCAAACTATCAAAGTGTTGTTTTCTGCCTTTCACGAGCACATTTTGACTTGTTGTTGAATAATCCTATAATGTAACTCTAAATGACAATCAGAGCAACTTGAATTGCGTGTGTGCAGCCTTTTGCTCAAAAGTGATCAAAGTTTCTTTTTCGGAGTCTCTTTTGACAATCTCTTCGAGAGCTGTTTTCAGTCATTAACAGCGCTGTTCTGAAAGTGTCCAAGCGGCCTGTTCTTAGAGTGGACTGTTTTTTGCATTCGTTCTCAAGTTATATCAAACTATCAAAGTGTTGTTTTCTGCCTTTCACGAGCACATTTTGACTTGTTGTTGAATAATCCTATAATGTAACTCTAAATGACAATCAGAGCAACTTGAATTGCGTGTGTGCAGCCTTTTGCTCAAAAGTGATCAACGTTTCGTTTTCGGAGTCTCTTTTGACAATCTCTTCGAGAGCTGTTTTCAGTCATTAACAGAGCTGTTCTGAAAGTGTCCAAGCGGCCTGTTCTTAGAGTGGACTGTTTTTTGCATTCGTTCTCAAGTTATATCAAACTATCAAAGTGTTGTTTTCTGCCTTTCACGAGCACATTTTGACTTGTTGTTGAATAATCCTATAATGTTACTCTAAATGACAATCAGAGCAACTTGAATTGCGTGTGTGCAGCCTTTTGCTCAAAAGTAATCAACGTTTCGTTTTCAGAGTCTCTTTTGACAATCTCTTCGAGAGCTGTTTTCAGTCATTAACAGAGCTGTTCTGAAAGTGTCCAAGCGGCCTGTTCTGAGAGTGGACTGTTTTTGCATTCGTTCTCAAGTTCTATCAGTGTTGTTTTCTGCTTTTCTGGAGCACATTTTGACTTGTTGCTGAATGCTCCTATAATGTAACTCTAAATGACAATCAGAGCAACTTTAATTACGTGTGTGCAGCCTTTTGCTCAAAAGTGATCAACGTTTCGTTTTCGGAGTCTCTTTTGACAATCTCTTCGAGAGCTGTTTTCAGTCATTAACAGAGCTGTTCTGAAAGTGTCCAAGCGGCCTGTTCTTAGAGTGGACTGTTTTTTGCATTCGTTCTCAAGTTATATCAAACTATCAAAGTGTTGTTTTCTGCCTTTCACGAGCACATTTTGACTTGTTGTTGAATAATCCTATAATGTAACTCTAAATGACAATCAGAGCAACTTGAATTGCGTGTGTGCAGCCTTTTGCTCAAAAGTGATCAAAGTTTCGTTTTCGGAGTCTCTTTTGACAATCTCTTCGAGAGCTGTTTTCAGTCATTAACAGCGCTGTTCTGAAAGTGTCCAAGCGGCCTGTTCTTAGAGTGGACTGTTTTTTGCATTCGTTCCAAAGTTATATCAAACTATCAAAGTGTTGTTTTCTGCCTTTCACGAGCACATTTTGACTTGTTGTTGAATAATCCTATAATGTAACTCTAAATGACAATCAGAGCAACTTGAATTGCGTGTGTGCAGCCTTTTGCTCAAAAGTGATCAACGTTTCGTTTTCGGAGTCTCTTTTGACAATCTCTTCGAGAGCTGTTTTCAGTCATTAACAGAGCTGTTCTGAAAGTGTCCAAGCGGCCTGTTCTTAGAGTGGACTGTTTTTTGCATTCGTTCTCAAGTTATATCAAACTATCAAAGTGTTGTTTTCTGCCTTTCACGAGCACATTTTGACTTGTTGTTGAATAATCCTATAATGTTACTCTAAATGACAATCAGAGCAACTTGAATTGCGTGTGTGCAGCCTTTTGCTCAAAAGTAATCAACGTTTCGTTTTCAGAGTCTCTTTTGACAATCTCTTCGAGAGCTGTTTTCAGTCATTAACAGAGCTGTTCTGAAAGTGTCCAAGCGGCCTGTTCTGAGAGTGGACTGTTTTTGCATTCGTTCTCAAGTTCTATCAGTGTTGTTTTCTGCTTTTCTGGAGCACATTTTGACTTGTTGCTGAATGCTCCTATAATGTAACTCTAAATGACAATCAGAGCAACTTGAATTACGTGTGTGCAGCCTTTTGCTCAAAAGTGATCAACGTTTCGTTTTCGGAGTCTCTTTTGACAATCTCTTCGAGAGCTGTTTTCAGTCATTAACAGAGCTGTTCTGAAAGTGTCCAAGCGGCCTGTTCTTAGAGTGGACTGTTTTTTGCATTCGTTCTCAAGTTATATCAAACTATCAAAGTGTTGTTTTCTGCCTTTCACGAGCACATTTTGACTTGTTGTTGAATAATCCTATAATGTAACTCTAAATGACAATCAGAGCAACTTGAATTGCGTGTGTGCAGCCTTTTGCTCAAAAGTGATCAAAGTTTCGTTTTCGGAGTCTCTTTTGACAATCTCTTCGAGAGCTGTTTTCAGTCATTAACAGCGCTGTTCTGAAAGTGTCCAAGCGGCCTGTTCTTAGAGTGGACTGTTTTTTGCATTCGTTCTCAAGTTATATCAAACTATCAAAGTGTTGTTTTCTGCCTTTCACGAGCACATTTTAACTTGTTGTTGAATAATCCTATAATGTAACTTTAAATGACAATCAGAGCAACTTGAATTGCGTGTGTGCAGCCTTTTGCTCAAAAGTGATCAACGTTTCGTTTTCGGAGTCTCTTTTGACAATCTCTTCGAGAGCTGTTTTCAGTCATTAACAGAGCTGTTCTGAAAGTGTCCAAGCGGCCTGTTCTTAGAGTGGAGTGTTTTTTGCATTCGTTCTCAAGTTATATCAAACTATCAAAGTGTTGTTTTCTGCCTTTCACGAGCACATTTTGACTTGTTGTTGAATAATCCTATAATGTAACTCTAAATGACAATCAGAGCAACTTGAATTGCGTGTGTGCAGCCTTTTGCTCAAAAGTGATCAACGTTTCGTTTTCAGAGTCTCTTTTGACAATCTCTTCGAGAGCTGTTTTCAGTCATTAACAGAGCTGTTCTGAAAGTGTCCAAGCGGCCTATTCTGAGAGTGGACTGTTTTTTGCATTCGTTCTCAAGTTCTATCAGTGTTGTTTTCTGCTTTTCTGGAGCACATTTTGACTTGTTGCTGAATGCTCCTATAATGTAACTCTAAATGACAATCAGAGCAACTTGAATTGCGTGTGTGCAGCCTTTTGCTCAAAAGTGATCAACGTTTCGTTTTCGGAGTCTCTTTTGACAATCTCTTCGAGAGCTGTTTTCAGTCATTAACAGAGCTGTTCTGAAAGTGTCCAAGCGGCCTGTTCTTAGAGTGGACTGTTTTTTGCATTCGTTCTCAAGTTATATCAAACTATCAAAGTGTTGTTTTCTGCCTTTCACGAGCACATTTTGACTTGTTGTTGAATAATCCTATAATGTAACTCTAAATGACAATCAGAGCAACTTGAATTGCGTGTGTGCAGCCTTTTGCTCAAAAGTGATCAACGTTTCGTTTTCAGAGTCTCTTTTGACAATCTCTTCGAGAGCTGTTTTCAGTCATTAACAGAGCTGTTCTGAAAGTGTCCAAGCGGCCTGTTCTTAGAGTGGACTGTTTTTTGCATTCGTTCTCAAGGTATATCAAACTATCAAAGTGTTGTTTTCTGCCTTTCACGAGCACATTTTGACTTGTTGTTGAATAATCCTATAATGTTACTCTAAATGACAATCAGAGCAACTTGAATTGCGTGTGTGCAGCCTTTTGCTCAAAAGTAATCAACGTTTCGTTTTCAGAGTCTCTTTTGACAATCTCTTCGAGAGCTGTTTTCAGTCATTAACAGAGCTGTTCTGAAAGTGTCCAAGCGGCCTGTTCTTAGAGTGGACAGTTTTTTGCATTCGTTCTCAAGTTATATCAAACTATCAAAGTGTTGTTTTCTGCCTTTCACGAGCACATTTTGACTTGTTGTTGAATAATCCTATAATGTAACTCTAAATGACAATCAGAGCAACTTGAATTGCGTGTGTGCAGCCTTTTGCTCAAAAGTGATCAACGTTTCGTTTTCAGAGTCTCTTTTGACAATCTCTTCGAGAGCTGTTTTCAGTCATTAACAGAGCTGTTCTGAAAGTGTCCAAGCGGCCTGTTCTTAGAGTGGACTGTTTTTTGCATTCGTTCTCAAGGTATATCAAACTATCAAAGTGTTGTTTTCTGCCTTTCACGAGCACATTTTGACTTGTTGTTGAATAATCCTATAATGTTACTCTAAATGACAATCAGAGCAACTTGAATTGCGTGTGTGCAGCCTTTTGCTCAAAAGTAATCAACGTTTCGTTTTCAGAGTCTCTTTTGACAATCTCTTCGAGAGCTGTTTTCAGTCATTAACAGAGCTGTTCTGAAAGTGTCCAAGCGGCCTGTTCTTAGAGTGGACAGTTTTTTGCATTCGTTCTCAAGTTATATCAAACTATCAAAGTGTTGTTTTCTGCCTTTCACGAGCACATTTTGACTTGTTGTTGAATAATCCTATAATGTAACTCTAAATGACAATCAGAGCAACTTGAATTGCGTGTGTGCAGCCTTTTGCTCAAAAGTGATCAACGTTTCGTTTTCGGAGTCTCTTTTGACAATCTCTTCGAGAGCTGTTTTCAGTCATTAACAGAGCTGTTCTGAAAGTGTCCAAGCGGCCTATTCTTAGAGTGGACTGTTTTTTGCATTCGTTCTCAAGTTATATCAAACTATCAAAGTGTTGTTTTCTGCCTTTCACGAGCACATTTTGACTTGTTGTTGAATAATCCTATAATGTAACTCTAAATGACAATCAGAGCAACTTGAATTGCGTGTGTGCAGCCTTTTGCTCAAAAGTGATCAACGTTTCGTTTTCGGAGTCTCTTTTGACAATCTCTTCGAGAGCTGTTTTCAGTCATTAACAGAGCTGTTCTGAAAGTGTCCAAGCGGCCTGTTCTTAGAGTGGACTGTTTTTTGCATTCGTTCTCAAGTTATATCAAACTATCAAAGTGTTGTTTTCTGCCTTTCACGAGCACATTTTGACTTGTTGTTGAATAATCCTATAATGTTACTCTAAATGACAATCAGAGCAACTTGAATTGCGTGTGTGCAGCCTTTTGCTCAAAAGTAATCAACGTTTCGTTTTCAGAGTCTCTTTTGACAATCTCTTCGAGAGCTGTTTTCAGTCATTAACAGAGCTGTTCTGAAAGTGTCCAAGCGGCCTGTTCTGAGAGTGGACTGTTTTTGCATTCGTTCTCAAGTTCTATCAGTGTTGTTTTCTGCTTTTCTGGAGCACATTTTGACTTGTTGCTGAATGCTCCTATAATGTAACTCTAAATGACAATCAGAGCAACTTGAATTACGTGTGTGCAGCCTTTTGCTCAAAAGTGATCAACGTTTCGTTTTCGGAGTCTCTTTTGACAATCTCTTCGAGAGCTGTTTTCAGTCATTAACAGAGCTGTTCTGAAAGTGTCCAAGCGGCCTGTTCTTAGAGTGGACTGTTTTTTGCATTCGTTCTCAAGTTATATCAAACTATCAAAGTGTTGTTTTCTGCCTTTCACGAGCACATTTTGACTTGTTGTTGAATAATCCTATAATGTAACTCTAAATGACAATCAGAGCAACTTGAATTGCGTGTGTGCAGCCTTTTGCTCAAAAGTGATCAAAGTTTCGTTTTCGGAGTCTCTTTTGACAATCTCTTCGAGAGCTGTTTTCAGTCATTAACAGCGCTGTTCTGAAAGTGTCCAAGCGGCCTGTTCTTAGAGTGGACTGTTTTTTGCATTCGTTCTCAAGTTATATCAAACTATCAAAGTGTTGTTTTCTGCCTTTCACGAGCACATTTTAACTTGTTGTTGAATAATCCTATAATGTAACTTTAAATGACAATCAGAGCAACTTGAATTGCGTGTGTGCAGCCTTTTGCTCAAAAGTGATCAACGTTTCGTTTTCGGAGTCTCTTTTGACAATCTCTTCGAGAGCTGTTTTCAGTCATTAACAGAGCTGTTCTGAAAGTGTCCAAGCGGCCTGTTCTTAGAGTGGAGTGTTTTTTGCATTCGTTCTCAAGTTATATCAAACTATCAAAGTGTTGTTTTCTGCCTTTCACGAGCACATTTTGACTTGTTGTTGAATAATCCTATAATGTAACTCTAAATGACAATCAGAGCAACTTGAATTGCGTGTGTGCAGCCTTTTGCTCAAAAGTGATCAACGTTTCGTTTTCAGAGTCTCTTTTGACAATCTCTTCGAGAGCTGTTTTCAGTCATTAACAGAGCTGTTCTGAAAGTGTCCAAGCGGCCTATTCTGAGAGTGGACTGTTTTTTGCATTCGTTCTCAAGTTCTATCAGTGTTGTTTTCTGCTTTTCTGGAGCACATTTTGACTTGTTGCTGAATGCTCCTATAATGTAACTCTAAATGACAATCAGAGCAACTTGAATTGCGTGTGTGCAGCCTTTTGCTCAAAAGTGATCAACGTTTCGTTTTCGGAGTCTCTTTTGACAATCTCTTCGAGAGCTGTTTTCAGTCATTAACAGAGCTGTTCTGAAAGTGTCCAAGCGGCCTGTTCTTAGAGTGGACTGTTTTTTGCATTCGTTCTCAAGTTATATCAAACTATCAAAGTGTTGTTTTCTGCCTTTCACGAGCACATTTTGACTTGTTGTTGAATAATCCTATAATGTAACTCTAAATGACAATCAGAGCAACTTGAATTGCGTGTGTGCAGCCTTTTGCTCAAAAGTGATCAACGTTTCGTTTTCAGAGTCTCTTTTGACAATCTCTTCGAGAGCTGTTTTCAGTCATTAACAGAGCTGTTCTGAAAGTGTCCAAGCGGCCTGTTCTTAGAGTGGACTGTTTTTTGCATTCGTTCTCAAGGTATATCAAACTATCAAAGTGTTGTTTTCTGCCTTTCACGAGCACATTTTGACTTGTTGTTGAATAATCCTATAATGTTACTCTAAATGACAATCAGAGCAACTTGAATTGCGTGTGTGCAGCCTTTTGCTCAAAAGTAATCAACGTTTCGTTTTCAGAGTCTCTTTTGACAATCTCTTCGAGAGCTGTTTTCAGTCATTAACAGAGCTGTTCTGAAAGTGTCCAAGCGGCCTGTTCTTAGAGTGGACAGTTTTTTGCATTCGTTCTCAAGTTATATCAAACTATCAAAGTGTTGTTTTCTGCCTTTCACGAGCACATTTTGACTTGTTGTTGAATAATCCTATAATGTAACTCTAAATGACAATCAGAGCAACTTGAATTGCGTGTGTGCAGCCTTTTGCTCAAAAGTGATCAACGTTTCGTTTTCGGAGTCTCTTTTGACAATCTCTTCGAGAGCTGTTTTCAGTCATTAACAGAGCTGTTCTGAAAGTGTCCAAGCGGCCTGTTCTGAGAGTGGACTGTTTTTTGCATTCGTTCTCAAGTTCTATCAGTGTTGTTTTCTGCTTTTCTGGAGCACATTTTGACTTGTTGTTGAATAATCCTATAATGTAACTCTAAATGACAATCAGAGCAACTTGAATTGCGTGTGTGCAGCCTTTTGCTCAAAAGTGATCAACGCTTCGTTTTCGGAGTCTCTTTTGACAATCTCTTCGAGAGCTGTTTTCAGTCATTAACAGAGCTGTTCTGAAAGTGTCCAAGCGGCCTGTTCTTAGAGTGGACTGTTTTTTGCATTCGTTCTCAAGTTATATCAAACTATCAAAGTGTTGTTTTCTGCCTTTCACGAGCACATTTTGACTTGTTGTTGAATAATCCTATAATGTAACTCTAAATGACAATCAGAGCAACTTGAATTGCGTGTGTGCAGCCTTTTGCTCAAAAGTGATCAACGTTTCGTTTTCAGAGTCTCTTTTGACAATCTCTTCGAGAGCTGTTTTCAGTCATTAACAGAGCTGTTCTGAAAGTGTCCAAGCGGCCTGTTCTTAGAGTGGACTGTTTTTTGCATTCGTTCTCAAGTTATATCAAACTATCAAAGTGTTGTTTTCTGCCTTTCACGAGCACATTTTGACTTGTTGTTGAATAATCCTATAATGTAACTCTAAATGACAATCAGAGCAACTTGAATTGCGTGTGTGCAGCCTTTTGCTCAAAAGTGATCAACGTTTCGTTTTCGGAGTCTCTTTTGACAATCTCTTCGAGAGCTGTTTTCAGTCATTAACAGAGCTGTTCTGAAAGTGTCCAAGCGGCCTGTTCTTAGAGTGGACTGTTTTTTGCATTCGTTCTCAAGTTATATCAAACTATCAAAGTGTTGTTTTCTGCCTTTCACGAGCACATTTTGACTTGTTGTTGAATAATCCTATAATGTAACTCTAAATGACAATCAGAGCAACTTGAATTGCGTGTGTGCAGCCTTTTGCTCAAAAGTGGTCAACGTTTCGTTTTCGGAGTCTCTTTTGACAATCTCTTCGAGAGCTGTTTTCAGTCATTAACAGAGCTGTTCTGAAAGTGTCCAAGCGGCCTGTTCTTAGAGTGGACTGTTTTTTGCATTCGTTCTCAAGTTATATCAAACTATCAAAGTGTTGTTTTCTGCCTTTCACGAGCAGATTTTGACTTGTTGTTGAATAATCCTATAATGTAACTCTAAATGACAATCAGTGCAACTTGAATTGCGTGTGTGCAGCCTTTTGCTCAAAAGTGATCAACGTTTCGTTTTCAGAGTCTCTTTTGACAATCTCTTCGAGAGCTGTTTTCAGTCATTAACAGAGCTGTTCTGAAAGTGTCCAAGCGGCCTGTTCTTAGAGTGGACTGTTTTTTGCATTCGTTCTCAAGTTCTATCAGTGTTGTTTTCTGCTTTTCTGGAGCACATTTTGACTTGTTGCTGAATGCTCCTATAATGTAACTCTAAATGACAATCAGAGCAACTTGAATTGCGTGTGTGCAGCCTTTTGCTCAAAAGTGATCAACGTTTCGTTTTCGGAGTCTCTTTTGACAATCTCTTCGAGAGCTGTTTTCAGTCATTAACAGAGCTGTTCTGAAAGTGTCCAAGCGGCCTGTTCTTAGAGTGGAGTGTTTTTTGCATTCGTTCTCAAGTTATATCAAACTATCAAAGTGTTGTTTTCTGCCTTTCACGAGCACATTTTGACTTGTTGTTGAATAATCCTATAATGTAACTCTAAATGACAATCAGAGCAACTTGAATTGCGTGTGTGCAGCCTTTTGCTCAAAAGTGATCAACGTTTCGTTTTCAGAGTCTCTTTTGACAATCTCTTCGAGAGCTGTTTTCAGTCATTAACAGAGCTGTTCTGAAAGTGTCCAAGCGGCCTGTTCTGAGAGTGGACTGTTTTTTGCATTCGTTCTCAAGTTCTATCAGTGTTGTTTTCTGCTTTTCTGGAGCACATTTTGACTTGTTGCTGAATGCTCCTATAATGTAACTCTAAATGACAATCAGAGCAACTTGAATTGCGTGTGTGCAGCCTTTTGCTCAAAAGTGATCAACGTTTCGTTTTCGGAGTCTCTTTTGACAATCTCTCCGAGAGCTGTTTTCAGTCATTAACAGAGCTGTTCTGAAAGTGTCCAAGCGGCCTGTTCTTAGAGTGGACTGTTTTTTGCATTCGTTCTCAAGTTATATCAAACTATCAAAGTGTTGTTTTCTGCCTTTCACGAGCACATTTTGAATTGTTGTTGAATAATCCTATAATGTAACTCTAAATGACAATCAGAGCAACTTGAATTGCGTGTGTGCAGCCTTTTGCTCAAAAGTGATCAACGTTTCGTTTTCAGAGTCTCTTTTGACAATCTCTTCGAGAGCTGTTTTCAGTCATTAACAGAGCTGTTCTGAAAGTGTCCAAGCGGCCTGTTCTTAGAGTGGACTGTTTTTTGCATTCGTTCTCAAGTTATATCAAACTATCAAAGTGTTGTTTTCTGCCTTTCACGAGCACATTTTGACTTGTTGTTGAATAATCCTATAATGTAACTCTAAATGACAATCAGAGCAACTTGAATTGCGTGTGTGCAGCCTTTTGCTCAAAAGTGATCAACGTTTCGTTTTCGGAGTCTCTTTTGACAATCTCTTCGAGAGCTGTTTTCAGTCATTAACAGAGCTGTTCTGAAAGTGTCCAAGCGGCCTATTCTTAGAGTGGACTGTTTTTTGCATTCGTTCTCAAGTTATATCAAACTATCAAAGTGTTGTTTTCTGCCTTTCACGAGCACATTTTGACTTGTTGTTGAATAATCCTATAATGTAACTCTAAATGACAATCAGAGCAACTTGAATTGCGTGTGTGCAGCATTTTGCTCAAAAGTGATCAACGTTTCGTTTTCGGAGTCTCTTTTGACAATCTCTTCGAGAGCTGTTTTCAGTCATTAACAGAGCTGTTCTGAAAGTGTCCAAGCGGCCTGTTCTTAGAGTGGACTGTTTTTTGCATTCGTTCTCAAGTTATATCAAACTATCAAAGTGTTGTTTTCTGCCTTTCACGAGCACTTTTTAACTTGTTGTTGAATAATCCTATAATGTAACTTTAAATGACAATCAGAGCAACTTGAATTGCGTGTGTGCAGCCTTTTGCTCAAAAGTGATCAACGTTTCGTTTTCGGAGTCTCTTTTGACAATCTCTTCGAGAGCTGTTTTCAGTCATTAACAGAGCTGTTCTGAAAGTGTCCAAGCGGCCTGTTCTTAGAGTGGAGTGTTTTTTGCATTCGTTCTCAAGTTATATCAAACTATCAAAGTGTTGTTTTCTGCCATTCACGAGCACATTTTGACTTGTTGTTGAATAATCCTATAATGTAACTCTAAATGACAATCAGAGCAACTTGAATTGCGTGTGTGCAGCCTTTTGCTCAAAAGTGATCAACGTTTCGTTTTCAGAGTCTCTTTTGACAATCTCTTCGAGAGCTGTTTTCAGTCATTAACAGAGCTGTTCTGAAAGTGTCCAAGCGGCCTGTTCTTAGAGTGGACTGTTTTTTGCATTCGTTCTCAAGTTATATCAAACTATCAAAGTGTTGTTTTCTGCCTTTCACGAGCACATTTTGACTTGTTGTTGAATAATCCTATAATGTAACTCTAAATGACAATCAGAGCAACTTGAATTGCGTGTGTGCAGCCTTTTGCTCAAAAGTGATCAACGTTTCGTTTTCGGAGTCTCTTTTGACAATCTCTTCGAGAGCTGTTTTCAGTCATTAACAGAGCTGTTCTGAAAGTGTCCAAGCGGCCTGTTCTTAGAGTGGACTGTTTTTTGCATTCGTTCTCAAGTTATATCAAACTATCAAAGTGTTGTTTTCTGCCTTTCACGAGCACATTTTAACTTGTTGTTGAATAATCCTATAATGTAACTTTAAATGACAATCAGAGCAACTTGAATTGCGTGTGTGCAGCCTTTTGCTCAAAAGTGATCAACGTTTCGTTTTCGGAGTCTCTTTTGACAATCTCTTCGAGAGCTGTTTTCAGTCATTAACAGAGCTGTTCTGAAAGTGTCCAAGCGGCCTGTTCTTAGAGTGGAGTGTTTTTTGCATTCGTTCTCAAGTTATATCAAACTATCAAAGTGTTGTTTTCTGCCATTCACGAGCACATTTTGACTTGTTGTTGAATAATCCTATAATGTAACTCTAAATGACAATCAGAGCAACTTGAATTGCGTGTGTGCAGCCTTTTGCTCAAAAGTGATCAACGTTTCGTTTTCAGAGTCTCTTTTGACAATCTCTTCGAGAGCTGTTTTCAGTCATTAACAGAGCTGTTCTGAAAGTGTCCAAGCGGCCTGTTCTTAGAGTGGACTGTTTTTTGCATTCGTTCTCAAGTTATATCAAACTATCAAAGTGTTGTTTTCTGCCTTTCACGAGCACATTTTGACTTGTTGTTGAATAATCCTATAATGTAACTCTAAATGACAATCAGAGCAACTTGAATTGCGTGTGTGCAGCCTTTTGCTCAAAAGTGATCAACGTTTCGTTTTCGGAGTCTCTTTTGACAATCTCTTCGAGAGCTGTTTTCAGTCATTAACAGAGCTGTTCTGAAAGTGTCCAAGCGGCCTGTTCTTAGAGTGGACTGTTTTTTGCATTCGTTCTCAAGTTATATCAAACTATCAAAGTGTTGTTTTCTGCCTTTCACGAGCACATTTTGACTTGTTGTTGAATAATCCTATAATGTTACTCTAAATGACAATCAGAGCAACTTGAATTGCGTGTGTGCAGCCTTTTGCTCAAAAGTAATCAACGTTTCGTTTTCAGAGTCTCTTTTGACAATCTCTTCGAGAGCTGTTTTCAGTCATTAACAGAGCTGTTCTGAAAGTGTCCAAGCGGCCTGTTCTGAGAGTGGACTGTTTTTGCATTCGTTCTCAAGTTCTATCAGTGTTGTTTTCTGCTTTTCTGGAGCACATTTTGACTTGTTGCTGAATGCTCCTATAATGTAACTCTAAATGACAATCAGAGCAACTTGAATTGCGTGTGTGCAGCCTTTTGCTCAAAAGTGATCAACGTTTCGTTTTCGGAGTCTCTTTTGACAATCTCTTCGAGAGCTGTTTTCAGTCATTAACAGAGCTGTTCTGAAAGTGTCCAAGCGGCCTGTTCTTAGAGTGGACTGTTTTTTGCATTCGTTCTCAAGTTATATCAAACTATCAAAGTGTTGTTTTCTGCCGTTCACGAGCACATTTTGACTTGTTGTTGAATAATCCTATAATGTAACTCTAAATGACAATCAGAGCAACTTGAATTGCGTGTGTGCAGCCTTTTGCTCAAAAGTGATCAACGTTTCGTTTTCGGAGTCTCTTTTGACAATCTCTTCGAGAGCTGTTTTCAGTCATTAACAGAGCTGTTCTGAAAGTGTCCAAGCGGCCTGTTCTGAGAGTGGACTGTTTTTTGCATTCGTTCTCAAGTTCTATCAGTGTTGTTTTCTGCTTTTCTGGAGCACATTTTGACTTGTTGCTGAATGCTCCTATAATGTAACTCTAAATGACAATCAGAGCAACTTGAATTGCGTGTGTGCAGCCTTTTGCTCAAAAGTGATCAACGTTTCGTTTTCGGAGTCTCTTTTGACAATCTCTTCGAGAGCTGTTTTCAGTCATTAACAGAGCTGTTCTGAAAGTGTCCAAGCGGCCTGTTCTTAGAGTGGACTGTTTTTTGCATTCGTTCTCAAGTTATATCAAACTATCAAAGTGTTGTTTTCTGCCGTTCACGAGCACATTTTGACTTGTTGTTGAATAATCCTATAATGTAACTCTAAATGACAATCAGAGCAACTTGAATTGCGTGTGTGCAGCCTTTTGCTCAAAAGTGATCAACGTTTCGTTTTCGGAGTCTCTTTTGACAATCTCTTCGAGAGCTGTTTTCAGTCATTAACAGAGCTGTTCTGAAAGTGTCCAAGCGGCCTGTTCTTAGAGTGGAGTGTTTTTTGCATTCGTTCTCAAGTTATATCAAACTATCAAAGTGTTGTTTTCTGCCTTTCACGAGCACATTTTGGCTTGTTGTTGAATAATCCTATAATGTAACTCTAAATGACAATCAGAGCAACTTGAATTGCGTGTGTGCAGCCTTTTGCTCAAAAGTGATCAACGTTTCGTTTTCGGAGTCTCTTTTGACAATCTCTTCGAGAGCTGTTTTCAGTCATTAACAGAGCTGTTCTGAAAGTGTCCAAGCGGCCTGTTCTTAGAGTGGACTGTTTTTTGCATTCGTTCTCAAGTTATATCAAACTATCAAAGTGTTGTTTTCTGCCTTTCACGAGCACATTTTGACTTGTTGTTGAATAATCCTATAATGTTACTCTAAATGACAATCAGAGCAACTTGAATTGCGTGTGTGCAGCCTTTTGCTCAAAAGTAATCAACGTTTCGTTTTCAGAGTCTCTTTTGACAATCTCTTCGAGAGCTGTTTTCAGTCATTAACAGAGCTGTTCTGAAAGTGTCCAAGCGGCCTGTTCTTAGAGTGGACTGTTTTTTGCATTCGTTCTCAAGTTATATCAAACTATCAAAGTGTTGTTTTCTGCCTTTCACGAGCACATTTTGACTTGTTGTTGAATAATCCTATAATGTTACTCTAAATGACAATCAGAGCAACTTGAATTGCGTGTGTGCAGCCTTTTGCTCAAAAGTAATCAACGTTTCGTTTTCAGAGTCTCTTTTGACAATCTCTTCGAGAGCTGTTTTCAGTCATTAACAGAGCTGTTCTGAAAGTGTCCAAGCGGCCTGTTCTGAGAGTGGACTGTTTTTGCATTCGTTCTCAAGTTCTATCAGTGTTGTTTTCTGCTTTTCTGGAGCACATTTTGACTTGTTGCTGAATGCTCCTATAATGTAACTCTAAATGACAATCAGAGCAACTTGAATTGCGTGTGTGCAGCCTTTTGCTCAAAAGTGATCAACGTTTCGTTTTCGGAGTCTCTTTTGACAATCTCTTCGAGAGCTGTTTTCAGTCATTAACAGAGCTGTTCTGAAAGTGTCCAAGCGGCCTGTTCTTAGAGTGGACTGTTTTTTGCATTCGTTCTCAAGTTATATCAAACTATCAAAGTGTTGTTTTCTGCCTTTCACGAGCACATTTTGACTTGTTGTTGAATAATCCTATAATGTTACTCTAAATGACAATCAGAGCAACTTGAATTGCGTGTGTGCAGCCTTTTGCTCAAAAGTAATCAACGTTTCGTTTTCAGAGTCTCTTTTGACAATCTCTTCGAGAGCTGTTTTCAGTCATTAACAGAGCTGTTCTGAAAGTGTCCAAGCGGCCTGTTCTTAGAGTGGACTGTTTTTTGCATTCGTTCTCAAGTTATATCAAACTATCAAAGTGTTGTTTTCTGCCTTTCACGAGCACATTTTGACTTGTTGTTGAATAATCCTATAATGTTACTCTAAATGACAATCAGAGCAACTTGAATTGCGTGTGTGCAGCCTTTTGCTCAAAAGTAATCAACGTTTCGTTTTCAGAGTCTCTTTTGACAATCTCTTCGAGAGCTGTTTTCAGTCATTAACAGAGCTGTTCTGAAAGTGTCCAAGCGGCCTGTTCTGAGAGTGGACTGTTTTTGCATTCGTTCTCAAGTTCTATCAGTGTTGTTTTCTGCTTTTCTGGAGCACATTTTGACTTGTTGCTGAATGCTCCTATAATGTAACTCTAAATGACAATCAGAGCAACTTGAATTGCGTGTGTGCAGCCTTTTGCTCAAAAGTGATCAACGTTTCGTTTTCGGAGTCTCTTTTGACAATCTCTTCGAGAGCTGTTTTCAGTCATTAACAGAGCTGTTCTGAAAGTGTCCAAGCGGCCTGTTCTTAGAGTGGACTGTTTTTTGCATTCGTTCTCAAGTTATATCAAACTATCAAAGTGTTGTTTTCTGCCTTTCACGAGCACATTTTGACTTGTTGTTGAATAATCCTATAATGTTACTCTAAATGACAATCAGAGCAACTTGAATTGCGTGTGTGCAGCCTTTTGCTCAAAAGTAATCAACGTTTCGTTTTCAGAGTCTCTTTTGACAATCTCTTCGAGAGCTGTTTTCAGTCATTAACAGAGCTGTTCTGAAAGTGTCCAAGCGGCCTGTTCTTAGAGTGGACTGTTTTTTGCATTCGTTCTCAAGTTATATCAAACTATCAAAGTGTTGTTTTCTGCCTTTCACGAGCACATTTTGACTTGTTGTTGAATAATCCTATAATGTTACTCTAAATGACAATCAGAGCAACTTGAATTGCGTGTGTGCAGCCTTTTGCTCAAAAGTAATCAACGTTTCGTTTTCAGAGTCTCTTTTGACAATCTCTTCGAGAGCTGTTTTCAGTCATTAACAGAGCTGTTCTGAAAGTGTCCAAGCGGCCTGTTCTGAGAGTGGACTGTTTTTGCATTCGTTCTCAAGTTCTATCAGTGTTGTTTTCTGCTTTTCTGGAGCACATTTTGACTTGTTGCTGAATGCTCCTATAATGTAACTCTAAATGACAATCAGAGCAACTTGAATTACGTGTGTGCAGCCTTTTGCTCAAAAGTGATCAACGTTTCGTTTTCGGAGTCTCTTTTGACAATCTCTTCGAGAGCTGTTTTCAGTCATTAACAGAGCTGTTCTGAAAGTGTCCAAGCGGCCTGTTCTTAGAGTGGACTGTTTTTTGCATTCGTTCTCAAGTTATATCAAACTATCAAAGTGTTGTTTTCTGCCTTTCACGAGCACATTTTGACTTGTTGTTGAATAATCCTATAATGTAACTCTAAATGACAATCAGAGCAACTTGAATTGCGTGTGTGCAGCCTTTTGCTCAAAAGTGATCAACGTTTCGCATTCGGAGTCTCTTTTGACAATCTCTTCGAGAGCTGTTTTCAGTCATTAACAGAGCTGTTCTGAAAGTGTCCAAGCGGCCTGTTCTTAGAGTGGACTGTTTTTTGCATTCGTTCTCAAGTTATATCAAACTATCAAAGTGTTGTTTTCTGCCTTTCACGAGCACATTTTGACTTGTTGTTGAATAATCCTATAATGTTACTCTAAATGACAATCAGAGCAACTTGAATTGCGTGTGTGCAGCCTTTTGCTCAAAAGTAATCAACGTTTCGTTTTCAGAGTCTCTTTTGACAATCTCTTCGAGAGCTGTTTTCAGTCATTAACAGAGCTGTTCTGAAAGTGTCCAAGCGGCCTGTTCTGAGAGTGGACTGTTTTTGCATTCGTTCTCAAGTTCTATCAGTGTTGTTTTCTGCTTTTCTGGAGCACATTTTGACTTGTTGCTGAATGCTCCTATAATGTAACTCTAAATGACAATCAGAGCAACTTGAATTACGTGTGTGCAGCCTTTTGCTCAAAAGTGATCAACGTTTCGTTTTCGGAGTCTCTTTTGACAATCTCTTCGAGAGCTGTTTTCAGTCATTAACAGAGCTGTTCTGAAAGTGTCCAAGCGGCCTGTTCTTAGAGTGGACTGTTTTTTGCATTCGTTCTCAAGTTATATCAAACTATCAAAGTGTTGTTTTCTGCCTTTCACGAGCACATTTTGACTTGTTGTTGAATAATCCTATAATGTAACTCTAAATGACAATCAGAGCAACTTGAATTGCGTGTGTGCAGCCTTTTGCTCAAAAGTGATCAACGTTTCGCTTTCGGAGTCTCTTTTGACAATCTCTTCGAGAGCTGTTTTCAGTCATTAACAGAGCTGTTCTGAAAGTGTCCAAGCGGCCTGTTCTTAGAGTGGACTGTTTTTTGCATTCGTTCTCAAGTTATATCAAACTATCAAAGTGTTGTTTTCTGCCTTTCACGAGCACATTTTGACTTGTTGTTGAATAATCCTATAATGTAACTCTAAATGACAATCAGAGCAACTTGAATTGCGTGTGTGCAGCCTTTTGCTCAAAAGTGATCAACGTTTCGCTTTCGGAGTCTCTTTTGACAATCTCTTCGAGAGCTGTTTTCAGTCATTAACAGAGCTGTTCTGAAAGTGTCCAAGCGGCCTGTTCTTAGAGTGGACTGTTTTTTGCATTCGTTCTCAAGTTATATCAAACTATCAAAGTGTTGTTTTCTGCCTTTCACGAGCACATTTTGACTTGTTGTTGAATAATCCTATAATGTAACTCTAAATGACAATCAGAGCAACTTGAATTGCGTGTGTGCAGCCTTTTGCTCAAAAGTGATCAACGTTTCGTTTTCGGAGTCTCTTTTGACAATCTCTTCGAGAGCTGTTTTCAGTCATTAACAGAGCTGTTCTGAAAGTGTCCAAGCGGCCTGTTCTTAGAGTGGACTGTTTTTTGCATTCGTTCTCAAGTTATATCAAACTATCAAAGTGTTGTTTTCTGCCTTTCACGAGCACATTTTGACTTGTTGTTGAATAATCCTATAATGTAACTCTAAATGACAATCAGAGCAACTTGAATTGCGTGTGTGCAGCCTTTTGCTGAAAAGTGATCAACGTTTCGTTTTCGGAGTCTCTTTTGACAATCTCTTCGAGAGCTGTTTTCAGTCATTAACAGAGCTGTTCTGAAAGTGTCCTAGCGGCCTGTTCTTAGAGTGGACTGTTTTTTGCATTCGTTCTCAAGTTATATCAAACTATCAAAGTGTTGTTTTCTGCCTTTCACGAGCACATTTTGACTTGTTGTTGAATAATCCTATAATGTAACTCTAAATGACAATCAGAGCAACTTGAATTGCGTGTGTGCAGCCTTTTGCTCAAAAGTGATCAACGTTTCGTTTTCAGAGTCTCTTTTGACAATCTCTTCGAGAGCTGTTTTCAGTCATTAACAGAGCTGTTCTGAAAGTGTCCAAGCGGCCAGTTCTTAGAGTGGACTGTTTTTTGCATTCGTTCTCAAGTTATATCAAACTATCAAAGTGTTGTTTTCTGCCTTTCACGAGCACATTTTGACTTGTTGTTGAATAATCCTATAATGTAACTCTAAATGACAATCAGAGCAACTTGAATTGCGTGTGTGCAGCCTTTTGCTCAAAAGTGATCAACGTTTCGTTTTCAGAGTCTCTTTTGACAATCTCTTCGAGAGCTGTTTTCAGTCATTAACAGAGCTATTCTGAAAGTGTCCAAGCGGCCTGTTCTTAGAGTGGACTGTTTTTTGCATTCGTTCTCAAGTTATATCAAACTATCAAAGTGTTGTTTTCTGCCTTTCACGAGCACATTTTGACTTGTTGTTGAATAATCCTATAATGTAACTCTAAATGACAATCAGAGCAACTTGAATTGCGTGTGTGCAGCCTTTTGCTCAAAAGTGATCAACGTTTCGTTTTCAGAGTCTCTTTTGACAATCTCTTCGAGAGCTGTTTTCAGTCATTAACAGAGCTGTTCTGAAAGTGTCCAAGCGGCCTGTTCTTAGAGTGGACTGTTTTTTGCATTCGTTCTCAAGTTATATCAAACTATCAAAGTGTTGTTTTCTGCCTTTCACGAGCACATTTTGACTTGTTGTTGAATAATCCTATAATGTAACTCTAAATGGACAATCAGAGCAACTTGAATTGCGTGTGTGCAGCCTTTTGCTCAAAAGTGATCAACGTTTCGTTTTCAGAGTCTCTTTTGACAATCTCTTCGAGAGCTGTTTTCAGTCATTAACAGAGCTGTTCTGAAAGTGTCCAAGCGGCCTGTTCTTAGAGTGGAGTGTTTTTTGCATTCGTTCTCAAGTTATATCAAACTATCAAAGTGTTGTTTTCTGCCTTTCACGAGCACATTTTGACTTGTTGTTGAATAATCCTATAATGTAACTCTAAATGACAATCAGAGCAACTTGAATTGCGTGTGTGCAGCCTTTTGCTCAAAAGTGATCAACGTTTCGTTTTCAGAGTCTCTTTTGACAATCTCTTCGAGAGCTGTTTTCAGTCATTAACAGAGCTATTCTGAAAGTGTCCAAGCGGCCTGTTCTTAGAGTGGACTGTTTTTTGCATTCGTTCTCAAGTTATATCAAACTATCAAAGTGTTGTTTTCTGCCTTTCACGAGCACATTTTGACTTGTTGTTGAATAATCCTATAATGTAACTCTAAATGACAATCAGAGCAACTTGAATTGCGTGTGTGCAGCCTTTTGCTCAAAAGTGATCAACGTTTCGTTTTCAGAGTCTCTTTTGACAATCTCTTCGAGAGCTGTTTTCAGTCATTAACAGAGCTGTTCTGAAAGTGTCCAAGCGGCCTGTTCTTAGAGTGGACTGTTTTTTGCATTCGTTCTCAAGTTATATCAAACTATCAAAGTGTTGTTTTCTGCCTTTCACGAGCACATTTTGACTTGTTGTTGAATAATCCTATAATGTAACTCTAAATGGACAATCAGAGCAACTTGAATTGCGTGTGTGCAGCCTTTTGCTCAAAAGTGATCAACGTTTCGTTTTCAGAGTCTCTTTTGACAATCTCTTCGAGAGCTGTTTTCAGTCATTAACAGAGCTGTTCTGAAAGTGTCCAAGCGGCCTGTTCTTAGAGTGGAGTGTTTTTTGCATTCGTTCTCAAGTTATATCAAACTATCAAAGTGTTGTTTTCTGCCTTTCACGAGCACATTTTGACTTGTTGTTGAATAATCCTATAATGTAACTCTAAATGACAATCAGAGCAACTTGAATTGCGTGTGTGCAGCCTTTTGCTCAAAAGTGATCAACGTTTCGTTTTCAGAGTCTCTTTTGACAATCTCTTCGAGAGCTGTTTTCAGTCATTAACAGAGCTGTTCTGAAAGTGTCCAAGCGGCCTGTTCTTAGAGTGGACTGTTTTTTGCATTCGTTCTCAAGTTATATCAAACTATCAAAGTGTTGTTTTCTGCCTTTCACGAGCACATTTTGACTTGTTGTTGAATAATCCTATAATGTAACTCTAAATGACAATCAGAGCAACTTGAATTGCGTGTGTGCAGCCTTTTGCTCAAAAGTGATCAACGTTTCGTTTTCAGAGTCTCTTTTGACAATCTCTTCGAGAGCTGTTTTCAGTCATTAACAGAGCTGTTCTGAAAGTGTCCAAGCGGCCAGTTCTTAGAGTGGACTGTTTTTTGCATTCGTTCTCAAGTTATATCAAACTATCAAAGTGTTGTTTTCTGCCTTTCACGAGCACATTTTGACTTGTTGTTGAATAATCCTATAATGTAACTCTAAATGACAATCAGAGCAACTTGAATTGCGTGTGTGCAGCCTTTTGCTCAAAAGTGATCAACGTTTCGTTTTCAGAGTCTCTTTTGACAATCTCTTCGAGAGCTGTTTTCAGTCATTAACAGAGCTGTTCTGAAAGTGTCCAAGCGGCCTGTTCTTAGAGTGGACTGTTTTTTGCATTCGTTCTCAAGTTATATCAAACTATCAAAGTGTTGTTTTCTGCCTTTCACGAGCACATTTTGACTTGTTGTTGAATAATCCTATAATGTAACTCTAAATGACAATCAGAGCAACTTGAATTGCGTGTGTGCAGCCTTTTGCTCAAAAGTGATCAACGTTTCGTTTTCAGAGTCTCTTTTGACAATCTCTTCGAGAGCTGTTTTCAGTCATTAACAGAGCTGTTCTGAAAGTGTCCAAGCGGCCTGTTCTTAGAGTGGACTGTTTTTTGCATTCGTTCTCAAGTTATATCAAACTATCAAAGTGTTGTTTTCTGCCTTTCACGAGCACATTTTGACTTGTTGTTGAATAATCCTATAATGTAACTCTAAATGGACAATCAGAGCAACTTGAATTGCGTGTGTGCAGCCTTTTGCTCAAAAGTGATCAACGTTTCGTTTTCAGAGTCTCTTTTGACAATCTCTTCGAGAGCTGTTTTCAGTCATTAACAGAGCTGTTCTGAAAGTGTCCAAGCGGCCTGTTCTTAGAGTGGAGTGTTTTTTGCATTCGTTCTCAAGTTATATCAAACTATCAAAGTGTTGTTTTCTGCCTTTCACGAGCACATTTTGACTTGTTGTTGAATAATCCTATAATGTAACTCTAAATGACAATCAGAGCAACTTGAATTGCGTGTGTGCAGCCTTTTGCTCAAAAGTGATCAACGTTTCGTTTTCAGAGTCTCTTTTGACAATCTCTTCGAGAGCTGTTTTCAGTCATTAACAGAGCTGTTCTGAAAGTGTCCAAGCGGCCTGTTCTGAGAGTGGACTGTTTTTTGCATTCGTTCTCAAGTTCTATCAGTGTTGTTTTCTGCTTTTCTGGAGCACATTTTGACTTGTTGCTGAATGCTCCTATAATGTAACTCTAAATGACAATCAGAGCAACTTGAATTGCGTGTGTGCAGCCTTTTGCTCAAAAGTGATCAACGTTTCGTTTTCGGAGTCTCTTTTGACAATCTCTTCGAGAGCTGTTTTCAGTCATTAACAGAGCTGTTCTGAAAGTGTCCAAGCGGCCTGTTCTTAGAGTGGACTGTTTTTTGCATTCGTTCTCAAGTTATATCAAACTATCAAAGTGTTGTTTTCTGCCTTTCACGAGCACATTTTGACTTGTTGTTGAATAATCCTATAATGTAACTCTAAATGACAATCAGAGCAACTTGAATTGCGTGTGTGCAGCCTTTTGCTCAAAAGTGATCAACGTTTCGTTTTCAGAGTCTCTTTTGACAATCTCTTCGAGAGCTGTTTTCAGTCATTAACAGAGCTGTTCTGAAAGTGTCCAAGCGGCCTGTTCTTAGAGTGGACTGTTTTTTGCATTCGTTCTCAAGTTATATCAAACTATCAAAGTGTTGTTTTCTGCCTTTCACGAGCACATTTTGACTTGTTGTTGAATAATCCTATAATGTTACTCTAAATGACAATCAGAGCAACTTGAATTGCGTGTGTGCAGCCTTTTGCTCAAAAGTAATCAACGTTTCGTTTTCAGAGTCTCTTTTGACAATCTCTTCGAGAGCTGTTTTCAGTCATTAACAGAGCTGTTCTGAAAGTGTCCAAGCGGCCTGTTCTTAGAGTGGACTGTTTTTTGCATTCGTTCTCAAGTTATATCAAACTATGAAAGTGTTGTTTTCTGCCTTTCACGAGCACATTTTGACTTGTTGTTGAATAATCCTATAATGTAACTCTAAATGACAATCAGAGCAACTTGAATTGCGTGTGTGCAGCCTTTTGCTCAAAAGTGATCAACGTTTCGTTTTCAGAGTCTCTTTTGACAATCTCTTCGAGAGCTGTTTTCAGTCATTAACAGAGCTGTTCTGAAAGTGTCCAAGCAGCCTGTTCTGAGAGTGGACTGTTTTTTGCATTCGTTCTCAAGTTCTATCAGTGTTGTTTTCTGCTTTTCTGGAGCACATTTGGACTTGTTGCTGAATGCTCCTATAATGTAACTCTAAATGACAATCAGAGCAGCTTGAATTGCGTGTGTGCAGCCTTTTGCTCAAAAGTGATCAACGTTTCGTTTTCGGAGTCTCTTTTGACAATCTCTTCGAGAGCTGTTTTCAGTCATTAACAGAGCTGTTCTGAAAGTGTCCAAGCGGCCTGTTCTTAGAGTGGACTGTTTTTTGCATTCGTTCTCAAGTTATATCAAACTATCAAAGTGTTGTTTTCTGCCTTTCACGAGCACATTTTGACTTGTTGTTGAATAATCCTATAATGTAACTCTAAATGACAATCAGAGCAACTTGAATTGCGTGTGTGCAGCCTTTTGCTCAAAAGTGATCAACGTTTCGTTTTCAGAGTCTCTTTTGACAATCTCTTCGAGAGCTGTTTTCAGTCATTAACAGAGCTGTTCTGAAAGTGTCCAAGCGGCCTGTTCTTAGAGTGGACTGTTTTTTGCATTCGTTCTCAAGTTATATCAAACTATCAAAGTGTTGTTTTCTGCCTTTCACGAGCACATTTTGACTTGTTGTTGAATAATCCTATAATGTAACTCTAAATGACAATCAGAGCAACTTGAATTGCGTGTGTGCAGCCTTTTGCTCAAAAGTGATCAACGTTTCGTTTTCAGAGTCTCTTTTGACAATCTCTTCGAGAGCTGTTTTCAGTCATTAACAGAGCTGTTCTGAAAGTGTCCAAGCGGCCTGTTCTTAGAGTGGACTGTTTTTTGCATTCGTTCTCAAGTTATATCAAACTATCAAAGTGTTGTTTTCTGCCTTTCACGAGCACATTTTGACTTGTTGTTGAATAATCCTATAATGTAACTCTAAATGGACAATCAGAGCAACTTGAATTGCGTGTGTGCAGCCTTTTGCTCAAAAGTGATCAACGTTTCGTTTTCAGAGTCTCTTTTGACAATCTCTTCGAGAGCTGTTTTCAGTCATTAACAGAGCTGTTCTGAAAGTGTCCAAGCGGCCTGTTCTGAGAGTGGACTGTTTTTTGCATTCGTTCTCAAGTTCTATCAGTGTTGTTTTCTGCTTTTCTGGAGCACATTTTGACTTGTTGCTGAATGCTCCTATAATGTAACTCTAAATGACAATCAGAGCAACTTGAATTGCGTGTGTGCAGCCTTTTGCTCAAAAGTGATCAACGTTTCGTTTTCGGAGTCTCTTTTGACAATCTCTTCGAGAGCTGTTTTCAGTCATTAACAGAGCTGTTCTGAAAGTGTCCAAGCGGCCTGTTCTTAGAGTGGACTGTTTTTTGCATTCGTTCTCAAGTTATATCAAACTATCAAAGTGTTGTTTTCTGCCTTTCACGAGCACATTTTGACTTGTTGTTGAATAATCCTATAATGTAACTCTAAATGACAATCAGAGCAACTTGAATTGCGTGTGTGCAGCCTTTTGCTCAAAAGTGATCAACGTTTCGTTTTCAGAGTCTCTTTTGACAATCTCTTCGAGAGCTGTTTTCAGTCATTAACAGAGCTGTTCTGAAAGTGTCCAAGCGGCCTGTTCTTAGAGTGGACTGTTTTTTGCATTCGTTCTCAAGTTATATCAAACTATCAAAGTGTTGTTTTCTGCCTTTCACGAGCACATTTTGACTTGTTGTTGAATAATCCTATAATGTTACTCTAAATGACAATCAGAGCAACTTGAATTGCGTGTGTGCAGCCTTTTGCTCAAAAGTAATCAACGTTTCGTTTTCAGAGTCTCTTTTGACAATCTCTTCGAGAGCTGTTTTCAGTCATTAACAGAGCTGTTCTGAAAGTGTCCAAGCGGCCTGTTCTTAGAGTGGACTGTTTTTTGCATTCGTTCTCAAGTTATATCAAACTATGAAAGTGTTGTTTTCTGCCTTTCACGAGCACATTTTGACTTGTTGTTGAATAATCCTATAATGTAACTCTAAATGACAATCAGAGCAACTTGAATTGCGTGTGTGCAGCCTTTTGCTCAAAAGTGATCAACGTTTCGTTTTCAGAGTCTCTTTTGACAATCTCTTCGAGAGCTGTTTTCAGTCATTAACAGAGCTGTTCTGAAAGTGTCCAAGCAGCCTGTTCTGAGAGTGGACTGTTTTTTGCATTCGTTCTCAAGTTCTATCAGTGTTGTTTTCTGCTTTTCTGGAGCACATTTGGACTTGTTGCTGAATGCTCCTATAATGTAACTCTAAATGACAATCAGAGCAGCTTGAATTGCGTGTGTGCAGCCTTTTGCTCAAAAGTGATCAACGTTTCGTTTTCGGAGTCTCTTTTGACAATCTCTTCGAGAGCTGTTTTCAGTCATTAACAGAGCTGTTCTGAAAGTGTCCAAGCGGCCTGTTCTTAGAGTGGACTGTTTTTTGCATTCGTTCTCAAGTTATATCAAACTATCAAAGTGTTGTTTTCTGCCTTTCACGAGCACATTTTGACTTGTTGTTGAATAATCCTATAATGTAACTCTAAATGACAATCAGAGCAACTTGAATTGCGTGTGTGCAGCCTTTTGCTCAAAAGTGATCAACGTTTCGTTTTCAGAGTCTCTTTTGACAATCTCTTCGAGAGCTGTTTTCAGTCATTAACAGAGCTGTTCTGAAAGTGTCCAAGCGGCCTGTTCTTAGAGTGGACTGTTTTTTGCATTCGTTCTCAAGTTCTATCAGTGTTGTTTTCTGCTTTTCTGGAGCACATTTTGACTTGTTGCTGAATGCTCCTATAATGTAACTCTAAATGACAATCAGAGCAACTTGAATTGCGTGTGTGCAGCCTTTTGCTCAAAAGTGATCAACGTTTCGTTTTCGGAGTCTCTTTTGACAATCTCTTCGAGAGCTGTTTTCAGTCATTAACAGAGCTGTTCTGAAAGTGTCCAAGCGGCCTGTTCTTAGAGTGGACTGTTTTTTGCATTCGTTCTCAAGTTATATCAAACTATCAAAGTGTTGTTTTCTGCCTTTCACGAGCACATTTTGACTTGTTGTTGAATAATCCTATAATGTAACTCTAAATGACAATCAGAGCAACTTGAATTGCGTGTGTGCAGCCTTTTGCTCAAAAGTGATCAACGTTTCGTTTTCAGAGTCTCTTTTGACAATCTCTTCGAGAGCTGTTTTCAGTCATTAACAGAGCTGTTCTGAAAGTGTCCAAGCGGCCTGTTCTTAGAGTGGACTGTTTTTTGCATTCGTTCTCAAGTTATATCAAACTATCAAAGTGTTGTTTTCTGCCTTTCACGAGCACATTTTGACTTGTTGTTGAATAATCCTATAATGTAACTCTAAATGGACAATCAGAGCAACTTGAATTGCGTGTGTGCAGCCTTTTGCTCAAAAGTGATCAACGTTTCGTTTTCAGAGTCTCTTTTGACAATCTCTTCGAGAGCTGTTTTCAGTCATTAACAGAGCTGTTCTGAAAGTGTCCAAGCGGCCTGTTCTTAGAGTGGAGTGTTTTTTGCATTCGTTCTCAAGTTATATCAAACTATCAAAGTGTTGTTTTCTGCCTTTCACGAGCACATTTTGACTTGTTGTTGAATAATCCTATAATGTAACTCTAAATGACAATCAGAGCAACTTGAATTGCGTGTGTGCAGCCTTTTGCTCAAAAGTGATCAACGTTTCGTTTTCAGAGTCTCTTTTGACAATCTCTTCGAGAGCTGTTTTCAGTCATTAACAGAGCTGTTCTGAAAGTGTCCAAGCGGCCTGTTCTGAGAGTGGACTGTTTTTTGCATTCGTTCTCAAGTTCTATCAGTGTTGTTTTCTGCTTTTCTGGAGCACATTTTGACTTGTTGCTGAATGCTCCTATAATGTAACTCTAAATGACAATCAGAGCAACTTGAATTGCGTGTGTGCAGCCTTTTGCTCAAAAGTGATCAACGTTTCGTTTTCGGAGTCTCTTTTGACAATCTCTTCGAGAGCTGTTTTCAGTCATTAACAGAGCTGTTCTGAAAGTGTCCAAGCGGCCTGTTCTTAGAGTGGACTGTTTTTTGCATTCGTTCTCAAGTTATATCAAACTATCAAAGTGTTGTTTTCTGCCTTTCACGAGCACATTTTGACTTGTTGTTGAATAATCCTATAATGTAACTCTAAATGACAATCAGAGCAACTTGAATTGCGTGTGTGCAGCCTTTTGCTCAAAAGTGATCAACGTTTCGTTTTCAGAGTCTCTTTTGACAATCTCTTCGAGAGCTGTTTTCAGTCATTAACAGAGCTGTTCTGAAAGTGTCCAAGCGGCCTGTTCTTAGAGTGGACTGTTTTTTGCATTCGTTCTCAAGTTATATCAAACTATCAAAGTGTTGTTTTCTGCCTTTCACGAGCACATTTTGACTTGTTGTTGAATAATCCTATAATGTTACTCTAAATGACAATCAGAGCAACTTGAATTGCGTGTGTGCAGCCTTTTGCTCAAAAGTAATCAACGTTTCGTTTTCAGAGTCTCTTTTGACAATCTCTTCGAGAGCTGTTTTCAGTCATTAACAGAGCTGTTCTGAAAGTGTCCAAGCGGCCTGTTCTTAGAGTGGACTGTTTTTTGCATTCGTTCTCAAGTTATATCAAACTATGAAAGTGTTGTTTTCTGCCTTTCACGAGCACATTTTGACTTGTTGTTGAATAATCCTATAATGTAACTCTAAATGACAATCAGAGCAACTTGAATTGCGTGTGTGCAGCCTTTTGCTCAAAAGTGATCAACGTTTCGTTTTCAGAGTCTCTTTTGACAATCTCTTCGAGAGCTGTTTTCAGTCATTAACAGAGCTGTTCTGAAAGTGTCCAAGCAGCCTGTTCTGAGAGTGGACTGTTTTTTGCATTCGTTCTCAAGTTCTATCAGTGTTGTTTTCTGCTTTTCTGGAGCACATTTGGACTTGTTGCTGAATGCTCCTATAATGTAACTCTAAATGACAATCAGAGCAGCTTGAATTGCGTGTGTGCAGCCTTTTGCTCAAAAGTGATCAACGTTTCGTTTTCGGAGTCTCTTTTGACAATCTCTTCGAGAGCTGTTTTCAGTCATTAACAGAGCTGTTCTGAAAGTGTCCAAGCGGCCTGTTCTTAGAGTGGACTGTTTTTTGCATTCGTTCTCAAGTTATATCAAACTATCAAAGTGTTGTTTTCTGCCTTTCACGAGCACATTTTGACTTGTTGTTGAATAATCCTATAATGTAACTCTAAATGACAATCAGAGCAACTTGAATTGCGTGTGTGCAGCCTTTTGCTCAAAAGTGATCAACGTTTCGTTTTCAGAGTCTCTTTTGACAATCTCTTCGAGAGCTGTTTTCAGTCATTAACAGAGCTGTTCTGAAAGTGTCCAAGCGGCCTGTTCTTAGAGTGGACTGTTTTTTGCATTCGTTCTCAAGTTCTATCAGTGTTGTTTTCTGCTTTTCTGGAGCACATTTTGACTTGTTGCTGAATGCTCCTATAATGTAACTCTAAATGACAATCAGAGCAACTTGAATTGCGTGTGTGCAGCCTTTTGCTCAAAAGTGATCAACGTTTCGTTTTCGGAGTCTCTTTTGACAATCTCTTCGAGAGCTGTTTTCAGTCATTAACAGAGCTGTTCTGAAAGTGTCCAAGCGGCCTGTTCTTAGAGTGGACTGTTTTTTGCATTCGTTCTCAAGTTATATCAAACTATCAAAGTGTTGTTTTCTGCCTTTCACGAGCACATTTTGACTTGTTGTTGAATAATCCTATAATGTAACTCTAAATGACAATCAGAGCAACTTGAATTGCGTGTGTGCAGCCTTTTGCTCAAAAGTGATCAACGTTTCGTTTTCAGAGTCTCTTTTGACAATCTCTTCGAGAGCTGTTTTCAGTCATTAACAGAGCTGTTCTGAAAGTGTCCAAGCGGCCTGTTCTTAGAGTGGACTGTTTTTTGCATTCGTTCTCAAGTTATATCAAACTATCAAAGTGTTGTTTTCTGCCTTTCACGAGCACATTTTGACTTGTTGTTGAATAATCCTATAATGTAACTCTAAATGGACAATCAGAGCAACTTGAATTGCGTGTGTGCAGCCTTTTGCTCAAAAGTGATCAACGTTTCGTTTTCAGAGTCTCTTTTGACAATCTCTTCGAGAGCTGTTTTCAGTCATTAACAGAGCTGTTCTGAAAGTGTCCAAGCGGCCTGTTCTTAGAGTGGAGTGTTTTTTGCATTCGTTCTCAAGTTATATCAAACTATCAAAGTGTTGTTTTCTGCCTTTCACGAGCACATTTTGACTTGTTGTTGAATAATCCTATAATGTAACTCTAAATGACAATCAGAGCAACTTGAATTGCGTGTGTGCAGCCTTTTGCTCAAAAGTGATCAACGTTTCGTTTTCAGAGTCTCTTTTGACAATCTCTTCGAGAGCTGTTTTCAGTCATTAACAGAGCTGTTCTGAAAGTGTCCAAGCGGCCTGTTCTTAGAGTGGACTGTTTTTTGCATTCGTTCTCAAGTTATATCAAACTATCAAAGTGTTGTTTTCTGCCTTTCACGAGCACATTTTGACTTGTTGTTGAATAATCCTATAATGTAACTCTAAATGGACAATCAGAGCAACTTGAATTGCGTGTGTGCAGCCTTTTGCTCAAAAGTGATCAACGTTTCGTTTTCAGAGTCTCTTTTGACAATCTCTTCGAGAGCTGTTTTCAGTCATTAACAGAGCTGTTCTGAAAGTGTCCAAGCGGCCTGTTCTTAGAGTGGAGTGTTTTTTGCATTCGTTCTCAAGTTATATCAAACTATCAAAGTGTTGTTTTCTGCCTTTCACGAGCACATTTTGACTTGTTGTTGAATAATCCTATAATGTAACTCTAAATGACAATCAGAGCAACTTGAATTGCGTGTGTGCAGCCTTTTGCTCAAAAGTGATCAACGTTTCGTTTTCAGAGTCTCTTTTGACAATCTCTTCGAGAGCTGTTTTCAGTCATTAACAGAGCTGTTCTGAAAGTGTCCAAGCGGCCTGTTCTTAGAGTGGACTGTTTTTTGCATTCGTTCTCAAGTTATATCAAACTATCAAAGTGTTGTTTTCTGCCTTTCACGAGCACATTTTGACTTGTTGTTGAATAATCCTATAATGTAACTCTAAATGACAATCAGAGCAACTTGAATTGCGTGTGTGCAGCCTTTTGCTCAAAAGTGATCAACGTTTCGTTTTCAGAGTCTCTTTTGACAATCTCTTCGAGAGCTGTTTTCAGTCATTAACAGAGCTGTTCTGAAAGTGTCCAAGCGGCCTGTTCTTAGAGTGGACTGTTTTTTGCATTCGTTCTCAAGTTCTATCAGTGTTGTTTTCTGCTTTTCTGGAGCACATTTTGACTTGTTGCTGAATGCTCCTATAATGTAACTCTAAATGACAATCAGAGCAACTTGAATTGCGTGTGTGCAGCCTTTTGCTCAAAAGTGATCAACGTTTCGTTTTCGGAGTCTCTTTTGACAATCTCTTCGAGAGCTGTTTTCAGTCATTAACAGAGCTGTTCTGAAAGTGTCCAAGCGGCCTGTTCTTAGAGTGGACTGTTTTTTGCATTCGTTCTCAAGTTATATCAAACTATCAAAGTGTTGTTTTCTGCCTTTCACGAGCACATTTTGACTTGTTGTTGAATAATCCTATAATGTAACTCTAAATGGACAATCAGAGCAACTTGAATTGCGTGTGTGCAGCCTTTTGCTCAAAAGTGATCAACGTTTCGTTTTCAGAGTCTCTTTTGACAATCTCTTCGAGAGCTGTTTTCAGTCATTAACAGAGCTGTTCTGAAAGTGTCCAAGCGGCCTGTTCTTAGAGTGGAGTGTTTTTTGCATTCGTTCTCAAGTTATATCAAACTATCAAAGTGTTGTTTTCTGCCTTTCACGAGCACATTTTGACTTGTTGTTGAATAATCCTATAATGTAACTCTAAATGACAATCAGAGCAACTTGAATTGCGTGTGTGCAGCCTTTTGCTCAAAAGTGATCAACGTTTCGTTTTCAGAGTCTCTTTTGACAATCTCTTCGAGAGCTGTTTTCAGTCATTAACAGAGCTGTTCTGAAAGTGTCCAAGCGGCCTGTTCTTAGAGTGGACTGTTTTTTGCATTCGTTCTCAAGTTCTATCAGTGTTGTTTTCTGCTTTTCTGGAGCACATTTTGACTTGTTGCTGAATGCTCCTATAATGTAACTCTAAATGACAATCAGAGCAACTTGAATTGCGTGTGTGCAGCCTTTTGCTCAAAAGTGATCAACGTTTCGTTTTCGGAGTCTCTTTTGACAATCTCTTCGAGAGCTGTTTTCAGTCATTAACAGAGCTGTTCTGAAAGTGTCCAAGCGGCCTGTTCTTAGAGTGGACTGTTTTTTGCATTCGTTCTCAAGTTATATCAAACTATCAAAGTGTTGTTTTCTGCCTTTCACGAGCACATTTTGACTTGTTGTTGAATAATCCTATAATGTAACTCTAAATGGACAATCAGAGCAACTTGAATTGCGTGTGTGCAGCCTTTTGCTCAAAAGTGATCAACGTTTCGTTTTCAGAGTCTCTTTTGACAATCTCTTCGAGAGCTGTTTTCAGTCATTAACAGAGCTGTTCTGAAAGTGTCCAAGCGGCCTGTTCTTAGAGTGGAGTGTTTTTTGCATTCGTTCTCAAGTTATATCAAACTTTCAAAGTGTTGTTTTCTGCCTTTCACGAGCACATTTTGACTTGTTGTTGAATAATCCTATAATGTAACTCTAAATGACAATCAGAGCAACTTGAATTGCGTGTGTGCAGCCTTTTGCTCAAAAGTGATCAACGTTTCGTTTTCAGAGTCTCTTTTGACAATCTCTTCGAGAGCTGTTTTCAGTCATTAACAGAGCTGTTCTGAAAGTGTCCAAGCGGCCTGTTCTTAGAGTGGACTGTTTTTTGCATTCGTTCTCAAGTTCTATCAGTGTTGTTTTCTGCTTTTCTGGAGCACATTTTGACTTGTTGCTGAATGCTCCTATAATGTAACTCTAAATGACAATCAGAGCAACTTGAATTGCGTGTGTGCAGCCTTTTGCTCAAAAGTGATCAACGTTTCGTTTTCGGAGTCTCTTTTGACAATCTCTTCGAGAGCTGTTTTCAGTCATTAACAGAGCTGTTCTGAAAGTGTCCAAGCGGCCTGTTCTTAGAGTGGACTGTTTTTTGCATTCGTTCTCAAGTTATATCAAACTATCAAAGTGTTGTTTTCTGCCTTTCACGAGCACATTTTGACTTGTTGTTGAATAATCCTATAATGTAACTCTAAATGACAATCAGAGCAACTTGAATTGCGTGTGTGCAGCCTTTTGCTCAAAAGTGATCAACGTTTCGTTTTCAGAGTCTCTTTTGACAATCTCTTCGAGAGCTGTTTTCAGTCATTAACAGAGCTGTTCTGAAAGTGTCCAAGCGGCCTGTTCTTAGAGTGGACTGTTTTTTGCATTCGTTCTCAAGTTCTATCAGTGTTGTTTTCTGCTTTTCTGGAGCACATTTTGACTTGTTGCTGAATGCTCCTATAATGTAACTCTAAATGACAATCAGAGCAACTTGAATTGCGTGTGTGCAGCCTTTTGCTCAAAAGTGATCAACGTTTCGTTTTCGGAGTCTCTTTTGACAATCTCTTCGAGAGCTGTTTTCAGTCATTAACAGAGCTGTTCTGAAAGTGTCCAAGCGGCCTGTTCTTAGAGTGGACTGTTTTTTGCATTCGTTCTCAAGTTATATCAAACTATCAAAGTGTTGTTTTCTGCCTTTCACGAGCACATTTTGACTTGTTGTTGAATAATCCTATAATGTAACTCTAAATGACAATCAGAGCAACTTGAATTGCGTGTGTGCAGCCTTTTGCTCAAAAGTGATCAACGTTTCGTTTTCGGAGTCTCTTTTGACAATCTCTTCGAGAGCTGTTTTCAGTCATTAACAGAGCTGTTCTGAAAGTGTCCAAGCGGCCTTTTCTTAGAGTGGACTGTTTTTTGGCATTCGTTCTCAAGTTATATCAAACTATCAAAGTGTTGTTTTCTGCCTTTCTCGAGCACATTTTGACTTGTTGTTGAATGCTCCTATAATGTAACTCTAAATGACAATCAGAGCAACTTGAATTGCGTGTGTGCAGCCTTTTGCTCAAAAGTGATCAACGTTTCGTTTTCGGAGTCTCTTTTGACAATCTCTTCGAGAGCTGTTTTCAGTCATTAACAGAGCTGTTCTGAAAGTGTCCAAGCGGCCTGTTCTTAGAGTGGACTGTTTTTTGCATTCGTTCTCAAGTTATATCAAACTATCAAAGTGTTGTTTTCTGCCTTTCACGAGCACATTTTGACTTGTTGTTGAATAATCCTATAATGTAACTCTAAATGGACAATCAGAGCAACTTGAATTGCGTGTGTGCAGCCTTTTGCTCAAAAGTGATCAACGTTTCGTTTTCAGAGTCTCTTTTGACAATCTCTTCGAGAGCTGTTTTCAGTCATTAACAGAGCTGTTCTGAAAGTGTCCAAGCGGCCTGTTCTTAGAGTGGAGTGTTTTTTGCATTCGTTCTCAAGTTATATCAAACTTTCAAAGTGTTGTTTTCTGCCTTTCACGAGCACATTTTGACTTGTTGTTGAATAATCCTATAATGTAACTCTAAATGACAATCAGAGCAACTTGAATTGCGTGTGTGCAGCCTTTTGCTCAAAAGTGATCAACGTTTCGTTTTCAGAGTCTCTTTTGACAATCTCTTCGAGAGCTGTTTTCAGTCATTAACAGAGCTGTTCTGAAAGTGTCCAAGCGGCCTGTTCTTAGAGTGGACTGTTTTTTGCATTCGTTCTCAAGTTCTATCAGTGTTGTTTTCTGCTTTTCTGGAGCACATTTTGACTTGTTGCTGAATGCTCCTATAATGTAACTCTAAATGACAATCAGAGCAACTTGAATTGCGTGTGTGCAGCCTTTTGCTCAAAAGTGATCAACGTTTCGTTTTCGGAGTCTCTTTTGACAATCTCTTCGAGAGCTGTTTTCAGTCATTAACAGAGCTGTTCTGAAAGTGTCCAAGCGGCCTGTTCTTAGAGTGGACTGTTTTTTGCATTCGTTCTCAAGTTATATCAAACTATCAAAGTGTTGTTTTCTGCCTTTCACGAGCACATTTTGACTTGTTGTTGAATAATCCTATAATGTAACTCTAAATGACAATCAGAGCAACTTGAATTGCGTGTGTGCAGCCTTTTGCTCAAAAGTGATCAACGTTTCGTTTTCAGAGTCTCTTTTGACAATCTCTTCGAGAGCTGTTTTCAGTCATTAACAGAGCTGTTCTGAAAGTGTCCAAGCGGCCTGTTCTTAGAGTGGACTGTTTTTTGCATTCGTTCTCAAGTTCTATCAGTGTTGTTTTCTGCTTTTCTGGAGCACATTTTGACTTGTTGCTGAATGCTCCTATAATGTAACTCTAAATGACAATCAGAGCAACTTGAATTGCGTGTGTGCAGCCTTTTGCTCAAAAGTGATCAACGTTTCGTTTTCGGAGTCTCTTTTGACAATCTCTTCGAGAGCTGTTTTCAGTCATTAACAGAGCTGTTCTGAAAGTGTCCAAGCGGCCTGTTCTTAGAGTGGACTGTTTTTTGCATTCGTTCTCAAGTTATATCAAACTATCAAAGTGTTGTTTTCTGCCTTTCACGAGCACATTTTGACTTGTTGTTGAATAATCCTATAATGTAACTCTAAATGACAATCAGAGCAACTTGAATTGCGTGTGTGCAGCCTTTTGCTCAAAAGTGATCAACGTTTCGTTTTCGGAGTCTCTTTTGACAATCTCTTCGAGAGCTGTTTTCAGTCATTAACAGAGCTGTTCTGAAAGTGTCCAAGCGGCCTTTTCTTAGAGTGGACTGTTTTTTGGCATTCGTTCTCAAGTTATATCAAACTATCAAAGTGTTGTTTTCTGCCTTTCTCGAGCACATTTTGACTTGTTGTTGAATGCTCCTATAATGTAACTCTAAATGACAATCAGAGCAACTTGAATTGCGTGTGTGCAGCCTTTTGCTCAAAAGTGATCAACGTTTCGTTTTCGGAGTCTCTTTTGACAATCTCTTCGAGAGCTGTTTTCAGTCATTAACAGAGCTGTTCTGAAAGTGTCCAAGCGGCCTGTTCTTAGAGTGGACTGTTTTTTGCATTCGTTCTCAAGTTATATCAAACTATCAAAGTGTTGTTTTCTGCCTTTCACGAGCACATTTTGACTTGTTGTTGAATAATCCTATAATGTAACTCTAAATGACAATCAGAGCAACTTGAATTGCGTGTGTGCAGCCTTTTGCTCAAAAGTGATCAACGTTTCGTTTTCAGAGTCTCTTTTGACAATCTCTTCGAGAGCTGTTTTCAGTCATTAACAGAGCTGTTCTGAAAGTGTCCAAGCGGCCTGTTCTTAGAGTGGACTGTGTTTTTTGCATTCGTTCTCAAGTTATATCAAACTATCAAAGTGTTGTTTTCTGCCTTTCTCGAGCACATTTTGACTTGTTGTTGAATGCTCCTATAATGTAACTCTAAATGACAATCAGAGCAACTTGAATTGCGTGTGTGCATCCTTTTGCTCAAAAGTGATCAACGTTTCGTTTTCGGAGTCTCTTTTGACAATCTCTTCGAGAGCTGTTTTCAGTCATTAACAGAGCTGTTCTGAAAGTGTCCAAGCGGCCTGTTCTTAGAGTGGACTGTTTTTTGCATTCGTTCTCAAGTTCTATCAGTGTTGTTTTCTGCTTTTCTGGAGCACATTTTGACTTGTTGCTGAATGCTCCTATAATGTAACTCTAAATGACAATCAGAGCAACTTGAATTGCGTGTGTGCAGCCTTTTGCTCAAAAGTGATCAACGTTTCGTTTTCGGAGTCTCTTTTGACAATCTCTTCGAGAGCTGTTTTCAATCATTAACAGAGCTGTTCTGAAAGTGTCCAAGCGGCCTGTTCTTAGAGTGGACTGTTTTTTGCATTCGTTCTCAAGTTATATCAAACTATCAAAGTGTTGTTTTCTGCCTTTCACGAGCACATTTTGACTTGTCGTTGAATAATCCTATAATGTAACTCTAAATGACAATCAGAGCAACTTGAATTGCGTGTGTGCAGCCTTTTGCTCAAAAGTGATCAACGTTTCGTTTTCGGAGTCTCTTTTGACAATCTCTTCGAGAGCTGTTTTCAGTCATTAACAGAGCTGTTCTGAAAGTGTCCAAGCGGCCTGTTCTTAGAGTGGACTGTTTTTTGCATTCGTTCTCAAGTTATATCAAACTATCAAAGTGTTGTTTTCTGCCTTTCACGAGCACATTTTGACTTGTTGTTGAATAATCCTATAATGTAACTCTAAATGACAATCAGAGCAACTTGAATTGCGTGTGTGCAGCCTTTTGCTCAAAAGTGATCAACGTTTCGTTTTCAGAGTCTCTTTTGACAATCTCTTCGAGAGCTGTTTTCAGTCATTAACAGAGCTGTTCTGAAAGTGTCCAAGCGGCCTGTTCTTAGAGTGGACTGTGTTTTTTGCATTCGTTCTCAAGTTATATCAAACTATCAAAGTGTTGTTTTCTGCCTTTCTCGAGCACATTTTGACTTGTTGTTGAATGCTCCTATAATGTAACTCTAAATGACAATCAGAGCAACTTGAATTGCGTGTGTGCATCCTTTTGCTCAAAAGTGATCAACGTTTCGTTTTCGGAGTCTCTTTTGACAATCTCTTCGAGAGCTGTTTTCAGTCATTAACAGAGCTGTTCTGAAAGTGTCCAAGCGGCCTGTTCTTAGAGTGGACTGTTTTTTGCATTCGTTCTCAAGTTATATCAAACTATCAAAGTGTTGTTTTCTGCCTTTCACGAGCACATTTTGACTTGTTGTTGAATAATCCTATAATGTAACTCTAAATGACAATCAGAGCAATTTGAATTGCGTGTGTGCAGCCTTTTGCTCAAAAGTGATCAACGTTTCGTTTTCAGAGTCTCTTTTGACAATCTCTTCGAGAGCTGTTTTCAGTCATTAACAGAGCTGTTGTGAAAGTGTCCAAGCGGCCAGTTCTTAGAGTGTACTGTTTTTTGCATTCGTTCTCAAGTTATATCAAACTATCAAAGTGTTGTTTTCTGCCTTTCACGAGCACATTTTGACTTGTTGTTGAATAATCCCATAATGTAACTCTAAATGACAATCAGAGCAACTTGAATTGCGTGTGTGCAGCCTTTTGCTCAAAAGTGATCAACGTTTCATTTTCGGAGTCTCTTTTGACAATCTCTTCGAGAGCTGTTTTCAGTCATTAACAGAGCTGTTCTGAAAGTGTCCAAGCGGCCTGTTCTTAGAGTGGACTGTTTTTTGCATTCGTTCTCAAGTTATATCAAACTATCAAAGTGTTGTTTTCTGCCTTTCACGAGCACATTTTGACTTGTTGTTGAATAATCCTATAATGTAACTCTAAATGACAATCAGAGCAACTTGAATTGCGTGTGTGCAGCCTTTTGCTCAAAAGTGATCAACGTTTCGTTTTCAGAGTCTCTTTTGACAATCTCTTCGAGAGCTGTTTTCAGTCATTAACAGAGCTGTTCTGAAAGTGTCCAAGCGGCCTGTTCTTAGAGTGGACTGTGTTTTTTGCATTCGTTCTCAAGTTATATCAAACTATCAAAGTGTTGTTTTCTGCCTTTCTCGAGCACATTTTGACTTGTTGTTGAATGCTCCTATAATGTAACTCTAAATGACAATCAGAGCAACTTGAATTGCGTGTGTGCAGCCTTTTGCTCAAAAGTGATCAACGTTTCGTTTTCGGAGTCTCTTTTGACAATCTCTTCGAGAGCTGTTTTCAGTCATTAACAGAGCTGTTCTGAAAGTGTCCAAGCGGCCTGTTCTTAGAGTGGAATGTTTTTTGCATTCGTTCTCAAGTTATATCAAACTATCAAAGTGTTGTTTTCTGCCTTTCACGAGCACATTTTGACTTGTTGTTGAATAATCCTATAATGTAACTCTAAATGGACAATCAGAGCAACTTGAATTGCGTGTGTGCAGCCTTTTGCTCAAAAGTGATCAACGTTTCGTTTTCAGAGTCTCTTTTGACAATCTCTTCGAGAGCTGTTTTCAGTCATTAACAGAGCTGTTCTGAAAGTGTCCAAGCGGCCTGTTCTTAGAGTGGAGTGTTTTTTGCATTCGTTCTCAAGTTATATCAAACTATCAAAGTGTTGTTTTCTGCCTTTCACGAGCACATTTTGACTTGTTGTTGAATAATCCTATAATGTAACTCTAAATGACAATCAGAGCAACTTGAATTGCGTGTGTGCAGCCTTTTGCTCAAAAGTGATCAACGTTTCGTTTTCAGAGTCTCTTTTGACAATCTCTTCGAGAGCTGTTTTCAGTCATTAACAGAGCTGTTCTGAAAGTGTCCAAGCGGCCTGTTCTGAGAGTGGACTGTTTTTTGCATTCGTTCTCAAGTTCTATCAGTGTTGTTTTCTGCTTTTCTGGAGCACATTTTGACTTGTTGCTGAATGCTCCTATAATGTAACTCTAAATGACAATCAGAGCAACTTGAATTGCGTGTGTGCAGCCTTTTGCTCAAAAGTGATCAACGTTTCGTTTTCGGAGTCTCTTTTGACAATCTCTTCGAGAGCTGTTTTCAGTCATTAACAGAGCTGTTCTGAAAGTGTCCAAGCGGCCTGTTCTTAGAGTGGACTGTTTTTTGCATTCGTTCTCAAGTTATATCAAACTATCAAAGTGTTGTTTTCTGCCTTTCACGAGCACATTTTGACTTGTTGTTGAATAATCCTATAATGTAACTCTAAATGACAATCAGAGCAACTTGAATTGCGTGTGTGCAGCCTTTTGCTCAAAAGTGATCAACGTTTCGTTTTCAGAGTCTCTTTTGACAATCTCTTCGAGAGCTGTTTTCAGTCATTAACAGAGCTGTTCTGAAAGTGTCCAAGCGGCCTGTTCTTAGAGTGGACTGTTTTTTGCATTCGTTCTCAAGTTCTATCAGTGTTGTTTTCTGCTTTTCTGGAGCACATTTTGACTTGTTGCTGAATGCTCCTATAATGTAACTCTAAATGACAATCAGAGCAACTTGAATTGCGTGTGTGCAGCCTTTTGCTCAAAAGTGATCAACGTTTCGTTTTCGGAGTCTCTTTTGACAATCTCTTCGAGAGCTGTTTTCAGTCATTAACAGAGCTGTTCTGAAAGTGTCCAAGCGGCCTGTTCTTAGAGTGGACTGTTTTTTGCATTCGTTCTCAAGTTATATCAAACTATCAAAGTGTTGTTTTCTGCCTTTCACGAGCACATTTTGACTTGTTGTTGAATAATCCTATAATGTAACTCTAAATGACAATCAGAGCAACTTGAATTGCGTGTGTGCAGCCTTTTGCTCAAAAGTGATCAACGTTTCGTTTTCAGAGTCTCTTTTGACAATCTCTTCGAGAGCTGTTTTCAGTCATTAACAGAGCTGTTCTGAAAGTGTCCAAGCGGCCTGTTCTTAGAGTGGACTGTTTTTTGCATTCGTTCTCAAGTTCTATCAGTGTTGTTTTCTGCTTTTCTGGAGCACATTTTGACTTGTTGCTGAATGCTCCTATAATGTAACTCTAAATGACAATCAGAGCAACTTGAATTGCGTGTGTGCAGCCTTTTGCTCAAAAGTGATCAACGTTTCGTTTTCGGAGTCTCTTTTGACAATCTCTTCGAGAGCTGTTTTCAGTCATTAACAGAGCTGTTCTGAAAGTGTCCAAGCGGCCTGTTCTTAGAGTGGACTGTTTTTTGCATTCGTTCTCAAGTTATATCAAACTATCAAAGTGTTGTTTTCTGCCTTTCACGAGCACATTTTGACTTGTTGTTGAATAATCCTATAATGTAACTCTAAATGACAATCAGAGCAACTTGAATTGCGTGTGTGCAGCCTTTTGCTCAAAAGTGATCAACGTTTCGTTTTCAGAGTCTCTTTTGACAATCTCTTCGAGAGCTGTTTTCAGTCATTAACAGAGCTGTTCTGAAAGTGTCCAAGCGGCCTGTTCTTAGAGTGGACTGTGTTTTTTGCATTCGTTCTCAAGTTATATCAAACTATCAAAGTGTTGTTTTCTGCCTTTCTCGAGCACATTTTGACTTGTTGTTGAATGCTCCTATAATGTAACTCTAAATGACAATCAGAGCAACTTGAATTGCGTGTGTGCATCCTTTTGCTCAAAAGTGATCAACGTTTCGTTTTCGGAGTCTCTTTTGACAATCTCTTCGAGAGCTGTTTTCAGTCATTAACAGAGCTGTTCTGAAAGTGTCCAAGCGGCCTGTTCTTAGAGTGGACTGTTTTTTGCATTCGTTCTCAAGTTATATCAAACTATCAAAGTGTTGTTTTCTGCCTTTCACGAGCACATTTTGACTTGTTGTTGAATAATCCTATAATGTAACTCTAAATGACAATCAGAGCAATTTGAATTGCGTGTGTGCAGCCTTTTGCTCAAAAGTGATCAACGTTTCGTTTTCAGAGTCTCTTTTGACAATCTCTTCGAGAGCTGTTTTCAGTCATTAACAGAGCTGTTCTGAAAGTGTCCAAGCGGCCAGTTCTTAGAGTGGACTGTTTTTTGGCATTCGTTCTCAAGTTATATCAAACTATCAAAGTGTTGTTTTCTGCCTTTCACGAGCACATTTTGACTTGTTGTTGAATAATCCTATAATGTAACTCTAAATGACAATCAGAGCAACTTGAATTGCGTGTGTGCAGCCTTTTGCTCAAAAGTGATCAACGTTTCGTTTTCGGAGTCTCTTTTGACAATCTCTTCGAGAGCTGTTTTCAGTCATTAACAGAGCTGTTCTGAAAGTGTCCAAGCGGCCTGTTCTTAGAGTGGACTGTTTTTTGCATTCGTTCTCAAGTTATATCAAACTATCAAAGTGTTGTTTTCTGCCTTTCACGAGCACATTTTGACTTGTTGTTGAATAATCCTATAATGTAACTCTAAATGACAATCAGAGCAACTTGAATTGCGTGTGTGCAGCCTTTTGCTCAAAAGTGATCAACGTTTCGTTTTCAGAGTCTCTTTTGACAATCTCTTCGAGAGCTGTTTTCAGTCATTAACAGAGCTGTTCTGAAAGTGTCCAAGCGGCCTGTTCTTAGAGTGGACTGTGTTTTTTGCATTCGTTCTCAAGTTATATCAAACTATCAAAGTGTTGTTTTCTGCCTTTCTCGAGCACATTTTGACTTGTTGTTGAATGCTCCTATAATGTAACTCTAAATGACAATCAGAGCAACTTGAATTGCGTGTGTGCAGCCTTTTGCTCAAAAGTGATCAACGTTTCGTTTTCGGAGTCTCTTTTGACAATCTCTTCGAGAGCTGTTTTCAGTCATTAACAGAGCTGTTCTGAAAGTGTCCAAGCGGCCTGTTCTTAGAGTGGACTGTTTTTTGCATTCGTTCTCAAGTTATATCAAACTATCAAAGTGTTGTTTTCTGCCTTTCACGAGCACATTTTGACTTGTTGTTGAATAATCCTATAATGTAACTCTAAATGACAATCAGAGCAATTTGAATTGCGTGTGTTCAGCCTTTTGCTCAAAAGTGATCAACTTTTCGTTTTCAGAGTCTCTTTTGACAATCTCTTCGAGAGCTGTTTTCAGTCATTAACAGAGCTGTTCTGAAAGTGTCCAAGCGGCCAGTTCTTAGAGTGGACTGTTTTTTGCATTCGTTCTCAAGTTATATCAAACTATCAAAGTGTTGTTTTCTGCCTTTCACGAGCACATTTTGACTTGTTGTTGAATAATCCTATAATGTAACTCTAAATGACAATCAGAGCAACTTGAATTGCGTGTGTGCAGCCTTTTGCTCAAAAGTGATCAACGTTTCGTTTTCAGAGTCTCTTTTGACAATCTCTTCGAGAGCTGTTTTCAGTCATTAACAGAGCTGTTCTGAAAGTGTCCAAGCGGCCTGTTCTTAGAGTGGACTGTTTTTTGCATTCGTTCTCAAGTTATATCAAACTATCAAAGTGTTGTTTTCTGCCTTTCACGAGCACATTTTGACTTGTTGTTGAATAATCCTATAATGTAACTCTAAATGACAATCAGAGCAACTTGAATTGCGTGTGTGCAGCCTTTTGCTCAAAAGTGATCAACGTTTCGTTTTCGGAGTCTCTTTTGACAATCTCTTCGAGAGCTGTTTTCAGTCATTAACAGAGCTGTTCTGAAAGTGTCCAAGCGGCCTGTTCTTAGAGTGGACTGTGTTTTTTGCATTCGTTCTCAAGTTATATCAAACTATCAAAGTGTTGTTTTCTGCCTTTCACGAGCACATTTTGACTTGTTGTTGAATGATCCTATAATGTAACTCTAAATGACAATCAGAGCAACTTGAATTGCGTGTGTGCAGCCTTTTGCTCAAAAGTGATCAACGTTTCGTTTTCAGAGTCTCTTTTGACAATCTCTTCGAGAGCTGTTTTCAGTCATTAACAGAGCTGTTCTGAAAGTGTCCAAGCGGCCTGTTCTTAGAGTGGACTGTTTTTTGCATTCGTTCTCAAGTTATATCAAACTATCAAAGTGTTGTTTTCTGCCTTTCACGAGCACATTTTGACTTGTTGTTGAATAATCCTATAATGTAACTCTAAATGGACAATCAGAGCAACTTGAATTGCGTGTGTGCAGCCTTTTGCTCAAAAGTGATCAACGTTTCGTTTTCAGAGTCTCTTTTGACAATCTCTTCGAGAGCTGTTTTCAGTCATTAACAGAGCTGTTCTGAAAGTGTCCAAGCGGCCTGTTCTTAGAGTGGACTGTTTTTTGCATTCGTTCTCAAGTTATATCAAACTATCAAAGTGTTGTTTTCTGCCTTTCACGAGCACATTTTGACTTGTTGTTGAATAATCCTATAATGTAACTCTAAATGGACAATCAGAGCAACTTGAATTGCGTGTGTGCAGCCTTTTGCTCAAAAGTGATCAACGTTTCGTTTTCAGAGTCTCTTTTGACAATCTCTTCGAGAGCTGTTTTCAGTCATTAACAGAGCTGTTCTGAAAGTGTCCAAGCGGCCTGTTCTTAGAGTGGACTGTTTTTTGCATTCGTTCTCAAGTTATATCAAACTATCAAAGTGTTGTTTTCTGCCTTTCACGAGCACATTTTGACTTGTTGTTGAATAATCCTATAATGTAACTCTAAATGACAATCAGAGCAACTTGAATTGCGTGTGTGCAGCCTTTTGCTCAAAAGTGATCAACGTTTCGTTTTCGGAGTCTCTTTTGACAATCTCTTCGAGAGCTGTTTTCAGTCATTAACAGAGCTGTTCTGAAAGTGTCCAAGCGGCCTGTTCTTAGAGTGGACTGTTTTTTGCATTCGTTCTCAAGTTATATCAAACTATCAAAGTGTTGTTTTCTGCCTTTCACGAGCACATTTTGACTTGTTGTTGAATAATCCTATAATGTAACTCTAAATGACAATCAGAGCAACTTGAATTGCGTGTGTGCAGCCTTTTGCTCAAAAGTGATCAACGTTTCGTTTTCAGAGTCTCTTTTGACAATCTCTTCGAGAGCTGTTTTCAGTCATTAACAGAGCTGTTCTGAAAGTGTCCAAGCGGCCTGTTCTTAGAATGGACTGTGTTTTTTGCATTCGTTCTCAAGTTATATCAAACTATCAAAGTGTTGTTTTCTGCCTTTCTCGAGCACATTTTGACTTGTTGTTGAATGCTCCTATAATGTAACTCTAAATGACAATCAGAGCAACTTGAATTGCGTGTGTGCATCCTTTTGCTCAAAAGTGATCAACGTTTCGTTTTCGGAGTCTCTTTTGACAATCTCTTCGAGAGCTGTTTTCAGTCATTAACAGAGCTGTTCTGAAAGTGTCCAAGCGGCCTGTTCTTAGAGTGGACTGTTTTTTGCATTCGTTCTCAAGTTATATCAAACTATCAAAGTGTTGTTTTCTGCCTTTCACGAGCACATTTTGACTTGTTGTTGAATAATCCTATAATGTAACTCTAAATGACAATCAGAGCAACTTGAATTGCGTGTGTGCAGCCTTTTGCTCAAAAGTGATCAACGTTTCGTTTTCAGAGTCTCTTTTGACAGTCTCTTCAAGAGCTGTTTTCAGTCATTAACAGAGCTGTTCTGAAAGTGTCCAAGCGGCCTGTTCTTAGAGTGGACTGTTTTTTGCATTCGTTCTCAAGTTATATCAAACTATCAAAGTGTTGTTTTCTGCCTTTCACGAGCACATTTTGACTTGTTGTTGAATAATCCTATAATGTAACTCTAAATGACAATCAGAGCAACTTGAATTGCGTGTGTGCAGCCTTTTGCTCAAAAGTGATCAACGTTTCGTTTTCGGAGTCTCTTTTGACAATCTCTTCGAGAGCTGTTTTCAGTCATTAACAGAGCTGTTCTGAAAGTGTCCAAGCGGCCTGTTCTTAGAGTGGACTGTTTTTTGCATTCGTTCTCAAGTTATATCAAACTATCAAAGTGTTGTTTTCTGCCTTTCACGAGCACATTTTGACTTGTTGTTGAATAATCCTATAATGTAACTCTAAATGGACAATCAGAGCAACTTGAATTGCGTGTGTGCAGCCTTTTGCTCAAAAGTGATCAACGTTTCGTTTTCAGAGTCTCTTTTGACAATCTCTTCGAGAGCTGTTTTCAGTCATTAACAGAGCTGTTCTGAAAGTGTCCAAGCGGCCTGTTCTTAGAATGGACTGTGTTTTTTGCATTCGTTCTCAAGTTATATCAAACTATCAAAGTGTTGTTTTCTGCCTTTCTCGAGCACATTTTGACTTGTTGTTGAATGCTCCTATAATGTAACTCTAAATGACAATCAGAGCAACTTGAATTGCGTGTGTGCATCCTTTTGCTCAAAAGTGATCAACGTTTCGTTTTCGGAGTCTCTTTTGACAATCTCTTCGAGAGCTGTTTTCAGTCATTAACAGAGCTGTTCTGAAAGTGTCCAAGCGGCCTGTTCTTAGAGTGGACTGTTTTTTGCATTCGTTCTCAAGTTATATCAAACTATCAAAGTGTTGTTTTCTGCCTTTCACGAGCACATTTTGACTTGTTGTTGAATAATCCTATAATGTAACTCTAAATGACAATCAGAGCAACTTGAATTGCGTGTGTGCAGCCTTTTGCTCAAAAGTGATCAACGTTTCGTTTTCAGAGTCTCTTTTGACAGTCTCTTCAAGAGCTGTTTTCAGTCATTAACAGAGCTGTTCTGAAAGTGTCCAAGCGGCCTGTTCTTAGAGTGGACTGTTTTTTGCATTCGTTCTCAAGTTATATCAAACTATCAAAGTGTTGTTTTCTGCCTTTCACGAGCACATTTTGACTTGTTGTTGAATAATCCTATAATGTAACTCTAAATGACAATCAGAGCAACTTGAATTGCGTGTGTGCAGCCTTTTGCTCAAAAGTGATCAACGTTTCGTTTTCGGAGTCTCTTTTGACAATCTCTTCGAGAGCTGTTTTCAGTCATTAACAGAGCTGTTCTGAAAGTGTCCAAGCGGCCTGTTCTTAGAGTGGACTGTGTTTTTTGCATTCGTTCTCAAGTTATATCAAACTATCAAAGTGTTGTTTTCTGCCTTTCACCAGCACATTTTGACTTGTTGTTGAATGATCCTATAATGTAACTCTAAATGACAATCAGAGCAACTTGAATTGCGTGTGTGCAGCCTTTTGCTCAAAAGTGATCAACGTTTCGTTTTCAGAGTCTCTTTTGACAATCTCTTCGAGAGCTGTTTTCAGTCATTAACAGAGCTGTTCTGAAAGTGTCCAAGCGGCCTGTTCTTAGAGTGGACTGTTTTTTGCATTCGTTCTCAAGTTATATCAAACTATCAAAGTGTTGTTTTCTGCCTTTCACGAGCACATTTTGACTTGTTGTTGAATAATCCTATAATGTAACTCTAAATGGACAATCAGAGCAACTTGAATTGCGTGTGTGCAGCCTTTTGCTCAAAAGTGATCAACGTTTCGTTTTCAGAGTCTCTTTTGACAATCTCTTCGAGAGCTGTTTTCAGTCATTAACAGAGCTGTTCTGAAAGTGTCCAAGCGGCCTGTTCTTAGAGTGGACTGTTTTTTGCATTCGTTCTCAAGTTATATCAAACTATCAAAGTGTTGTTTTCTGCCTTTCACGAGCACATTTTGACTTGTTGTTGAATAATCCTATAATGTAACTCTAAATGGACAATCAGAGCAACTTGAATTGCGTGTGTGCAGCCTTTTGCTCAAAAGTGATCAACGTTTCGTTTTCAGAGTCTCTTTTGACAATCTCTTCGAGAGCTGTTTTCAGTCATTAACAGAGCTGTTCTGAAAGTGTCCAAGCGGCCTGTTCTTAGAGTGGACTGTTTTTTGCATTCGTTCTCAAGTTATATCAAACTATCAAAGTGTTGTTTTCTGCCTTTCACGAGCACATTTTGACTTGTTGTTGAATAATCCTATAATGTAACTCTAAATGACAATCAGAGCAACTTGAATTGCGTGTGTGCAGCCTTTTGCTCAAAAGTGATCAACGTTTCGTTTTCGGAGTCTCTTTTGACAATCTCTTCGAGAGCTGTTTTCAGTCATTAACAGAGCTGTTCTGAAAGTGTCCAAGCGGCCTGTTCTTAGAGTGGACTGTTTTTTGCATTCGTTCTCAAGTTATATCAAACTATCAAAGTGTTGTTTTCTGCCTTTCACGAGCACATTTTGACTTGTTGTTGAATAATCCTATAATGTAACTCTAAATGACAATCAGAGCAACTTGAATTGCGTGTGTGCAGCCTTTTGCTCAAAAGTGATCAACGTTTCGTTTTCAGAGTCTCTTTTGACAATCTCTTCGAGAGCTGTTTTCAGTCATTAACAGAGCTGTTCTGAAAGTGTCCAAGCGGCCTGTTCTTAGAGTGGACTGTGTTTTTTGCATTCGTTCTCAAGTTATATCAAACTATCAAAGTGTTGTTTTCTGCCTTTCTCGAGCACATTTTGACTTGTTGTTGAATGCTCCTATAATGTAACTCTAAATGACAATCAGAGCAACTTGAATTGCGTGTGCATCCTTTTGCTCAAAAGTGATCAACGTTTCGTTTTCGGAGTCTCTTTTGACAATCTCTTCGAGAGCTGTTTTCAGTCATTAACAGAGCTGTTCTGAAAGTGTCCAAGCGGCCTGTTCTTAGAGTGGACTGTTTTTTGCATTCGTTCTCAAGTTATATCAAACTATCAAAGTGTTGTTTTCTGCCTTTCACGAGCACATTTTGACTTGTTGTTGAATAATCCTATAATGTAACTCTAAATGACAATCAGAGCAATTTGAATTGCGTGTGTGCAGCCTTTTGCTCAAAAGTGATCAACGTTTCGTTTTCAGAGTCTCTTTTGACAATCTCTTCGAGAGCTGTTTTCAGTCATTAACAGAGCTGTTCTGAAAGTGTCCAAGCGGCCAGTTCTTAGAGTGGACTGTTTTTTGGCATTCGTTCTCAAGTTATATCAAACTATCAAAGTGTTGTTTTCTGCCTTTCACGAGCACATTTTGACTTGTTGTTGAATAATCCTATAATGTAACTCTAAATGACAATCAGAGCAACTTGAATTGCGTGTGTGCAGCCTTTTGCTCAAAAGTGATCAACGTTTCGTTTTCGGAGTCTCTTTTGACAATCTCTTCGAGAGCTGTTTTCAGTCATTAACAGAGCTGTTCTGAAAGTGTCCAAGCGGCCTGTTCTTAGAGTGGACTGTTTTTTGCATTCGTTCTCAAGTTATATCAAACTATCAAAGTGTTGTTTTCTGCCTTTCACGAGCACATTTTGACTTGTTGTTGAATAATCCTATAATGTAACTCTAAATGACAATCAGAGCAACTTGAATTGCGTGTGTGCAGCCTTTTGCTCAAAAGTGATCAACGTTTCGTTTTCAGAGTCTCTTTTGACAATCTCTTCGAGAGCTGTTTTCAGTCATTAACAGAGCTGTTCTGAAAGTGTCCAAGCGGCCTGTTCTTAGAGTGGACTGTTTTTTGCATTCGTTCTCAAGTTATATCAAACTATCAAAGTGTTGTTTTCTGCCTTTCACGAGCACATTTTGACTTGTTGTTGAATAATCCTATAATGTAACTCTAAATGACAATCAGAGCAACTTGAATTGCGTGTGTGCAGCCTTTTGCTCAAAAGTGATCAACGTTTCGTTTTCGGAGTCTCTTTTGACAATCTCTTCGAGAGCTGTTTTCAGTCATTAACAGAGCTGTTCTGAAAGTGTCCAAGCGGCCTGTTCTTAGAGTGGACTGTTTTTTGCATTCGTTCTCAAGTTATATCAAACTATCAAAGTGTTGTTTTCTGCCTTTCACGAGCACATTTTGACTTGTTGTTGAATAATCCTATAATGTAACTCTAAATGACAATCAGAGCAACTTGAATTGCGTGTGTGCAGCCTTTTGCTCAAAAGTGATCAACGTTTCGTTTTCAGAGTCTCTTTTGACAATCTCTTCGAGAGCTGTTTTCAGTCATTAACAGAGCTGTTCTGAAAGTGTCCAAGCGGCCTGTTCTTAGAGTGGACTGTGTTTTTTGCATTCGTTCTCAAGTTATATCAAACTATCAAAGTGTTGTTTTCTGCCTTTCTCGAGCACATTTTGACTTGTTGTTGAATGCTCCTATAATGTAACTCTAAATGACAATCAGAGCAACTTGAATTGCGTGTGTGCATCCTTTTGCTCAAAAGTGATCAACGTTTCGTTTTCGGAGTCTCTTTTGACAATCTCTTCGAGAGCTGTTTTCAGTCATTAACAGAGCTGTTCTGAAAGTGTCCAAGCGGCCTGTTCTTAGAGTGGACTGTTTTTTGCATTCGTTCTCAAGTTATATCAAACTATCAAAGTGTTGTTTTCTGCCTTTCACGAGCACATTTTGACTTGTTGTTGAATAATCCTATAATGTAACTCTAAATGACAATCAGAGCAATTTGAATTGCGTGTGTGCAGCCTTTTGCTCAAAAGTGATCAACGTTTCGTTTTCAGAGTCTCTTTTGACAATCTCTTCGAGAGCTGTTTTCAGTCATTAACAGAGCTGTTCTGAAAGTGTCCAAGCGGCCAGTTCTTAGAGTGGACTGTTTTTTGGCATTCGTTCTCAAGTTATATCAAACTATCAAAGTGTTGTTTTCTGCCTTTCACGAGCACATTTTGACTTGTTGTTGAATAATCCTATAATGTAACTCTAAATGACAATCAGAGCAACTTGAATTGCGTGTGTGCAGCCTTTTGCTCAAAAGTGATCAACGTTTCGTTTTCGGAGTCTCTTTTGACAATCTCTTCGAGAGCTGTTTTCAGTCATTAACAGAGCTGTTCTGAAAGTGTCCAAGCGGCCTGTTCTTAGAGTGGACTGTTTTTTGCATTCGTTCTCAAGTTATATCAAACTATCAAAGTGTTGTTTTCTGCCTTTCACGAGCACATTTTGACTTGTTGTTGAATAATCCTATAATGTAACTCTAAATGACAATCAGAGCAACTTGAATTGCGTGTGTGCAGCCTTTTGCTCAAAAGTGATCAACGTTTCGTTTTCAGAGTCTCTTTTGACAATCTCTTCGAGAGCTGTTTTCAGTCATTAACAGAGCTGTTCTGAAAGTGTCCAAGCGGCCTGTTCTTAGAGTGGACTGTGTTTTTTGCATTCGTTCTCAAGTTATATCAAACTATCAAAGTGTTGTTTTCTGCCTTTCTCAAGCACATTTTGACTTGTTGTTGAATGCTCCTATAATGTAACTCTAAATGACAATCAGAGCAACTTGAATTGCGTGTGTGCAGCCTTTTGCTCAAAAGTGATCAACGTTTCGTTTTCGGAGTCTCTTTTGACAATCTCTTCGAGAGCTGTTTTCAGTCATTAACAGAGCTGTTCTGAAAGTGTCCAAGCGGCCTGTTCTTAGAGTGGACTGTTTTTTGCATTCGTTCTCAAGTTATATCAAACTATCAAAGTGTTGTTTTCTGCCTTTCACGAGCACATTTTGACTTGTTGTTGAATAATCCTATAATGTAACTCTAAATGACAATCAGAGCAATTTGAATTGCGTGTGTTCAGCCTTTTGCTCAAAAGTGATCAACTTTTCGTTTTCAGAGTCTCTTTTGACAATCTCTTCGAGAGCTGTTTTCAGTCATTAACAGAGCTGTTCTGAAAGTGTCCAAGCGGCCAGTTCTTAGAGTGGACTGTTTTTTGCATTCGTTCTCAAGTTATATCAAACTATCAAAGTGTTGTTTTCTGCCTTTCACGAGCACATTTTGACTTGTTGTTGAATAATCCTATAATGTAACTCTAAATGACAATCAGAGCAACTTGAATTGCGTGTGTGCAGCCTTTTGCTCAAAAGTGATCAACGTTTCGTTTTCAGAGTCTCTTTTGACAATCTCTTCGAGAGCTGTTTTCAGTCATTAACAGAGCTGTTCTGAAAGTGTCCAAGCGGCCTGTTCTTAGAGTGGACTGTTTTTTGCATTCGTTCTCAAGTTATATCAAACTATCAAAGTGTTGTTTTCTGCCTTTCACGAGCACATTTTGACTTGTTGTTGAATAATCCTATAATGTAACTCTAAATGACAATCAGAGCAACTTGAATTGCGTGTGTGCAGCCTTTTGCTCAAAAGTGATCAACGTTTCGTTTTCGGAGTCTCTTTTGACAATCTCTTCGAGAGCTGTTTTCAGTCATTAACAGAGCTGTTCTGAAAGTGTCCAAGCGGCCTGTTCTTAGAGTGGACTGTGTTTTTTGCATTCGTTCTCAAGTTATATCAAACTATCAAAGTGTTGTTTTCTGCCTTTCACGAGCACATTTTGACTTGTTGTTGAATAATCCTATAATGTAACTCTAAATGACAATCAGAGCAACTTGAATTGCGTGTGTGCAGCCTTTTGCTCAGAAGTGATCAACGTTTCGTTTTCAGAGTCTCTTTTGACAATCTCTTCGAGAGCTGTTTTCAGTCATTAACAGAGCTGTTCTGAAAGTGTCCAAGCGGCCTGTTCTTAGAGTGGACTGTTTTTTGCATTCGTTCTCAAGTTATATCAAACTATCAAAGTGTTGTTTTCTGCCTTTCACGAGCACATTTTGACTTGTTGTTGAATAATCCTATAATGTAACTCTAAATGGACAATCAGAGCAACTTGAATTGCGTGTGTGCAGCCTTTTGCTCAAAAGTGATCAACGTTTCGTTTTCAGAGTCTCTTTTGACAATCTCTTCGAGAGCTGTTTTCAGTCATTAACAGAGCTGTTCTGAAAGTGTCCAAGCGGCCTGTTCTTAGAGTGGACTGTTTTTTGCATTCGTTCTCAAGTTATATCAAACTATCAAAGTGTTGTTTTCTGCCTTTCACGAGCACATTTTGACTTGTTGTTGAATAATCCTATAATGTAACTCTAAATGGACAATCAGAGCAACTTGAATTGCGTGTGTGCAGCCTTTTGCTCAAAAGTGATCAACGTTTCGTTTTCAGAGTCTCTTTTGACAATCTCTTCGAGAGCTGTTTTCAGTCATTAACAGAGCTGTTCTGAAAGTGTCCAAGCGGCCAGTTCTTAGAGTGGACTGTTTTTTGGCATTCGTTCTCAAGTTATATCAAACTATCAAAGTGTTGTTTTCTGCCTTTCACGAGCACATTTTGACTTGTTGTTGAATAATCCTATAATGTAACTCTAAATGACAATCAGAGCAACTTGAATTGCGTGTGTGCAGCCTTTTGCTCAAAAGTGATCAACGTTTCGTTTTCGGAGTCTCTTTTGACAATCTCTTCGAGAGCTGTTTTCAGTCATTAACAGAGCTGTTCTGAAAGTGTCCAAGCGGCCTGTTCTTAGAGTGGACTGTTTTTTGCATTCGTTCTCAAGTTATATCAAACTATCAAAGTGTTGTTTTCTGCCTTTCACGAGCACATTTTGACTTGTTGTTGAATAATCCTATAATGTAACTCTAAATGACAATCAGAGCAACTTGAATTGCGTGTGTGCAGCCTTTTGCTCAAAAGTGATCAACGTTTCGTTTTCAGAGTCTCTTTTGACAATCTCTTCGAGAGCTGTTTTCAGTCATTAACAGAGCTGTTCTGAAAGTGTCCAAGCGGCCTGTTCTTAGAGTGGACTGTGTTTTTTGCATTCGTTCTCAAGTTATATCAAACTATCAAAGTGTTGTTTTCTGCCTTTCTCGAGCACATTTTGACTTGTTGTTGAATGCTCCTATAATGTAACTCTAAATGACAATCAGAGCAACTTGAATTGCGTGTGTGCAGCCTTTTGCTCAAAAGTGATCAACGTTTCGTTTTCGGAGTCTCTTTTGACAATCTCTTCGAGAGCTGTTTTCAGTCATTAACAGAGCTGTTCTGAAAGTGTCCAAGCGGCCTGTTCTTAGAGTGGACTGTTTTTTGCATTCGTTCTCAAGTTATATCAAACTATCAAAGTGTTGTTTTCTGCCTTTCACGAGCACATTTTGACTTGTTGTTGAATAATCCTATAATGTAACTCTAAATGACAATCAGAGCAATTTGAATTGCGTGTGTTCAGCCTTTTGCTCAAAAGTGATCAACGTTTCGTTTTCAGAGTCTCTTTTGACAATCTCTTCGAGAGCTGTTTTCAGTCATTAACAGAGCTGTTCTGAAAGTGTCCAAGCGGCCAGTTCTTAGAGTGGACTGTTTTTTGCATTCGTTCTCAAGTTATATCAAACTATCAAAGTGTTGTTTTCTGCCTTTCACGAGCACATTTTGACTTGTTGTTGAATAATCCTATAATGTAACTCTAAATGACAATCAGAGCAACTTGAATTGCGTGTGTGCAGCCTTTTGCTCAAAAGTGATCAACGTTTCGTTTTCGGAGTCTCTTTTGACAATCTCTTCGAGAGCTGTTTTCAGTCATTAACAGAGCTGTTCTGAAAGTGTCCAAGCGGCCTGTTCTTAGAGTGGACTGTGTTTTTTGCATTCGTTCTCAAGTTATATCAAACTATCAAAGTGTTGTTTTCTGCCTTTCACGAGCACATTTTGACTTGTTGTTGAATAATCCTATAATGTAACTCTAAATGACAATCAGAGCAACTTGAATTGCGTGTGTGCAGCCTTTTGCTCAAAAGTGATCAACGTTTCGTTTTCAGAGTCTCTTTTGACAATCTCTTCGAGAGCTGTTTTCAGTCATTAACAGAGCTGTTCTGAAAGTGTCCAAGCGGCCTGTTCTTAGAGTGGACTGTTTTTTGCATTCGTTCTCAAGTTATATCAAACTATCAAAGTGTTGTTTTCTGCCTTTCACGAGCACATTTTGACTTGTTGTTGAATAATCCTATAATGTAACTCTTAATGGACAATCAGAGCAACTTGAATTGCGTGTGTGCAGCCTTTTGCTCAAAAGTGATCAACGTTTCGTTTTCAGAGTCTCTTTTGACAATCTCTTCGAGAGCTGTTTTCAGTCATTAACAGAGCTGTTCTGAAAGTGTCCAAGCGGCCTGTTCTTAGAGTGGACTGTTTTTTGCATTCGTTCTCAAGTTATATCAAACTATCAAAGTGTTGTTTTCTGCCTTTCACGAGCACATTTTGACTTGTTGTTGAATAATCCTATAATGTAACTCTAAATGGACAATCAGAGCAACTTGAATTGCGTGTGTGCAGCCTTTTGCTCAAAAGTGATCAACGTTTCGTTTTCAGAGTCTCTTTTGACAATCTCTTCGAGAGCTGTTTTCAGTCATTAACAGAGCTGTTCTGAAAGTGTCCAAGCGGCCTGTTCTTAGAGTGGACTGTTTTTTGCATTCGTTCTCAAGTTATATCAAACTATCAAAGTGTTGTTTTCTGCCTTTCACAAGCACATTTTGACTTGTTGTTGAATAATCCTATAATGTAACTCTAAATGACAATCAGAGCAACTTGAATTGCGTGTGTGCAGCCTTTTGCTCAAAAGTGATCAACGTTTCGTTTTCAGAGTCTCTTTTGACAATCTCTTCAAGAGCTGTTTTCAGTCATTAACAGAGCTGTTCTGAAAGTGTCCAAGCGGCCTGTTCTTAGAGTGGACTGTTTTTTGCATTCGTTCTCAAGTTATATCAAACTATCAAAGTGTTGTTTTCTGCCTTTCACGAGCACATTTTGACTTGTTGTTGAATAATCCTATAATGTAACTCTAAATGACAATCAGAGCAACTTGAATTGCGTGTGTGCAGCCTTTTGCTCAAAAGTGATCAACGTTTCGTTTTCAGAGTCTCTTTTGACAATCTCTTCGAGAGCTGTTTTCAGTCATTAACAGAGCTGTTCTGAAAGTGTCCAAGCGGCCTGTTCTTAGAGTGGACTGTTTTTTGCATTCGTTCTCAAGTTATATCAAACTATCAAAGTGTTGTTTTCTGCCTTTCACGAGCACATTTTGACTTGTTGTTGAATAATCCTATAATGTAACTCTAAATGACAATCAGAGCAACTTGAATTGCGTGTGTGCAGCCTTTTGCTCAAAAGTGATCAACGTTTCGTTTTCGGAGTCTCTTTTGACAATCTCTTCGAGAGCTGTTTTCAGTCATTAACAGAGCTGTTCTGAAAGTGTCCAAGCGGCCTGTTCTGAGAGTGGACTGTTTTTTGCATTCGTTCTCAAGTTATATCAAACTATCAAAGTGTTGTTTTCTGCCTTTCACGAGCACATTTTGACTTGTTGTTGAATAATCCTATAATGTAACTCTAAATGACAATCAGAGCAACTTGAATTGCGTGTGTGCAGCCTTTTGCTCAAAAGTGATCAACGTTTCGTTTTCGGAGTCTCTTTTGACAATCTCTTCGAGAGCTGTTTTCAGTCATTAACAGAGCTGTTCTGAAAGTGTCCAAGCGGCCTGTTCTTAGAGTGGACTGTGTTTTTTGCATTCGTTCTCAAGTTATATCAAACTATCAAAGTGTTGTTTTCTGCCTTTCACGAGCACATTTTGACTTGTTGTTGAATAATCCTATAATGTAACTCTAAATGACAATCAGAGCAACTTGAATTGCGTGTGTGCAGCCTTTTGCTCAAAAGTGATCAACGTTTCGTTTTCAGAGTCTCTTTTGACAATCTCTTCGAGAGCTGTTTTCAGTCATTAACAGAGCTGTTCTGAAAGTGTCCAAGCGGCCTGTTCTTAGAGTGGACTGTTTTTTGCATTCGTTCTCAAGTTATATCAAACTATCAAAGTGTTGTTTTCTGCCTTTCACGAGCACATTTTGACTTGTTGTTGAATAATCCTATAATGTAACTCTTAATGGACAATCAGAGCAACTTGAATTGCGTGTGTGCAGCCTTTTGCTCAAAAGTGATCAACGTTTCGTTTTCAGAGTCTCTTTTGACAATCTCTTCGAGAGCTGTTTTCAGTCATTAACAGAGCTGTTCTGAAAGTGTCCAAGCGGCCTGTTCTTAGAGTGGACTGTTTTTTGCATTCGTTCTCAAGTTATATCAAACTATCAAAGTGTTGTTTTCTGCCTTTCACGAGCACATTTTGACTTGTTGTTGAATAATCCTATAATGTAACTCTAAATGGACAATCAGAGCAACTTGAATTGCGTGTGTGCAGCCTTTTGCTCAAAAGTGATCAACGTTTCGTTTTCAGAGTCTCTTTTGACAATCTCTTCGAGAGCTGTTTTCAGTCATTAACAGAGCTGTTCTGAAAGTGTCCAAGCGGCCTGTTCTTAGAGTGGACTGTTTTTTGCATTCGTTCTCAAGTTATATCAAACTATCAAAGTGTTGTTTTCTGCCTTTCACAAGCACATTTTGACTTGTTGTTGAATAATCCTATAATGTAACTCTAAATGACAATCAGAGCAACTTGAATTGCGTGTGTGCAGCCTTTTGCTCAAAAGTGATCGACGTTTCGTTTTCAGAGTCTCTTTTGACAATCTCTTCAAGAGCTGTTTTCAGTCATTAACAGAGCTGTTCTGAAAGTGTCCAAGCGGCCTGTTCTTAGAGTGGACTGTTTTTTGCATTCGTTCTCAAGTTATATCAAACTATCAAAGTGTTGTTTTCTGCCTTTCACGAGCACATTTTGACTTGTTGTTGAATAATCCTATAATGTAACTCTAAATGACAATCAGAGCAACTTGAATTGCGTGTGTGCAGCCTTTTGCTCAAAAGTGATCAACGTTTCGTTTTCGGAGTCTCTTTTGACAATCTCTTCGAGAGCTGTTTTCAGTCATTAACAGAGCTGTTCTGAAAGTGTCCAAGCGGCCTGTTCTTAGAGTGGACTGTGTTTTTTGCATTCGTTCTCAAGTTATATCAAACTATCAAAGTGTTGTTTTCTGCCTTTCACGAGCACATTTTGACTTGTTGTTGAATAATCCTATAATGTAACTCTAAATGACAATCAGAGCAACTTGAATTGCGTGTGTGCAGCCTTTTGCTCAAAAGTGATCAACGTTTCGTTTTCAGAGTCTCTTTTGACAATCTCTTCGAGAGCTGTTTTCAGTCATTAACAGAGCTGTTCTGAAAGTGTCCAAGCGGCCTGTTCTTAGAGTGGACTGTTTTTTGCATTCGTTCTCAAGTTATATCAAACTATCAAAGTGTTGTTTTCTGCCTTTCACGAGCACATTTTGACTTGTTGTTGAATAATCCTATAATGTAACTCTAAATGGACAATCAGAGCAACTTGAATTGCGTGTGTGCAGCCTTTTGCTCAAAAGTGATCAACGTTTCGTTTTCAGAGTCTCTTTTGACAATCTCTTCGAGAGCTGTTTTCAGTCATTAACAGAGCTGTTCTGAAAGTGTCCAAGCGGCCTGTTCTTAGAGTGGACTGTTTTTTGCATTCGTTCTCAAGTTATATCAAACTATCAAAGTGTTGTTTTCTGCCTTTCACGAGCACATTTTGACTTGTTGTTGAATAATCCTATAATGTAACTCTAAATGGACAATCAGAGCAACTTGAATTGCGTGTGTGCAGCCTTTTGCTCAAAAGTGATCAACGTTTCGTTTTCAGAGTCTCTTTTGACAATCTCTTCGAGAGCTGTTTTCAGTCATTAACAGAGCTGTTCTGAAAGTGTCCAAGCGGCCTGTTCTTAGAGTGGACTGTTTTTTGCATTCGTTCTCAAGTTATATCAAACTATCAAAGTGTTGTTTTCTGCCTTTCACGAGCACATTTTGACTTGTTGTTGAATAATCCTATAATGTAACTCTAAATGACAATCAGAGCAACTTGAATTGCGTGTGTGCAGCCTTTTGCTCAAAAGTGATCAACGTTTCGTTTTCGGAGTCTCTTTTGACAATCTCTTCGAGAGCTGTTTTCAGTCATTAACAGAGCTGTTCTGAAAGTGTCCAAGCGGCCTGTTCTTAGAGTGGACTGTTTTTTGCATTCGTTCTCAAGTTATATCAAACTATCAAAGTGTTGTTTTCTGCCTTTCACGAGCACATTTTGACTTGTTGTTGAATAATCCTATAATGTAACTCTAAATGACAATCAGAGCAATTTGAATTGCGTGTGTTCAGCCTTTTGCTCAAAAGTGATCAACGTTTCGTTTTCAGAGTCTCTTTTGACAATCTCTTCGAGAGCTGTTTTCAGTCATTAACAGAGCTGTTCTGAAAGTGTCCAAGCGGCCAGTTCTTAGAGTGGACTGTTTTTTGCATTCGTTCTCAAGTTATATCAAACTATCAAAGTGTTGTTTTCTGCCTTTCACGAGCACATTTTGACTTGTTGTTGAATAATCCTATAATGTAACTCTTAATGGACAATCAGAGCAACTTGAATTGCGTGTGTGCAGCCTTTTGCTCAAAAGTGATCAACGTTTCGTTTTCAGAGTCTCTTTTGACAATCTCTTCGAGAGCTGTTTTCAGTCATTAACAGAGCTGTTCTGAAAGTGTCCAAGCGGCCTGTTCTTAGAGTGGACTGTTTTTTGCATTCGTTCTCAAGTTATATCAAACTATCAAAGTGTTGTTTTCTGCCTTTCACGAGCACATTTTGACTTGTTGTTGAATAATCCTATAATGTAACTCTAAATGGACAATCAGAGCAACTTGAATTGCGTGTGTGCAGCCTTTTGCTCAAAAGTGATCAACGTTTCGTTTTCAGAGTCTCTTTTGACAATCTCTTCGAGAGCTGTTTTCAGTCATTAACAGAGCTGTTCTGAAAGTGTCCAAGCGGCCTGTTCTTAGAGTGGACTGTTTTTTGCATTCGTTCTCAAGTTATATCAAACTATCAAAGTGTTGTTTTCTGCCTTTCACAAGCACATTTTGACTTGTTGTTGAATAATCCTATAATGTAACTCTAAATGACAATCAGAGCAACTTGAATTGCGTGTGTGCAGCCTTTTGCTCAAAAGTGATCAACGTTTCGTTTTCAGAGTCTCTTTTGACAATCTCTTCAAGAGCTGTTTTCAGTCATTAACAGAGCTGTTCTGAAAGTGTCCAAGCGGCCTGTTCTTAGAGTGGACTGTTTTTTGCATTCGTTCTCAAGTTATATCAAACTATCAAAGTGTTGTTTTCTGCCTTTCACGAGCACATTTTGACTTGTTGTTGAATAATCCTATAATGTAACTCTAAATGACAATCAGAGCAACTTGAATTGCGTGTGTGCAGCCTTTTGCTCAAAAGTGATCAACGTTTCGTTTTCAGAGTCTCTTTTGACAATCTCTTCGAGAGCTGTTTTCAGTCATTAACAGAGCTGTTCTGAAAGTGTCCAAGCGGCCTGTTCTTAGAGTGGACTGTTTTTTGCATTCGTTCTCAAGTTATATCAAACTATCAAAGTGTTGTTTTCTGCCTTTCACGAGCACATTTTGACTTGTTGTTGAATAATCCTATAATGTAACTCTAAATGACAATCAGAGCAACTTGAATTGCGTGTGTGCAGCCTTTTGCTCAAAAGTGATCAACGTTTCGTTTTCGGAGTCTCTTTTGACAATCTCTTCGAGAGCTGTTTTCAGTCATTAACAGAGCTGTTCTGAAAGTGTCCAAGCGGCCTGTTCTGAGAGTGGACTGTTTTTTGCATTCGTTCTCAAGTTATATCAAACTATCAAAGTGTTGTTTTCTGCCTTTCACGAGCACATTTTGACTTGTTGTTGAATAATCCTATAATGTAACTCTAAATGACAATCAGAGCAACTTGAATTGCGTGTGTGCAGCCTTTTGCTCAAAAGTGATCAACGTTTCGTTTTCGGAGTCTCTTTTGACAATCTCTTCGAGAGCTGTTTTCAGTCATTAACAGAGCTGTTCTGAAAGTGTCCAAGCGGCCTGTTCTTAGAGTGGACTGTGTTTTTTGCATTCGTTCTCAAGTTATATCAAACTATCAAAGTGTTGTTTTCTGCCTTTCACGAGCACATTTTGACTTGTTGTTGAATAATCCTATAATGTAACTCTAAATGACAATCAGAGCAACTTGAATTGCGTGTGTGCAGCCTTTTGCTCAAAAGTGATCAACGTTTCGTTTTCAGAGTCTCTTTTGACAATCTCTTCGAGAGCTGTTTTCAGTCATTAACAGAGCTGTTCTGAAAGTGTCCAAGCGGCCTGTTCTTAGAGTGGACTGTTTTTTGCATTCGTTCTCAAGTTATATCAAACTATCAAAGTGTTGTTTTCTGCCTTTCACGAGCACATTTTGACTTGTTGTTGAATAATCCTATAATGTAACTCTTAATGGACAATCAGAGCAACTTGAATTGCGTGTGTGCAGCCTTTTGCTCAAAAGTGATCAACGTTTCGTTTTCAGAGTCTCTTTTGACAATCTCTTCGAGAGCTGTTTTCAGTCATTAACAGAGCTGTTCTGAAAGTGTCCAAGCGGCCTGTTCTTAGAGTGGACTGTTTTTTGCATTCGTTCTCAAGTTATATCAAACTATCAAAGTGTTGTTTTCTGCCTTTCACGAGCACATTTTGACTTGTTGTTGAATAATCCTATAATGTAACTCTAAATGGACAATCAGAGCAACTTGAATTGCGTGTGTGCAGCCTTTTGCTCAAAAGTGATCAACGTTTCGTTTTCAGAGTCTCTTTTGACAATCTCTTCGAGAGCTGTTTTCAGTCATTAACAGAGCTGTTCTGAAAGTGTCCAAGCGGCCTGTTCTTAGAGTGGACTGTTTTTTGCATTCGTTCTCAAGTTATATCAAACTATCAAAGTGTTGTTTTCTGCCTTTCACAAGCACATTTTGACTTGTTGTTGAATAATCCTATAATGTAACTCTAAATGACAATCAGAGCAACTTGAATTGCGTGTGTGCAGCCTTTTGCTCAAAAGTGATCGACGTTTCGTTTTCAGAGTCTCTTTTGACAATCTCTTCAAGAGCTGTTTTCAGTCATTAACAGAGCTGTTCTGAAAGTGTCCAAGCGGCCTGTTCTTAGAGTGGACTGTTTTTTGCATTCGTTCTCAAGTTATATCAAACTATCAAAGTGTTGTTTTCTGCCTTTCACGAGCACATTTTGACTTGTTGTTGAATAATCCTATAATGTAACTCTAAATGACAATCAGAGCAACTTGAATTGCGTGTGTGCAGCCTTTTGCTCAAAAGTGATCAACGTTTCGTTTTCGGAGTCTCTTTTGACAATCTCTTCGAGAGCTGTTTTCAGTCATTAACAGAGCTGTTCTGAAAGTGTCCAAGCGGCCTGTTCTTAGAGTGGACTGTGTTTTTTGCATTCGTTCTCAAGTTATATCAAACTATCAAAGTGTTGTTTTCTGCCTTTCACGAGCACATTTTGACTTGTTGTTGAATAATCCTATAATGTAACTCTAAATGACAATCAGAGCAACTTGAATTGCGTGTGTGCAGCCTTTTGCTCAAAAGTGATCAACGTTTCGTTTTCAGAGTCTCTTTTGACAATCTCTTCGAGAGCTGTTTTCAGTCATTAACAGAGCTGTTCTGAAAGTGTCCAAGCGGCCTGTTCTTAGAGTGGACTGTTTTTTGCATTCGTTCTCAAGTTATATCAAACTATCAAAGTGTTGTTTTCTGCCTTTCACGAGCACATTTTGACTTGTTGTTGAATAATCCTATAATGTAACTCTAAATGGACAATCAGAGCAACTTGAATTGCGTGTGTGCAGCCTTTTGCTCAAAAGTGATCAACGTTTCGTTTTCAGAGTCTCTTTTGACAATCTCTTCGAGAGCTGTTTTCAGTCATTAACAGAGCTGTTCTGAAAGTGTCCAAGCGGCCTGTTCTTAGAGTGGACTGTTTTTTGCATTCGTTCTCAAGTTATATCAAACTATCAAAGTGTTGTTTTCTGCCTTTCACGAGCACATTTTGACTTGTTGTTGAATAATCCTATAATGTAACTCTAAATGGACAATCAGAGCAACTTGAATTGCGTGTGTGCAGCCTTTTGCTCAAAAGTGATCAACGTTTCGTTTTCAGAGTCTCTTTTGACAATCTCTTCGAGAGCTGTTTTCAGTCATTAACAGAGCTGTTCTGAAAGTGTCCAAGCGGCCTGTTCTTAGAGTGGACTGTTTTTTGCATTCGTTCTCAAGTTATATCAAACTATCAAAGTGTTGTTTTCTGCCTTTCACGAGCACATTTTGACTTGTTGTTGAATAATCCTATAATGTAACTCTAAATGACAATCAGAGCAACTTGAATTGCGTGTGTGCAGCCTTTTGCTCAAAAGTGATCAACGTTTCGTTTTCGGAGTCTCTTTTGACAATCTCTTCGAGAGCTGTTTTCAGTCATTAACAGAGCTGTTCTGAAAGTGTCCAAGCGGCCTGTTCTTAGAGTGGACTGTTTTTTGCATTCGTTCTCAAGTTATATCAAACTATCAAAGTGTTGTTTTCTGCCTTTCACGAGCACATTTTGACTTGTTGTTGAATAATCCTATAATGTAACTCTAAATGACAATCAGAGCAATTTGAATTGCGTGTGTTCAGCCTTTTGCTCAAAAGTGATCAACGTTTCGTTTTCAGAGTCTCTTTTGACAATCTCTTCGAGAGCTGTTTTCAGTCATTAACAGAGCTGTTCTGAAAGTGTCCAAGCGGCCAGTTCTTAGAGTGGACTGTTTTTTGCATTCGTTCTCAAGTTATATCAAACTATCAAAGTGTTGTTTTCTGCCTTTCACGAGCACATTTTGACTTGTTGTTGAATAATCCTATAATGTAACTCTAAATGACAATCAGAGCAACTTGAATTGCGTGTGTGCAGCCTTTTGCTCAAAAGTGATCAACGTTTCGTTTTCGGAGTCTCTTTTGACAATCTCTTCGAGAGCTGTTTTCAGTCATTAACAGAGCTGTTCTGAAAGTGTCCAAGCGGCCTGTTCTTAGAGTGGACTGTGTTTTTTGCATTCGTTCTCAAGTTATATCAAACTATCAAAGTGTTGTTTTCTGCCTTTCACGAGCACATTTTGACTTGTTGTTGAATAATCCTATAATGTAACTCTAAATGACAATCAGAGCAACTTGAATTGCGTGTGTGCAGCCTTTTGCTCAAAAGTGATCAACGTTTCGTTTTCAGAGTCTCTTTTGACAATCTCTTCGAGAGCTGTTTTCAGTCATTAACAGAGCTGTTCTGAAAGTGTCCAAGCGGCCTGTTCTTAGAGTGGACTGTTTTTTGCATTCGTTCTCAAGTTATATCAAACTATCAAAGTGTTGTTTTCTGCCTTTCACGAGCACATTTTGACTTGTTGTTGAATAATCCTATAATGTAACTCTTAATGGACAATCAGAGCAACTTGAATTGCGTGTGTGCAGCCTTTTGCTCAAAAGTGATCAACGTTTCGTTTTCAGAGTCTCTTTTGACAATCTCTTCGAGAGCTGTTTTCAGTCATTAACAGAGCTGTTCTGAAAGTGTCCAAGCGGCCTGTTCTTAGAGTGGACTGTTTTTTGCATTCGTTCTCAAGTTATATCAAACTATCAAAGTGTTGTTTTCTGCCTTTCACGAGCACATTTTGACTTGTTGTTGAATAATCCTATAATGTAACTCTAAATGGACAATCAGAGCAACTTGAATTGCGTGTGTGCAGCCTTTTGCTCAAAAGTGATCAACGTTTCGTTTTCAGAGTCTCTTTTGACAATCTCTTCGAGAGCTGTTTTCAGTCATTAACAGAGCTGTTCTGAAAGTGTCCAAGCGGCCTGTTCTTAGAGTGGACTGTTTTTTGCATTCGTTCTCAAGTTATATCAAACTATCAAAGTGTTGTTTTCTGCCTTTCACAAGCACATTTTGACTTGTTGTTGAATAATCCTATAATGTAACTCTAAATGACAATCAGAGCAACTTGAATTGCGTGTGTGCAGCCTTTTGCTCAAAAGTGATCAACGTTTCGTTTTCAGAGTCTCTTTTGACAATCTCTTCGAGAGCTGTTTTCAGTCATTAACAGAGCTGTTCTGAAAGTGTCCAAGCGGCCTGTTCTTAGAGTGGACTGTTTTTTGCATTCGTTCTCAAGTTATATCAAACTATCAAAGTGTTGTTTTCTGCCTTTCACGAGCACATTTTGACTTGTTGTTGAATAATCCTATAATGTAACTCTAAATGACAATCAGAGCAACTTGAATTGCGTGTGTGCAGCCTTTTGCTCAAAAGTGATCAACGTTTCGTTTTCGGAGTCTCTTTTGACAATCTCTTCGAGAGCTGTTTTCAGTCATTAACAGAGCTGTTCTGAAAGTGTCCAAGCGGCCTGTTCTTAGAGTGGACTGTTTTTTGCATTCGTTCTCAAGTTATATCAAACTATCAAAGTGTTGTTTTCTGCCTTTCACGAGCACATTTTGACTTGTTGTTGAATAATCCTATAATGTAACTCTAAATGACAATCAGAGCAACTTGAATTGCGTGTGTGCAGCCTTTTGCTCAAAAGTGATCAACGTTTCGTTTTCAGAGTCTCTTTTGACAATCTCTTCGAGAGCTGTTTTCAGTCATTAACAGAGCTGTTCTGAAAGTGTCCAAGCGGCCTGTTCTTAGAGTGGACTGTGTTTTTTGCATTCGTTCTCAAGTTATATCAAACTATCAAAGTGTTGTTTTCTGCCTTTCTCGAGCACATTTTGACTTGTTGTTGAATGCTCCTATAATGTAACTCTAAATGACAATCAGAGCAACTTGAATTGCGTGTGTGCAGCCTTTTGCTCAAAAGTGATCAACGTTTCGTTTTCGGAGTCTCTTTTGACAATCTCTTCGAGAGCTGTTTTCAGTCATTAACAGAGCTGTTCTGAAAGTGTCCAAGCGGCCTGTTCTTAGAGTGGACTGTTTTTTGCATTCGTTCTCAAGTTATATCAAACTATCAAAGTGTTGTTTTCTGCCTTTCACGAGCACATTTTGACTTGTTGTTGAATAATCCTATAATGTAACTCTAAATGACAATCAGAGCAATTTGAATTGCGTGTGTTCAGCCTTTTGCTCAAAAGTGATCAACGTTTCGTTTTCAGAGTCTCTTTTGACAATCTCTTCGAGAGCTGTTTTCAGTCATTAACAGAGCTGTTCTGAAAGTGTCCAAGCGGCCAGTTCTTAGAGTGGACTGTTTTTTGCATTCGTTCTCAAGTTATATCAAACTATCAAAGTGTTGTTTTCTGCCTTTCACGAGCACATTTTGACTTGTTGTTGAATAATCCTATAATGTAACTCTAAATGACAATCAGAGCAACTTGAATTGCGTGTGTGCAGCCTTTTGCTCAAAAGTGATCAACGTTTCGTTTTCAGAGTCTCTTTTGACAATCTCTTCGAGAGCTGTTTTCAGTCATTAACAGAGCTGTTCTGAAAGTGTCCAAGCGGCCTGTTCTTAGAGTGGACTGTTTTTTGCATTCGTTCTCAAGTTATATCAAACTATCAAAGTGTTGTTTTCTGCCTTTCACGAGCACATTTTGACTTGTTGTTGAATAATCCTATAATGTAACTCTAAATGACAATCAGAGCAACTTGAATTGCGTGTGTGCAGCCTTTTGCTCAAAAGTGATCAACGTTTCGTTTTCGGAGTCTCTTTTGACAATCTCTTCGAGAGCTGTTTTCAGTCATTAACAGAGCTGTTCTGAAAGTGTCCAAGCGGCCTGTTCTTAGAGTGGACTGTGTTTTTTGCATTCGTTCTCAAGTTATATCAAACTATCAAAGTGTTGTTTTCTGCCTTTCACGAGCACATTTTGACTTGTTGTTGAATAATCCTATAATGTAACTCTAAATGACAATCAGAGCAACTTGAATTGCGTGTGTGCAGCCTTTTGCTCAAAAGTGATCAACGTTTCGTTTTCGGAGTCTCTTTTGACAATCTCTTCGAGAGCTGTTTTCAGTCATTAACAGAGCTGTTCTGAAAGTGTCCAAGCGGCCTGTTCTTAGAGTGGACTGTTTTTTGCATTCGTTCTCAAGTTATATCAAACTATCAAAGTGTTGTTTTCTGCCTTTCACGAGCACATTTTGACTTGTTGTTGAATAATCCTATAATGTAACTCTTAATGGACAATCAGAGCAACTTGAATTGCGTGTGTGCAGCCTTTTGCTCAAAAGTGATCAACGTTTCGTTTTCAGAGTCTCTTTTGACAATCTCTTCGAGAGCTGTTTTCAGTCATTAACAGAGCTGTTCTGAAAGTGTCCAAGCGGCCTGTTCTTAGAGTGGACTGTTTTTTGCATTCGTTCTCAAGTTATATCAAACTATCAAAGTGTTGTTTTCTGCCTTTCACGAGCACATTTTGACTTGTTGTTGAATAATCCTATAATGTAACTCTAAATGACAATCAGAGCAACTTGAATTGCGTGTGTGCAGCCTTTTGCTCAAAAGTGATCAACGTTTCGTTTTCAGAGTCTCTTTTGACAATCTCTTCGAGAGCTGTTTTCAGTCATTAACAGAGCTGTTCTGAAAGTGTCCAAGCGGCCTGTTCTTAGAGTGGACTGTGTTTTTTGCATTCGTTCTCAAGTTATATCAAACTATCAAAGTGTTGTTTTCTGCCTTTCTCAAGCACATTTTGACTTGTTGTTGAATGCTCCTATAATGTAACTCTAAATGACAATCAGAGCAACTTGAATTGCGTGTGTGCAGCCTTTTGCTCAAAAGTGATCAACGTTTCGTTTTCGGAGTCTCTTTTGACAATCTCTTCGAGAGCTGTTTTCAGTCATTAACAGAGCTGTTCTGAAAGTGTCCAAGCGGCCTGTTCTTAGAGTGGACTGTTTTTTGCATTCGTTCTCAAGTTATATCAAACTATCAAAGTGTTGTTTTCTGCCTTTCACGAGCACATTTTGACTTGTTGTTGAATAATCCTATAATGTAACTCTAAATGACAATCAGAGCAATTTGAATTGCGTGTGTGCAGCCTTTTGCTCAAAAGTGATCAACGTTTCGTTTTCAGAGTCTCTTTTGACAATCTCTTCGAGAGCTGTTTTCAGTCATTAACAGAGCTGTTCTGAAAGTGTCCAAGCGGCCAGTTCTTAGAGTGGACTGTTTTTTGGCATTCGTTCTCAAGTTATATCAAACTATCAAAGTGTTGTTTTCTGCCTTTCACGAGCACATTTTGACTTGTTGTTGAATAATCCTATAATGTAACTCTAAATGACAATCAGAGCAACTTGAATTGCGTGTGTGCAGCCTTTTGCTCAAAAGTGATCAACGTTTCGTTTTCGGAGTCTCTTTTGACAATCTCTTCGAGAGCTGTTTTCAGTCATTAACAGAGCTGTTCTGAAAGTGTCCAAGCGGCCTGTTCTTAGAGTGGACTGTTTTTTGCATTCGTTCTCAAGTTATATCAAACTATCAAAGTGTTGTTTTCTGCCTTTCACGAGCACATTTTGACTTGTTGTTGAATAATCCTATAATGTAACTCTAAATGACAATCAGAGCAACTTGAATTGCGTGTGTGCAGCCTTTTGCTCAAAAGTGATCAACGTTTCGTTTTCAGAGTCTCTTTTGACAATCTCTTCGAGAGCTGTTTTCAGTCATTAACAGAGCTGTTCTGAAAGTGTCCAAGCGGCCTGTTCTTAGAGTGGACTGTGTTTTTTGCATTCGTTCTCAAGTTATATCAAACTATCAAAGTGTTGTTTTCTGCCTTTCTCAAGCACATTTTGACTTGTTGTTGAATGCTCCTATAATGTAACTCTAAATGACAATCAGAGCAACTTGAATTGCGTGTGTGCAGCCTTTTGCTCAAAAGTGATCAACGTTTCGTTTTCGGAGTCTCTTTTGACAATCTCTTCGAGAGCTGTTTTCAGTCATTAACAGAGCTGTTCTGAAAGTGTCCAAGCGGCCTGTTCTTAGAGTGGACTGTTTTTTGCATTCGTTCTCAAGTTATATCAAACTATCAAAGTGTTGTTTTCTGCCTTTCACGAGCACATTTTGACTTGTTGTTGAATAATCCTATAATGTAACTCTAAATGACAATCAGAGCAACTTGAATTGCGTGTGTGCAGCCTTTTGCTCAAAAGTGATCAACGTTTCGTTTTCAGAGTCTCTTTTGACAATCTCTTCGAGAGCTGTTTTCAGTCATTAACAGAGCTGTTCTGAAAGTGTCCAAGCGGCCTGTTCTTAGAGTGGACTGTTTTTTGCATTCGTTCTCAAGTTATATCAAACTATCAAAGTGTTGTTTTCTGCCTTTCACGAGCACATTTTGACTTGTTGTTGAATAATCCTATAATGTAACTCTAAATGACAATCAGAGCAACTTGAATTGCGTGTGTGCAGCCTTTTGCTCAAAAGTGATCAACGTTTCGTTTTCGGAGTCTCTTTTGACAATCTCTTCGAGAGCTGTTTTCAGTCATTAACAGAGCTGTTCTGAAAGTGTCCAAGCGGCCTGTTCTTAGAGTGGACTGTGTTTTTTGCATTCGTTCTCAAGTTATATCAAACTATCAAAGTGTTGTTTTCTGCCTTTCACGAGCACATTTTGACTTGTTGTTGAATAATCCTATAATGTAACTCTAAATGACAATCAGAGCAACTTGAATTGCGTGTGTGCAGCCTTTTGCTCAAAAGTGATCAACGTTTCGTTTTCAGAGTCTCTTTTGACAATCTCTTCGAGAGCTGTTTTCAGTCATTAACAGAGCTGTTCTGAAAGTGTCCAAGCGGCCTGTTCTTAGAGTGGACTGTTTTTTGCATTCGTTCTCAAGTTATATCAAACTATCAAAGTGTTGTTTTCTGCCTTTCACGAGCACATTTTGACTTGTTGTTGAATAATCCTATAATGTAACTCTAAATGGACAATCAGAGCAACTTGAATTGCGTGTGTGCAGCCTTTTGCTCAAAAGTGATCAACGTTTCGTTTTCAGAGTCTCTTTTGACAATCTCTTCGAGAGCTGTTTTCAGTCATTAACAGAGCTGTTCTGAAAGTGTCCAAGCGGCCTGTTCTTAGAGTGGACTGTTTTTTGCATTCGTTCTCAAGTTATATCAAACTATCAAAGTGTTGTTTTCTGCCTTTCACGAGCACATTTTGACTTGTTGTTGAATAATCCTATAATGTAACTCTAAATGGACAATCAGAGCAACTTGAATTGCGTGTGTGCAGCCTTTTGCTCAAAAGTGATCAACGTTTCGTTTTCAGAGTCTCTTTTGACAATCTCTTCGAGAGCTGTTTTCAGTCATTAACAGAGCTGTTCTGAAAGTGTCCAAGCGGCCTGTTCTTAGAGTGGACTGTTTTTTGCATTCGTTCTCAAGTTATATCAAACTATCAAAGTGTTGTTTTCTGCCTTTCACGAGCACATTTTGACTTGTTGTTGAATAATCCTATAATGTAACTCTAAATGACAATCAGAGCAACTTGAATTGCGTGTGTGCAGCCTTTTGCTCAAAAGTGATCAACGTTTCGTTTTCGGAGTCTCTTTTGACAATCTCTTCGAGAGCTGTTTTCAGTCATTAACAGAGCTGTTCTGAAAGTGTCCAAGCGGCCTGTTCTTAGAGTGGACTGTTTTTTGCATTCGTTCTCAAGTTATATCAAACTATCAAAGTGTTGTTTTCTGCCTTTCACGAGCACATTTTGACTTGTTGTTGAATAATCCTATAATGTAACTCTAAATGACAATCAGAGCAACTTGAATTGCGTGTGTGCAGCCTTTTGCTCAAAAGTGATCAACGTTTCGTTTTCAGAGTCTCTTTTGACAATCTCTTCGAGAGCTGTTTTCAGTCATTAACAGAGCTGTTCTGAAAGTGTCCAAGCGGCCTGTTCTTAGAGTGGACTGTGTTTTTTGCATTCGTTCTCAAGTTATATCAAACTATCAAAGTGTTGTTTTCTGCCTTTCTCGAGCACATTTTGACTTGTTGTTGAATGCTCCTATAATGTAACTCTAAATGACAATCAGAGCAACTTGAATTGCGTGTGTGCAGCCTTTTGCTCAAAAGTGATCAACGTTTCGTTTTCGGAGTCTCTTTTGACAATCTCTTCGAGAGCTGTTTTCAGTCATTAACAGAGCTGTTCTGAAAGTGTCCAAGCGGCCTGTTCTTAGAGTGGACTGTTTTTTGCATTCGTTCTCAAGTTATATCAAACTATCAAAGTGTTGTTTTCTGCCTTTCACGAGCACATTTTGACTTGTTGTTGAATAATCCTATAATGTAACTCTAAATGACAATCAGAGCAATTTGAATTGCGTGTGTTCAGCCTTTTGCTCAAAAGTGATCAACGTTTCGTTTTCAGAGTCTCTTTTGACAATCTCTTCGAGAGCTGTTTTCAGTCATTAACAGAGCTGTTCTGAAAGTGTCCAAGCGGCCAGTTCTTAGAGTGGACTGTTTTTTGCATTCGTTCTCAAGTTATATCAAACTATCAAAGTGTTGTTTTCTGCCTTTCACGAGCACATTTTGACTTGTTGTTGAATAATCCTATAATGTAACTCTAAATGACAATCAGAGCAACTTGAATTGCGTGTGTGCAGCCTTTTGCTCAAAAGTGATCAACGTTTCGTTTTCGGAGTCTCTTTTGACAATCTCTTCGAGAGCTGTTTTCAGTCATTAACAGAGCTGTTCTGAAAGTGTCCAAGCGGCCTGTTCTTAGAGTGGACTGTGTTTTTTGCATTCGTTCTCAAGTTATATCAAACTATCAAAGTGTTGTTTTCTGCCTTTCACGAGCACATTTTGACTTGTTGTTGAATAATCCTATAATGTAACTCTAAATGACAATCAGAGCAACTTGAATTGCGTGTGTGCAGCCTTTTGCTCAAAAGTGATCAACGTTTCGTTTTCAGAGTCTCTTTTGACAATCTCTTCGAGAGCTGTTTTCAGTCATTAACAGAGCTGTTCTGAAAGTGTCCAAGCGGCCTGTTCTTAGAGTGGACTGTTTTTTGCATTCGTTCTCAAGTTATATCAAACTATCAAAGTGTTGTTTTCTGCCTTTCACGAGCACATTTTGACTTGTTGTTGAATAATCCTATAATGTAACTCTTAATGGACAATCAGAGCAACTTGAATTGCGTGTGTGCAGCCTTTTGCTCAAAAGTGATCAACGTTTCGTTTTCAGAGTCTCTTTTGACAATCTCTTCGAGAGCTGTTTTCAGTCATTAACAGAGCTGTTCTGAAAGTGTCCAAGCGGCCTGTTCTTAGAGTGGACTGTTTTTTGCATTCGTTCTCAAGTTATATCAAACTATCAAAGTGTTGTTTTCTGCCTTTCACGAGCACATTTTGACTTGTTGTTGAATAATCCTATAATGTAACTCTAAATGGACAATCAGAGCAACTTGAATTGCGTGTGTGCAGCCTTTTGCTCAAAAGTGATCAACGTTTCGTTTTCAGAGTCTCTTTTGACAATCTCTTCGAGAGCTGTTTTCAGTCATTAACAGAGCTGTTCTGAAAGTGTCCAAGCGGCCTGTTCTTAGAGTGGACTGTTTTTTGCATTCGTTCTCAAGTTATATCAAACTATCAAAGTGTTGTTTTCTGCCTTTCACAAGCACATTTTGACTTGTTGTTGAATAATCCTATAATGTAACTCTAAATGACAATCAGAGCAACTTGAATTGCGTGTGTGCAGCCTTTTGCTCAAAAGTGATCAACGTTTCGTTTTCAGAGTCTCTTTTGACAATCTCTTCGAGAGCTGTTTTCAGTCATTAACAGAGCTGTTCTGAAAGTGTCCAAGCGGCCTGTTCTTAGAGTGGACTGTTTTTTGCATTCGTTCTCAAGTTATATCAAACTATCAAAGTGTTGTTTTCTGCCTTTCACGAGCACATTTTGACTTGTTGTTGAATAATCCTATAATGTAACTCTAAATGACAATCAGAGCAACTTGAATTGCGTGTGTGCAGCCTTTTGCTCAAAAGTGATCAACGTTTCGTTTTCGGAGTCTCTTTTGACAATCTCTTCGAGAGCTGTTTTCAGTCATTAACAGAGCTGTTCTGAAAGTGTCCAAGCGGCCTGTTCTTAGAGTGGACTGTTTTTTGCATTCGTTCTCAAGTTATATCAAACTATCAAAGTGTTGTTTTCTGCCTTTCACGAGCACATTTTGACTTGTTGTTGAATAATCCTATAATGTAACTCTAAATGACAATCAGAGCAACTTGAATTGCGTGTGTGCAGCCTTTTGCTCAAAAGTGATCAACGTTTCGTTTTCAGAGTCTCTTTTGACAATCTCTTCGAGAGCTGTTTTCAGTCATTAACAGAGCTGTTCTGAAAGTGTCCAAGCGGCCTGTTCTTAGAGTGGACTGTGTTTTTTGCATTCGTTCTCAAGTTATATCAAACTATCAAAGTGTTGTTTTCTGCCTTTCTCGAGCACATTTTGACTTGTTGTTGAATGCTCCTATAATGTAACTCTAAATGACAATCAGAGCAACTTGAATTGCGTGTGTGCAGCCTTTTGCTCAAAAGTGATCAACGTTTCGTTTTCGGAGTCTCTTTTGACAATCTCTTCGAGAGCTGTTTTCAGTCATTAACAGAGCTGTTCTGAAAGTGTCCAAGCGGCCTGTTCTTAGAGTGGACTGTTTTTTGCATTCGTTCTCAAGTTATATCAAACTATCAAAGTGTTGTTTTCTGCCTTTCACGAGCACATTTTGACTTGTTGTTGAATAATCCTATAATGTAACTCTAAATGACAATCAGAGCAATTTGAATTGCGTGTGTTCAGCCTTTTGCTCAAAAGTGATCAACGTTTCGTTTTCAGAGTCTCTTTTGACAATCTCTTCGAGAGCTGTTTTCAGTCATTAACAGAGCTGTTCTGAAAGTGTCCAAGCGGCCAGTTCTTAGAGTGGACTGTTTTTTGCATTCGTTCTCAAGTTATATCAAACTATCAAAGTGTTGTTTTCTGCCTTTCACGAGCACATTTTGACTTGTTGTTGAATAATCCTATAATGTAACTCTAAATGACAATCAGAGCAACTTGAATTGCGTGTGTGCAGCCTTTTGCTCAAAAGTGATCAACGTTTCGTTTTCAGAGTCTCTTTTGACAATCTCTTCGAGAGCTGTTTTCAGTCATTAACAGAGCTGTTCTGAAAGTGTCCAAGCGGCCTGTTCTTAGAGTGGACTGTTTTTTGCATTCGTTCTCAAGTTATATCAAACTATCAAAGTGTTGTTTTCTGCCTTTCACGAGCACATTTTGACTTGTTGTTGAATAATCCTATAATGTAACTCTAAATGACAATCAGAGCAACTTGAATTGCGTGTGTGCAGCCTTTTGCTCAAAAGTGATCAACGTTTCGTTTTCGGAGTCTCTTTTGACAATCTCTTCGAGAGCTGTTTTCAGTCATTAACAGAGCTGTTCTGAAAGTGTCCAAGCGGCCTGTTCTTAGAGTGGACTGTGTTTTTTGCATTCGTTCTCAAGTTATATCAAACTATCAAAGTGTTGTTTTCTGCCTTTCACGAGCACATTTTGACTTGTTGTTGAATAATCCTATAATGTAACTCTAAATGACAATCAGAGCAACTTGAATTGCGTGTGTGCAGCCTTTTGCTCAAAAGTGATCAACGTTTCGTTTTCAGAGTCTCTTTTGACAATCTCTTCGAGAGCTGTTTTCAGTCATTAACAGAGCTGTTCTGAAAGTGTCCAAGCGGCCTGTTCTTAGAGTGGACTGTTTTTTGCATTCGTTCTCAAGTTATATCAAACTATCAAAGTGTTGTTTTCTGCCTTTCACGAGCACATTTTGACTTGTTGTTGAATAATCCTATAATGTAACTCTTAATGGACAATCAGAGCAACTTGAATTGCGTGTGTGCAGCCTTTTGCTCAAAAGTGATCAACGTTTCGTTTTCAGAGTCTCTTTTGACAATCTCTTCGAGAGCTGTTTTCAGTCATTAACAGAGCTGTTCTGAAAGTGTCCAAGCGGCCTGTTCTTAGAGTGGACTGTTTTTTGCATTCGTTCTCAAGTTATATCAAACTATCAAAGTGTTGTTTTCTGCCTTTCACGAGCACATTTTGACTTGTTGTTGAATAATCCTATAATGTAACTCTAAATGACAATCAGAGCAACTTGAATTGCGTGTGTGCAGCCTTTTGCTCAAAAGTGATCAACGTTTCGTTTTCAGAGTCTCTTTTGACAATCTCTTCGAGAGCTGTTTTCAGTCATTAACAGAGCTGTTCTGAAAGTGTCCAAGCGGCCTGTTCTTAGAGTGGACTGTTTTTTGCATTCGTTCTCAAGTTATATCAAACTATCAAAGTGTTGTTTTCTGCCTTTCACGAGCACATTTTGACTTGTTGTTGAATAATCCTATAATGTAACTCTAAATGACAATCAGAGCAACTTGAATTGCGTGTGTGCAGCCTTTTGCTCAAAAGTGATCAACGTTTCGTTTTCAGAGGCTCTTTTGACAATCTCTTCGAGAGCTGTTTTCAGTCATTAACAGAGCTGTTCTGAAAGTGTCCAAGCGGCCTGTTCTTAGAGTGGACTGTTTTTTGCATTCGTTCTCAAGTTATATCAAACTATCAAAGTGTTGTTTTCTGCCTTTCACGAGCACATTTTGACTTGTTGTTGAATAATCCTATAATGTAACTCTAAATGGACAATCAGAGCAACTTGAATTGCGTGTGTGCAGCCTTTTGCTCAAAAGTGATCAACGTTTCGTTTTCAGAGTCTCTTTTGACAATCTCTTCGAGAGCTGTTTTCAGTCATTAACAGAGCTGTTCTGAAAGTGTCCAAGCGGCCTGTTCTTAGAGTGGACTGTTTTTTGCATTCGTTCTCAAGTTATATCAAACTATCAAAGTGTTGTTTTCTGCCTTTCACGAGCACATTTTGACTTGTTGTTGAATAATCCTATAATGTAACTCTAAATGACAATCAGAGCAACTTGAATTGCGTGTGTGCAGCCTTTTGCTCAAAAGTGATCAACGTTTCGTTTTCAGAGTCTCTTTTGACAATCTCTTCGAGAGCTGTTTTCAGTCATTAACAGAGCTGTTCTGAAAGTGTCCAAGCGGCCTGTTCTTAGAGTGGACTGTTTTTTGCATTCGTTCTCAAGTTATATCAAACTATCAAAGTGTTGTTTTCTGCCTTTCACGAGCACATTTTGACTTGTTGTTGAATAATCCTATAATGTAACTCTAAATGACAATCAGAGCAACTTGAATTGCGTGTGTGCAGCCTTTTGCTCAAAAGTGATCAACGTTTCGTTTTCAGAGTCTCTTTTGACAATCTCTTCGAGAGCTGTTTTCAGTCATTAACAGAGCTGTTCTGAAAGTGTCCAAGCGGCCTGTTCTTAGAGTGGACTGTTTTTTGCATTCGTTCTCAAGTTATATCAAACTATCAAAGTGTTGTTTTCTGCCTTTCACGAGCACATTTTGACTTGTTGTTGAATAATCCTATAATGTAACTCTAAATGACAATCAGAGCAACTTGAATTGCGTGTGTGCAGCCTTTTGCTCAAAAGTGATCAACGTTTCGTTTTCGGAGTCTCTTTTGACAATCTCTTCGAGAGCTGTTTTCAGTCATTAACAGAGCTGTTCTGAAAGTGTCCAAGCGGCCTGTTCTGAGAGTGGACTGTTTTTTGCATTCGTTCTCAAGTTATATCAAACTATCAAAGTGTTGTTTTCTGCCTTTCACGAGCACATTTTGACTTGTTGTTGAATAATCCTATAATGTAACTCTAAATGACAATCAGAGCAACTTGAATTGCGTGTGTGCAGCCTTTTGCTCAAAAGTGATCAACGTTTCGTTTTCGGAGTCTCTTTTGACAATCTCTTCGAGAGCTGTTTTCAGTCATTAACAGAGCTGTTCTGAAAGTGTCCAAGCGGCCTGTTCTTAGAGTGGACTGTGTTTTTTGCATTCGTTCTCAAGTTATATCAAACTATCAAAGTGTTGTTTTCTGCCTTTCACGAGCACATTTTGACTTGTTGTTGAATAATCCTATAATGTAACTCTAAATGACAATCAGAGCAACTTGAATTTCGTGTGTGCAGCCTTTTGCTCAAAAGTGATCAACGTTTCGTTTTCAGAGTCTCTTTTGACAATCTCTTCGAGAGCTGTTTTCAGTCATTAACAGAGCTGTTCTGAAAGTGTCCAAGCGGCCTGTTCTTAGAGTGGACTGTTTTTTGCATTCGTTCTCAAGTTATATCAAACTATCAAAGTGTTGTTTTCTGCCTTTTACGAGCACATTTTGACTTGTTGTTGAATAATCCTATAATGTAACTCTAAATGGACAATCAGAGCAACTTGAATTGCGTGTGTGCAGCCTTTTGCTCAAAAGTGATCAACGTTTCGTTTTCAGAGTCTCTTTTGACAATCTCTTCGAGAGCTGTTTTCAGTCATTAACAGAGCTGTTCTGAAAGTGTCCAAGCGGCCTGTTCTTAGAGTGGACTGTTTTTTGCATTCGTTCTCAAGTTATATCAAACTATCAAAGTGTTGTTTTCTGCCTTTCACGAGCACATTTTGACTTGTTGTTGAATAATCCTATAATGTAACTCTAAATGACAATCAGAGCAACTTGAATTGCGTGTGTGCAGCCTTTTGCTCAAAAGTGATCAACGTTTCGTTTTCAGAGTCTCTTTTGACAATCTCTTCGAGAGCTGTTTTCAGTCATTAACAGAGCTGTTCTGAAAGTGTCCAAGCGGCCTGTTCTTAGAGTGGACTGTTTTTTGCATTCGTTCTCAAGTTATATCAAACTATCAAAGTGTTGTTTTCTGCCTTTCACGAGCACATTTTGACTTGTTGTTGAATAATCCTATAATGTAACTCTAAATGACAATCAGAGCAACTTGAATTGCGTGTGTGCAGCCTTTTGCTCAAAAGTGATCAACGTTTCGTTTTCAGAGTCTCTTTTGACAATCTCTTCGAGAGCTGTTTTCAGTCATTAACAGAGCTGTTCTGAAAGTGTCCAAGCGGCCTGTTCTTAGAGTGGACTGTTTTTTGCATTCGTTCTCAAGTTATATCAAACTATCAAAGTGTTGTTTTCTGCCTTTCACGAGCACATTTTGACTTGTTGTTGAATAATCCTATAATGTAACTCTAAATGGACAATCAGAGCAACTTGAATTGCGTGTGTGCAGCCTTTTGCTCAAAAGTGATCAACGTTTCGTTTTCAGAGTCTCTTTTGACAATCTCTTCGAGAGCTGTTTTCAGTCATTAACAGAGCTGTTCTGAAAGTGTCCAAGCGGCCTGTTCTTAGAGTGGACTGTTTTTTGCATTCGTTCTCAAGTTATATCAAACTATCAAAGTGTTGTTTTCTGCCTTTCACGAGCACATTTTGACTTGTTGTTGAATAATCCTATAATGTAACTCTAAATGACAATCAGAGCAACTTGAATTGCATGTGTGCAGCCTTTTGCTCAAAAGTGATCAATGTTTCGTTTTCAGAGTCTCTTTTGACAATCTCTTCGAGAGCTGTTTTCAGTCATTAACAGAGCTGTTCTGAAAGTGTCCAAGCGGCCTGTTCTTAGAGTGGACTGTTTTTTGCATTCGTTCTCAAGTTATATCAAACTATCAAAGTGTTGTTTTCTGCCTTTCACGAGCACATTTTGACTTGTTGTTGAATAATCCTATAATGTAACTCTAAATGACAATCAGAGCAACTTGAATTGAGTGTGTGCAGCCTTTTGCTCAAAAGTGATCAACGTTTCGTTTTCAGAGTCTCTTTTGACAATCTCTTCGAGAGCTGTTTTCAGTCATTAACAGAGCTGTTCTGAAAGTGTCCAAGCGGCCTGTTCTTAGAGTGGACTGTTTTTTGCATTCGTTCTCAAGTTATATCAAACTATCAAAGTGTTGTTTTCTGCCTTTCACGAGCACATTTTGACTTGTTGAATAATCCTATAATGTAACTCTAAATGACAATCAGAGCAACTTGAATTGCGTGTGTGCAGCCTTTTGCTCAAAAGTGATCAACGTTTCGTTTTCAGAGTCTCTTTTGACAATCTCTTCGAGAGCTGTTTTCAGTCATTAACAGAGCTGTTCTGAAAGTGTCCAAGCGGCCTGTTCTTAGAGTGGACTGTTTTTTGCATTCGTTCTCAAGTTATATCAAACTATCAAAGTGTTGTTTTCTGCCTTTCACGAGCACATTTTGACTTGTTGTTGAATAATCCTATAATGTAACTCTAAATGACAATCAGAGCAACTTGAATTGCGTGTGTGCAGCCTTTTGCTCAAAAGTGATCAACGTTTCGTTTTCGGAGTCTCTTTTGACAATCTCTTCGAGAGCTGTTTTCAGTCATTAACAGAGCTGTTCTGAAAGTGTCCAAGCGGCCTGTTCTGAGAGTGGACTGTTTTTTGCATTCGTTCTCAAGTTATATCAAACTATCAAAGTGTTGTTTTCTGCCTTTCACGAGCACATTTTGACTTGTTGTTGAATAATCCTATAATGTAACTCTAAATGACAATCAGAGCAACTTGAATTGCGTGTGTGCAGCCTTTTGCTCAAAAGTGATCAACGTTTCGTTTTCGGAGTCTCTTTTGACAATCTCTTCGAGAGCTGTTTTCAGTCATTAACAGAGCTGTTCTGAAAGTGTCCAAGCGGCCTGTTCTTAGAGTGGACTGTGTTTTTTGCATTCGTTCTCAAGTTATATCAAACTATCAAAGTGTTGTTTTCTGCCTTTCACGAGCACATTTTGACTTGTTGTTGAATAATCCTATAATGTAACTCTAAATGACAATCAGAGCAACTTGAATTGCGTGTGTGCAGCCTTTTGCTCAAAAGTGATCAACGTTTCGTTTTCAGAGTCTCTTTTGACAATCTCTTCGAGAGCTGTTTTCAGTCATTAACAGAGCTGTTCTGAAAGTGTCCAAGCGGCCTGTTCTTAGAGTGGACTGTTTTTTGCATTCGTTCTCAAGTTATATCAAACTATCAAAGTGTTGTTTTCTGCCTTTCACGAGCACATTTTGACTTGTTGTTGAATAATCCTATAATGTAACTCTAAATGGACAATCAGAGCAACTTGAATTGCGTGTGTGCAGCCTTTTGCTCAAAAGTGATCAACGTTTCGTTTTCAGAGTCTCTTTTGACAATCTCTTCGAGAGCTGTTTTCAGTCATTAACAGAGCTGTTCTGAAAGTGTCCAAGCGGCCTGTTCTTAGAGTGGACTGTTTTTTGCATTCGTTCTCAAGTTATATCAAACTATCAAAGTGTTGTTTTCTGCCTTTCACGAGCACATTTTGACTTGTTGTTGAATAATCCTATAATGTAACTCTAAATGACAATCAGAGCAACTTGAATTGCGTGTGTGCAGCCTTTTGCTCAAAAGTGATCAACGTTTCGTTTTCAGAGTCTCTTTTGACAATCTCTTCGAGAGCTGTTTTCAGTCATTAACAGAGCTGTTCTGAAAGTGTCCAAGCGGCCTGTTCTTAGAGTGGACTGTTTTTTGCATTCGTTCTCAAGTTATATCAAACTATCAAAGTGTTGTTTTCTGCCTTTCACGAGCACATTTTGACTTGTTGTTGAATAATCCTATAATGTAACTCTAAATGACAATCAGAGCAACTTGAATTGCGTGTGTGCAGCCTTTTGCTCAAAAGTGATCAACGTTTCGTTTTCAGAGTCTCTTTTGACAATCTCTTCGAGAGCTGTTTTCAGTCATTAACAGAGCTGTTCTGAAAGTGTCCAAGCGGCCTGTTCTTAGAGTGGACTGTTTTTTGCATTCGTTCTCAAGTTATATCAAACTATCAAAGTGTTGTTTTCTGCCTTTCACGAGCACATTTTGACTTGTTGTTGAATAATCCTATAATGTAACTCTAAATGGACAATCAGAGCAACTTGAATTGCGTGTGTGCAGCCTTTTGCTCAAAAGTGATCAACGTTTCGTTTTCAGAGTCTCTTTTGACAATCTCTTCGAGAGCTGTTTTCAGTCATTAACAGAGCTGTTCTGAAAGTGTCCAAGCGGCCTGTTCTTAGAGTGGACTGTTTTTTGCATTCGTTCTCAAGTTATATCAAACTATCAAAGTGTTGTTTTCTGCCTTTCACGAGCACATTTTGACTTGTTGTTGAATAATCCTATAATGTAACTCTAAATGACAATCAGAGCAACTTGAATTGCGTGTGTGCAGCCTTTTGCTCAAAAGTGATCAACGTTTCGTTTTCAGAGTCTCTTTTGACAATCTCTTCGAGAGCTGTTTTCAGTCATTAACAGAGCTGTTCTGAAAGTGTCCAAGCGGCCTGTTCTTAGAGTGGAGTGTTTTTTGCATTCGTTCTCAAGTTATATCAAACTATCAAAGTGTTGTTTTCTGCCTTTCACGAGCACATTTTGACTTGTTGTTGAATAATCCTATAATGTAACTCTAAATGACAATCAGAGCAACTTGAATTGCGTGTGTGCAGCCTTTTGCTCAAAAGTGATCAACGTTTCGTTTTCAGAGTCTCTTTTGACAATCTCTTCGAGAGCTGTTTTCAGTCATTAACAGAGCTGTTCTGAAAGTGTCCAAGCGGCCTATTCTGAGAGTGGACTGTTTTTTGCATTCGTTCTCAAGTTCTATCAGTGTTGTTTTCTGCTTTTCTGGAGCACATTTTGACTTGTTGCTGAATGCTCCTATAATGTAACTCTAAATGACAATCAGAGCAACTTGAATTGCGTGTGTGCAGCCTTTTGCTCAAAAGTGATCAACGTTTCGTTTTCGGAGTCTCTTTTGACAATCTCTTCGAGAGCTGTTTTCAGTCATTAACAGAGCTGTTCTGAAAGTGTCCAAGCGGCCTGTTCTTAGAGTGGACTGTTTTTTGCATTCGTTCTCAAGTTATATCAAACTATCAAAGTGTTGTTTTCTGCCTTTCACGAGCACATTTTGACTTGTTGTTGAATAATCCTATAATGTAACTCTAAATGACAATCAGAGCAACTTGAATTGCGTGTGTGCAGCCTTTTGCTCAAAAGTGATCAACGTTTCGTTTTCAGAGTCTCTTTTGACAATCTCTTCGAGAGCTGTTTTCAGTCATTAACAGAGCTGTTCTGAAAGTGTCCAAGCGGCCTGTTCTTAGAGTGGACTGTTTTTTGCATTCGTTCTCAAGGTATATCAAACTATCAAAGTGTTGTTTTCTGCCTTTCACGAGCACATTTTGACTTGTTGTTGAATAATCCTATAATGTTACTCTAAATGACAATCAGAGCAACTTGAATTGCGTGTGTGCAGCCTTTTGCTCAAAAGTAATCAACGTTTCGTTTTCAGAGTCTCTTTTGACAATCTCTTCGAGAGCTGTTTTCAGTCATTAACAGAGCTGTTCTGAAAGTGTCCAAGCGGCCTGTTCTTAGAGTGGACAGTTTTTTGCATTCGTTCTCAAGTTATATCAAACTATCAAAGTGTTGTTTTCTGCCTTTCACGAGCACATTTTGACTTGTTGTTGAATAATCCTATAATGTAACTCTAAATGACAATCAGAGCAACTTGAATTGCGTGTGTGCAGCCTTTTGCTCAAAAGTGATCAACGTTTCGTTTTCAGAGTCTCTTTTGACAATCTCTTCGAGAGCTGTTTTCAGTCATTAACAGAGCTGTTCTGAAAGTGTCCAAGCGGCCTGTTCTTAGAGTGGACTGTTTTTTGCATTCGTTCTCAAGGTATATCAAACTATCAAAGTGTTGTTTTCTGCCTTTCACGAGCACATTTTGACTTGTTGTTGAATAATCCTATAATGTTACTCTAAATGACAATCAGAGCAACTTGAATTGCGTGTGTGCAGCCTTTTGCTCAAAAGTAATCAACGTTTCGTTTTCAGAGTCTCTTTTGACAATCTCTTCGAGAGCTGTTTTCAGTCATTAACAGAGCTGTTCTGAAAGTGTCCAAGCGGCCTGTTCTTAGAGTGGACAGTTTTTTGCATTCGTTCTCAAGTTATATCAAACTATCAAAGTGTTGTTTTCTGCCTTTCACGAGCACATTTTGACTTGTTGTTGAATAATCCTATAATGTAACTCTAAATGACAATCAGAGCAACTTGAATTGCGTGTGTGCAGCCTTTTGCTCAAAAGTGATCAACGTTTCGTTTTCGGAGTCTCTTTTGACAATCTCTTCGAGAGCTGTTTTCAGTCATTAACAGAGCTGTTCTGAAAGTGTCCAAGCGGCCTATTCTTAGAGTGGACTGTTTTTTGCATTCGTTCTCAAGTTATATCAAACTATCAAAGTGTTGTTTTCTGCCTTTCACGAGCACATTTTGACTTGTTGTTGAATAATCCTATAATGTAACTCTAAATGACAATCAGAGCAACTTGAATTGCGTGTGTGCAGCCTTTTGCTCAAAAGTGATCAACGTTTCGTTTTCGGAGTCTCTTTTGACAATCTCTTCGAGAGCTGTTTTCAGTCATTAACAGAGCTGTTCTGAAAGTGTCCAAGCGGCCTGTTCTTAGAGTGGACTGTTTTTTGCATTCGTTCTCAAGTTATATCAAACTATCAAAGTGTTGTTTTCTGCCTTTCACGAGCACATTTTGACTTGTTGTTGAATAATCCTATAATGTTACTCTAAATGACAATCAGAGCAACTTGAATTGCGTGTGTGCAGCCTTTTGCTCAAAAGTAATCAACGTTTCGTTTTCAGAGTCTCTTTTGACAATCTCTTCGAGAGCTGTTTTCAGTCATTAACAGAGCTGTTCTGAAAGTGTCCAAGCGGCCTGTTCTGAGAGTGGACTGTTTTTGCATTCGTTCTCAAGTTCTATCAGTGTTGTTTTCTGCTTTTCTGGAGCACATTTTGACTTGTTGCTGAATGCTCCTATAATGTAACTCTAAATGACAATCAGAGCAACTTGAATTGCGTGTGTGCAGCCTTTTGCTCAAAAGTGATCAACGTTTCGTTTTCGGAGTCTCTTTTGACAATCTCTTCGAGAGCTGTTTTCAGTCATTAACAGAGCTGTTCTGAAAGTGTCCAAGCGGCCTGTTCTTAGAGTGGACTGTTTTTTGCATTCGTTCTCAAGTTATATCAAACTATCAAAGTGTTGTTTTCTGCCTTTCACGAGCACATTTTGACTTGTTGTTGAATAATCCTATAATGTTACTCTAAATGACAATCAGAGCAACTTGAATTGCGTGTGTGCAGCCTTTTGCTCAAAAGTAATCAACGTTTCGTTTTCAGAGTCTCTTTTGACAATCTCTTCGAGAGCTGTTTTCAGTCATTAACAGAGCTGTTCTGAAAGTGTCCAAGCGGCCTGTTCTTAGAGTGGACTGTTTTTTGCATTCGTTCTCAAGTTATATCAAACTATCAAAGTGTTGTTTTCTGCCTTTCACGAGCACATTTTGACTTGTTGTTGAATAATCCTATAATGTTACTCTAAATGACAATCAGAGCAACTTGAATTGCGTGTGTGCAGCCTTTTGCTCAAAAGTAATCAACGTTTCGTTTTCAGAGTCTCTTTTGACAATCTCTTCGAGAGCTGTTTTCAGTCATTAACAGAGCTGTTCTGAAAGTGTCCAAGCGGCCTGTTCTGAGAGTGGACTGTTTTTGCATTCGTTCTCAAGTTCTATCAGTGTTGTTTTCTGCTTTTCTGGAGCACATTTTGACTTGTTGCTGAATGCTCCTATAATGTAACTCTAAATGACAATCAGAGCAACTTGAATTACGTGTGTGCAGCCTTTTGCTCAAAAGTGATCAACGTTTCGTTTTCGGAGTCTCTTTTGACAATCTCTTCGAGAGCTGTTTTCAGTCATTAACAGAGCTGTTCTGAAAGTGTCCAAGCGGCCTGTTCTTAGAGTGGACTGTTTTTTGCATTCGTTCTCAAGTTATATCAAACTATCAAAGTGTTGTTTTCTGCCTTTCACGAGCACATTTTGACTTGTTGTTGAATAATCCTATAATGTAACTCTAAATGACAATCAGAGCAACTTGAATTGCGTGTGTGCAGCCTTTTGCTCAAAAGTGATCAACGTTTCGCTTTCGGAGTCTCTTTTGACAATCTCTTCGAGAGCTGTTTTCAGTCATTAACAGAGCTGTTCTGAAAGTGTCCAAGCGGCCTGTTCTTAGAGTGGACTGTTTTTTGCATTCGTTCTCAAGTTATATCAAACTATCAAAGTGTTGTTTTCTGCCTTTCACGAGCACATTTTGACTTGTTGTTGAATAATCCTATAATGTTACTCTAAATGACAATCAGAGCAACTTGAATTGCGTGTGTGCAGCCTTTTGCTCAAAAGTAATCAACGTTTCGTTTTCAGAGTCTCTTTTGACAATCTCTTCGAGAGCTGTTTTCAGTCATTAACAGAGCTGTTCTGAAAGTGTCCAAGCGGCCTGTTCTGAGAGTGGACTGTTTTTGCATTCGTTCTCAAGTTCTATCAGTGTTGTTTTCTGCTTTTCTGGAGCACATTTTGACTTGTTGCTGAATGCTCCTATAATGTAACTCTAAATGACAATCAGAGCAACTTGAATTACGTGTGTGCAGCCTTTTGCTCAAAAGTGATCAACGTTTCGTTTTCGGAGTCTCTTTTGACAATCTCTTCGAGAGCTGTTTTCAGTCATTAACAGAGCTGTTCTGAAAGTGTCCAAGCGGCCTGTTCTTAGAGTGGACTGTTTTTTGCATTCGTTCTCAAGTTATATCAAACTATCAAAGTGTTGTTTTCTGCCTTTCACGAGCACATTTTGACTTGTTGTTGAATAATCCTATAATGTAACTCTAAATGACAATCAGAGCAACTTGAATTGCGTGTGTGCAGCCTTTTGCTCAAAAGTGATCAACGTTTCGCTTTCGGAGTCTCTTTTGACAATCTCTTCGAGAGCTGTTTTCAGTCATTAACAGAGCTGTTCTGAAAGTGTCCAAGCGGCCTGTTCTTAGAGTGGACTGTTTTTTGCATTCGTTCTCAAGTTATATCAAACTATCAAAGTGTTGTTTTCTGCCTTTCACGAGCACATTTTGACTTGTTGTTGAATAATCCTATAATGTAACTCTAAATGACAATCAGAGCAACTTGAATTGCGTGTGTGCAGCCTTTTGCTCAAAAGTGATCAACGTTTCGCTTTCGGAGTCTCTTTTGACAATCTCTTCGAGAGCTGTTTTCAGTCATTAACAGAGCTGTTCTGAAAGTGTCCAAGCGGCCTGTTCTTAGAGTGGACTGTTTTTTGCATTCGTTCTCAAGTTATATCAAACTATCAAAGTGTTGTTTTCTGCCTTTCACGAGCACATTTTGACTTGTTGTTGAATAATCCTATAATGTAACTCTAAATGACAATCAGAGCAACTTGAATTGCGTGTGTGCAGCCTTTTGCTCAAAAGTGATCAACGTTTCGTTTTCGGAGTCTCTTTTGACAATCTCTTCGAGAGCTGTTTTCAGTCATTAACAGAGCTGTTCTGAAAGTGTCCAAGCGGCCTGTTCTTAGAGTGGACTGTTTTTTGCATTCGTTCTCAAGTTATATCAAACTATCAAAGTGTTGTTTTCTGCCTTTCACGAGCACATTTTGACTTGTTGTTGAATAATCCTATAATGTAACTCTAAATGACAATCAGAGCAACTTGAATTGCGTGTGTGCAGCCTTTTGCTGAAAAGTGATCAACGTTTCGTTTTCGGGGTCTCTTTTGACAATCTCTTCGAGAGCTGTTTTCAGTCATTAACAGAGCTGTTCTGAAAGTGTCCAAGCGGCCTGTTCTTAGAGTGGACTGTTTTTTGCATTCGTTCTCAAGTTATATCAAACTATCAAAGTGTTGTTTTCTGCCTTTCACGAGCACATTTTGACTTGTTGTTGAATAATCCTATAATGTAACTCTAAATGACAATCAGAGCAACTTGAATTGCGTGTGTGCAGCCTTTTGCTCAAAAGTGATCAACGTTTCGTTTTCAGAGTCTCTTTTGACAATCTCTTCGAGAGCTGTTTTCAGTCATTAACAGAGCTGTTCTGAAAGTGTCCAAGCGGCCAGTTCTTAGAGTGGACTGTTTTTTGCATTCGTTCTCAAGTTATATCAAACTATCAAAGTGTTGTTTTCTGCCTTTCACAAGCACATTTTGACTTGTTGTTGAATAATCCTATAATGTAACTCTAAATGACAATCAGAGCAACTTGAATTGCGTGTGTGCAGCCTTTTGCTCAAAAGTGATCAACGTTTCGTTTTCAGAGTCTCTTTTGACAATCTCTTCGAGAGCTGTTTTCAGTCATTAACAGAGCTATTCTGAAAGTGTCCAAGCGGCCTGTTCTTAGAGTGGACTGTTTTTTGCATTCGTTCTCAAGTTATATCAAACTATCAAAGTGTTGTTTTCTGCCTTTCACGAGCACATTTTGACTTGTTGTTGAATAATCCTATAATGTAACTCTAAATGACAATCAGAGCAACTTGAATTGCGTGTGTGCAGCCTTTTGCTCAAAAGTGATCAACGTTTCGTTTTCGGAGTCTCTTTTGACAATCTCTTCGAGAGCTGTTTTCAGTCATTAACAGAGCTGTTCTGAAAGTGTCCAAGCGGCCTGTTCTTAGAGTGGACTGTGTTTTTTGCATTCGTTCTCAAGTTATATCAAACTATCAAAGTGTTGTTTTCTGCCTTTCACGAGCACATTTTGACTTGTTGTTGAATAATCCTATAATGTAACTCTAAATGACAATCAGAGCAACTTGAATTGCGTGTGTGCAGCCTTTTGCTCAAAAGTGATCAACGTTTCGTTTTCAGAGTCTCTTTTGACAATCTCTTCGAGAGCTGTTTTCAGTCATTAACAGAGCTGTTCTGAAAGTGTCCAAGCGGCCTGTTCTTAGAGTGGACTGTTTTTTGCATTCGTTCTCAAGTTATATCAAACTATCAAAGTGTTGTTTTCTGCCTTTCACGAGCACATTTTGACTTGTTGTTGAATAATCCTATAATGTAACTCTTAATGGACAATCAGAGCAACTTGAATTGCGTGTGTGCAGCCTTTTGCTCAAAAGTGATCAACGTTTCGTTTTCAGAGTCTCTTTTGACAATCTCTTCGAGAGCTGTTTTCAGTCATTAACAGAGCTGTTCTGAAAGTGTCCAAGCGGCCTGTTCTTAGAGTGGACTGTTTTTTGCATTCGTTCTCAAGTTATATCAAACTATCAAAGTGTTGTTTTCTGCCTTTCACGAGCACATTTTGACTTGTTGTTGAATAATCCTATAATGTAACTCTAAATGGACAATCAGAGCAACTTGAATTGCGTGTGTGCAGCCTTTTGCTCAAAAGTGATCAACGTTTCGTTTTCAGAGTCTCTTTTGACAATCTCTTCGAGAGCTGTTTTCAGTCATTAACAGAGCTGTTCTGAAAGTGTCCAAGCGGCCTGTTCTTAGAGTGGAGTGTTTTTTGCATTCGTTCTCAAGTTATATCAAACTATCAAAGTGTTGTTTTCTGCCTTTCACGAGCACATTTTGACTTGTTGTTGAATAATCCTATAATGTAACTCTAAATGACAATCAGAGCAACTTGAATTGCGTGTGTGCAGCCTTTTGCTCAAAAGTGATCAACGTTTCGTTTTCAGAGTCTCTTTTGACAATCTCTTCGAGAGCTGTTTTCAGTCATTAACAGAGCTGTTCTGAAAGTGTCCAAGCGGCCTGTTCTTAGAGTGGACTGTTTTTTGCATTCGTTCTCAAGTTATATCAAACTATCAAAGTGTTGTTTTCTGCCTTTCACGAGCACATTTTGACTTGTTGTTGAATAATCCTATAATGTAACTCTAAATGACAATCAGAGCAACTTGAATTGCGTGTGTGCAGCCTTTTGCTCAAAAGTGATCAACGTTTCGTTTTCAGAGTCTCTTTTGACAATCTCTTCGAGAGCTGTTTTCAGTCATTAACAGAGCTGTTCTGAAAGTGTCCAAGCGGCCAGTTCTTAGAGTGGACTGTTTTTTGCATTCGTTCTCAAGTTATATCAAACTATCAAAGTGTTGTTTTCTGCCTTTCACGAGCACATTTTGACTTGTTGTTGAATAATCCTATAATGTAACTCTAAATGACAATCAGAGCAACTTGAATTGCGTGTGTGCAGCCTTTTGCTCAAAAGTGATCAACGTTTCGTTTTCAGAGTCTCTTTTGACAATCTCTTCGAGAGCTGTTTTCAGTCATTAACAGAGCTGTTCTGAAAGTGTCCAAGCGGCCTGTTCTTAGAGTGGACTGTTTTTTGCATTCGTTCTCAAGTTATATCAAACTATCAAAGTGTTGTTTTCTGCCTTTCACGAGCACATTTTGACTTGTTGTTGAATAATCCTATAATGTAACTCTAAATGACAATCAGAGCAACTTGAATTGCGTGTGTGCAGCCTTTTGCTCAAAAGTGATCAACGTTTCGTTTTCGGAGTCTCTTTTGACAATCTCTTCGAGAGCTGTTTTCAGTCATTAACAGAGCTGTTCTGAAAGTGTCCAAGCGGCCTGTTCTTAGAGTGGACTGTGTTTTTTGCATTCGTTCTCAAGTTCTATCAGTGTTGTTTTCTGCTTTTCTGGAGCACATTTTGACTTGTTGCTGAATGCTCCTATAATGTAACTCTAAATGACAATCAGAGCAACTTGAATTGCGTGTGTGCAGCCTTTTGCTCAAAAGTGATCAACGTTTCGTTTTCGGAGTCTCTTTTGACAATCTCTTCGAGAGCTGTTTTCAGTCATTAACAGAGCTGTTCTGAAAGTGTCCAAGCGGCCTGTTCTTAGAGTGGACTGTTTTTTGCATTCGTTCTCAAGTTATATCAAACTATCAAAGTGTTGTTTTCTGCCTTTCACGAGCACATTTTGACTTGTTGTTGAATAATCCTATAATGTAACTCTAAATGACAATCAGAGCAACTTGAATTGCGTGTGTGCAGCCTTTTGCTCAAAAGTGATCAACGTTTCGTTTTCAGAGTCTCTTTTGACAATCTCTTCGAGAGCTGTTTTCAGTCATTAACAGAGCTGTTCTGAAAGTGTCCAAGCGGCCTGTTCTTAGAGTGGACTGTTTTTTGCATTCGTTCTCAAGTTATATCAAACTATCAAAGTGTTGTTTTCTGCCTTTCACGAGCACATTTTGACTTGTTGTTGAATAATCCTATAATGTAACTCTAAATGACAATCAGAGCAACTTGAATTGCGTGTGTGCAGCCTTTTGCTCAAAAGTGATCAACGTTTCGTTTTCAGAGTCTCTTTTGACAATCTCTTCGAGAGCTGTTTTCAGTCATTAACAGAGCTGTTCTGAAAGTGTCCAAGCGGCCTGTTCTTAGAGTGGACTGTTTTTTGCATTCGTTCTCAAGTTATATCAAACTATCAAAGTGTTGTTTTCTGCCTTTCACGAGCACATTTTGACTTGTTGTTGAATAATCCTATAATGTAACTCTAAATGGACAATCAGAGCAACTTGAATTGCGTGTGTGCAGCCTTTTGCTCAAAAGTGATCAACGTTTCGTTTTCAGAGTCTCTTTTGACAATCTCTTCGAGAGCTGTTTTCAGTCATTAACAGAGCTGTTCTGAAAGTGTCCAAGCGGCCTGTTCTTAGAGTGGAGTGTTTTTTGCATTCGTTCTCAAGTTATATCAAACTATCAAAGTGTTGTTTTCTGCCTTTCACGAGCACATTTTGACTTGTTGTTGAATAATCCTATAATGTAACTCTAAATGACAATCAGAGCAACTTGAATTGCGTGTGTGCAGCCTTTTGCTCAAAAGTGATCAACGTTTCGTTTTCAGAGTCTCTTTTGACAATCTCTTCGAGAGCTGTTTTCAGTCATTAACAGAGCTGTTCTGAAAGTGTCCAAGCGGCCTGTTCTGAGAGTGGACTGTTTTTTGCATTCGTTCTCAAGTTCTATCAGTGTTGTTTTCTGCTTTTCTGGAGCACATTTTGACTTGTTGCTGAATGCTCCTATAATGTAACTCTAAATGACAATCAGAGCAACTTGAATTGCGTGTGTGCAGCCTTTTGCTCAAAAGTGATCAACGTTTCGTTTTCGGAGTCTCTTTTGACAATCTCTTCGAGAGCTGTTTTCAGTCATTAACAGAGCTGTTCTGAAAGTGTCCAAGCGGCCTGTTCTTAGAGTGGACTGTTTTTTGCATTCGTTCTCAAGTTATATCAAACTATCAAAGTGTTGTTTTCTGCCTTTCACGAGCACATTTTGACTTGTTGTTGAATAATCCTATAATGTAACTCTAAATGACAATCAGAGCAACTTGAATTGCGTGTGTGCAGCCTTTTGCTCAAAAGTGATCAACGTTTCGTTTTCAGAGTCTCTTTTGACAATCTCTTCGAGAGCTGTTTTCAGTCATTAACAGAGCTGTTCTGAAAGTGTCCAAGCGGCCTGTTCTTAGAGTGGACTGTTTTTTGCATTCGTTCTCAAGTTATATCAAACTATCAAAGTGTTGTTTTCTGCCTTTCACGAGCACATTTTGACTTGTTGTTGAATAATCCTATAATGTTACTCTAAATGACAATCAGAGCAACTTGAATTGCGTGTGTGCAGCCTTTTGCTCAAAAGTAATCAACGTTTCGTTTTCAGAGTCTCTTTTGACAATCTCTTCGAGAGCTGTTTTCAGTCATTAACAGAGCTGTTCTGAAAGTGTCCAAGCGGCCTGTTCTTAGAGTGGACTGTTTTTTGCATTCGTTCTCAAGTTATATCAAACTATGAAAGTGTTGTTTTCTGCCTTTCACGAGCACATTTTGACTTGTTGTTGAATAATCCTATAATGTAACTCTAAATGACAATCAGAGCAACTTGAATTGCGTGTGTGCAGCCTTTTGCTCAAAAGTGATCAACGTTTCGTTTTCAGAGTCTCTTTTGACAATCTCTTCGAGAGCTGTTTTCAGTCATTAACAGAGCTGTTCTGAAAGTGTCCAAGCAGCCTGTTCTGAGAGTGGACTGTTTTTTGCATTCGTTCTCAAGTTCTATCAGTGTTGTTTTCTGCTTTTCTGGAGCACATTTGGACTTGTTGCTGAATGCTCCTATAATGTAACTCTAAATGACAATCAGAGCAGCTTGAATTGCGTGTGTGCAGCCTTTTGCTCAAAAGTGATCAACGTTTCGTTTTCGGAGTCTCTTTTGACAATCTCTTCGAGAGCTGTTTTCAGTCATTAACAGAGCTGTTCTGAAAGTGTCCAAGCGGCCTGTTCTTAGAGTGGACTGTTTTTTGCATTCGTTCTCAAGTTATATCAAACTATCAAAGTGTTGTTTTCTGCCTTTCACGAGCACATTTTGACTTGTTGTTGAATAATCCTATAATGTAACTCTAAATGACAATCAGAGCAACTTGAATTGCGTGTGTGCAGCCTTTTGCTCAAAAGTGATCAACGTTTCGTTTTCAGAGTCTCTTTTGACAATCTCTTCGAGAGCTGTTTTCAGTCATTAACAGAGCTGTTCTGAAAGTGTCCAAGCGGCCTGTTCTTAGAGTGGACTGTTTTTTGCATTCGTTCTCAAGTTCTATCAGTGTTGTTTTCTCCTTTTCTGGAGCACATTTTGACTTGTTGCTGAATGCTCCTATAATGTAACTCTAAATGACAATCAGAGCAACTTGAATTGCGTGTGTGCAGCCTTTTGCTCAAAAGTGATCAACGTTTCGTTTTCGGAGTCTCTTTTGACAATCTCTTCGAGAGCTGTTTTCAGTCATTAACAGAGCTGTTCTGAAAGTGTCCAAGCGGCCTGTTCTTAGAGTGGACTGTTTTTTGCATTCGTTCTCAAGTTATATCAAACTATCAAAGTGTTGTTTTCTGCCTTTCACGAGCACATTTTGACTTGTTGTTGAATAATCCTATAATGTAACTCTAAATGACAATCAGAGCAACTTGAATTGCGTGTGTGCAGCCTTTTGCTCAAAAGTGATCAACGTTTCGTTTTCAGAGTCTCTTTTGACAATCTCTTCGAGAGCTGTTTTCAGTCATTAACAGAGCTGTTCTGAAAGTGTCCAAGCGGCCTGTTCTTAGAGTGGACTGTTTTTTGCATTCGTTCTCAAGTTATATCAAACTATCAAAGTGTTGTTTTCTGCCTTTCACGAGCACATTTTGACTTGTTGTTGAATAATCCTATAATGTAACTCTAAATGGACAATCAGAGCAACTTGAATTGCGTGTGTGCAGCCTTTTGCTCAAAAGTGATCAACGTTTCGTTTTCAGAGTCTCTTTTGACAATCTCTTCGAGAGCTGTTTTCAGTCATTAACAGAGCTGTTCTGAAAGTGTCCAAGCGGCCTGTTCTTAGAGTGGAGTGTTTTTTGCATTCGTTCTCAAGTTATATCAAACTATCAAAGTGTTGTTTTCTGCCTTTCACGAGCACATTTTGACTTGTTGTTGAATAATCCTATAATGTAACTCTAAATGACAATCAGAGCAACTTGAATTGCGTGTGTGCAGCCTTTTGCTCAAAAGTGATCAACGTTTCGTTTTCAGAGTCTCTTTTGACAATCTCTTCGAGAGCTGTTTTCAGTCATTAACAGAGCTGTTCTGAAAGTGTCCAAGCGGCCTGTTCTTAGAGTGGACTGTTTTTTGCATTCGTTCTCAAGTTATATCAAACTATCAAAGTGTTGTTTTCTGCCTTTCACGAGCACATTTTGACTTGTTGTTGAATAATCCTATAATGTAACTCTAAATGGACAATCAGAGCAACTTGAATTGCGTGTGTGCAGCCTTTTGCTCAAAAGTGATCAACGTTTCGTTTTCAGAGTCTCTTTTGACAATCTCTTCGAGAGCTGTTTTCAGTCATTAACAGAGCTGTTCTGAAAGTGTCCAAGCGGCCTGTTCTTAGAGTGGAGTGTTTTTTGCATTCGTTCTCAAGTTATATCAAACTATCAAAGTGTTGTTTTCTGCCTTTCACGAGCACATTTTGACTTGTTGTTGAATAATCCTATAATGTAACTCTAAATGACAATCAGAGCAACTTGAATTGCGTGTGTGCAGCCTTTTGCTCAAAAGTGATCAACGTTTCGTTTTCAGAGTCTCTTTTGACAATCTCTTCGAGAGCTGTTTTCAGTCATTAACAGAGCTGTTCTGAAAGTGTCCAAGCGGCCTGTTCTTAGAGTGGACTGTTTTTTGCATTCGTTCTCAAGTTATATCAAACTATCAAAGTGTTGTTTTCTGCCTTTCACGAGCACATTTTGACTTGTTGTTGAATAATCCTATAATGTAACTCTAAATGACAATCAGAGCAACTTGAATTGCGTGTGTGCAGCCTTTTGCTCAAAAGTGATCAACGTTTCGTTTTCAGAGTCTCTTTTGACAATCTCTTCGAGAGCTGTTTTCAGTCATTAACAGAGCTGTTCTGAAAGTGTCCAAGCGGCCTGTTCTTAGAGTGGACTGTTTTTTGCATTCGTTCTCAAGTTCTATCAGTGTTGTTTTCTGCTTTTCTGGAGCACATTTTGACTTGTTGCTGAATGCTCCTATAATGTAACTCTAAATGACAATCAGAGCAACTTGAATTGCGTGTGTGCAGCCTTTTGCTCAAAAGTGATCAACGTTTCGTTTTCGGAGTCTCTTTTGACAATCTCTTCGAGAGCTGTTTTCAGTCATTAACAGAGCTGTTCTGAAAGTGTCCAAGCGGCCTGTTCTTAGAGTGGACTGTTTTTTGCATTCGTTCTCAAGTTATATCAAACTATCAAAGTGTTGTTTTCTGCCTTTCACGAGCACATTTTGACTTGTTGTTGAATAATCCTATAATGTAACTCTAAATGGACAATCAGAGCAACTTGAATTGCGTGTGTGCAGCCTTTTGCTCAAAAGTGATCAACGTTTCGTTTTCAGAGTCTCTTTTGACAATCTCTTCGAGAGCTGTTTTCAGTCATTAACAGAGCTGTTCTGAAAGTGTCCAAGCGGCCTGTTCTTAGAGTGGAGTGTTTTTTGCATTCGTTCTCAAGTTATATCAAACTATCAAAGTGTTGTTTTCTGCCTTTCACGAGCACATTTTGACTTGTTGTTGAATAATCCTATAATGTAACTCTAAATGACAATCAGAGCAACTTGAATTGCGTGTGTGCAGCCTTTTGCTCAAAAGTGATCAACGTTTCGTTTTCAGAGTCTCTTTTGACAATCTCTTCGAGAGCTGTTTTCAGTCATTAACAGAGCTGTTCTGAAAGTGTCCAAGCGGCCTGTTCTTAGAGTGGACTGTTTTTTGCATTCGTTCTCAAGTTCTATCAGTGTTGTTTTCTGCTTTTCTGGAGCACATTTTGACTTGTTGCTGAATGCTCCTATAATGTAACTCTAAATGACAATCAGAGCAACTTGAATTGCGTGTGTGCAGCCTTTTGCTCAAAAGTGATCAACGTTTCGTTTTCGGAGTCTCTTTTGACAATCTCTTCGAGAGCTGTTTTCAGTCATTAACAGAGCTGTTCTGAAAGTGTCCAAGCGGCCTGTTCTTAGAGTGGACTGTTTTTTGCATTCGTTCTCAAGTTATATCAAACTATCAAAGTGTTGTTTTCTGCCTTTCACGAGCACATTTTGACTTGTTGTTGAATAATCCTATAATGTAACTCTAAATGGACAATCAGAGCAACTTGAATTGCGTGTGTGCAGCCTTTTGCTCAAAAGTGATCAACGTTTCGTTTTCAGAGTCTCTTTTGACAATCTCTTCGAGAGCTGTTTTCAGTCATTAACAGAGCTGTTCTGAAAGTGTCCAAGCGGCCTGTTCTTAGAGTGGAGTGTTTTTTGCATTCGTTCTCAAGTTATATCAAACTTTCAAAGTGTTGTTTTCTGCCTTTCACGAGCACATTTTGACTTGTTGTTGAATAATCCTATAATGTAACTCTAAATGACAATCAGAGCAACTTGAATTGCGTGTGTGCAGCCTTTTGCTCAAAAGTGATCAACGTTTCGTTTTCAGAGTCTCTTTTGACAATCTCTTCGAGAGCTGTTTTCAGTCATTAACAGAGCTGTTCTGAAAGTGTCCAAGCGGCCTGTTCTTAGAGTGGACTGTTTTTTGCATTCGTTCTCAAGTTCTATCAGTGTTGTTTTCTGCTTTTCTGGAGCACATTTTGACTTGTTGCTGAATGCTCCTATAATGTAACTCTAAATGACAATCAGAGCAACTTGAATTGCGTGTGTGCAGCCTTTTGCTCAAAAGTGATCAACGTTTCGTTTTCGGAGTCTCTTTTGACAATCTCTTCGAGAGCTGTTTTCAGTCATTAACAGAGCTGTTCTGAAAGTGTCCAAGCGGCCTGTTCTTAGAGTGGACTGTTTTTTGCATTCGTTCTCAAGTTATATCAAACTATCAAAGTGTTGTTTTCTGCCTTTCACGAGCACATTTTGACTTGTTGTTGAATAATCCTATAATGTAACTCTAAATGACAATCAGAGCAACTTGAATTGCGTGTGTGCAGCCTTTTGCTCAAAAGTGATCAACGTTTCGTTTTCAGAGTCTCTTTTGACAATCTCTTCGAGAGCTGTTTTCAGTCATTAACAGAGCTGTTCTGAAAGTGTCCAAGCGGCCTGTTCTTAGAGTGGACTGTTTTTTGCATTCGTTCTCAAGTTCTATCAGTGTTGTTTTCTGCTTTTCTGGAGCACATTTTGACTTGTTGCTGAATGCTCCTATAATGTAACTCTAAATGACAATCAGAGCAACTTGAATTGCGTGTGTGCAGCCTTTTGCTCAAAAGTGATCAACGTTTCGTTTTCGGAGTCTCTTTTGACAATCTCTTCGAGAGCTGTTTTCAGTCATTAACAGAGCTGTTCTGAAAGTGTCCAAGCGGCCTGTTCTTAGAGTGGACTGTTTTTTGCATTCGTTCTCAAGTTATATCAAACTATCAAAGTGTTGTTTTCTGCCTTTCACGAGCACATTTTGACTTGTTGTTGAATAATCCTATAATGTAACTCTAAATGGACAATCAGAGCAACTTGAATTGCGTGTGTGCAGCCTTTTGCTCAAAAGTGATCAACGTTTCGTTTTCAGAGTCTCTTTTGACAATCTCTTCGAGAGCTGTTTTCAGTCATTAACAGAGCTGTTCTGAAAGTGTCCAAGCGGCCTGTTCTTAGAGTGGAGTGTTTTTTGCATTCGTTCTCAAGTTATATCAAACTTTCAAAGTGTTGTTTTCTGCCTTTCACGAGCACATTTTGACTTGTTGTTGAATAATCCTATAATGTAACTCTAAATGACAATCAGAGCAACTTGAATTGCGTGTGTGCAGCCTTTTGCTCAAAAGTGATCAACGTTTCGTTTTCAGAGTCTCTTTTGACAATCTCTTCGAGAGCTGTTTTCAGTCATTAACAGAGCTGTTCTGAAAGTGTCCAAGCGGCCTGTTCTTAGAGTGGACTGTTTTTTGCATTCGTTCTCAAGTTCTATCAGTGTTGTTTTCTGCTTTTCTGGAGCACATTTTGACTTGTTGCTGAATGCTCCTATAATGTAACTCTAAATGACAATCAGAGCAACTTGAATTGCGTGTGTGCAGCCTTTTGCTCAAAAGTGATCAACGTTTCGTTTTCGGAGTCTCTTTTGACAATCTCTTCGAGAGCTGTTTTCAGTCATTAACAGAGCTGTTCTGAAAGTGTCCAAGCGGCCTGTTCTTAGAGTGGACTGTTTTTTGCATTCGTTCTCAAGTTATATCAAACTATCAAAGTGTTGTTTTCTGCCTTTCACGAGCACATTTTGACTTGTTGTTGAATAATCCTATAATGTAACTCTAAATGACAATCAGAGCAACTTGAATTGCGTGTGTGCAGCCTTTTGCTCAAAAGTGATCAACGTTTCGTTTTCAGAGTCTCTTTTGACAATCTCTTCGAGAGCTGTTTTCAGTCATTAACAGAGCTGTTCTGAAAGTGTCCAAGCGGCCTGTTCTTAGAGTGGACTGTTTTTTGCATTCGTTCTCAAGTTCTATCAGTGTTGTTTTCTGCTTTTCTGGAGCACATTTTGACTTGTTGCTGAATGCTCCTATAATGTAACTCTAAATGACAATCAGAGCAACTTGAATTGCGTGTGTGCAGCCTTTTGCTCAAAAGTGATCAACGTTTCGTTTTCGGAGTCTCTTTTGACAATCTCTTCGAGAGCTGTTTTCAGTCATTAACAGAGCTGTTCTGAAAGTGTCCAAGCGGCCTGTTCTTAGAGTGGACTGTTTTTTGCATTCGTTCTCAAGTTATATCAAACTATCAAAGTGTTGTTTTCTGCCTTTCACGAGCACATTTTGACTTGTTGTTGAATAATCCTATAATGTAACTCTAAATGACAATCAGAGCAACTTGAATTGCGTGTGTGCAGCCTTTTGCTCAAAAGTGATCAACGTTTCGTTTTCGGAGTCTCTTTTGACAATCTCTTCGAGAGCTGTTTTCAGTCATTAACAGAGCTGTTCTGAAAGTGTCCAAGCGGCCTGTTCTTAGAGTGGACTGTTTTTTGCATTCGTTCTCAAGTTATATCAAACTATCAAAGTGTTGTTTTCTGCCTTTCACGAGCACATTTTGACTTGTTGTTGAATAATCCTATAATGTAACTCTAAATGACAATCAGAGCAACTTGAATTGCGTGTGTGCAGCCTTTTGCTCAAAAGTAATCAACGTTTCGTTTTCAGAGTCTCTTTTGACAATCTCTTCGAGAGCTGTTTTCAGTCATTAACAGAGCTGTTCTGAAAGTGTCCAAGCGGCCTGTTCTTAGAGTGGACTGTGTTTTTTGCATTCGTTCTCAAGTTATATCAAACTATCAAAGTGTTGTTTTCTGCCTTTCTCGAGCACATTTTGACTTGTTGTTGAATGCTCCTATAATGTAACTCTAAATGACAATCAGAGCAACTTGAATTGCGTGTGTGCATCCTTTTGCTCAAAAGTGATCAACGTTTCGTTTTCGGAGTCTCTTTTGACAATCTCTTCGAGAGCTGTTTTCAGTCATTAACAGAGCTGTTCTGAAAGTGTCCAAGCGGCCTGTTCTTAGAGTGGACTGTTTTTTGCATTCGTTCTCAAGTTCTATCAGTGTTGTTTTCTGCTTTTCTGGAGCACATTTTGACTTGTTGCTGAATGCTCCTATAATGTAACTCTAAATGACAATCAGAGCAACTTGAATTGCGTGTGTGCAGCCTTTTGCTCAAAAGTGATCAACGTTTCGTTTTCGGAGTCTCTTTTGACAATCTCTTCGAGAGCTGTTTTCAGTCATTAACAGAGCTGTTCTGAAAGTGTCCAAGCGGCCTGTTCTTAGAGTGGACTGTTTTTTGCATTCGTTCTCAAGTTATATCAAACTATCAAAGTGTTGTTTTCTGCCTTTCACGAGCACATTTTGACTTGTTGTTGAATAATCCTATAATGTAACTCTAAATGACAATCAGAGCAACTTGAATTGCGTGTGTGCAGCCTTTTGCTCAAAAGTGATCAACGTTTCGTTTTCAGAGTCTCTTTTGACAATCTCTTCGAGAGCTGTTTTCAGTCATTAACAGAGCTGTTCTGAAAGTGTCCAAGCGGCCTGTTCTTAGAGTGGACTGTTTTTTGCATTCGTTCTCAAGTTCTATCAGTGTTGTTTTCTGCTTTTCTGGAGCACATTTTGACTTGTTGCTGAATGCTCCTATAATGTAACTCTAAATGACAATCAGAGCAACTTGAATTGCGTGTGTGCAGCCTTTTGCTCAAAAGTGATCAACGTTTCGTTTTCGGAGTCTCTTTTGACAATCTCTTCGAGAGCTGTTTTCAGTCATTAACAGAGCTGTTCTGAAAGTGTCCAAGCGGCCTGTTCTTAGAGTGGACTGTTTTTTGCATTCGTTCTCAAGTTATATCAAACTATCAAAGTGTTGTTTTCTGCCTTTCACGAGCACATTTTGACTTGTTGTTGAATAATCCTATAATGTAACTCTAAATGACAATCAGAGCAACTTGAATTGCGTGTGTGCAGCCTTTTGCTCAAAAGTGATCAACGTTTCGTTTTCGGAGTCTCTTTTGACAATCTCTTCGAGAGCTGTTTTCAGTCATTAACAGAGCTGTTCTGACAGTGTCCAAGCGGCCTGTTCTTAGAGTGGACTGTTTTTTGCATTCGTTCTCAAGTTATATCAAACTATCAAAGTGTTGTTTTCTGCCTTTCACGAGCACATTTTGACTTGTTGTTGAATAATCCTATAATGTAACTCTAAATGACAATCAGAGCAACTTGAATTGCGTGTGTGCAGCCTTTTGCTCAAAAGTAATCAACGTTTCGTTTTCAGAGTCTCTTTTGACAATCTCTTCGAGAGCTGTTTTCAGTCATTAACAGAGCTGTTCTGAAAGTGTCCAAGCGGCCTGTTCTTAGAGTGGACTGTGTTTTTTGCATTCGTTCTCAAGTTATATCAAACTATCAAAGTGTTGTTTTCTGCCTTTCTCGAGCACATTTTGACTTGTTGTTGAATGCTCCTATAATGTAACTCTAAATGACAATCAGAGCAACTTGAATTGCGTGTGTGCATCCTTTTGCTCAAAAGTGATCAACGTTTCGTTTTCGGAGTCTCTTTTGACAATCTCTTCGAGAGCTGTTTTCAGTCATTAACAGAGCTGTTCTGAAAGTGTCCAAGCGGCCTGTTCTTAGAGTGGACTGTTTTTTGCATTCGTTCTCAAGTTCTATCAGTGTTGTTTTCTGCTTTTCTGGAGCACATTTTGACTTGTTGCTGAATGCTCCTATAATGTAACTCTAAATGACAATCAGAGCAACTTGAATTGCGTGTGTGCAGCCTTTTGCTCAAAAGTGATCAACGTTTCGTTTTCGGAGTCTCTTTTGACAATCTCTTCGAGAGCTGTTTTCAGTCATTAACAGAGCTGTTCTGAAAGTGTCCAAGCGGCCTGTTCTTAGAGTGGACTGTTTTTTGCATTCGTTCTCAAGTTATATCAAACTATCAAAGTGTTGTTTTCTGCCTTTCACGAGCACATTTTGACTTGTTGTTGAATAATCCTATAATGTAACTCTAAATGACAATCAGAGCAACTTGAATTGCGTGTGTGCAGCCTTTTGCTCAAAAGTGATCAACGTTTCGTTTTCAGAGTCTCTTTTGACAATCTCTTCGAGAGCTGTTTTCAGTCATTAACAGAGCTGTTCTGAAAGTGTCCAAGCGGCCTGTTCTTAGAGTGGACTGTTTTTTGCATTCGTTCTCAAGTTCTATCAGTGTTGTTTTCTGCTTTTCTGGAGCACATTTTGACTTGTTGCTGAATGCTCCTATAATGTAACTCTAAATGACAATCAGAGCAACTTGAATTGCGTGTGTGCAGCCTTTTGCTCAAAAGTGATCAACGTTTCGTTTTCGGAGTCTCTTTTGACAATCTCTTCGAGAGCTGTTTTCAGTCATTAACAGAGCTGTTCTGAAAGTGTCCAAGCGGCCTGTTCTTAGAGTGGACTGTTTTTTGCATTCGTTCTCAAGTTATATCAAACTATCAAAGTGTTGTTTTCTGCCTTTCACGAGCACATTTTGACTTGTTGTTGAATAATCCTATAATGTAACTCTAAATGACAATCAGAGCAACTTGAATTGCGTGTGTGCAGCCTTTTGCTCAAAAGTGATCAACGTTTCGTTTTCGGAGTCTCTTTTGACAATCTCTTCGAGAGCTGTTTTCAGTCATTAACAGAGCTGTTCTGAAAGTGTCCAAGCGGCCTGTTCTTAGAGTGGACTGTTTTTTGCATTCGTTCTCAAGTTATATCAAACTATCAAAGTGTTGTTTTCTGCCTTTCACGAGCACATTTTGACTTGTTGTTGAATAATCCTATAATGTAACTCTAAATGACAATCAGAGCAACTTGAATTGCGTGTGTGCAGCCTTTTGCTCAAAAGTGATCAACGTTTCGTTTTCAGAGTCTCTTTTGACAATCTCTTCGAGAGCTGTTTTCAGTCATTAACAGAGCTGTTCTGAAAGTGTCCAAGCGGCCTGTTCTTAGAGTGGACTGTGTTTTTTGCATTCGTTCTCAAGTTATATCAAACTATCAAAGTGTTGTTTTCTGCCTTTCTCGAGCACATTTTGACTTGTTGTTGAATGCTCCTATAATGTAACTCTAAATGACAATCAGAGCAACTTGAATTGCGTGTGTGCATCCTTTTGCTCAAAAGTGATCAACGTTTCGTTTTCGGAGTCTCTTTTGACAATCTCTTCGAGAGCTGTTTTCAGTCATTAACAGAGCTGTTCTGAAAGTGTCCAAGCGGCCTGTTCTTAGAGTGGACTGTTTTTTGCATTCGTTCTCAAGTTATATCAAACTATCAAAGTGTTGTTTTCTGCCTTTCACGAGCACATTTTGACTTGTTGTTGAATAATCCTATAATGTAACTCTAAATGACAATCAGAGCAATTTGAATTGCGTGTGTGCAGCCTTTTGCTCAAAAGTGATCAACGTTTCGTTTTCAGAGTCTCTTTTGACAATCTCTTCGAGAGCTGTTTTCAGTCATTAACAGAGCTGTTCTGAAAGTGTCCAAGCGGCCAGTTCTTAGAGTGGACTGTTTTTTGCATTCGTTCTCAAGTTATATCAAACTATCAAAGTGTTGTTTTCTGCCTTTCACGAGCACATTTTGACTTGTTGTTGAATAATCCTATAATGTAACTCTAAATGACAATCAGAGCAACTTGAATTGCGTGTGTGCAGCCTTTTGCTCAAAAGTGATCAACGTTTCGTTTTCAGAGTCTCTTTTGACAATCTCTTCGAGAGCTGTTTTCAGTCATTAACAGAGCTGTTCTGAAAGTGTCCAAGCGGCCTGTTCTTAGAGTGGACTGTGTTTTTTGCATTCGTTCTCAAGTTATATCAAACTATCAAAGTGTTGTTTTCTGCCTTTCTCGAGCACATTTTGACTTGTTGTTGAATGCTCCTATAATGTAACTCTAAATGACAATCAGAGCAACTTGAATTGCGTGTGTGCAGCCTTTTGCTCAAAAGTGATCAACGTTTCGTTTTCGGAGTCTCTTTTGACAATCTCTTCGAGAGCTGTTTTCAGTCATTAACAGAGCTGTTCTGAAAGTGTCCAAGCGGCCTGTTCTTAGAGTGGAATGTTTTTTGCATTCGTTCTCAAGTTATATCAAACTATCAAAGTGTTGTTTTCTGCCTTTCACGAGCACATTTTGACTTGTTGTTGAATAATCCTATAATGTAACTCTAAATGGACAATCAGAGCAACTTGAATTGCGTGTGTGCAGCCTTTTGCTCAAAAGTGATCAACGTTTCATTTTCAGAGTCTCTTTTGACAATCTCTTCGAGAGCTGTTTTCAGTCATTAACAGAGCTGTTCTGAAAGTGTCCAAGCGGCCTGTTCTTAGAGTGGAGTGTTTTTTGCATTCGTTCTCAAGTTATATCAAACTATCAAAGTGTTGTTTTCTGCCTTTCACGAGCACATTTTGACTTGTTGTTGAATAATCCTATAATGTAACTCTAAATGACAATCAGAGCAACTTGAATTGCGTGTGTGCAGCCTTTTGCTCAAAAGTGATCAACGTTTCGTTTTCAGAGTCTCTTTTGACAATCTCTTCGAGAGCTGTTTTCAGTCATTAACAGAGCTGTTCTGAAAGTGTCCAAGCGGCCTGTTCTGAGAGTGGACTGTTTTTTGCATTCGTTCTCAAGTTCTATCAGTGTTGTTTTCTGCTTTTCTGGAGCACATTTTGACTTGTTGCTGAATGCTCCTATAATGTAACTCTAAATGACAATCAGAGCAACTTGAATTGCGTGTGTGCAGCCTTTTGCTCAAAAGTGATCAACGTTTCGTTTTCGGAGTCTCTTTTGACAATCTCTTCGAGAGCTGTTTTCAGTCATTAACAGAGCTGTTCTGAAAGTGTCCAAGCGGCCTGTTCTTAGAGTGGACTGTTTTTTGCATTCGTTCTCAAGTTATATCAAACTATCAAAGTGTTGTTTTCTGCCTTTCACGAGCACATTTTGACTTGTTGTTGAATAATCCTATAATGTAACTCTAAATGACAATCAGAGCAACTTGAATTGCGTGTGTGCAGCCTTTTGCTCAAAAGTGATCAACGTTTCGTTTTCAGAGTCTCTTTTGACAATCTCTTCGAGAGCTGTTTTCAGTCATTAACAGAGCTGTTCTGAAAGTGTCCAAGCGGCCTGTTCTTAGAGTGGACTGTTTTTTGCATTCGTTCTCAAGTTCTATCAGTGTTGTTTTCTGCTTTTCTGGAGCACATTTTGACTTGTTGCTGAATGCTCCTATAATGTAACTCTAAATGACAATCAGAGCAACTTGAATTGCGTGTGTGCAGCCTTTTGCTCAAAAGTGATCAACGTTTCGTTTTCGGAGTCTCTTTTGACAATCTCTTCGAGAGCTGTTTTCAGTCATTAACAGAGCTGTTCTGAAAGTGTCCAAGCGGCCTGTTCTTAGAGTGGACTGTTTTTTGCATTCGTTCTCAAGTTATATCAAACTATCAAAGTGTTGTTTTCTGCCTTTCACGAGCACATTTTGACTTGTTGTTGAATAATCCTATAATGTAACTCTAAATGACAATCAGAGCAACTTGAATTGCGTGTGTGCAGCCTTTTGCTCAAAAGTGATCAACGTTTCGTTTTCAGAGTCTCTTTTGACAATCTCTTCGAGAGCTGTTTTCAGTCATTAACAGAGCTGTTCTGAAAGTGTCCAAGCGGCCTGTTCTTAGAGTGGACTGTTTTTTGCATTCGTTCTCAAGTTCTATCAGTGTTGTTTTCTGCTTTTCTGGAGCACATTTTGACTTGTTGCTGAATGCTCCTATAATGTAACTCTAAATGACAATCAGAGCAACTTGAATTGCGTGTGTGCAGCCTTTTGCTCAAAAGTGATCAACGTTTCGTTTTCGGAGTCTCTTTTGACAATCTCTTCGAGAGCTGTTTTCAGTCATTAACAGAGCTGTTCTGAAAGTGTCCAAGCGGCCTGTTCTTAGAGTGGACTGTTTTTTGCATTCGTTCTCAAGTTATATCAAACTATCAAAGTGTTGTTTTCTGCCTTTCACGAGCACATTTTGACTTGTTGTTGAATAATCCTATAATGTAACTCTAAATGACAATCAGAGCAACTTGAATTGCGTGTGTGCAGCCTTTTGCTCAAAAGTGATCAACGTTTCGTTTTCGGAGTCTCTTTTGACAATCTCTTCGAGAGCTGTTTTCAGTCATTAACAGAGCTGTTCTGAAAGTGTCCAAGCGGCCTGTTCTTAGAGTGGACTGTTTTTTGCATTCGTTCTCAAGTTATATCAAACTATCAAAGTGTTGTTTTCTGCCTTTCACGAGCACATTTTGACTTGTTGTTGAATAATCCTATAATGTAACTCTAAATGACAATCAGAGCAACTTGAATTGCGTGTGTGCAGCCTTTTGCTCAAAAGTGATCAACGTTTCGTTTTCAGAGTCTCTTTTGACAATCTCTTCGAGAGCTGTTTTCAGTCATTAACAGAGCTGTTCTGAAAGTGTCCAAGCGGCCTGTTCTTAGAGTGGACTGTGTTTTTTGCATTCGTTCTCAAGTTATATCAAACTATCAAAGTGTTGTTTTCTGCCTTTCTCGAGCACATTTTGACTTGTTGTTGAATGCTCCTATAATGTAACTCTAAATGACAATCAGAGCAACTTGAATTGCGTGTGTGCATCCTTTTGCTCAAAAGTGATCAACGTTTCGTTTTCGGAGTCTCTTTTGACAATCTCTTCGAGAGCTGTTTTCAGTCATTAACAGAGCTGTTCTGAAAGTGTCCAAGCGGCCTGTTCTTAGAGTGGACTGTTTTTTGCATTCGTTCTCAAGTTATATCAAACTATCAAAGTGTTGTTTTCTGCCTTTCACGAGCACATTTTGACTTGTTGTTGAATAATCCTATAATGTAACTCTAAATGACAATCAGAGCAATTTGAATTGCGTGTGTGCAGCCTTTTGCTCAAAAGTGATCAACGTTTCGTTTTCAGAGTCTCTTTTGACAATCTCTTCGAGAGCTGTTTTCAGTCATTAACAGAGCTGTTCTGAAAGTGTCCAAGCGGCCAGTTCTTAGAGTGGACTGTTTTTTGGCATTCGTTCTCAAGTTATATCAAACTATCAAAGTGTTGTTTTCTGCCTTTCACGAGCACATTTTGACTTGTTGTTGAATAATCCTATAATGTAACTCTAAATGACAATCAGAGCAACTTGAATTGCGTGTGTGCAGCCTTTTGCTCAAAAGTGATCAACGTTTCGTTTTCGGAGTCTCTTTTGACAATCTCTTCGAGAGCTGTTTTCAGTCATTAACAGAGCTGTTCTGAAAGTGTCCAAGCGGCCTGTTCTTAGAGTGGACTGTTTTTTGCATTCGTTCTCAAGTTATATCAAACTATCAAAGTGTTGTTTTCTGCCTTTCACGAGCACATTTTGACTTGTTGTTGAATAATCCTATAATGTAACTCTAAATGACAATCAGAGCAACTTGAATTGCGTGTGTGCAGCCTTTTGCTCAAAAGTGATCAACGTTTCGTTTTCAGAGTCTCTTTTGACAATCTCTTCGAGAGCTGTTTTCAGTCATTAACAGAGCTGTTCTGAAAGTGTCCAAGCGGCCTGTTCTTAGAGTGGACTGTGTTTTTTGCATTCGTTCTCAAGTTATATCAAACTATCAAAGTGTTGTTTTCTGCCTTTCTCGAGCACATTTTGACTTGTTGTTGAATGCTCCTATAATGTAACTCTAAATGACAATCAGAGCAACTTGAATTGCGTGTGTGCAGCCTTTTGCTCAAAAGTGATCAACGTTTCGTTTTCGGAGTCTCTTTTGACAATCTCTTCGAGAGCTGTTTTCAGTCATTAACAGAGCTGTTCTGAAAGTGTCCAAGCGGCCTGTTCTTAGAGTGGACTGTTTTTTGCATTCGTTCTCAAGTTATATCAAACTATCAAAGTGTTGTTTTCTGCCTTTCACGAGCACATTTTGACTTGTTGTTGAATAATCCTATAATGTAACTCTAAATGACAATCAGAGCAATTTGAATTGCGTGTGTTCAGCCTTTTGCTCAAAAGTGATCAACTTTTCGTTTTCAGAGTCTCTTTTGACAATCTCTTCGAGAGCTGTTTTCAGTCATTAACAGAGCTGTTCTGAAAGTGTCCAAGCGGCCAGTTCTTAGAGTGGACTGTTTTTTGCATTCGTTCTCAAGTTATATCAAACTATCAAAGTGTTGTTTTCTGCCTTTCACGAGCACATTTTGACTTGTTGTTGAATAATCCTATAATGTAACTCTAAATGACAATCAGAGCAACTTGAATTGCGTGTGTGCAGCCTTTTGCTCAAAAGTGATCAACGTTTCGTTTTCAGAGTCTCTTTTGACAATCTCTTCGAGAGCTGTTTTCAGTCATTAACAGAGCTGTTCTGAAAGTGTCCAAGCGGCCTGTTCTTAGAGTGGACTGTTTTTTGCATTCGTTCTCAAGTTATATCAAACTATCAAAGTGTTGTTTTCTGCCTTTCACGAGCACATTTTGACTTGTTGTTGAATAATCCTATAATGTAACTCTAAATGACAATCAGAGCAACTTGAATTGCGTGTGTGCAGCCTTTTGCTCAAAAGTGATCAACGTTTCGTTTTCGGAGTCTCTTTTGACAATCTCTTCGAGAGCTGTTTTCAGTCATTAACAGAGCTGTTCTGAAAGTGTCCAAGCGGCCTGTTCTTAGAGTGGACTGTGTTTTTTGCATTCGTTCTCAAGTTATATCAAACTATCAAAGTGTTGTTTTCTGCCTTTCACGAGCACATTTTGACTTGTTGTTGAATGATCCTATAATGTAACTCTAAATGACAATCAGAGCAACTTGAATTGCGTGTGTGCAGCCTTTTGCTCAAAAGTGATCAACGTTTCGTTTTCAGAGTCTCTTTTGACAATCTCTTCGAGAGCTGTTTTCAGTCATTAACAGAGCTGTTCTGAAAGTGTCCAAGCGGCCTGTTCTTAGAGTGGACTGTTTTTTGCATTCGTTCTCAAGTTATATCAAACTATCAAAGTGTTGTTTTCTGCCTTTCACGAGCACATTTTGACTTGTTGTTGAATAATCCTATAATGTAACTCTAAATGGACAATCAGAGCAACTTGAATTGCGTGTGTGCAGCCTTTTGCTCAAAAGTGATCAACGTTTCGTTTTCAGAGTCTCTTTTGACAATCTCTTCGAGAGCTGTTTTCAGTCATTAACAGAGCTGTTCTGAAAGTGTCCAAGCGGCCTGTTCTTAGAGTGGACTGTTTTTTGCATTCGTTCTCAAGTTATATCAAACTATCAAAGTGTTGTTTTCTGCCTTTCACGAGCACATTTTGACTTGTTGTTGAATAATCCTATAATGTAACTCTAAATGGACAATCAGAGCAACTTGAATTGCGTGTGTGCAGCCTTTTGCTCAAAAGTGATCAACGTTTCGTTTTCAGAGTCTCTTTTGACAATCTCTTCGAGAGCTGTTTTCAGTCATTAACAGAGCTGTTCTGAAAGTGTCCAAGCGGCCTGTTCTTAGAGTGGACTGTTTTTTGCATTCGTTCTCAAGTTATATCAAACTATCAAAGTGTTGTTTTCTGCCTTTCACGAGCACATTTTGACTTGTTGTTGAATAATCCTATAATGTAACTCTAAATGACAATCAGAGCAACTTGAATTGCGTGTGTGCAGCCTTTTGCTCAAAAGTGATCAACGTTTCGTTTTCGGAGTCTCTTTTGACAATCTCTTCGAGAGCTGTTTTCAGTCATTAACAGAGCTGTTCTGAAAGTGTCCAAGCGGCCTGTTCTTAGAGTGGACTGTTTTTTGCATTCGTTCTCAAGTTATATCAAACTATCAAAGTGTTGTTTTCTGCCTTTCACGAGCACATTTTGACTTGTTGTTGAATAATCCTATAATGTAACTCTAAATGACAATCAGAGCAACTTGAATTGCGTGTGTGCAGCCTTTTGCTCAAAAGTGATCAACGTTTCGTTTTCGGAGTCTCTTTTGACAATCTCTTCGAGAGCTGTTTTCAGTCATTAACAGAGCTGTTCTGAAAGTGTCCAAGCGGCCTGTTCTTAGAGTGGACTGTTTTTTGCATTCGTTCTCAAGTTATATCAAACTATCAAAGTGTTGTTTTCTGCCTTTCACGAGCACATTTTGACTTGTTGTTGAATAATCCTATAATGTAACTCTAAATGACAATCAGAGCAACTTGAATTGCGTGTGTGCAGCCTTTTGCTCAAAAGTGATCAACGTTTCGTTTTCAGAGTCTCTTTTGACAATCTCTTCGAGAGCTGTTTTCAGTCATTAACAGAGCTGTTCTGAAAGTGTCCAAGCGGCCTGTTCTTAGAGTGGACTGTGTTTTTTGCATTCGTTCTCAAGTTATATCAAACTATCAAAGTGTTGTTTTCTGCCTTTCTCGAGCACATTTTGACTTGTTGTTGAATGCTCCTATAATGTAACTCTAAATGACAATCAGAGCAACTTGAATTGCGTGTGTGCATCCTTTTGCTCAAAAGTGATCAACGTTTCGTTTTCGGAGTCTCTTTTGACAATCTCTTCGAGAGCTGTTTTCAGTCATTAACAGAGCTGTTCTGAAAGTGTCCAAGCGGCCTGTTCTTAGAGTGGACTGTTTTTTGCATTCGTTCTCAAGTTATATCAAACTATCAAAGTGTTGTTTTCTGCCTTTCACGAGCACATTTTGACTTGTTGTTGAATAATCCTATAATGTAACTCTAAATGACAATCAGAGCAATTTGAATTGCGTGTGTGCAGCCTTTTGCTCAAAAGTGATCAACGTTTCGTTTTCAGAGTCTCTTTTGACAATCTCTTCGAGAGCTGTTTTCAGTCATTAACAGAGCTGTTCTGAAAGTGTCCAAGCGGCCAGTTCTTAGAGTGGACTGTTTTTTGGCATTCGTTCTCAAGTTATATCAAACTATCAAAGTGTTGTTTTCTGCCTTTCACGAGCACATTTTGACTTGTTGTTGAATAATCCTATAATGTAACTCTAAATGACAATCAGAGCAACTTGAATTGCGTGTGTGCAGCCTTTTGCTCAAAAGTGATCAACGTTTCGTTTTCGGAGTCTCTTTTGACAATCTCTTCGAGAGCTGTTTTCAGTCATTAACAGAGCTGTTCTGAAAGTGTCCAAGCGGCCTGTTCTTAGAGTGGACTGTTTTTTGCATTCGTTCTCAAGTTATATCAAACTATCAAAGTGTTGTTTTCTGCCTTTCACGAGCACATTTTGACTTGTTGTTGAATAATCCTATAATGTAACTCTAAATGACAATCAGAGCAACTTGAATTGCGTGTGTGCAGCCTTTTGCTCAAAAGTGATCAACGTTTCGTTTTCAGAGTCTCTTTTGACAATCTCTTCGAGAGCTGTTTTCAGTCATTAACAGAGCTGTTCTGAAAGTGTCCAAGCGGCCTGTTCTTAGAGTGGACTGTGTTTTTTGCATTCGTTCTCAAGTTATATCAAACTATCAAAGTGTTGTTTTCTGCCTTTCTCGAGCACATTTTGACTTGTTGTTGAATGCTCCTATAATGTAACTCTAAATGACAATCAGAGCAACTTGAATTGCGTGTGTGCAGCCTTTTGCTCAAAAGTGATCAACGTTTCGTTTTCGGAGTCTCTTTTGACAATCTCTTCGAGAGCTGTTTTCAGTCATTAACAGAGCTGTTCTGAAAGTGTCCAAGCGGCCTGTTCTTAGAGTGGACTGTTTTTTGCATTCGTTCTCAAGTTATATCAAACTATCAAAGTGTTGTTTTCTGCCTTTCACGAGCACATTTTGACTTGTTGTTGAATAATCCTATAATGTAACTCTAAATGACAATCAGAGCAATTTGAATTGCGTGTGTTCAGCCTTTTGCTCAAAAGTGATCAACTTTTCGTTTTCAGAGTCTCTTTTGACAATCTCTTCGAGAGCTGTTTTCAGTCATTAACAGAGCTGTTCTGAAAGTGTCCAAGCGGCCAGTTCTTAGAGTGGACTGTTTTTTGCATTCGTTCTCAAGTTATATCAAACTATCAAAGTGTTGTTTTCTGCCTTTCACGAGCACATTTTGACTTGTTGTTGAATAATCCTATAATGTAACTCTAAATGACAATCAGAGCAACTTGAATTGCGTGTGTGCAGCCTTTTGCTCAAAAGTGATCAACGTTTCGTTTTCAGAGTCTCTTTTGACAATCTCTTCGAGAGCTGTTTTCAGTCATTAACAGAGCTGTTCTGAAAGTGTCCAAGCGGCCTGTTCTTAGAGTGGACTGTTTTTTGCATTCGTTCTCAAGTTATATCAAACTATCAAAGTGTTGTTTTCTGCCTTTCACGAGCACATTTTGACTTGTTGTTGAATAATCCTATAATGTAACTCTAAATGACAATCAGAGCAACTTGAATTGCGTGTGTGCAGCCTTTTGCTCAAAAGTGATCAACGTTTCGTTTTCGGAGTCTCTTTTGACAATCTCTTCGAGAGCTGTTTTCAGTCATTAACAGAGCTGTTCTGAAAGTGTCCAAGCGGCCTGTTCTTAGAGTGGACTGTGTTTTTTGCATTCGTTCTCAAGTTATATCAAACTATCAAAGTGTTGTTTTCTGCCTTTCACGAGCACATTTTGACTTGTTGTTGAATGATCCTATAATGTAACTCTAAATGACAATCAGAGCAACTTGAATTGCGTGTGTGCAGCCTTTTGCTCAAAAGTGATCAACGTTTCGTTTTCAGAGTCTCTTTTGACAATCTCTTCGAGAGCTGTTTTCAGTCATTAACAGAGCTGTTCTGAAAGTGTCCAAGCGGCCTGTTCTTAGAGTGGACTGTTTTTTGCATTCGTTCTCAAGTTATATCAAACTATCAAAGTGTTGTTTTCTGCCTTTCACGAGCACATTTTGACTTGTTGTTGAATAATCCTATAATGTAACTCTAAATGGACAATCAGAGCAACTTGAATTGCGTGTGTGCAGCCTTTTGCTCAAAAGTGATCAACGTTTCGTTTTCAGAGTCTCTTTTGACAATCTCTTCGAGAGCTGTTTTCAGTCATTAACAGAGCTGTTCTGAAAGTGTCCAAGCGGCCTGTTCTTAGAGTGGACTGTTTTTTGCATTCGTTCTCAAGTTATATCAAACTATCAAAGTGTTGTTTTCTGCCTTTCACGAGCACATTTTGACTTGTTGTTGAATAATCCTATAATGTAACTCTAAATGGACAATCAGAGCAACTTGAATTGCGTGTGTGCAGCCTTTTGCTCAAAAGTGATCAACGTTTCGTTTTCAGAGTCTCTTTTGACAATCTCTTCGAGAGCTGTTTTCAGTCATTAACAGAGCTGTTCTGAAAGTGTCCAAGCGGCCTGTTCTTAGAGTGGACTGTTTTTTGCATTCGTTCTCAAGTTATATCAAACTATCAAAGTGTTGTTTTCTGCCTTTCACGAGCACATTTTGACTTGTTGTTGAATAATCCTATAATGTAACTCTAAATGACAATCAGAGCAACTTGAATTGCGTGTGTGCAGCCTTTTGCTCAAAAGTGATCAACGTTTCGTTTTCGGAGTCTCTTTTGACAATCTCTTCGAGAGCTGTTTTCAGTCATTAACAGAGCTGTTCTGAAAGTGTCCAAGCGGCCTGTTCTTAGAGTGGACTGTTTTTTGCATTCGTTCTCAAGTTATATCAAACTATCAAAGTGTTGTTTTCTGCCTTTCACGAGCACATTTTGACTTGTTGTTGAATAATCCTATAATGTAACTCTAAATGACAATCAGAGCAACTTGAATTGCGTGTGTGCAGCCTTTTGCTCAAAAGTGATCAACGTTTCGTTTTCAGAGTCTCTTTTGACAATCTCTTCGAGAGCTGTTTTCAGTCATTAACAGAGCTGTTCTGAAAGTGTCCAAGCGGCCTGTTCTTAGAGTGGACTGTGTTTTTTGCATTCGTTCTCAAGTTATATCAAACTATCAAAGTGTTGTTTTCTGCCTTTCTCGAGCACATTTTGACTTGTTGTTGAATGCTCCTATAATGTAACTCTAAATGACAATCAGAGCAACTTGAATTGCGTGTGTGCATCCTTTTGCTCAAAAGTGATCAACGTTTCGTTTTCGGAGTCTCTTTTGACAATCTCTTCGAGAGCTGTTTTCAGTCATTAACAGAGCTGTTCTGAAAGTGTCCAAGCGGCCTGTTCTTAGAGTGGACTGTTTTTTGCATTCGTTCTCAAGTTATATCAAACTATCAAAGTGTTGTTTTCTGCCTTTCACGAGCACATTTTGACTTGTTGTTGAATAATCCTATAATGTAACTCTAAATGACAATCAGAGCAACTTGAATTGCGTGTGTGCAGCCTTTTGCTCAAAAGTGATCAACGTTTCGTTTTCAGAGTCTCTTTTGACAGTCTCTTCGAGAGCTGTTTTCAGTCATTAACAGAGCTGTTCTGAAAGTGTCCAAGCGGCCTGTTCTTAGAGTGGACTGTTTTTTGCATTCGTTCTCAAGTTATATCAAACTATCAAAGTGTTGTTTTCTGCCTTTCACGAGCACATTTTGACTTGTTGTTGAATAATCCTATAATGTAACTCTAAATGACAATCAGAGCAACTTGAATTGCGTGTGTGCAGCCTTTTGCTCAAAAGTGATCAACGTTTCGTTTTCGGAGTCTCTTTTGACAATCTCTTCGAGAGCTGTTTTCAGTCATTAACAGAGCTGTTCTGAAAGTGTCCAAGCGGCCTGTTCTTAGAGTGGACTGTGTTTTTTGCATTCGTTCTCAAGTTATATCAAACTATCAAAGTGTTGTTTTCTGCCTTTCACGAGCACATTTTGACTTGTTGTTGAATGATCCTATAATGTAACTCTAAATGACAATCAGAGCAACTTGAATTGCGTGTGTGCAGCCTTTTGCTCAAAAGTGATCAACGTTTCGTTTTCAGAGTCTCTTTTGACAATCTCTTCGAGAGCTGTTTTCAGTCATTAACAGAGCTGTTCTGAAAGTGTCCAAGCGGCCTGTTCTTAGAGTGGACTGTTTTTTGCATTCGTTCTCAAGTTATATCAAACTATCAAAGTGTTGTTTTCTGCCTTTCACGAGCACATTTTGACTTGTTGTTGAATAATCCTATAATGTAACTCTAAATGGACAATCAGAGCAACTTGAATTGCGTGTGTGCAGCCTTTTGCTCAAAAGTGATCAACGTTTCGTTTTCAGAGTCTCTTTTGACAATCTCTTCGAGAGCTGTTTTCAGTCATTAACAGAGCTGTTCTGAAAGTGTCCAAGCGGCCTGTTCTTAGAGTGGACTGTTTTTTGCATTCGTTCTCAAGTTATATCAAACTATCAAAGTGTTGTTTTCTGCCTTTCACGAGCACATTTTGACTTGTTGTTGAATAATCCTATAATGTAACTCTAAATGGACAATCAGAGCAACTTGAATTGCGTGTGTGCAGCCTTTTGCTCAAAAGTGATCAACGTTTCGTTTTCAGAGTCTCTTTTGACAATCTCTTCGAGAGCTGTTTTCAGTCATTAACAGAGCTGTTCTGAAAGTGTCCAAGCGGCCTGTTCTTAGAGTGGACTGTTTTTTGCATTCGTTCTCAAGTTATATCAAACTATCAAAGTGTTGTTTTCTGCCTTTCACGAGCACATTTTGACTTGTTGTTGAATAATCCTATAATGTAACTCTAAATGACAATCAGAGCAACTTGAATTGCGTGTGTGCAGCCTTTTGCTCAAAAGTGATCAACGTTTCGTTTTCGGAGTCTCTTTTGACAATCTCTTCGAGAGCTGTTTTCAGTCATTAACAGAGCTGTTCTGAAAGTGTCCAAGCGGCCTGTTCTTAGAGTGGACTGTTTTTTGCATTCGTTCTCAAGTTATATCAAACTATCAAAGTGTTGTTTTCTGCCTTTCACGAGCACATTTTGACTTGTTGTTGAATAATCCTATAATGTAACTCTAAATGACAATCAGAGCAACTTGAATTGCGTGTGTGCAGCCTTTTGCTCAAAAGTGATCAACGTTTCGTTTTCAGAGTCTCTTTTGACAATCTCTTCGAGAGCTGTTTTCAGTCATTAACAGAGCTGTTCTGAAAGTGTCCAAGCGGCCTGTTCTTAGAGTGGACTGTGTTTTTTGCATTCGTTCTCAAGTTATATCAAACTATCAAAGTGTTGTTTTCTGCCTTTCTCAAGCACATTTTGACTTGTTGTTGAATGCTCCTATAATGTAACTCTAAATGACAATCAGAGCAACTTGAATTGCGTGTGTGCATCCTTTTGCTCAAAAGTGATCAACGTTTCGTTTTCGGAGTCTCTTTTGACAATCTCTTCGAGAGCTGTTTTCAGTCATTAACAGAGCTGTTCTGAAAGTGTCCAAGCGGCCTGTTCTTAGAGTGGACTGTTTTTTGCATTCGTTCTCAAGTTATATCAAACTATCAAAGTGTTGTTTTCTGCCTTTCACGAGCACATTTTGACTTGTTGTTGAATAATCCTATAATGTAACTCTAAATGACAATCAGAGCAATTTGAATTGCGTGTGTGCAGCCTTTTGCTCAAAAGTGATCAACGTTTCGTTTTCAGAGTCTCTTTTGACAATCTCTTCGAGAGCTGTTTTCAGTCATTAACAGAGCTGTTCTGAAAGTGTCCAAGCGGCCAGTTCTTAGAGTGGACTGTTTTTTGGCATTCGTTCTCAAGTTATATCAAACTATCAAAGTGTTGTTTTCTGCCTTTCACGAGCACATTTTGACTTGTTGTTGAATAATCCTATAATGTAACTCTAAATGACAATCAGAGCAACTTGAATTGCGTGTGTGCAGCCTTTTGCTCAAAAGTGATCAACGTTTCGTTTTCGGAGTCTCTTTTGACAATCTCTTCGAGAGCTGTTTTCAGTCATTAACAGAGCTGTTCTGAAAGTGTCCAAGCGGCCTGTTCTTAGAGTGGACTGTTTTTTGCATTCGTTCTCAAGTTATATCAAACTATCAAAGTGTTGTTTTCTGCCTTTCACGAGCACATTTTGACTTGTTGTTGAATAATCCTATAATGTAACTCTAAATGACAATCAGAGCAACTTGAATTGCGTGTGTGCAGCCTTTTGCTCAAAAGTGATCAACGTTTCGTTTTCAGAGTCTCTTTTGACAATCTCTTCGAGAGCTGTTTTCAGTCATTAACAGAGCTGTTCTGAAAGTGTCCAAGCGGCCTGTTCTTAGAGTGGACTGTGTTTTTTGCATTCGTTCTCAAGTTATATCAAACTATCAAAGTGTTGTTTTCTGCCTTTCTCGAGCACATTTTGACTTGTTGTTGAATGCTCCTATAATGTAACTCTAAATGACAATCAGAGCAACTTGAATTGCGTGTGTGCAGCCTTTTGCTCAAAAGTGATCAACGTTTCGTTTTCGGAGTCTCTTTTGACAATCTCTTCGAGAGCTGTTTTCAGTCATTAACAGAGCTGTTCTGAAAGTGTCCAAGCGGCCTGTTCTTAGAGTGGACTGTTTTTTGCATTCGTTCTCAAGTTATATCAAACTATCAAAGTGTTGTTTTCTGCCTTTCACGAGCACATTTTGACTTGTTGTTGAATAATCCTATAATGTAACTCTAAATGACAATCAGAGCAATTTGAATTGCGTGTGTTCAGCCTTTTGCTCAAAAGTGATCAACTTTTCGTTTTCAGAGTCTCTTTTGACAATCTCTTCGAGAGCTGTTTTCAGTCATTAACAGAGCTGTTCTGAAAGTGTCCAAGCGGCCAGTTCTTAGAGTGGACTGTTTTTTGCATTCGTTCTCAAGTTATATCAAACTATCAAAGTGTTGTTTTCTGCCTTTCACGAGCACATTTTGACTTGTTGTTGAATAATCCTATAATGTAACTCTAAATGACAATCAGAGCAACTTGAATTGCGTGTGTGCAGCCTTTTGCTCAAAAGTGATCAACGTTTCGTTTTCAGAGTCTCTTTTGACAATCTCTTCGAGAGCTGTTTTCAGTCATTAACAGAGCTGTTCTGAAAGTGTACAAGCGGCCTGTTCTTAGAGTGGACTGTTTTTTGCATTCGTTCTCAAGTTATATCAAACTATCAAAGTGTTGTTTTCTGCCTTTCACGAGCACATTTTGACTTGTTGTTGAATAATCCTATAATGTAACTCTAAATGACAATCAGAGCAACTTGAATTGCGTGTGTGCAGCCTTTTGCTCAAAAGTGATCAACGTTTCGTTTTCGGAGTCTCTTTTGACAATCTCTTCGAGAGCTGTTTTCAGTCATTAACAGAGCTGTTCTGAAAGTGTCCAAGCGGCCTGTTCTTAGAGTGGACTGTGTTTTTTGCATTCGTTCTCAAGTTATATCAAACTATCAAAGTGTTGTTTTCTGCCTTTCACGAGCACATTTTGACTTGTTGTTGAATGATCCTATAATGTAACTCTAAATGACAATCAGAGCAACTTGAATTGCGTGTGTGCAGCCTTTTGCTCAAAAGTGATCAACGTTTCGTTTTCAGAGTCTCTTTTGACAATCTCTTCGAGAGCTGTTTTCAGTCATTAACAGAGCTGTTCTGAAAGTGTCCAAGCGGCCTGTTCTTAGAGTGGACTGTTTTTTGCATTCGTTCTCAAGTTATATCAAACTATCAAAGTGTTGTTTTCTGCCTTTCACGAGCACATTTTGACTTGTTGTTGAATAATCCTATAATGTAACTCTAAATGGACAATCAGAGCAACTTGAATTGCGTGTGTGCAGCCTTTTGCTCAAAAGTGATCAACGTTTCGTTTTCAGAGTCTCTTTTGACAATCTCTTCGAGAGCTGTTTTCAGTCATTAACAGAGCTGTTCTGAAAGTGTCCAAGCGGCCTGTTCTTAGAGTGGACTGTTTTTTGCATTCGTTCTCAAGTTATATCAAACTATCAAAGTGTTGTTTTCTGCCTTTCACGAGCACATTTTGACTTGTTGTTGAATAATCCTATAATGTAACTCTAAATGGACAATCAGAGCAACTTGAATTGCGTGTGTGCAGCCTTTTGCTCAAAAGTGATCAACGTTTCGTTTTCAGAGTCTCTTTTGACAATCTCTTCGAGAGCTGTTTTCAGTCATTAACAGAGCTGTTCTGAAAGTGTCCAAGCGGCCTGTTCTTAGAGTGGACTGTTTTTTGCATTCGTTCTCAAGTTATATCAAACTATCAAAGTGTTGTTTTCTGCCTTTCACGAGCACATTTTGACTTGTTGTTGAATAATCCTATAATGTAACTCTAAATGACAATCAGAGCAACTTGAATTGCGTGTGTGCAGCCTTTTGCTCAAAAGTGATCAACGTTTCGTTTTCGGAGTCTCTTTTGACAATCTCTTCGAGAGCTGTTTTCAGTCATTAACAGAGCTGTTCTGAAAGTGTCCAAGCGGCCTGTTCTTAGAGTGGACTGTTTTTTGCATTCGTTCTCAAGTTATATCAAACTATCAAAGTGTTGTTTTCTGCCTTTCACGAGCACATTTTGACTTGTTGTTGAATAATCCTATAATGTAACTCTAAATGACAATCAGAGCAACTTGAATTGCGTGTGTGCAGCCTTTTGCTCAAAAGTGATCAACGTTTCGTTTTCAGAGTCTCTTTTGACAATCTCTTCGAGAGCTGTTTTCAGTCATTAACAGAGCTGTTCTGAAAGTGTCCAAGCGGCCTGTTCTTAGAGTGGACTGTGTTTTTTGCATTCGTTCTCAAGTTATATCAAACTATCAAAGTGTTGTTTTCTGCCTTTCTCGAGCACATTTTGACTTGTTGTTGAATGCTCCTATAATGTAACTCTAAATGACAATCAGAGCAACTTGAATTGCGTGTGTGCATCCTTTTGCTCAAAAGTGATCAACGTTTCGTTTTCGGAGTCTCTTTTGACAATCTCTTCGAGAGCTGTTTTCAGTCATTAACAGAGCTGTTCTGAAAGTGTCCAAGCGGCCTGTTCTTAGAGTGGACTGTTTTTTGCATTCGTTCTCAAGTTATATCAAACTATCAAAGTGTTGTTTTCTGCCTTTCACGAGCACATTTTGACTTGTTGTTGAATAATCCTATAATGTAACTCTAAATGACAATCAGAGCAACTTGAATTGCGTGTGTGCAGCCTTTTGCTCAAAAGTGATCAACGTTTCGTTTTCAGAGTCTCTTTTGACAGTCTCTTCGAGAGCTGTTTTCAGTCATTAACAGAGCTGTTCTGAAAGTGTCCAAGCGGCCTGTTCTTAGAGTGGACTGTTTTTTGCATTCGTTCTCAAGTTATTTCAAACTATCAAAGTGTTGTTTTCTGCCTTTCACGAGCACATTTTGACTTGTTGTTGAATAATCCTATAATGTAACTCTAAATGACAATCAGAGCAACTTGAATTGCGTGTGTGCAGCCTTTTGCTCAAAAGTGATCAACGTTTCGTTTTCGGAGTCTCTTTTGACAATCTCTTCGAGAGCTGTTTTCAGTCATTAACAGAGCTGTTCTGAAAGTGTCCAAGCGGCCTGTTCTTAGAGTGGACTGTGTTTTTTGCATTCGTTCTCAAGTTATATCAAACTATCAAAGTGTTGTTTTCTGCCTTTCACGAGCACATTTTGACTTGTTGTTGAATGATCCTATAATGTAACTCTAAATGACAATCAGAGCAACTTGAATTGCGTGTGTGCAGCCTTTTGCTCAAAAGTGATCAACGTTTCGTTTTCAGAGTCTCTTTTGACAATCTCTTCGAGAGCTGTTTTCAGTCATTAACAGAGCTGTTCTGAAAGTGTCCAAGCGGCCTGTTCTTAGAGTGGACTGTTTTTTGCATTCGTTCTCAAGTTATATCAAACTATCAAAGTGTTGTTTTCTGCCTTTCACGAGCACATTTTGACTTGTTGTTGAATAATCCTATAATGTAACTCTAAATGGACAATCAGAGCAACTTGAATTGCGTGTGTGCAGCCTTTTGCTCAAAAGTGATCAACGTTTCGTTTTCAGAGTCTCTTTTGACAATCTCTTCGAGAGCTGTTTTCAGTCATTAACAGAGCTGTTCTGAAAGTGTCCAAGCGGCCTGTTCTTAGAGTGGACTGTTTTTTGCATTCGTTCTCAAGTTATATCAAACTATCAAAGTGTTGTTTTCTGCCTTTCACAAGCACATTTTGACTTGTTGTTGAATAATCCTATAATGTAACTCTAAATGACAATCAGAGCAACTTGAATTGCGTGTGTGCAGCCTTTTGCTCAAAAGTGATCAACGTTTCGTTTTCAGAGTCTCTTTTGACAATCTCTTCGAGAGCTGTTTTCAGTCATTAACAGAGCTGTTCTGAAAGTGTCCAAGCGGCCTGTTCTTAGAGTGGACTGTTTTTTGCATTCGTTCTCAAGTTATATCAAACTATCAAAGTGTTGTTTTCTGCCTTTCACGAGCACATTTTGACTTGTTGTTGAATAATCCTATAATGTAACTCTAAATGACAATCAGAGCAACTTGAATTGCGTGTGTGCAGCCTTTTGCTCAAAAGTGATCAACGTTTCGTTTTCGGAGTCTCTTTTGACAATCTCTTCGAGAGCTGTTTTCAGTCATTAACAGAGCTGTTCTGAAAGTGTCCAAGCGGCCTGTTCTTAGAGTGGACTGTTTTTTGCATTCGTTCTCAAGTTATATCAAACTATCAAAGTGTTGTTTTCTGCCTTTCACGAGCACATTTTGACTTGTTGTTGAATAATCCTATAATGTAACTCTAAATGACAATCAGAGCAACTTGAATTGCGTGTGTGCAGCCTTTTGCTCAAAAGTGATCAACGTTTCGTTTTCAGAGTCTCTTTTGACAATCTCTTCGAGAGCTGTTTTCAGTCATTAACAGAGCTGTTCTGAAAGTGTCCAAGCGGCCTGTTCTTAGAGTGGACTGTGTTTTTTGCATTCGTTCTCAAGTTATATCAAACTATCAAAGTGTTGTTTTCTGCCTTTCTCGAGCACATTTTGACTTGTTGTTGAATGCTCCTATAATGTAACTCTAAATGACAATCAGAGCAACTTGAATTGCGTGTGTGCAGCCTTTTGCTCAAAAGTGATCAACGTTTCGTTTTCGGAGTCTCTTTTGACAATCTCTTCGAGAGCTGTTTTCAGTCATTAACAGAGCTGTTCTGAAAGTGTCCAAGCGGCCTGTTCTTAGAGTGGACTGTTTTTTGCATTCGTTCTCAAGTTATATCAAACTATCAAAGTGTTGTTTTCTGCCTTTCACGAGCACATTTTGACTTGTTGTTGAATAATCCTATAATGTAACTCTAAATGACAATCAGAGCAATTTGAATTGCGTGTGTTCAGCCTTTTGCTCAAAAGTGATCAACGTTTCGTTTTCAGAGTCTCTTTTGACAATCTCTTCGAGAGCTGTTTTCAGTCATTAACAGAGCTGTTCTGAAAGTGTCCAAGCGGCCAGTTCTTAGAGTGGACTGTTTTTTGCATTCGTTCTCAAGTTATATCAAACTATCAAAGTGTTGTTTTCTGCCTTTCACGAGCACATTTTGACTTGTTGTTGAATAATCCTATAATGTAACTCTAAATGACAATCAGAGCAACTTGAATTGCGTGTGTGCAGCCTTTTGCTCAAAAGTGATCAACGTTTCGTTTTCAGAGTCTCTTTTGACAATCTCTTCGAGAGCTGTTTTCAGTCATTAACAGAGCTGTTCTGAAAGTGTCCAAGCGGCCTGTTCTTAGAGTGGACTGTTTTTTGCATTCGTTCTCAAGTTATATCAAACTATCAAAGTGTTGTTTTCTGCCTTTCACGAGCACATTTTGACTTGTTGTTGAATAATCCTATAATGTAACTCTAAATGACAATCAGAGCAACTTGAATTGCGTGTGTGCAGCCTTTTGCTCAAAAGTGATCAACGTTTCGTTTTCGGAGTCTCTTTTGACAATCTCTTCGAGAGCTGTTTTCAGTCATTAACAGAGCTGTTCTGAAAGTGTCCAAGCGGCCTGTTCTTAGAGTGGACTGTGTTTTTTGCATTCGTTCTCAAGTTATATCAAACTATCAAAGTGTTGTTTTCTGCCTTTCACGAGCACATTTTGACTTGTTGTTGAATAATCCTATAATGTAACTCTAAATGACAATCAGAGCAACTTGAATTGCGTGTGTGCAGCCTTTTGCTCAAAAGTGATCAACGTTTCGTTTTCAGAGTCTCTTTTGACAATCTCTTCGAGAGCTGTTTTCAGTCATTAACAGAGCTGTTCTGAAAGTGTCCAAGCGGCCTGTTCTTAGAGTGGACTGTTTTTTGCATTCGTTCTCAAGTTATATCAAACTATCAAAGTGTTGTTTTCTGCCTTTCACGAGCACATTTTGACTTGTTGTTGAATAATCCTATAATGTAACTCTTAATGGACAATCAGAGCAACTTGAATTGCGTGTGTGCAGCCTTTTGCTCAAAAGTGATCAACGTTTCGTTTTCAGAGTCTCTTTTGACAATCTCTTCGAGAGCTGTTTTCAGTCATTAACAGAGCTGTTCTGAAAGTGTCCAAGCGGCCTGTTCTTAGAGTGGACTGTTTTTTGCATTCGTTCTCAAGTTATATCAAACTATCAAAGTGTTGTTTTCTGCCTTTCACGAGCACATTTTGACTTGTTGTTGAATAATCCTATAATGTAACTCTAAATGGACAATCAGAGCAACTTGAATTGCGTGTGTGCAGCCTTTTGCTCAAAAGTGATCAACGTTTCGTTTTCAGAGGCTCTTTTGACAATCTCTTCGAGAGCTGTTTTCAGTCATTAACAGAGCTGTTCTGAAAGTGTCCAAGCGGCCTGTTCTTAGAGTGGACTGTTTTTTGCATTCGTTCTCAAGTTATATCAAACTATCAAAGTGTTGTTTTCTGCCTTTCACGAGCACATTTTGACTTGTTGTTGAATAATCCTATAATGTAACTCTAAATGGACAATCAGAGCAACTTGAATTGCGTGTGTGCAGCCTTTTGCTCAAAAGTGATCAACGTTTCGTTTTCAGAGTCTCTTTTGACAATCTCTTCGAGAGCTGTTTTCAGTCATTAACAGAGCTGTTCTGAAAGTGTCCAAGCGGCCTGTTCTTAGAGTGGACTGTTTTTTGCATTCGTTCTCAAGTTATATCAAACTATCAAAGTGTTGTTTTCTGCCTTTCACGAGCACATTTTGACTTGTTGTTGAATAATCCTATAATGTAACTCTAAATGACAATCAGAGCAACTTGAATTGCGTGTGTGCAGCCTTTTGCTCAAAAGTGATCAACGTTTCGTTTTCAGAGTCTCTTTTGACAATCTCTTCGAGAGCTGTTTTCAGTCATTAACAGAGCTGTTCTGAAAGTGTCCAAGCGGCCTGTTCTTAGAGTGGACTGTTTTTTGCATTCGTTCTCAAGTTATATCAAACTATCAAAGTGTTGTTTTCTGCCTTTCACGAGCACATTTTGACTTGTTGTTGAATAATCCTATAATGTAACTCTAAATGACAATCAGAGCAACTTGAATTGCGTGTGTGCAGCCTTTTGCTCAAAAGTGATCAACGTTTCGTTTTCAGAGTCTCTTTTGACAATCTCTTCGAGAGCTGTTTTCAGTCATTAACAGAGCTGTTCTGAAAGTGTCCAAGCGGCCTGTTCTTAGAGTGGACTGTATTTTGCATTCGTTCTCAAGTTATATCAAACTATCAAAGTGTTGTTTTCTGCCTTTCACGAGCACATTTTGACTTGTTGTTGAATAATCCTATAATGTAACTCTAAATGACAATCAGAGCAACTTGAATTGCGTGTGTGCAGCCTTTTGCTCAAAAGTGATCAACGTTTCGTTTTCGGAGTCTCTTTTGACAATCTCTTCGAGAGCTGTTTTCAGTCATTAACAGAGCTGTTCTGAAAGTGTCCAAGCGGCCTGTTCTGAGAGTGGACTGTTTTTTGCATTTGTTCTCAAGTTATATCAAACTATCAAAGTGTTGTTTTCTGCCTTTCACGAGCACATTTTGACTTGTTGTTGAATAATCCTATAATGTAACTCTAAATGACAATCAGAGCAACTTGAATTGCGTGTGTGCAGCCTTTTGCTCAAAAGTGATCAACGTTTCGTTTTCGGAGTCTCTTTTGACAATCTCTTCGAGAGCTGTTTTCAGTCATTAACAGAGCTGTTCTGAAAGTGTCCAAGCGGCATGTTCTTAGAGTGGACTGTGTTTTTTGCATTCGTTCTCAAGTTATATCAAACTATCAAAGTGTTGTTTTCTGCCTTTCACGAGCACATTTTGACTTGTTGTTGAATAATCCTATAATGTAACTCTAAATGACAATCAGAGCAACTTGAATTGCGTGTGTGCAGCCTTTTGCTCAAAAGTGATCAACGTTTCGTTTTCAGAGTCTCTTTTGACAATCTCTTCGAGAGCTGTTTTCAGTCATTAACAGAGCTGTTCTGAAAGTGTCCAAGCGGCCTGTTCTTAGAGTGGACTGTTTTTTGCATTCGTTCTCAAGTTATATCAAACTATCAAAGTGTTGTTTTCTGCCTTTTACGAGCACATTTTGACTTGTTGTTGAATAATCCTATAATGTAACTCTAAATGGACAATCAGAGCAACTTGAATTGCGTGTGTGCAGCCTTTTGCTCAAAAGTGATCAACGTTTCGTTTTCAGAGTCTCTTTTGACAATCTCTTCGAGAGCTGTTTTCAGTCATTAACAGAGCTGTTCTGAAAGTGTCCAAGCGGCCTGTTCTTAGAGTGGACTGTTTTTTGCATTCGTTCTCAAGTTATATCAAACTATCAAAGTGTTGTTTTCTGCCTTTCACGAGCACATTTTGACTTGTTGTTGAATAATCCTATAATGTAACTCTAAATGACAATCAGAGCAACTTGAATTGCGTGTGTGCAGCCTTTTGCTCAAAAGTGATCAACGTTTCGTTTTCAGAGTCTCTTTTGACAATCTCTTCGAGAGCTGTTTTCAGTCATTAACAGAGCTGTTCTGAAAGTGTCCAAGCGGCCTGTTCTTAGAGTGGACTGTTTTTTGCATTCGTTCTCAAGTTATATCAAACTATCAAAGTGTTGTTTTCTGCCTTTCACGAGCACATTTTGACTTGTTGTTGAATAATCCTATAATGTAACTCTAAATGACAATCAGAGCAACTTGAATTGCGTGTGTGCAGCCTTTTGCTCAAAAGTGATCAACGTTTCGTTTTCAGAGTCTCTTTTGACAATCTCTTCGAGAGCTGTTTTCAGTCATTAACAGAGCTGTTCTGAAAGTGTCCAAGCGGCCTGTTCTTAGAGTGGACTGTTTTTTGCATTCGTTCTCAAGTTATATCAAACTATCAAAGTGTTGTTTTCTGCCTTTCACGAGCACATTTTGACTTGTTGTTGAATAATCCTATAATGTAACTCTAAATGGACAATCAGAGCAACTTGAATTGCGTGTGTGCAGCCTTTTGCTCAAAAGTGATCAACGTTTCGTTTTCAGAGTCTCTTTTGACAATCTCTTCGAGAGCTGTTTTCAGTCATTAACAGAGCTGTTCTGAAAGTGTCCAAGCGGCCTGTTCTTAGAGTGGACTGTTTTTTGCATTCGTTCTCAAGTTATATCAAACTATCAAAGTGTTGTTTTCTGCCTTTCACGAGCACATTTTGACTTGTTGTTGAATAATCCTATAATGTAACTCTAAATGACAATCAGAGCAACTTGAATTGCGTGTGTGCAGCCTTTTGCTCAAAAGTGATCAATGTTTCGTTTTCAGAGTCTCTTTTGACAATCTCTTCGAGAGCTGTTTTCAGTCATTAACAGAGCTGTTCTGAAAGTGTCCAAGCGGCCTGTTCTTAGAGTGGACTGTTTTTTGCATTCGTTCTCAAGTTATATCAAACTATCAAAGTGTTGTTTTCTGCCTTTCACGAGCACATTTTGACTTGTTGTTGAATAATCCTATAATGTAACTCTAAATGACAATCAGAGCAACTTGAATTGAGTGTGTGCAGCCTTTTGCTCAAAAGTGATCAACGTTTCGTTTTCAGAGTCTCTTTTGACAATCTCTTCGAGAGCTGTTTTCAGTCATTAACAGAGCTGTTCTGAAAGTGTCCAAGCGGCCTGTTCTTAGAGTGGACTGTTTTTTGCATTCGTTCTCAAGTTATATCAAACTATCAAAGTGTTGTTTTCTGCCTTTCACGAGCACATTTTGACTTGTTGAATAATCCTATAATGTAACTCTAAATGACAATCAGAGCAACTTGAATTGCGTGTGTGCAGCCTTTTGCTCAAAAGTGATCAACGTTTCGTTTTCAGAGTCTCTTTTGACAATCTCTTCGAGAGCTGTTTTCAGTCATTAACAGAGCTGTTCTGAAAGTGTCCAAGCGGCCTGTTCTTAGAGTGGACTGTTTTTTGCATTCGTTCTCAAGTTATATCAAACTATCAAAGTGTTGTTTTCTGCCTTTCACGAGCACATTTTGACTTGTTGTTGAATAATCCTATAATGTAACTCTAAATGACAATCAGAGCAACTTGAATTGCGTGTGTGCAGCCTTTTGCTCAAAAGTGATCAACGTTTCGTTTTCGGAGTCTCTTTTGACAATCTCTTCGAGAGCTGTTTTCAGTCATTAACAGAGCTGTTCTGAAAGTGTCCAAGCGGCCTGTTCTGAGAGTGGACTGTTTTTTGCATTCGTTCTCAAGTTATATCAAACTATCAAAGTGTTGTTTTCTGCCTTTCACGAGCACATTTTGACATGTTGTTGAATAATCCTATAATGTAACTCTAAATGACAATCAGAGCAACTTGAATTGCGTGTGTGCAGCCTTTTGCTCAAAAGTGATCAACGTTTCGTTTTCGGAGTCTCTTTTGACAATCTCTTCGAGAGCTGTTTTCAGTCATTAACAGAGCTGTTCTGAAAGTGTCCAAGCGGCCTGTTCTTAGAGTGGACTGTGTTTTTTGCATTCGTTCTCAAGTTATATCAAACTATCAAAGTGTTGTTTTCTGCCTTTCACGAGCACATTTTGACTTGTTGTTGAATAATCCTATAATGTAACTCTAAATGACAATCAGAGCAACTTGAATTGCGTGTGTGCAGCCTTTTGCTCAAAAGTGATCAACGTTTCGTTTTCAGAGTCTCTTTTGACAATCTCTTCGAGAGCTGTTTTCAGTCATTAACAGAGCTGTTCTGAAAGTGTCCAAGCGGCCTGTTCTTAGAGTGGACTGTTTTTTGCATTCGTTCTCAAGTTATATCAAACTATCAAAGTGTTGTTTTCTGCCTTTCACGAGCACATTTTGACTTGTTGTTGAATAATCCTATAATGTAACTCTAAATGGACAATCAGAGCAACTTGAATTGCGTGTGTGCAGCCTTTTGCTCAAAAGTGATCAACGTTTCGTTTTCAGAGTCTCTTTTGACAATCTCTTCGAGAGCTGTTTTCAGTCATTAACAGAGCTGTTCTGAAAATGTCCAAGCGGCCTGTTCTTAGAGTGGACTGTTTTTTGCATTCGTTCTCAAGTTATATCAAACTATCAAAGTGTTGTTTTCTGCCTTTCACGAGCACATTTTGACTTGTTGTTGAATAATCCTATAATGTAACTCTAAATGACAATCAGAGCAACTTGAATTGCGTGTGTGCAGCCTTTTGCTCAAAAGTGATCAACGTTTCGTTTTCAGAGTCTCTTTTGACAATCTCTTCGAGAGCTGTTTTCAGTCATTAACAGAGCTGTTCTGAAAGTGTCCAAGCGGCCTGTTCTTAGAGTGGACTGTTTTTTGCATTCGTTCTCAAGTTATATCAAACTATCAAAGTGTTGTTTTCTGCCTTTCACGAGCACATTTTGACTTGTTGTTGAATAATCCTATAATGTAACTCTAAATGACAATCAGAGCAACTTGAATTGCGTGTGTGCAGCCTTTTGCTCAAAAGTGATCAACGTTTCGTTTTCAGAGTCTCTTTTGACAATCTCTTCGAGAGCTGTTTTCAGTCATTAACAGAGCTGTTCTGAAAGTGTCCAAGCGGCCTGTTCTTAGAGTGGACTGTTTTTTGCATTCGTTCTCAAGTTATATCAAACTATCAAAGTGTTGTTTTCTGCCTTTCACAAGCACATTTTGACTTGTTGAATAATCCTATAATGTAACTCTAAATGGACAATCAGAGCAACTTGAATTGCGTGTGTGCAGCCTTTTGCTCAAAAGTGATCAACGTTTCGTTTTCAGAGTCTCTTTTGACAATCTCTTCGAGAGCTGTTTTCAGTCATTAACAGAGCTGTTCTGAAAGTGTCCAAGCGGCCTGTTCTTAGAGTGGACTGTTTTTTGCATTCGTTCTCAAGTTATATCAAACTATCAAAGTGTTGTTTTCTGCCTTTCACGAGCACATTTTGACTTGTTGTTGAATAATCCTATAATGTAACTCTAAATGACAATCAGAGCAACTTGAATTGCGTGTGTGCAGCCTTTTGCTCAAAAGTGATCAACGTTTCGTTTTCAGAGTCTCTTTTGACAATCTCTTCGAGAGCTGTTTTCAGTCATTAACAGAGCTGTTCTGAAAGTGTCCAAGCGGCCTGTTCTTAGAGTGGACTGTTTTTTGCATTCGTTCTCAAGTTATATCAAACTATCAAAGTGTTGTTTTCTGCCTTTCACGAGCACATTTTGACTTGATGTTGAATAATCCTATAATGTAACTCTAAATGACAATCAGAGCAACTTGAATTGCGTGTGTGCAGCCTTTTGCTCAAAAGTGATCAACGTTTCGTTTTCAGAGTCTCTTTTGACAATCTCTTCGAGAGCTGTTTTCAGTCATTAACAGAGCTGTTCTGAAAGTGTCCAAGCGGCCTGTTCTTAGAGTGGACTGTTTTTTGCATTCGTTCTCAAGTTATATCAAACTATCAAAGTGTTGTTTTCTGCCTTTCACGAGCACATTTTGACTTGTTGTTGAATAATCCTATAATGTAACTCTAAATGACAATCAGAGCAACTTGAATTGCGTGTGTGCAGCCTTTTGCTCAAAAGTGATCAACGTTTCGTTTTCGGAGTCTGTTTTGACAATCTCTTCGAGAGCTGTTTTCAGTCATTAACAGAGCTGTTCTGAAAGTGTCCAAGCGGCCTGTTCTGAGAGTGGACTGTTTTTTGCATTCGTTCTCAAGTTATATCAAACTATCAAAGTGTTGTTTTCTGCCTTTCACGAGCACATTTTGACTTGTTGTTGAATAATCCTATAATGTAACTCTAAATGACAATCAGAGCAACTTGAATTGCGTGTGTGCAGCCTTTTGCTCAAAAGTGATCAACGTTTCGTTTTCGGAGTCTCTTTTGACAATCTCTTCGAGAGCTGTTTTCAGTCATTAACAGAGCTGTTCTGAAAGTGTCCAAGCGGCCTGTTCTTAGAGTGGACTGTGTTTTTTGCATTCGTTCTCAAGTTATATCAAACTATCAAAGTGTTGTTTTCTGCCTTTCACCAGCACATTTTGACTTGTTGTTGAATAATCCTATAATGTAACTCTAAATGACAATCAGAGCAACTTGAATTGCGTGTGTGCAGCCTTTTGCTCAAAAGTGATCAACGTTTCGTTTTCAGAGTCTCTTTTGACAATCTCTTCGAGAGCTGTTTTCAGTCATTAACAGAGCTGTTCTGAAAGTGTCCAAGCGGCCTGTTCTTAGAGTGGACTGTTTTTTGCATTCGTTCTCAAGTTATATCAAACTATCAAAGTGTTGTTTTCTGCCTTTCACGAGCACATTTTGACTTGTTGTTGAATAATCCTATAATGTAACTCTAAATGGACAATCAGAGCAACTTGAATTGCGTGTGTGCAGCCTTTTGCTCAAAAGTGATCAACGTTTCGTTTTCAGAGTCTCTTTTGACAATCTCTTCGAGAGCTGTTTTCAGTCATTAACAGAGCTGTTCTGAAAGTGTCCAAGCGGCCTGTTCTTAGAGTGGACTGTTTTTTGCATTCGTTCTCAAGTTATATCAAACTATCAAAGTGTTGTTTTCTGCCTTTCACGAGCACATTTTGACTTGTTGTTGAATAATCCTATAATGTAACTCTAAATGACAATCAGAGCAACTTGAATTGCGTGTGTGCAGCCTTTTGCTCAAAAGTGATCAACGTTTCGTTTTCAGAGTCTCTTTTGACAATCTCTTCGAGAGCTGTTTTCAGTCATTAACAGAGCTGTTCTGAAAGTGTCCAAGCGGCCTGTTCTTAGAGTGGACTGTTTTTTGCATTCGTTCTCAAGTTATATCAAACTATCAAAGTGTTGTTTTCTGCCTTTCACGAGCACATTTTGACTTGTTGTTGAATAATCCTATAATGTAACTCTAAATGACAATCAGAGCAACTTGAATTGCGTGTGTGCAGCCTTTTGCTCAAAAGTGATCAACGTTTCGTTTTCAGAGTCTCTTTTGACAATCTCTTCGAGAGCTGTTTTCAGTCATTAACAGAGCTGTTCTGAAAGTGTCCAAGCGGCCTGTTCTTAGAGTGGACTGTTTTTTGCATTCGTTCTCAAGTTATATCAAACTATCAAAGTGTTGTTTTCTGCCTTTCACGAGCACATTTTGACTTGTTGTTGAATAATCCTATAATGTAACTCTAAATGGACAATCAGAGCAACTTGAATTGCGTGTGTGCAGCCTTTTGCTCAAAAGTGATCAACGTTTCGTTTTCAGAGTCTCTTTTGACAATCTCTTCGAGAGCTGTTTTCAGTCATTAACAGAGCTGTTCTGAAAGTGTCCAAGCGGCCTGTTCTTAGAGTGGACTGTTTTTTGCATTCGTTCTCAAGTTATATCAAACTATCAAAGTGTTGTTTTCTGCCTTTCACGAGCACATTTTGACTTGTTGTTGAATAATCCTATAATGTAACTCTAAATGACAATCAGAGCAACTTGAATTGCGTGTGTGCAGCCTTTTGCTCAAAAGTGATCAACGTTTCGTTTTCAGAGTCTCTTTTGACAATCTCTTCGAGAGCTGTTTTCAGTCATTAACAGAGCTGTTCTGAAAGTGTCCAAGCGGCCTGTTCTTAGAGTGGACTGTTTTTTGCATTCGTTCTCAAGTTATATCAAACTATCAAAGTGTTGTTTTCTGCCTTTCACGAGCACATTTTGACTTGTTGTTGAATAATCCTATAATGTAACTCTAAATGACAATCAGAGCAACTTGAATTGCGTGTGTGCAGCCTTTTGCTCAAAAGTGATCAACGTTTCGTTTTCGGAGTCTGTTTTGACAATCTCTTCGAGAGCTGTTTTCAGTCATTAACAGAGCTGTTCTGAAAGTGTCCAAGCGGCCTGTTCTGAGAGTGGACTGTTTTTTGCATTCGTTCTCAAGTTATATCAAACTATCAAAGTGTTGTTTTCTGCCTTTCACGAGCACATTTTGACTTGTTGTTGAATAATCCTATAATGTAACTCTAAATGACAATCAGAGCAACTTGAATTGCGTGTGTGCAGCCTTTTGCTCAAAAGTGATCAACGTTTCGTTTTCGGAGTCTCTTTTGACAATCTCTTCGAGAGCTGTTTTCAGTCATTAACAGAGCTGTTCTGAAAGTGTCCAAGCGGCCTGTTCTTAGAGTGGACTGTGTTTTTTGCATTCGTTCTCAAGTTATATCAAACTATCAAAGTGTTGTTTTCTGCCTTTCACCAGCACATTTTGACTTGTTGTTGAATAATCCTATAATGTAACTCTAAATGACAATCAGAGCAACTTGAATTGCGTGTGTGCAGCCTTTTGCTCAAAAGTGATCAACGTTTCGTTTTCAGAGTCTCTTTTGACAATCTCTTCGAGAGCTGTTTTCAGTCATTAACAGAGCTGTTCTGAAAGTGTCCAAGCGGCCTGTTCTTAGAGTGGACTGTTTTTTGCATTCGTTCTCAAGTTATATCAAACTATCAAAGTGTTGTTTTCTGCCTTTCACGAGCACATTTTGACTTGTTGTTGAATAATCCTATAATGTAACTCTAAATGGACAATCAGAGCAACTTGAATTGCGTGTGTGCAGCCTTTTGCTCAAAAGTGATCAACGTTTCGTTTTCAGAGTCTCTTTTGACAATCTCTTCGAGAGCTGTTTTCAGTCATTAACAGAGCTGTTCTGAAAGTGTCCAAGCGGCCTGTTCTTAGAGTGGACTGTTTTTTGCATTCGTTCTCAAGTTATATCAAACTATCAAAGTGTTGTTTTCTGCCTTTCACGAGCACATTTTGACTTGTTGTTGAATAATCCTATAATGTAACTCTAAATGACAATCAGAGCAACTTGAATTGCGTGTGTGCAGCCTTTTGCTCAAAAGTGATCAACGTTTCGTTTTCAGAGTCTCTTTTGACAATCTCTTCGAGAGCTGTTTTCAGTCATTAACAGAGCTGTTCTGAAAGTGTCCAAGCGGCCTGTTCTTAGAGTGGACTGTTTTTTGCATTCGTTCTCAAGTTATATCAAACTATCAAAGTGTTGTTTTCTGCCTTTCACGAGCACATTTTGACTTGTTGTTGAATAATCCTATAATGTAACTCTAAATGACAATCAGAGCAACTTGAATTGCGTGTGTGCAGCCTTTTGCTCAAAAGTGATCAACGTTTCGTTTTCAGAGTCTCTTTTGACAATCTCTTCGAGAGCTGTTTTCAGTCATTAACAGAGCTGTTCTGAAAGTGTCCAAGCGGCCTGTTCTTAGAGTGGACTGTTTTTTGCATTCGTTCTCAAGTTATATCAAACTATCAAAGTGTTGTTTTCTGCCTTTCACGAGCACATTTTGACTTGTTGTTGAATAATCCTATAATGTAACTCTAAATGACAATCAGAGCAACTTGAATTGCGTGTGTGCAGCCTTTTGCTCAAAAGTGATCAACGTTTCGTTTTCGGAGTCTCTTTTGACAATCTCTTCGAGAGCTGTTTTCAGTCATTAACAGAGCTGTTCTGAAAGTGTCCAAGCGGCCTGTTCTGAGAGTGGACTGTTTTTTGCATTCGTTCTCAAGTTATATCAAACTATCAAAGTGTTGTTTTCTGCCTTTCACGAGCACATTTTGACTTGTTGTTGAATAATCCTATAATGTAACTCTAAATGACAATCAGAGCAACTTGAATTGCGTGTGTGCAGCCTTTTGCTCAAAAGTGATCAACGTTTCGTTTTCGGAGTCTCTTTTGACAATCTCTTCGAGAGCTGTTTTCAGTCATTAACAGAGCTGTTCTGAAAGTGTCCAAGCGGCCTGTTCTTAGAGTGGACTGTGTTTTTTGCATTCGTTCTCAAGTTATATCAAACTATCAAAGTGTTGTTTTCTGCCTTTCACGAGCACATTTTGACTTGTTGTTGAATAATCCTATAATGTAACTCTAAATGACAATCAGAGCAACTTGAATTGCGTGTGTGCAGCCTTTTGCTCAAAAGTGATCAACGTTTCGTTTTCAGAGTCTCTTTTGACAATCTCTTCGAGAGCTGTTTTCAGTCATTAACAGAGCTGTTCTGAAAGTGTCCAAGCGGCCTGTTCTTAGAGTGGACTGTTTTTTGCATTCGTTCTCAAGTTATATCAAACTATCAAAGTGTTGTTTTCTGCCTTTTACGAGCACATTTTGACTTGTTGTTGAATAATCCTATAATGTAACTCTAAATGGACAATCAGAGCAACTTGAATTGCGTGTGTGCAGCCTTTTGCTCAAAAGTGATCAACGTTTCGTTTTCAGAGTCTCTTTTGACAATCTCTTCGAGAGCTGTTTTCAGTCATTAACAGAGCTGTTCTGAAAGTGTCCAAGCGGCCTGTTCTTAGAGTGGACTGTTTTTTGCATTCGTTCTCAAGTTATATCAAACTATCAAAGTGTTGTTTTCTGCCTTTCACGAGCACATTTTGACTTGTTGTTGAATAATCCTATAATGTAACTCTAAATGACAATCAGAGCAACTTGAATTGCGTGTGTGCAGCCTTTTGCTCAAAAGTGATCAACGTTTCGTTTTCAGAGTCTCTTTTGACAATCTCTTCGAGAGCTGTTTTCAGTCATTAACAGAGCTGTTCTGAAAGTGTCCAAGCGGCCTGTTCTTAGAGTGGACTGTTTTTTGCATTCGTTCTCAAGTTATATCAAACTATCAAAGTGTTGTTTTCTGCCTTTCACGAGCACATTTTGACTTGTTGTTGAATAATCCTATAATGTAACTCTAAATGACAATCAGAGCAACTTGAATTGCGTGTGTGCAGCCTTTTGCTCAAAAGTGATCAACGTTTCGTTTTCAGAGTCTCTTTTGACAATCTCTTCGAGAGCTGTTTTCAGTCATTAACAGAGCTGTTCTGAAAGTGTCCAAGCGGCCTGTTCTTAGAGTGGACTGTTTTTTGCATTCGTTCTCAAGTTATATCAAACTATCAAAGTGTTGTTTTCTGCCTTTCACGAGCACATTTTGACTTGTTGTTGAATAATCCTATAATGTAACTCTAAATGGACAATCAGAGCAACTTGAATTGCGTGTGTGCAGCCTTTTGCTCAAAAGTGATCAACGTTTCGTTTTCAGAGTCTCTTTTGACAATCTCTTCGAGAGCTGTTTTCAGTCATTAACAGAGCTGTTCTGAAAGTGTCCAAGCGGCCTGTTCTTAGAGTGGACTGTTTTTTGCATTCGTTCTCAAGTTATATCAAACTATCAAAGTGTTGTTTTCTGCCTTTCACGAGCACATTTTGACTTGTTGTTGAATAATCCTATAATGTAACTCTAAATGACAATCAGAGCAACTTGAATTGCGTGTGTGCAGCCTTTTGCTCAAAAGTGATCAACGTTTCGTTTTCAGAGTCTCTTTTGACAATCTCTTCGAGAGCTGTTTTCAGTCATTAACAGAGCTGTTCTGAAAGTGTCCAAGCGGCCTGTTCTTAGAGTGGACTGTTTTTTGCATTCGTTCTCAAGTTATATCAAACTATCAAAGTATTGTTTTCTGCCTTTCACGAGCACATTTTGACTTGTTGTTGAATAATCCTATAATGTAACTCTAAATGACAATCAGAGCAACTTGAATTGCGTGTGTGCAGCCTTTTGCTCAAAAGTGATCAACGTTTCGTTTTCAGAGGCTCTTTTGACAATCTCTTCGAGAGCTGTTTTCAGTCATTAACAGAGCTGTTCTGAAAGTGTCCAAGCGGCCTGTTCTTAGAGTGGACTGTTTTTTGCATTCGTTCTCAAGTTATATCAAACTATCAAAGTGTTGTTTTCTGCCTTTCACGAGCACATTTTGACTTGTTGTTGAATAATCCTATAATGTAACTCTAAATGGACAATCAGAGCAACTTGAATTGCGTGTGTGCAGCCTTTTGCTCAAAAGTGATCAACGTTTCGTTTTCAGAGTCTCTTTTGACAATCTCTTCGAGAGCTGTTTTCAGTCATTAACAGAGCTGTTCTGAAAGTGTCCAAGCGGCCTGTTCTTAGAGTGGACTGTTTTTTGCATTCGTTCTCAAGTTATATCAAACTATCAAAGTGTTGTTTTCTGCCTTTCACGAGCACATTTTGACTTGTTGTTGAATAATCCTATAATGTAACTCTAAATGACAATCAGAGCAACTTGAATTGCGTGTGTGCAGCCTTTTGCTCAAAAGTGATCAACGTTTCGTTTTCAGAGTCTCTTTTGACAATCTCTTCGAGAGCTGTTTTCAGTCATTAACAGAGCTGTTCTGAAAGTGTCCAAGCGGCCTGTTCTTAGAGTGGACTGTTTTTTGCATTCGTTCTCAAGTTATATCAAACTATCAAAGTGTTGTTTTCTGCCTTTCACGAGCACATTTTGACTTGTTGTTGAATAATCCTATAATGTAACTCTAAATGGACAATCAGAGCAACTTGAATTGCGTGTGTGCAGCCTTTTGCTCAAAAGTGATCAACGTTTCGTTTTCAGAGTCTCTTTTGACAATCTCTTCGAGAGCTGTTTTCAGTCATTAACAGAGCTGTTCTGAAAGTGTCCAAGCGGCCTGTTCTTAGAGTGGACTGTTTTTTGCATTCGTTCTCAAGTTATATCAAACTATCAAAGTGTTGTTTTCTGCCTTTCACGAGCACATTTTGACTTGTTGTTGAATAATCCTATAATGTAACTCTAAATGACAATCAGAGCAACTTGAATTGCGTGTGTGCAGCCTTTTGCTCAAAAGTGATCAACGTTTCGTTTTCAGAGTCTCTTTTGACAATCTCTTCGAGAGCTGTTTTCAGTCATTAACAGAGCTGTTCTGAAAGTGTCCAAGCGGCCTGTTCTTAGAGTGGACTGTTTTTTGCATTCGTTCTCAAGTTATATCAAACTATCAAAGTGTTGTTTTCTGCCTTTCACGAGCACATTTTGACTTGATGTTGAATAATCCTATAATGTAACTCTAAATGACAATCAGAGCAACTTGAATTGCGTGTGTGCAGCCTTTTGCTCAAAAGTGATCAACGTTTCGTTTTCAGAGTCTCTTTTGACAATCTCTTCGAGAGCTGTTTTCAGTCATTAACAGAGCTGTTCTGAAAGTGTCCAAGCGGCCTGTTCTTAGAGTGGACTGTTTTTTGCATTCGTTCTCAAGTTATATCAAACTATCAAAGTGTTGTTTTCTGCCTTTCACGAGCACATTTTGACTTGTTGTTGAATAATCCTATAATGTAACTCTAAATGACAATCAGAGCAACTTGAATTGCGTGTGTGCAGCCTTTTGCTCAAAAGTGATCAACGTTTCGTTTTCGGAGTCTGTTTTGACAATCTCTTCGAGAGCTGTTTTCAGTCATTAACAGAGCTGTTCTGAAAGTGTCCAAGCGGCCTGTGTAACGATGGTCAAACAGCCAAACTTCTTTCATTTAATTCGTTTATTTGACCTGCAGAGAAGACATATAGAACACAATTCTTCTCTGGTCTGCTTGTGAATCCATTAAGCTGGCGGCCATTTTCTCGGTCCACCGTCTATGTACATTTCACATCAGGACAGTTTGTTCACAGAAAGAACACAAACTTCCCTCAAACATTACAAATAACAATTACAAACAACATGTGGAGCGACATACCTGCAGAGAAGACATATAGAACACAATTCTTCTCTGGTCTGCTTGTGAATCTGCACGTTCAAAACAACATACAATAAATGTTCTGTTTCACATCATCACAATACATCACAATACATGTAAAAACAAACAGCACAGTACTACACCAACATTTTCACCCTACATTACAAGATTCTCCATACAAACAACAAAACACGAGGAGCGTTTTACATGCGCACATACCCATTAAGCTGGCGGCCATTTTCTGACGCACCACCGCAAGTACGGCAACAAGAGAAGGACAAACGAACGTGCAGACCTGCAGTACACCCAAACTCCAAAGGGGGGCTCCAACAACAACCAGGGCTGCTCAAAGCACGGCGAAACTCATCTACATTCACCACAGCTAAACATACATTCCCAACTCTGTTACACCCACCTCCCCTGAATTTCGCCAACCTTGAGCAGCAACTATACATTTAAATACTACTTTTTTACTTTTTACACTATTACATAGGGCCGCCAAAGGACAGGACAGCCAACTTGAAAAGTATCCTATAAGGATGAAGTGGAAAGAGAGGTAAACTACCTCTCCAACCAACTACTGGCGGTAGGATGCGTTCTACACCCCACAAGACCCTATTTTCACTGTGTATTACTAGCCTTCAAGAGGCCACAACCTCTTATGAAACAATCAGAATAACGAACAAACCTATATGTCATAGGATGTCAGTGTGCACAGTGTATACATGCACTGAACTGAGCTTCGGCTTATCTAACTGTGGGAAGCCTGGAACACTGACCTGCAAACAGCTCGAATGTTTGACTTAGTGTCTTGGATAATGTCTTGTCCTGACATAGTATAAATCAATCTGTCAACTGGTTTGATAAGGCGACCAAACTTGGACTTGACCTGTGTGACTGTACTAGGATGTTCACACTGTGTGACAGAAGCTAAAGTGTCAGTACGCTGTGTGTCACTAGCATCATCTGTCTGATTTGTGTTACCAGAAACATCAGTACAATCATCAGCGCTAACCACAAATCTAGAATCAGAGTTAATGGACTGATCTACCATTTGCTCCTCAGCCATCTGCTCGGGAACCCTCTGAGGGGCAAACGAGACTGAAGACACTACAGTGTTAGTAGCCTCTGTCCGTGAGTGGTCAGGGAATGGTAACTGGGTGACCCACTCCAGGGTTCTTCCCTTGGGATCCTTGGGCTCTGGAACAGTCAAGGGAACATCCCTCTCCCGAACAGCTCTTCCCCCATACTCCATGTCTTCAACCTCCCCTCCCTCACTCCCAGGACAGGAATCCACTCTCTCCGACTCGAACGCGGTTCCTCTACTCACTTCCCCAGGCAAGGAATCCTGTTCCACTTCCGATACGGACATGTCACTTGGCTCATTTGATGTATGAACAGCAGACAGGGATGAAACTGGGTCAGAGATCACACTCGTATCATACACCGGCAGAAAGTTCACCAACAACAATAGATTACGGTGGACTACCTTCTCTCGTCCAGTGACAGTGTCTTGTATCCTATATGTGTGAGTCTCAGAGTTCCTATCCACCACAGTGTATACAGTAGACTCCCAACGATCAGCCACCTTTCTCTTTCCTCTCTCTCTCTTGTTCGCCAACAGCACACGGTCTCCGACGTCAATGGTGGGCCCTTTTACTCGTCTGTTGTAGAGCTCTGTGTGACGGTGCTGTTCTTTTATGACATGTTCCTGGGCTATGACCATAGCTTCTCTCAGATCCTTCGTGAGAGACATCACATACTTGTCGTAGCTGACCACAGCTGGATCATTCAGGACTGTCCGGAAGAGTATATCGACAGGGAGACGAGGAGTACGCCCAAACATCAGATAGAAAGGTGCATAGCCAGTTGACTCATGCGCTGTGCTATTGTACATGAACGTCAGAGTTTGCAAACGCCTCGGCCAGTTGATTTTTGCCTCTGGTTCAAGCGCTCGGATCATGTTACCGAGAGTTCTATTGAAACGTTCCACACTACCGTTACCCATCGGGTGATACGGGGTTGTGTGCGACTTTCTGACACCGGAGACTCTGAGCAGCTCACTCACTAGTTGACTCTCGAAGCTAGCTCCCTGGTCGCTGTGGATACGTTCTGGGAACCCAAAGACGCAGAAGAACTTGTCCCATAGAACTCTCGCCACCTGTTTGGCTGACTGATCTTTGCAGGGGAATGCCTGGGCCATTCTTGTAAAATGGTCAGTAACAACTAACACATCAACTGACTTGTTCCTTGAGTCCTCCGCTGACCAGAAATCAATGCAAACCAGCTGAAGTGGCCTGGTTGATGTGATACTCTGCAAAGGCGCCCTCGCAGCAGGTTCAACAGTCTTACTGACAATACACCGCTGGCAGTTACGGACGTAGTCTCTTACGTCTCTGTCGAGGTTGAGCCAGAAGAACCTCTGTCTGGCCAAGCCAAGACTCCTGAACTGACCTTGATGGCCGGCATGGTCATGAACACCTCTCAGAACTTCAACTTTCTTAGACTCAGGAACCACATACTGGCGGCGTTTTGACTTCACGACTTGATCCCTCGAGACTCTGTAGAGTATCCCATTGCTCACAACAAGTTTCTCCCAGTGCTTCAGGTACCTCATGACTGTGACTGATTCCTTATCTCTCTCTCTCCTGGAGGGTCTCCGATGTCTCTCCACATAGTACAAGACTCGAGAGAGAGTTCTGTCTCTGAGCTGTTCATCCCGGAGTTCCTTCTCACTGTAAGCAGGAAGTGAGTCCTGACCACCTGGGACTAACTGAGGCAAATGGTGCAAGACTGCTACAGCACGCGTTCTTGCTCCGACCTCCCACAGATCGTCATATGACTGTAGAACAACAGACACTTCATCCATCTCCATAGACTGAGCGTGGACATGCAGAGGTGATGGGACACTTTGAGCGTAACTCTCTACCTGGCGTGGAGTGTCACCACTATCATTGGACGACCGGAAGGCGTCCTGTACAGAAGCACTCGACACATCCTGGACTTCGGAGAGGAGATTCTTGTAGGGCTCTTCAAGTAATCTGTGACTGACTCTCTGCTTGACGAAAGGCACACGACTCAAGGCATCAGCGACAACATTCTGTGGGCCTGGCACGTACTTGATGTCGAAGTTATAGCTCGCTAACTTAGCCACCCATCGTTGCTCGCAGCAGTCCAGCTTGGGCTTCGTCATGATATGAGTCAATGGATTATTGTCCGTCCAAACAGTGAAATCATGCCCCTTCAACCAATGGCTGAACTTGTCACAGACACTCCACTTCAAGGCTAGGAATTCCAACCGATGGGCTGGGTAATTTCTCTGAGACAGAGAGAGGGACTTGCTGGCGAATGCGATTGGCCTCGCTCGGTCTTCACCCTCTTGGATCTGCGACAGGACAGCACCGATGCCATCAAGGGACGCGTCCGTTGACAGCATGAAGGGACGGCTGAAATCAGGGTGAGCCAGGACAGCCGTCTCAACCAGCGCCGTTTTCAGCTTCTGGAAAGCCTGCTCCGTTTCGGGGGTCCAGTCAGTAACCTTCAACTTCCTGCTTTGTGACCTTTGTTTGGACTGTTTCACCTTCCCTTTTCTCTTCTGGCCCGTCAACAGAGAGAAGAGAGGCTTTGCAATAGCGGAGAAGCTAGGCACAAAGTGCTGGTAATAATTGATCATCCCCAAGAAAGATCTGATTCGTTTCTGTGAGGGGGTTACACCGTCCGCTTCCATCAGGTCAGCACTTGTCATCTTTGCGATGCTCTCAACTTTGCTGGGATCAGTCAACACACCGTTGTCATTAATTATGTGGCCGAGGAATTTGACGGATTTCCGGAGAAAAAAACACTTCTTGGGGGCCAATTTCAGGTTATGACCACGCAGTCTACTGAACACCATCTCCAAGCGTTCCAGAGCTGTCCTCTCATCAGGGGCGTACACCAATAAATCATCCAGATAAACCAGTAAGCTCAGATAGTTCTGGTCTCCGAAAATGCTAGTCATCATACGCATGAAGCTCCCAGGACTATTACAGAGGCCCTGCGGGAGGCGATTATACTCATACAAGCCCATAGGTGTTGTAAAGGCAGAGTACTTTCTGTCATCCTCGTGTAGTGGCATGTTATAAAACCCTGAGGTTAGATCCATAGTACTAAACAAGGAGTTACCTCCAAGTGCAGCTAAGCAGTCGGCCTGGTGAGGGAGAGGGTGAGCATCCTTCAGGGTCCTCTTGTTCAGCCAGCGAAAGTCTGTACAGATACGGAGATCTCCGTTCTTTTTCCATACAAGAACCAACGGAGATGCATATTCACTGGTTGACTTCCTGATTATATCTTTCTCCTCCATCTCACTCAGTACTTGGCGCAACTTCTGATACTGACTGGGGGGCACTCGTCTGAATGGGAGCCGGAATGGCCTGTGATCTGAGAGGTGAATGCGATGTATGAAGCCCTTTGCCTCTCCACAATCCAGGTGATGGCGTGAGAAGATGTCCTTGTAGCGCACAACCAGGTCAGCCATCTTGCTTCTACACTGTTCAGACACGTCACAGGAGTGTATGTCGAGCCCACTCAATCCCATGTACTTCAGTTCCTCATCAACAGTGCGGGCCGCATTTTCACTGGACGGGGTTACTTGACAGCAACTGAGTAGTGGGACCTCAGCAGGTCCGGTCTCATCCATGTCCTCGAGCGCAATGCAGGAGAAGACGTCGGCCAATTTAGCATTGCGTCTTACCAAGACGGGCCTGTCGGACGAGTTGATCAGCTTCAATGGAACCCATCCGTCTCCCCACAAAGGAGTAACAACTCTGGCCACCAGAACCCCTCTTGGAGCTGAGCGACACGATGTGGGCTCTGTCATCACAGCGCTACCAGGAGACACAATAGTGGACTTGGGTAGCTTGCCCCACATCAGGTACTCCCGACCAGGCTCAAGACACACGGCTGAGTTGCACCTGACTGTGCCTATCTTGTCAGGTATGACGTCACCTCGCCAACGGTTCAGACCAGCGAGCATCGAGAGAAACTGTTCAGATTCTGGATCGCCAGCAGGACAGGGCGTAGACACAGCCTTCCAGTAGCCATCACATTGCTTATACTGCCGGAGGATATATTTAATAACATTGGTGCCTAGTATCAACTCATCATGCTGGCCTTCAACTACCAGAGTGGGAACCATAATCCTACAGCCATACACCTCCATTTCCACGTTGAAAGCTGACTCAGGCTTGACACGGCGACCACCACAGCCAACAAGCACCACATTTGAACTGAACTGGTTATGCTCTGTAGCAACTCCAACCTCTCTAAGCTTTCCCTCTGCCGTCTTACTCATTGTACAAGCCATAGACCCACTGTCTAGCATAGCATTTAGAGTCACTGTATTACCAACTGTCACAGGTGTGTAGAAAAGGCTGTCACTACCACTAATTGTATGCGTATTCTGATAAACAATATCTTCAGAGTTATCACTTGAGCTTTTGAGAGCTATATACACTGTCTCAGCACTAGATTCGTCCTCACAATGGGAGTTTACTTGGCGACCTATATTTTCTCCCTCTGAATACAGGCCACCTAGTTTCCCTGAGGCTGAGGTGCTCGGGACGACCTGGTGGGACACTCAACTTTTGTGTGACCTGGGGCTAAACAGACAAAGCACAGCCTCTCTGACATGCAGTGTGAGATGGTAGTGTGTCTACTGTCATCACAGACTCGGCAGGCCTTCTCACGGGCGCCACCCTGGTATCTTCCGCCACGAGGAGCACTGTCACGCTGCTGCACTTTCCCCATCATCTGCTCCAGACTCTCCATAATGCGAGCAAGAATCCTGTCTTCAGATTGCTGAGTGTTCTGGGCCACAGCAGTCGCGGAGGAGGGGCACGGAAGCTGGCCTAAAGCATGGTCCTGGGAAGGAATGAGGGTAGAAGGCGGACACTGTGTGTGGTACACTGGACTATGGGCAGGAGCAGGGGGGTACTGGGTGGAACACTGCTCAGACACAGACTGAATCGAAGGCTCTGGATGAGACTGCACAGTGTGGAGGGCGGTGGCATGGCTCTTCAATGGCACAGAACTACCGGTCCTGCCAGAGGCTCTCAGCTCTCTCTGATAATTATCAATCTTCAACTGTATGTCTCGTGAGCTCCACTCCTCAATAGCCTTGCATTCCAGAATACGGGATAGTCCAGAGTCCGGGCAATGCCTGACAAACATCCGTGCTACCTCTTCACCCACGTTCTCCATCCTCCTACCTTGTCTGCGAAGGCCCTCACCAGCTACATCAGCTGCTTTGTTGATCCTCAACCAGTAGTCTACAGGGTTCTCATTGGGTCTGGGTAGAGTGGCATAGAAATCTGACAACGGGAGGCATGATGACACATCACTGAAGTACTTGAGAAGGATATAACTTGGTTATCATCTGGTTCCCCGCTGCAGCGGCCAAGGACAAAGCCAAGCTGCAGCGGGTGATACGCTCGGCGGAGAGGGTGATTGGCTGCCCTTTGCCCCCCCTTGAGGCCCTGTTTAAAAGTAGGGCTTTGGGGAGGGCCAGGAAGATCATGGCTGACCCCGCACACCCAGGACACGGTCTCTTCGCCCCGCTCCCCTCAGGCAGGAGGGTGCGGTCCATAAATACTGTGAAGGTCCGACATACCAACAGCTTTTTCCCCACAGCCATCCGGCTCCTAAATGCCGCTGGCCCCCCCCCCTGACCTGACCCCTATCTATCTACCCTCCCTCCACCCCCACCCAGAGAGCTTTGCACTGTCTGGATATGAACACTTGAACACTTGAATCTCTGCACTTTATATTTATATTTATATTAATTATGACTCTTGCACTTTGATGTTGGTTTGCACTGTCTTGTCCTGTCTTGCACCTGTCCTTCTGTAAACCGTGCTCCATGGTACCAAACCAAATTCCTAACATGTTTACATGTCATGGCAATAAAAGTCTTCTGATTCTGATTCTGATTCTGATCATAGATGAGATCAGGGTTCTGCTTCACATCAAGTGTCTGATCGCTTCGCAAACCAACCCTCACAACATCCTTTGCCTTACCCATCAGCCTTGCCAGTATCTCCTCAGCCTGTTCATGCATTGGACATTTCTGCTTTCTCAGATAAGCTTTAGACATGTCAATCCAGTCCTGGACTGAACACTTATCAGAACTATCACCTCGGAACATTGGTGGTTCCCTGTCTGATGTTACATTCACAGTAACGCACGGAACCTCCTGTCTAACAACATTAGGATCAGTTACAGGATCTGGAGGCGATGTGCAGTTGAGGTGTGCACTGCTCATACTACTTGAGTGAACTACACCAGCTGAAATTAACTTGGTTACAATGGACTCGCCAATCTGAGCACCTAGCTGACCCATCATGTCTGAAAGGTGATGAAGAGCTTCAGTGTCATTAACACTGGGTGTGGATGTGGGAGGAGCCTCCCCTGTAAACTGTCCGACAGCAGCACAACCTGGGTCCTGACCTGACCCTGTGCCTCTACCACTGTCAGTAAACAACTGGGAACACCCCACCTCCCTACTATTGACAGCACTGTCAATGTCGATGTCACTGTCAATGTCTATGACAGCACTGTCTGCTCTGCTCTGACATGCCCCCCATGCACCCCTCCCCATAGGCAACACTGGACTGGCAAAAATCTCATCATTAAAACCTGGCCTCTGAGCCATAGTGGTACAGACTTGCGTTGTGTAATATTACTGAATGAAAAAAATAATAATAATAATAATGTTTAAAAAAAAATATAAAGTTACAGCAGGACATAAAAACCAAAACAATCAAAGCACTTTTTAAACTGATATAATCACAGACCTCAGACTGAATGACCATTTACTATAATACTCTGACCACACTTGATCTATCACACTAAGACCTGGCATCCACGCAGCATCCACGGAGATCGGCGTTCAGCTGATCTTGAGATCGACGTGTCACGGCACCAGTGTAACGATGGTCAAACAGCCAAACTTCTTTCATTTAATTCGTTTATTTGACCTGCAGAGAAGACATATAGAACACAATTCTTCTCTGGTCTGCTTGTGAATCCATTAAGCTGGCGGCCATTTTCTCGGTCCACCGTCTATGTACATTTCACATCAGGACAGTTTGTTCACAGAAAGAACACAAACTTCCCTCAAACATTACAAATAACAATTACAAACAACATGTGGAGCGACATACCTGCAGAGAAGACATATAGAACACAATTCTTCTCTGGTCTGCTTGTGAATCTGCACGTTCAAAACAACATACAATAAATGTTCTGTTTCACATCATCACAATACATCACAATACATGTAAAAACAAACAGCACAGTACTACACCAACATTTTCACCCTACATTACAAGATTCTCCATACAAACAACAAAACACGAGGAGCGTTTTACATGCGCACATACCCATTAAGCTGGCGGCCATTTTCTGACGCACCACCGCAAGTACGGCAACAAGAGAAGGACAAACGAACGTGCAGACCTGCAGTACACCCAAACTCCAAAGGGGGGCTCCAACAACAACCAGGGCTGCTCAAAGCACGGCGAAACTCATCTACATTCACCACAGCTAAACATACATTCCCAACTCTGTTACACCTGTTCTGAGAGTGGACTGTTTTTTGCATTCGTTCTCAAGTTATATCAAACTATCAAAGTGTTGTTTTCTGCCTTTCACGAGCACATTTTGACTTGTTGTTGAATAATCCTATAATGTAACTCTAAATGACAATCAGAGCAACTTGAATTGCGTGTGTGCAGCCTTTTGCTCAAAAGTGATCAACGTTTCGTTTTCGGAGTCTCTTTTGACAATCTCTTCGAGAGCTGTTTTCAGTCATTAACAGAGCTGTTCTGAAAGTGTCCAAGCGGCCTGTTCTTAGAGTGGACTGTGTTTTTTGCATTCGTTCTCAAGTTATATCAAACTATCAAAGTGTTGTTTTCTGCCTTTCACCAGCACATTTTGACTTGTTGTTGAATAATCCTATAATGTAACTCTAAATGACAATCAGAGCAACTTGAATTGCGTGTGTGCAGCCTTTTGCTCAAAAGTGATCAACGTTTCGTTTTCAGAGTCTCTTTTGACAATCTCTTCGAGAGCTGTTTTCAGTCATTAACAGAGCTGTTCTGAAAGTGTCCAAGCGGCCTGTTCTTAGAGTGGACTGTTTTTTGCATTCGTTCTCAAGTTATATCAAACTATCAAAGTGTTGTTTTCTGCCTTTCACGAGCACATTTTGACTTGTTGTTGAATAATCCTATAATGTAACTCTAAATGGACAATCAGAGCAACTTGAATTGCATGTGTGCAGCCTTTTGCTCAAAAGTGATCAACGTTTCATTTTCAGAGTCTCTTTTGACAATCTCTTCGATAGCTGTTTTCAGTCATTAACAGAGCTGTTCTGAAAGTGTCCAAGCGGCCTGTTCTTAGAGTGGACTGTTTTTTGCATTCGTTCTCAAGTTATATCAAACTATCAAAGTGTTGTTTTCTGCCTTTCACGAGCACATTTTGACTTGTTGTTGAATAATCCTATAATGTAACTCTAAATGACAATCAGAGCAACTTGAATTGCGTGTGTGCAGCCTTTTGCTCAAAAGTGATCAACGTTTCGTTTTCAGAGTCTCTTTTGACAATCTCTTCGAGAGCTGTTTTCAGTCATTAACAGAGCTGTTCTGAAAGTGTCCAAGCGGCCTGTTCTTAGAGTGGACTGTTTTTTGCATTCGTTCTCAAGTTATATCAAACTATCAAAGTGTTGTTTTCTGCCTTTCATGAGCACATTTTGACTTGATGTTGAATAATCCTATAATGTAACTCTAAATGACAATCAGAGCAACTTGAATTGCGTGTGTGCAGCCTTTTGCTCAAAAGTGATCAACGTTTCGTTTTCAGAGTCTCTTTTGACAATCTCTTCGAGAGCTGTTTTCAGTCATTAACAGAGCTGTTCTGAAAGTGTCCAAGCGGCCTGTTCTTAGAGTGGACTGTTTTTTGCATTCGTTCTCAAGTTATATCAAACTATCAAAGTGTTGTTTTCTGCCTTTCACGAGCACATTTTGACTTGTTGTTGAATAATCCTATAATGTAACTCTAAATGACAATCAGAGCAACTTGAATTGCGTGTGTGCAGCCTTTTGCTCAAAAGTGATCAACGTTTCGTTTTCGGAGTCTGTTTTGACAATCTCTTCGAGAGCTGTTTTCAGTCATTAACAGAGCTGTTCTGAAAGTGTCCAAGCGGCCTGTTCTGAGAGTGGACTGTTTTTTGCATTCGTTCTCAAGTTATATCAAACTATCAAAGTGTTGTTTTCTGCCTTTCACGAGCACATTTTGACTTGTTGTTGAATAATCCTATAATGTAACTCTAAATGACAATCAGAGCAACTTGAATTGCGTGTGTGCAGCCTTTTGCTCAAAAGTGATCAACGTTTCGTTTTCGGAGTCTCTTTTGACAATCTCTTCGAGAGCTGTTTTCAGTCATTAACAGAGCTGTTCTGAAAGTGTCCAAGCGGCCTGTTCTTAGAGTGGACTGTTTTTTGCATTCGTTCTCAAGTTATATCAAACTATCAAAGTGTTGTTTTCTGCCTTTTACGAGCACATTTTGACTTGTTGTTGAATAATCCTATAATGTAACTCTAAATGGACAATCAGAGCAACTTGAATTGCGTGTGTGCAGCCTTTTGCTCAAAAGTGATCAACGTTTCGTTTTCAGAGTCTCTTTTGACAATCTCTTCGAGAGCTGTTTTCAGTCATTAACAGAGCTGTTCTGAAAGTGTCCAAGCGGCCTGTTCTTAGAGTGGACTGTTTTTTGCATTCGTTCTCAAGTTATATCAAACTATCAAAGTGTTGTTTTCTGCCTTTCACGAGCACATTTTGACTTGTTGTTGAATAATCCTATAATGTAACTCTAAATGACAATCAGAGCAACTTGAATTGCGTGTGTGCAGCCTTTTGCTCAAAAGTGATCAATGTTTCGTTTTCAGAGTCTCTTTTGACAATCTCTTCGAGAGCTGTTTTCAGTCATTAACAGAGCTGTTCTGAAAGTGTCCAAGCGGCCTGTTCTTAGAGTGGACTGTTTTTTGCATTCGTTCTCAAGTTATATCAAACTATCAAAGTGTTGTTTTCTGCCTTTCACGAGCACATTTTGACTTGTTGTTGAATAATCCTATAATGTAACTCTAAATGACAATCAGAGCAACTTGAATTGCGTGTGTGCAGCCTTTTGCTCAAAAGTGATCAACGTTTCGTTTTCAGAGTCTCTTTTGACAATCTCTTCGAGAGCTGTTTTCAGTCATTAACAGAGCTGTTCTGAAAGTGTCCAAGCGGCCTGTTCTTAGAGTGGACTGTTTTTTGCATTCGTTCTCAAGTTATATCAAACTATCAAAGTGTTGTTTTCTGCCTTTCACGAGCACATTTTGACTTGTTGTTGAATAATCCTATAATGTAACTCTAAATGGACAATCAGAGCAACTTGAATTGCGTGTGTGCAGCCTTTTGCTCAAAAGTGATCAACGTTTCGTTTTCAGAGTCTCTTTTGACAATCTCTTCGAGAGCTGTTTTCAGTCATTAACAGAGCTGTTCTGAAAGTGTCCAAGCGGCCTGTTCTTAGAGTGGACTGTTTTTTGCATTCGTTCTCAAGTTATATCAAACTATCAAAGTGTTGTTTTCTGCCTTTCACGAGCACATTTTGACTTGTTGTTGAATAATCCTATAATGTAACTCTAAATGACAATCAGAGCAACTTGAATTGCGTGTGTGCAGCCTTTTGCTCAAAAGTGATCAACGTTTCGTTTTCAGAGTCTCTTTTGACAATCTCTTCGAGAGCTGTTTTCAGTCATTAACAGAGCTGTTCTGAAAGTGTCCAAGCGGCCTGTTCTTAGAGTGGACTGTTTTTTGCATTCGTTCTCAAGTTATATCAAACTATCAAAGTATTGTTTTCTGCCTTTCACGAGCACATTTTGACTTGTTGTTGAATAATCCTATAATGTAACTCTAAATGACAATCAGAGCAACTTGAATTGCGTGTGTGCAGCCTTTTGCTCAAAAGTGATCAACGTTTCGTTTTCAGAGGCTCTTTTGACAATCTCTTCGAGAGCTGTTTTCAGTCATTAACAGAGCTGTTCTGAAAGTGTCCAAGCGGCCTGTTCTTAGAGTGGACTGTTTTTTGCATTCGTTCTCAAGTTATATCAAACTATCAAAGTGTTGTTTTCTGCCTTTCACGAGCACATTTTGACTTGTTGTTGAATAATCCTATAATGTAACTCTAAATGGACAATCAGAGCAACTTGAATTGCGTGTGTGCAGCCTTTTGCTCAAAAGTGATCAACGTTTCGTTTTCAGAGTCTCTTTTGACAATCTCTTCGAGAGCTGTTTTCAGTCATTAACAGAGCTGTTCTGAAAGTGTCCAAGCGGCCTGTTCTTAGAGTGGACTGTTTTTTGCATTCGTTCTCAAGTTATATCAAACTATCAAAGTGTTGTTTTCTGCCTTTCACGAGCACATTTTGACTTGTTGTTGAATAATCCTATAATGTAACTCTAAATGACAATCAGAGCAACTTGAATTGCGTGTGTGCAGCCTTTTGCTCAAAAGTGATCAACGTTTCGTTTTCAGAGTCTCTTTTGACAATCTCTTCGAGAGCTGTTTTCAGTCATTAACAGAGCTGTTCTGAAAGTGTCCAAGCGGCCTGTTCTTAGAGTGGACTGTTTTTTGCATTCGTTCTCAAGTTATATCAAACTATCAAAGTGTTGTTTTCTGCCTTTCACGAGCACATTTTGACTTGTTGTTGAATAATCCTATAATGTAACTCTAAATGGACAATCAGAGCAACTTGAATTGCGTGTGTGCAGCCTTTTGCTCAAAAGTGATCAACGTTTCGTTTTCAGAGTCTCTTTTGACAATCTCTTCGAGAGCTGTTTTCAGTCATTAACAGAGCTGTTCTGAAAGTGTCCAAGCGGCCTGTTCTTAGAGTGGACTGTTTTTTGCATTCGTTCTCAAGTTATATCAAACTATCAAAGTGTTGTTTTCTGCCTTTCACGAGCACATTTTGACTTGTTGTTGAATAATCCTATAATGTAACTCTAAATGACAATCAGAGCAACTTGAATTGCGTGTGTGCAGCCTTTTGCTCAAAAGTGATCAACGTTTCGTTTTCAGAGTCTCTTTTGACAATCTCTTCGAGAGCTGTTTTCAGTCATTAACAGAGCTGTTCTGAAAGTGTCCAAGCGGCCTGTTCTTAGAGTGGACTGTTTTTTGCATTCGTTCTCAAGTTATATCAAACTATCAAAGTGTTGTTTTCTGCCTTTCACGAGCACATTTTGACTTGATGTTGAATAATCCTATAATGTAACTCTAAATGACAATCAGAGCAACTTGAATTGCGTGTGTGCAGCCTTTTGCTCAAAAGTGATCAACGTTTCGTTTTCAGAGTCTCTTTTGACAATCTCTTCGAGAGCTGTTTTCAGTCATTAACAGAGCTGTTCTGAAAGTGTCCAAGCGGCCTGTTCTTAGAGTGGACTGTTTTTTGCATTCGTTCTCAAGTTATATCAAACTATCAAAGTGTTGTTTTCTGCCTTTCACGAGCACATTTTGACTTGTTGTTGAATAATCCTATAATGTAACTCTAAATGACAATCAGAGCAACTTGAATTGCGTGTGTGCAGCCTTTTGCTCAAAAGTGATCAACGTTTCGTTTTCGGAGTCTGTTTTGACAATCTCTTCGAGAGCTGTTTTCAGTCATTAACAGAGCTGTTCTGAAAGTGTCCAAGCGGCCTGTGTAACGATGGTCAAACAGCCAAACTTCTTTCATTTAATTCGTTTATTTGACCTGCAGAGAAGACATATAGAACACAATTCTTCTCTGGTCTGCTTGTGAATCCATTAAGCTGGCGGCCATTTTCTCGGTCCACCGTCTATGTACATTTCACATCAGGACAGTTTGTTCACAGAAAGAACACAAACTTCCCTCAAACATTACAAATAACAATTACAAACAACATGTGGAGCGACATACCTGCAGAGAAGACATATAGAACACAATTCTTCTCTGGTCTGCTTGTGAATCTGCACGTTCAAAACAACATACAATAAATGTTCTGTTTCACATCATCACAATACATCACAATACATGTAAAAACAAACAGCACAGTACTACACCAACATTTTCACCCTACATTACAAGATTCTCCATACAAACAACAAAACACGAGGAGCGTTTTACATGCGCACATACCCATTAAGCTGGCGGCCATTTTCTGACGCACCACCGCAAGTACGGCAACAAGAGAAGGACAAACGAACGTGCAGACCTGCAGTACACCCAAACTCCAAAGGGGGGCTCCAACAACAACCAGGGCTGCTCAAAGCACGGCGAAACTCATCTACATTCACCACAGCTAAACATACATTCCCAACTCTGTTACACCCACCTCCCCTGAATTTCGCCAACCTTGAGCAGCAACTATACATTTAAATACTACTTTTTTACTTTTTACACTATTACATAGGGCCGCCAAAGGACAGGACAGCCAACTTGAAAAGTATCCTATAAGGATGAAGTGGAAAGAGAGGTAAACTACCTCTCCAACCAACTACTGGCGGTAGGATGCGTTCTACACCCCACAAGACCCTATTTTCACTGTGTATTACTAGCCTTCAAGAGGCCACAACCTCTTATGAAACAATCAGAATAACGAACAAACCTATATGTCATAGGATGTCAGTGTGCACAGTGTATACATGCACTGAACTGAGCTTCGGCTTATCTAACTGTGGGAAGCCTGGAACACTGACCTGCAAACAGCTCGAATGTTTGACTTAGTGTCTTGGATAATGTCTTGTCCTGACATAGTATAAATCAATCTGTCAACTGGTTTGATAAGGCGACCAAACTTGGACTTGACCTGTGTGACTGTACTAGGATGTTCACACTGTGTGACAGAAGCTAAAGTGTCAGTACGCTGTGTGTCACTAGCATCATCTGTCTGATTTGTGTTACCAGAAACATCAGTACAATCATCAGCGCTAACCACAAATCTAGAATCAGAGTTAATGGACTGATCTACCATTTGCTCCTCAGCCATCTGCTCGGGAACCCTCTGAGGGGCAAACGAGACTGAAGACACTACAGTGTTAGTAGCCTCTGTCCGTGAGTGGTCAGGGAATGGTAACTGGGTGACCCACTCCAGGGTTCTTCCCTTGGGATCCTTGGGCTCTGGAACAGTCAAGGGAACATCCCTCTCCCGAACAGCTCTTCCCCCATACTCCATGTCTTCAACCTCCCCTCCCTCACTCCCAGGACAGGAATCCACTCTCTCCGACTCGAACGCGGTTCCTCTACTCACTTCCCCAGGCAAGGAATCCTGTTCCACTTCCGATACGGACATGTCACTTGGCTCATTTGATGTATGAACAGCAGACAGGGATGAAACTGGGTCAGAGATCACACTCGTATCATACACCGGCAGAAAGTTCACCAACAACAATAGATTACGGTGGACTACCTTCTCTCGTCCAGTGACAGTGTCTTGTATCCTATATGTGTGAGTCTCAGAGTTCCTATCCACCACAGTGTATACAGTAGACTCCCAACGATCAGCCACCTTTCTCTTTCCTCTCTCTCTCTTGTTCGCCAACAGCACACGGTCTCCGACGTCAATGGTGGGCCCTTTTACTCGTCTGTTGTAGAGCTCTGTGTGACGGTGCTGTTCTTTTATGACATGTTCCTGGGCTATGACCATAGCTTCTCTCAGATCCTTCGTGAGAGACATCACATACTTGTCGTAGCTGACCACAGCTGGATCATTCAGGACTGTCCGGAAGAGTATATCGACAGGGAGACGAGGAGTACGCCCAAACATCAGATAGAAAGGTGCATAGCCAGTTGACTCATGCGCTGTGCTATTGTACATGAACGTCAGAGTTTGCAAACGCCTCGGCCAGTTGATTTTTGCCTCTGGTTCAAGCGCTCGGATCATGTTACCGAGAGTTCTATTGAAACGTTCCACACTACCGTTACCCATCGGGTGATACGGGGTTGTGTGCGACTTTCTGACACCGGAGACTCTGAGCAGCTCACTCACTAGTTGACTCTCGAAGCTAGCTCCCTGGTCGCTGTGGATACGTTCTGGGAACCCAAAGACGCAGAAGAACTTGTCCCATAGAACTCTCGCCACCTGTTTGGCTGACTGATCTTTGCAGGGGAATGCCTGGGCCATTCTTGTAAAATGGTCAGTAACAACTAACACATCAACTGACTTGTTCCTTGAGTCCTCCGCTGACCAGAAATCAATGCAAACCAGCTGAAGTGGCCTGGTTGATGTGATACTCTGCAAAGGCGCCCTCGCAGCAGGTTCAACAGTCTTACTGACAATACACCGCTGGCAGTTACGGACGTAGTCTCTTACGTCTCTGTCGAGGTTGAGCCAGAAGAACCTCTGTCTGGCCAAGCCAAGACTCCTGAACTGACCTTGATGGCCGGCATGGTCATGAACACCTCTCAGAACTTCAACTTTCTTAGACTCAGGAACCACATACTGGCGGCGTTTTGACTTCACGACTTGATCCCTCGAGACTCTGTAGAGTATCCCATTGCTCACAACAAGTTTCTCCCAGTGCTTCAGGTACCTCATGACTGTGACTGATTCCTTATCTCTCTCTCTCCTGGAGGGTCTCCGATGTCTCTCCACATAGTACAAGACTCGAGAGAGAGTTCTGTCTCTGAGCTGTTCATCCCGGAGTTCCTTCTCACTGTAAGCAGGAAGTGAGTCCTGACCACCTGGGACTAACTGAGGCAAATGGTGCAAGACTGCTACAGCACGCGTTCTTGCTCCGACCTCCCACAGATCGTCATATGACTGTAGAACAACAGACACTTCATCCATCTCCATAGACTGAGCGTGGACATGCAGAGGTGATGGGACACTTTGAGCGTAACTCTCTACCTGGCGTGGAGTGTCACCACTATCATTGGACGACCGGAAGGCGTCCTGTACAGAAGCACTCGACACATCCTGGACTTCGGAGAGGAGATTCTTGTAGGGCTCTTCAAGTAATCTGTGACTGACTCTCTGCTTGACGAAAGGCACACGACTCAAGGCATCAGCGACAACATTCTGTGGGCCTGGCACGTACTTGATGTCGAAGTTATAGCTCGCTAACTTAGCCACCCATCGTTGCTCGCAGCAGTCCAGCTTGGGCTTCGTCATGATATGAGTCAATGGATTATTGTCCGTCCAAACAGTGAAATCATGCCCCTTCAACCAATGGCTGAACTTGTCACAGACACTCCACTTCAAGGCTAGGAATTCCAACCGATGGGCTGGGTAATTTCTCTGAGACAGAGAGAGGGACTTGCTGGCGAATGCGATTGGCCTCGCTCGGTCTTCACCCTCTTGGATCTGCGACAGGACAGCACCGATGCCATCAAGGGACGCGTCCGTTGACAGCATGAAGGGACGGCTGAAATCAGGGTGAGCCAGGACAGCCGTCTCAACCAGCGCCGTTTTCAGCTTCTGGAAAGCCTGCTCCGTTTCGGGGGTCCAGTCAGTAACCTTCAACTTCCTGCTTTGTGACCTTTGTTTGGACTGTTTCACCTTCCCTTTTCTCTTCTGGCCCGTCAACAGAGAGAAGAGAGGCTTTGCAATAGCGGAGAAGCTAGGCACAAAGTGCTGGTAATAATTGATCATCCCCAAGAAAGATCTGATTCGTTTCTGTGAGGGGGTTACACCGTCCGCTTCCATCAGGTCAGCACTTGTCATCTTTGCGATGCTCTCAACTTTGCTGGGATCAGTCAACACACCGTTGTCATTAATTATGTGGCCGAGGAATTTGACGGATTTCCGGAGAAAAAAACACTTCTTGGGGGCCAATTTCAGGTTATGACCACGCAGTCTACTGAACACCATCTCCAAGCGTTCCAGAGCTGTCCTCTCATCAGGGGCGTACACCAATAAATCATCCAGATAAACCAGTAAGCTCAGATAGTTCTGGTCTCCGAAAATGCTAGTCATCATACGCATGAAGCTCCCAGGACTATTACAGAGGCCCTGCGGGAGGCGATTATACTCATACAAGCCCATAGGTGTTGTAAAGGCAGAGTACTTTCTGTCATCCTCGTGTAGTGGCATGTTATAAAACCCTGAGGTTAGATCCATAGTACTAAACAAGGAGTTACCTCCAAGTGCAGCTAAGCAGTCGGCCTGGTGAGGGAGAGGGTGAGCATCCTTCAGGGTCCTCTTGTTCAGCCAGCGAAAGTCTGTACAGATACGGAGATCTCCGTTCTTTTTCCATACAAGAACCAACGGAGATGCATATTCACTGGTTGACTTCCTGATTATATCTTTCTCCTCCATCTCACTCAGTACTTGGCGCAACTTCTGATACTGACTGGGGGGCACTCGTCTGAATGGGAGCCGGAATGGCCTGTGATCTGAGAGGTGAATGCGATGTATGAAGCCCTTTGCCTCTCCACAATCCAGGTGATGGCGTGAGAAGATGTCCTTGTAGCGCACAACCAGGTCAGCCATCTTGCTTCTACACTGTTCAGACACGTCACAGGAGTGTATGTCGAGCCCACTCAATCCCATGTACTTCAGTTCCTCATCAACAGTGCGGGCCGCATTTTCACTGGACGGGGTTACTTGACAGCAACTGAGTAGTGGGACCTCAGCAGGTCCGGTCTCATCCATGTCCTCGAGCGCAATGCAGGAGAAGACGTCGGCCAATTTAGCATTGCGTCTTACCAAGACGGGCCTGTCGGACGAGTTGATCAGCTTCAATGGAACCCATCCGTCTCCCCACAAAGGAGTAACAACTCTGGCCACCAGAACCCCTCTTGGAGCTGAGCGACACGATGTGGGCTCTGTCATCACAGCGCTACCAGGAGACACAATAGTGGACTTGGGTAGCTTGCCCCACATCAGGTACTCCCGACCAGGCTCAAGACACACGGCTGAGTTGCACCTGACTGTGCCTATCTTGTCAGGTATGACGTCACCTCGCCAACGGTTCAGACCAGCGAGCATCGAGAGAAACTGTTCAGATTCTGGATCGCCAGCAGGACAGGGCGTAGACACAGCCTTCCAGTAGCCATCACATTGCTTATACTGCCGGAGGATATATTTAATAACATTGGTGCCTAGTATCAACTCATCATGCTGGCCTTCAACTACCAGAGTGGGAACCATAATCCTACAGCCATACACCTCCATTTCCACGTTGAAAGCTGACTCAGGCTTGACACGGCGACCACCACAGCCAACAAGCACCACATTTGAACTGAACTGGTTATGCTCTGTAGCAACTCCAACCTCTCTAAGCTTTCCCTCTGCCGTCTTACTCATTGTACAAGCCATAGACCCACTGTCTAGCATAGCATTTAGAGTCACTGTATTACCAACTGTCACAGGTGTGTAGAAAAGGCTGTCACTACCACTAATTGTATGCGTATTCTGATAAACAATATCTTCAGAGTTATCACTTGAGCTTTTGAGAGCTATATACACTGTCTCAGCACTAGATTCGTCCTCACAATGGGAGTTTACTTGGCGACCTATATTTTCTCCCTCTGAATACAGGCCACCTAGTTTCCCTGAGGCTGAGGTGCTCGGGACGACCTGGTGGGACACTCAACTTTTGTGTGACCTGGGGCTAAACAGACAAAGCACAGCCTCTCTGACATGCAGTGTGAGATGGTAGTGTGTCTACTGTCATCACAGACTCGGCAGGCCTTCTCACGGGCGCCACCCTGGTATCTTCCGCCACGAGGAGCACTGTCACGCTGCTGCACTTTCCCCATCATCTGCTCCAGACTCTCCATAATGCGAGCAAGAATCCTGTCTTCAGATTGCTGAGTGTTCTGGGCCACAGCAGTCGCGGAGGAGGGGCACGGAAGCTGGCCTAAAGCATGGTCCTGGGAAGGAATGAGGGTAGAAGGCGGACACTGTGTGTGGTACACTGGACTATGGGCAGGAGCAGGGGGGTACTGGGTGGAACACTGCTCAGACACAGACTGAATCGAAGGCTCTGGATGAGACTGCACAGTGTGGAGGGCGGTGGCATGGCTCTTCAATGGCACAGAACTACCGGTCCTGCCAGAGGCTCTCAGCTCTCTCTGATAATTATCAATCTTCAACTGTATGTCTCGTGAGCTCCACTCCTCAATAGCCTTGCATTCCAGAATACGGGATAGTCCAGAGTCCGGGCAATGCCTGACAAACATCCGTGCTACCTCTTCACCCACGTTCTCCATCCTCCTACCTTGTCTGCGAAGGCCCTCACCAGCTACATCAGCTGCTTTGTTGATCCTCAACCAGTAGTCTACAGGGTTCTCATTGGGTCTGGGTAGAGTGGCATAGAAATCTGACAACGGGAGGCATGATGACACATCACTGAAGTACTTGAGAAGGATATCATAGATGAGATCAGGGTTCTGCTTCACATCAAGTGTCTGATCGCTTCGCAAACCAACCCTCACAACATCCTTTGCCTTACCCATCAGCCTTGCCAGTATCTCCTCAGCCTGTTCATGCATTGGACATTTCTGCTTTCTCAGATAAGCTTTAGACATGTCAATCCAGTCCTGGACTGAACACTTATCAGAACTATCACCTCGGAACATTGGTGGTTCCCTGTCTGATGTTACATTCACAGTAACGCACGGAACCTCCTGTCTAACAACATTAGGATCAGTTACAGGATCTGGAGGCGATGTGCAGTTGAGGTGTGCACTGCTCATACTACTTGAGTGAACTACACCAGCTGAAATTAACTTGGTTACAATGGACTCGCCAATCTGAGCACCTAGCTGACCCATCATGTCTGAAAGGTGATGAAGAGCTTCAGTGTCATTAACACTGGGTGTGGATGTGGGAGGAGCCTCCCCTGTAAACTGTCCGACAGCAGCACAACCTGGGTCCTGACCTGACCCTGTGCCTCTACCACTGTCAGTAAACAACTGGGAACACCCCACCTCCCTACTATTGACAGCACTGTCAATGTCGATGTCACTGTCAATGTCTATGACAGCACTGTCTGCTCTGCTCTGACATGCCCCCCATGCACCCCTCCCCATAGGCAACACTGGACTGGCAAAAATCTCATCATTAAAACCTGGCCTCTGAGCCATAGTGGTACAGACTTGCGTTGTGTAATATTACTGAATGAAAAAAATAATAATAATAATAATGTTTAAAAAAAAATATAAAGTTACAGCAGGACATAAAAACCAAAACAATCAAAGCACTTTTTAAACTGATATAATCACAGACCTCAGACTGAATGACCATTTACTATAATACTCTGACCACACTTGATCTATCACACTAAGACCTGGCATCCACGCAGCATCCACGGAGATCGGCGTTCAGCTGATCTTGAGATCGACGTGTCACGGCACCAGTGTAACGATGGTCAAACAGCCAAACTTCTTTCATTTAATTCGTTTATTTGACCTGCAGAGAAGACATATAGAACACAATTCTTCTCTGGTCTGCTTGTGAATCCATTAAGCTGGCGGCCATTTTCTCGGTCCACCGTCTATGTACATTTCACATCAGGACAGTTTGTTCACAGAAAGAACACAAACTTCCCTCAAACATTACAAATAACAATTACAAACAACATGTGGAGCGACATACCTGCAGAGAAGACATATAGAACACAATTCTTCTCTGGTCTGCTTGTGAATCTGCACGTTCAAAACAACATACAATAAATGTTCTGTTTCACATCATCACAATACATCACAATACATGTAAAAACAAACAGCACAGTACTACACCAACATTTTCACCCTACATTACAAGATTCTCCATACAAACAACAAAACACGAGGAGCGTTTTACATGCGCACATACCCATTAAGCTGGCGGCCATTTTCTGACGCACCACCGCAAGTACGGCAACAAGAGAAGGACAAACGAACGTGCAGACCTGCAGTACACCCAAACTCCAAAGGGGGGCTCCAACAACAACCAGGGCTGCTCAAAGCACGGCGAAACTCATCTACATTCACCACAGCTAAACATACATTCCCAACTCTGTTACACCTGTTCTGAGAGTGGACTGTTTTTTGCATTCGTTCTCAAGTTATATCAAACTATCAAAGTGTTGTTTTCTGCCTTTCACGAGCACATTTTGACTTGTTGTTGAATAATCCTATAATGTAACTCTAAATGACAATCAGAGCAACTTGAATTGCGTGTGTGCAGCCTTTTGCTCAAAAGTGATCAACGTTTCGTTTTCGGAGTCTCTTTTGACAATCTCTTCGAGAGCTGTTTTCAGTCATTAACAGAGCTGTTCTGAAAGTGTCCAAGCGGCCTGTTCTTAGAGTGGACTGTGTTTTTTGCATTCGTTCTCAAGTTATATCAAACTATCAAAGTGTTGTTTTCTGCCTTTCACCAGCACATTTTGACTTGTTGTTGAATAATCCTATAATGTAACTCTAAATGACAATCAGAGCAACTTGAATTGCGTGTGTGCAGCCTTTTGCTCAAAAGTGATCAACGTTTCGTTTTCAGAGTCTCTTTTGACAATCTCTTCGAGAGCTGTTTTCAGTCATTAACAGAGCTGTTCTGAAAGTGTCCAAGCGGCCTGTTCTTAGAGTGGACTGTTTTTTGCATTCGTTCTCAAGTTATATCAAACTATCAAAGTGTTGTTTTCTGCCTTTCACGAGCACATTTTGACTTGTTGTTGAATAATCCTATAATGTAACTCTAAATGGACAATCAGAGCAACTTGAATTGCGTGTGTGCAGCCTTTTGCTCAAAAGTGATCAACGTTTCGTTTTCAGAGTCTCTTTTGACAATCTCTTCGATAGCTGTTTTCAGTCATTAACAGAGCTGTTCTGAAAGTGTCCAAGCGGCCTGTTCTTAGAGTGGACTGTTTTTTGCATTCGTTCTCAAGTTATATCAAACTATCAAAGTGTTGTTTTCTGCCTTTCACGAGCACATTTTGACTTGTTGTTGAATAATCCTATAATGTAACTCTAAATGACAATCAGAGCAACTTGAATTGCGTGTGTGCAGCCTTTTGCTCAAAAGTGATCAACGTTTCGTTTTCAGAGTCTCTTTTGACAATCTCTTCGAGAGCTGTTTTCAGTCATTAACAGAGCTGTTCTGAAAGTGTCCAAGCGGCCTGTTCTTAGAGTGGACTGTTTTTTGCATTCGTTCTCAAGTTATATCAAACTATCAAAGTGTTGTTTTCTGCCTTTCATGAGCACATTTTGACTTGATGTTGAATAATCCTATAATGTAACTCTAAATGACAATCAGAGCAACTTGAATTGCGTGTGTGCAGCCTTTTGCTCAAAAGTGATCAACGTTTCGTTTTCAGAGTCTCTTTTGACAATCTCTTCGAGAGCTGTTTTCAGTCATTAACAGAGCTGTTCTGAAAGTGTCCAAGCGGCCTGTTCTTAGAGTGGACTGTTTTTTGCATTCGTTCTCAAGTTATATCAAACTATCAAAGTGTTGTTTTCTGCCTTTCACGAGCACATTTTGACTTGTTGTTGAATAATCCTATAATGTAACTCTAAATGACAATCAGAGCAACTTGAATTGCGTGTGTGCAGCCTTTTGCTCAAAAGTGATCAACGTTTCGTTTTCGGAGTCTGTTTTGACAATCTCTTCGAGAGCTGTTTTCAGTCATTAACAGAGCTGTTCTGAAAGTGTCCAAGCGGCCTGTTCTGAGAGTGGACTGTTTTTTGCATTCGTTCTCAAGTTATATCAAACTATCAAAGTGTTGTTTTCTGCCTTTCACGAGCACATTTTGACTTGTTGTTGAATAATCCTATAATGTAACTCTAAATGACAATCAGAGCAACTTGAATTGCGTGTGTGCAGCCTTTTGCTCAAAAGTGATCAACGTTTCGTTTTCGGAGTCTCTTTTGACAATCTCTTCGAGAGCTGTTTTCAGTCATTAACAGAGCTGTTCTGAAAGTGTCCAAGCGGCCTGTTCTTAGAGTGGACTGTTTTTTGCATTCGTTCTCAAGTTATATCAAACTATCAAAGTGTTGTTTTCTGCCTTTCACGAGCACATTTTGACTTGTTGTTGAATAATCCTATAATGTAACTCTAAATGGACAATCAGAGCAACTTGAATTGCGTGTGTGCAGCCTTTTGCTCAAAAGTGATCAACGTTTCGTTTTCAGAGTCTCTTTTGACAATCTCTTCGAGAGCTGTTTTCAGTCATTAACAGAGCTGTTCTGAAAGTGTCCAAGCGGCCTGTTCTTAGAGTGGACTGTTTTTTGCATTCGTTCTCAAGTTATATCAAACTATCAAAGTGTTGTTTTCTGCCTTTCACGAGCACATTTTGACTTGTTGTTGAATAATCCTATAATGTAACTCTAAATGACAATCAGAGCAACTTGAATTGCGTGTGTGCAGCCTTTTGCTCAAAAGTGATCAACGTTTCGTTTTCAGAGTCTCTTTTGACAATCTCTTCGAGAGCTGTTTTCAGTCATTAACAGAGCTGTTCTGAAAGTGTCCAAGCGGCCTGTTCTTAGAGTGGACTGTTTTTTGCATTCGTTCTCAAGTTATATCAAACTATCAAAGTGTTGTTTTCTGCCTTTCACGAGCACATTTTGACTTGATGTTGAATAATCCTATAATGTAACTCTAAATGACAATCAGAGCAACTTGAATTGCGTGTGTGCAGCCTTTTGCTCAAAAGTGATCAACGTTTCGTTTTCAGAGTCTCTTTTGACAATCTCTTCGAGAGCTGTTTTCAGTCATTAACAGAGCTGTTCTGAAAGTGTCCAAGCGGCCTGTTCTTAGAGTGGACTGTTTTTTGCATTCGTTCTCAAGTTATATCAAACTATCAAAGTGTTGTTTTCTGCCTTTCACGAGCACATTTTGACTTGTTGTTGAATAATCCTATAATGTAACTCTAAATGACAATCAGAGCAACTTGAATTGCGTGTGTGCAGCCTTTTGCTCAAAAGTGATCAACGTTTCGTTTTCGGAGTCTGTTTTGACAATCTCTTCGAGAGCTGTTTTCAGTCATTAACAGAGCTGTTCTGAAAGTGTCCAAGCGGCCTGTTCTGAGAGTGGACTGTTTTTTGCATTCGTTCTCAAGTTATATCAAACTATCAAAGTGTTGTTTTCTGCCTTTCACGAGCACATTTTGACTTGTTGTTGAATAATCCTATAATGTAACTCTAAATGACAATCAGAGCAACTTGAATTGCGTGTGTGCAGCCTTTTGCTCAAAAGTGATCAACGTTTCGTTTTCGGAGTCTCTTTTGACAATCTCTTCGAGAGCTGTTTTCAGTCATTAACAGAGCTGTTCTGAAAGTGTCCAAGCGGCCTGTTCTTAGAGTGGACTGTGTTTTTTGCATTCGTTCTCAAGTTATATCAAACTATCAAAGTGTTGTTTTCTGCCTTTCACCAGCACATTTTGACTTGTTGTTGAATAATCCTATAATGTAACTCTAAATGACAATCAGAGCAACTTGAATTGCGTGTGTGCAGCCTTTTGCTCAAAAGTGATCAACGTTTCGTTTTCAGAGTCTCTTTTGACAATCTCTTCGAGAGCTGTTTTCAGTCATTAACAGAGCTGTTCTGAAAGTGTCCAAGCGGCCTGTTCTTAGAGTGGACTGTTTTTTGCATTCGTTCTCAAGTTATATCAAACTATCAAAGTGTTGTTTTCTGCCTTTCACGAGCACATTTTGACTTGTTGTTGAATAATCCTATAATGTAACTCTAAATGGACAATCAGAGCAACTTGAATTGCGTGTGTGCAGCCTTTTGCTCAAAAGTGATCAACGTTTCGTTTTCAGAGTCTCTTTTGACAATCTCTTCGATAGCTGTTTTCAGTCATTAACAGAGCTGTTCTGAAAGTGTCCAAGCGGCCTGTTCTTAGAGTGGACTGTTTTTTGCATTCGTTCTCAAGTTATATCAAACTATCAAAGTGTTGTTTTCTGCCTTTCACGAGCACATTTTGACTTGTTGTTGAATAATCCTACAATGTAACTCTAAATGACAATCAGAGCAACTTGAATTGCGTGTGTGCAGCCTTTTGCTCAAAAGTGATCAACGTTTCGTTTTCAGAGTCTCTTTTGACAATCTCTTCGAGAGCTGTTTTCAGTCATTAACAGAGCTGTTCTGAAAGTGTCCAAGCGGCCTGTTCTTAGAGTGGACTGTTTTTTGCATTCGTTCTCAAGTTATATCAAACTATCAAAGTGTTGTTTTCTGCCTTTCACGAGCACATTTTGACTTGTTGTTGAATAATCCTATAATGTAACTCTAAATGGACAATCAGAGCAACTTGAATTGCGTGTGTGCAGCCTTTTGCTCAAAAGTGATCAACGTTTCGTTTTCAGAGTCTCTTTTGACAATCTCTTCGAGAGCTGTTTTCAGTCATTAACAGAGCTGTTCTGAAAGTGTCCAAGCGGCCTGTTCTTAGAGTGGACTGTTTTTTGCATTCGTTCTCAAGTTATATCAAACTATCAAAGTGTTGTTTTCTGCCTTTCACGAGCACATTTTGACTTGTTGTTGAATAATCCTATAATGTAACTCTAAATGGACAATCAGAGCAACTTGAATTGCGTGTGTGCAGCCTTTTGCTCAAAAGTGATCAACGTTTCGTTTTCAGAGTCTCTTTTGACAATCTCTTCGAGAGCTGTTTTCAGTCATTAACAGAGCTGTTCTGAAAGTGTCCAAGCGGCCTGTTCTTAGAGTGGACTGTTTTTTGCATTCGTTCTCAAGTTATATCAAACTATCAAAGTGTTGTTTTCTGCCTTTCACGAGCACATTTTGACTTGTTGTTGAATAATCCTATAATGTAACTCTAAATGACAATCAGAGCAACTTGAATTGCGTGTGTGCAGCCTTTTGCTCAAAAGTGATCAACGTTTCGTTTTCAGAGTCTCTTTTGACAATCTCTTCGAGAGCTGTTTTCAGTCATTAACAGAGCTGTTCTAAAAGTGTCCAAGCGGCCTGTTCTTAGAGTGGACTGTTTTTTGCATTCGTTCTCAAGTTATATCAAACTATCAAAGTGTTGTTTTCTGCCTTTCACGAGCACATTTTGACTTGTTGTTGAATAATCCTATAATGTAACTCTAAATGACAATCAGAGCAACTTGAATTGCGTGTGTGCAGCCTTTTGCTCAAAAGTGATCAACGTTTCGTTTTCAGAGTCTCTTTTGACAATCTCTTCGAGAGCTGTTTTCAGTCATTAACAGAGCTGTTCTGAAAGTGTCCAAGCGGCCTGTTCTTAGAGTGGACTGTTTTTTGCATTCGTTCTCAAGTTATATCAAACTATCAAAGTGTTGTTTTCTGCCTTTCACGAGCACATTTTGACTTGTTGTTGAATAATCCTATAATGTAACTCTAAATGGACAATCAGAGCAACTTGAATTGCGTGTGTGCAGCCTTTTGCTCAAAAGTGATCAACGTTTCGTTTTCAGAGTCTCTTTTGACAATCTCTTCGAGAGCTGTTTTCAGTCATTAACAGAGCTGTTCTGAAAGTGTCCAAGCGGCCTGTTCTTAGAGTGGACTGTTTTTTGCATTCGTTCTCAAGTTATATCAAACTATCAAAGTGTTGTTTTCTGCCTTTCACGAGCACATTTTGACTTGTTGTTGAATAATCCTATAATGTAACTCTAAATGACAATCAGAGCAACTTGAATTGCGTGTGTGCAGCCTTTTGCTCAAAAGTGATCAACGTTTCGTTTTCAGAGTCTCTTTTGACAATCTCTTCGAGAGCTGTTTTCAGTCATTAACAGAGCTGTTCTGAAAGTGTCCAAGCGGCCTGTTCTTAGAGTGGACTGTTTTTTGCATTCGTTCTCAAGTTATATCAAACTATCAAAGTGTTGTTTTCTGCCTTTCACGAGCACATTTTGACTTGATGTTGAATAATCCTATAATGTAACTCTAAATGACAATCAGAGCAACTTGAATTGCGTGTGTGCAGCCTTTTGCTCAAAAGTGATCAACGTTTCGTTTTCAGAGTCTCTTTTGACAATCTCTTCGAGAGCTGTTTTCAGTCATTAACAGAGCTGTTCTGAAAGTGTCCAAGCGGCCTGTTCTTAGAGTGGACTGTTTTTTGCATTCGTTCTCAAGTTATATCAAACTATCAAAGTGTTGTTTTCTGCCTTTCACGAGCACATTTTGACTTGTTGTTGAATAATCCTATAATGTAACTCTAAATGACAATCAGAGCAACTTGAATTGCGTGTGTGCAGCCTTTTGCTCAAAAGTGATCAACGTTTCGTTTTCGGAGTCTGTTTTGACAATCTCTTCGAGAGCTGTTTTCAGTCATTAACAGAGCTGTTCTGAAAGTGTCCAAGCGGCCTGTTCTGAGAGTGGACTGTTTTTTGCATTCGTTCTCAAGTTATATCAAACTATCAAAGTGTTGTTTTCTGCCTTTCACAAGCACATTTTGACTTGTTGTTGAATAATCCTATAATGTAACTCTAAATGACAATCAGAGCAACTTGAATTGCGTGTGTGCAGCCTTTTGCTCAAAAGTGATCAACGTTTCGTTTTCGGAGTCTCTTTTGACAATCTCTTCGAGAGCTGTTTTCAGTCATTAACAGAGCTGTTCTGAAAGTGTCCAAGCGGCCTGTTCTTAGAGTGGACTGTGTTTTTTGCATTCGTTCTCAAGTTATATCAAACTATCAAAGTGTTGTTTTCTGCCTTTCACGAGCACATTTTGACTTGTTGTTGAATAATCCTATAATGTAACTCTAAATGACAATCAGAGCAACTTGAATTGCGTGTGTGCAGCCTTTTGCTCAAAAGTGATCAACGTTTCGTTTTCAGAGTCTCTTTTGACAATCTCTTCGAGAGCTGTTTTCAGTCATTAACAGAGCTGTTCTGAAAGTGTCCAAGCGGCCTGTTCTTAGAGTGGACTGTTTTTTGCATTCGTTCTCAAGTTATATCAAACTATCAAAGTGTTGTTTTCTGCCTTTCACGAGCACATTTTGACTTGTTGTTGAATAATCCTATAATGTAACTCTAAATGGACAATCAGAGCAACTTGAATTGCGTGTGTGCAGCCTTTTGCTCAAAAGTGATCAACGTTTCGTTTTCAGAGTCTCTTTTGACAATCTCTTCGAGAGCTGTTTTCAGTCATTAACAGAGCTGTTCTGAAAGTGTCCAAGCGGCCTGTTCTTAGAGTGGACTGTTTTTTGCATTCGTTCTCAAGTTATATCAAACTATCAAAGTGTTGTTTTCTGCCTTTCACGAGCACATTTTGACTTGTTGTTGAATAATCCTATAATGTAACTCTAAATGACAATCAGAGCAACTTGAATTGCGTGTGTGCAGCCTTTTGCTCAAAAGTGATCAACGTTTCGTTTTCAGAGTCTCTTTTGACAATCTCTTCGAGAGCTGTTTTCAGTCATTAACAGAGCTGTTCTGAAAGTGTCCAAGCGGCCTGTTCTTAGAGTGGACTGTTTTTTGCATTCGTTCTCAAGTTATATCAAACTATCAAAGTGTTGTTTTCTGCCTTTCACGAGCACATTTTGACTTGTTGTTGAATAATCCTATAATGTAACTCTAAATGACAATCAGAGCAACTTGAATTGCGTGTGTGCAGCCTTTTGCTCAAAAGTGATCAACGTTTCGTTTTCAGAGTCTCTTTTGACAATCTCTTCGAGAGCTGTTTTCAGTCATTAACAGAGCTGTTCTGAAAGTGTCCAAGCGGCCTGTTCTTAGAGTGGACTGTTTTTTGCATTCGTTCTCAAGTTATATCAAACTATCAAAGTGTTGTTTTCTGCCTTTCACGAGCACATTTTGACTTGTTGTTGAATAATCCTATAATGTAACTCTAAATGGACAATCAGAGCAACTTGAATTGCGTGTGTGCAGCCTTTTGCTCAAAAGTGATCATCGTTTCATTTTCAGAGTCTCTTTTGACAATCTCTTCGAGAGCTGTTTTCAGTCATTAACAGAGCTGTTCTGAAAGTGTCCAAGCGGCCTGTTCTTAGAGTGGACTGTTTTTTGCATTCGTTCTCAAGTTATATCAAACTATCAAAGTGTTGTTTTCTGCCTTTCACGAGCACATTTTGACTTGTTGTTGAATAATCCTATAATGTAACTCTAAATGACAATCAGAGCAACTTGAATTGCGTGTGTGCAGCCTTTTGCTCAAAAGTGATCTACGTTTCGTTTTCAGAGTCTCTTTTGACAATCTCTTCGAGAGCTGTTTTCAGTCATTAACAGAGCTGTTCTGAAAGTGTCCAAGCGGCCTGTTCTTAGAGTGGACTGTTTTTTGCATTCGTTCTCAAGTTATATCAAACTATCAAAGTGTTGTTTTCTGCCTTTCACGAGCACATTTTGACTTGTTGTTGAATAATCCTATAATGTAACTCTAAATGACAATCAGAGCAACTTGAATTGCGTGTGTGCGGCCTTTTGCTCAAAAGTGATCAACGTTTCGTTTTCAGAGTCTCTTTTGACAATCTCTTCGAGAGCTGTTTTCAGTCATTAACAGAGCTGTTCTGAAAGTGTCCAAGTGGCCTGTTCTTAGAGTGGACTGTTTTTTGCATTCGTTCTCAAGTTATATCAAACTATCAAAGTGTTGTTTTCTGCCTTTCACGAGCACATTTTGACTTGTTGTTGAATAATCCTATAATGTAACTCTAAATGACAATCAGAGCAACTTGAATTGCGTGTGTGCAGCCTTTTGCTCAAAAGTGATCAACGTTTCGTTTTCGGAGTCTCTTTTGACAATCTCTTTGAGAGCTGTTTTCAGTCATTAACAGAGCTGTTCTGAAAGTGTCCAAGCGGCCTGTTCTTAGAGTGGACTGTTTTTTGCATTCGTTCTCAAGTTATATCAAACTATCAAAGTGTTGTTTTCTGCCTTTCACGAGCACATTTTGACTTGTTGTTGAATAATCCTATAATGTAACTCTAAATGACAATCAGAGCAACTTGAATTGCGTGTGTGCAGCCTTTTGCTCAAAAGTGATCAACGTTTCGTTTTCAGAGTCTCTTTTGACAATCTCTTCGAGAGCTGTTTTCAGTCATTAACAGAGCTGTTCTGAAAGTGTCTCTTTTGACAATCTCTTCGAGAGCTGTTTTCAGTCATTAACAGAGCTGTTCTGAAAGTGTCCAAGCGGCCTGTTCTTAGAGTGGTGTTGTGTCCTGCCCTTTAAGACGGAATCACGTGTTAGACTAACTAGGAAGTTGAAGTGGATGCTGGGTAGTTTGCTGATATACTCATGCTGTAAAGAATAAACCTGCGTTTGATGGACCACGTTCTCTATCTACTATTATTACTTACAAGTCCAGTCCGGACATCACAATTGGCGACGAGTAATCGGAGTTTACTAGTTTTTTACAATGGCTGTAAACGTGCCGTTTCCCTGTTTTTTCCTGCCTGCGCCTAGTGAGCCCACCATTCCATTCAAGACATGGCGGCGAATTTTTGAGAACTATTTGCTGGTCATCAATGCTAGCGGTAATGCTTGGCCTGCTGCACGGCGTAGAGCCGTCTTACTACACTGCCTGGGCACCGAGGGACAGCGTCTCTTCTACTCGCTCCCGAACACAGGTGCAGATTACGATACTGCAATGACTGCGTTGGAGGAGTACTTTGTGCCCAAGACAAACACTGTTGCTGAACGCCATGCTTTCCGTAAGAGAGTACAGATGCAGAATGAAACGGTCCTTCAGTATGTGATTGCACTACGTGAACTTGCAGCTACGTGCGACTATGGCGATCGTGCGGATGAGGCGATCCGTGATCAGCTAGTTGAACATCTACACAACCCGCGGATCCGTGAAAGACTTTTGATGGACAATAAACTTACACTGGAAAGGGCCATGACAACTGCTACACAGATTGAGGCTGCTACGGAGCAAGCTAAGGCCTTCTGTGAGCCGCGGGCTGCATCTGTGCAGGCGGTGCAGCACACTCCACAACGAAAAGGGGGACAGTGGGGTGAGCGTACAAAGCCTAGGGAGGCTTCACAGCGGAAAACATGTTACCGCTGTGGATCAGATGGACATTTAGCTAATGCAACTAACTGCCCAGCTGCATCAGTTACATGCAGACAATGCAACAGAGTGGGTCACTTTGCCAAGGTGTGTCGCAGTACACAGACACACACCAAGGAGGTACGTGAGGTTGATCTCCCTGAATTTACAGTGTTATATACTGAACATTCTGCACGTAATAGTGATAAGATCACATGCACTGTGGAGATTATTTCAGAACACTCACAGTCCAGTAAAGTGGAATTGCTGGTTGACACTGGTTCATCTGTCTCTATACTGCCACAGAGCATCTACGCACAGTACTTTAAAAACATTCCACTTACTGAACCGACTGCCAGGCTGGTGTCTTACTCTAAAACCAGCATTCCAGTGCTGGGGTGCATGTCTGCTGATGTTTCTCTCCATGGCCGCACTGCTCCAGGTACCTTCTTCATTGTGGAGAGGGGGACCTCACTGATGTTGTCCTGTTTTTTTGATATGTGAAAAAAGTATAAACGCACTTGCTGTGGTGACGAAGCAAATTCCTATATGTGTAACGCATAGTGGCAATAAACGTTATCTCAATCTCAATCTCAATCAATCTCAATGGGGAGGGACCTAATGACTGTGTTAAGTGTGCATATTGCAAACAACAAAGTGGTGCCTCCTAATGACTCTGCATCTCTGCCTACTCCTGTGCTCCAGTGCACTACTGCATCTGCTCCCGCTGCTGTAGGGTGTGCAGAAAACTTTGTGCACCGCGTGAAGGTCGATTCCTCTGTCACACCGGTACGCCAAAAGCTGCGCCGGCTACCGCTGTCTGTCAGAGACGCAGTTTCTGATGAACTGAAGCGCTTACTCGCTGCTGGAGTGATCGAACCTGTCGACGCCTCTGCTTGGGTGTCCCCCATTGTCGTCATACAAAAGAAGACTGGAAAAATAAGGATGTGTGTCGACCTGCGTGAGCCCAATAAGGCGGTCATTATTGACGCCTTTCCACTGCCTCATATGGATGAGCTCCTTTCCAGCCTGAAAGGCTCCACCATCTTCTCATCCATTGACCTGGCTAACGCCTACTACCAGGTGCCTCTTGCTGAGGAGTCACGCGACCTAACGGCATTCATCACCCATGATGGACTGTATCGGTTCTGCCGTGTGCCATATGGACTGGCATCAGCGCCAGCTGCCTTTCAGAAGATGATGAGCATCATTCTCGCTGACCTGCCGGGTGTGGAGTACTACATTGATGATGTCATCATACATGGCAGTGACAGGCACACACATGACGAGGCTCTTAAAGTTACCCTGCAACGTCTGAAATCTGCTGGCTTGCAGCTTAATAACGACAAATGCCGTTTCCGTGAGCCCAGTCTACCATTCCTGGGTCACACTGTCTCTGCTGATGGTCTGCTTCCAGACACTGTACGCATACAGGCCATCGCTGAGGCTCCAGCACCCACTGACGCTACTACACTGCGTTCCTTCCTCGGCTTGCTCTCCTGGTACTCTAAGTTCCTGCCCAACCATGCCACTGTGGTGGAACCTATGCGAGCATGCCTGAGACAGACGGACAGTGCATTTCAGTGGACTGACGAAGCACAAGCCAGTTATGAAAGGGTCAAGCAACTGCTGGTAAAGAGCCAAGCCCTAGCATTGTTTGATCCTGCACTGCACACTATCATATCTACAGATGCATCTGACTACGGGTTGGGTGCTGTGATGTCACAAGTGGGCCCTGACAACGTTGAGAGAACTGTTGCGTTTGCATCTCGAACTCTCTCTGCTGCTGAGCGCAAATATGCTGTTGTGGAAAAGGAAGCCCTGGCCTGCGTCTGGGCTGTGGAGCGGTGGCGCACTTACTTGTGGGGACGCCGTTTCACTCTGAAGACGGACCACCAAGCGCTCACGACACTGATGACTACAAAGGGTGTCGGTCGCGCTGGTCTACGTGTTGCAAGATGGTCTGCCCGTCTCATGTCCTACAACTACGATGTCACCTACCGTCCAGGCTCTGACAACGCACCTGCCGACTGCATGTCTCGCTTACCTCTGCCTGCTGCATCTGCTCCGGCTGACGACGACACGGAGTACGTTGCTCTTCTCACCTCTACTAGTGAGTCTCTCTCTGCTGCTGACCTGGACTCTGCCTGTGCCTCATGTCCCGAGCTCACAATGCTCCGCGTCATCATCTCAAGTGGTTGGCCTCCTTCCTCTAAAGGTCTCGACCCTGTCTTGCTACCATACTACCCACTCCGCCATGAACTGTCTGTGAAGGACAGCTTCATATTTCGAGGCTCCAGAGTGCTTGTCCCTGACGCTCTCCGCCCTGCACTGATCTCCATTGCTCACGAGTCCCACCAAGGAGTGGTGCGGACCAAACAGAGACTTCGTGAACTGTACTGGTGGCCTAAAATGGATGATCAGGTGCTCAGTGCTATCCGTGCCTGCCACTTGTGCCAGTCAAATGACAAGACAGCAAAGCCACGTCCAGGTCCACTGCAACCTGTACCACTTCCTGATGGGCCATGGCAAAAGGTTGCCATGGATATAGTCGGCCCATTCGAAACAGCTGCTCCAGACTGCAGATACGCTGTTACAATGACTGACTACTTTAGTAAATGGCCTGAGGTAGCCTTCACCCGAGACATCACTACTAACACTGTGCTTGCCTTTATGTCATCTGTGTTCAGCCGGCATGGGAACCCGCTGAACATTGTCACTGACAACGGTGTGCAGTTTACGTCTGCATCATTCACATCCTTCCTGAAAGACAGACAAATCTCACACAGCCGATCTTCTCTCTACTACCCTGCTGCTAATGGGGCCATAGAAAGGTTCAATCGGGTGCTGAAACAAACCATCCAGCTGGCCATTCAGCAACATCAGCCTTGGAAACCAGCTGTGGTAGACTTTCTCCAGGTCTACCGTGCCACTCCTCATGCCACTACTGGTTCATCTCCTTTTGAACTGCTCCACGGTCGGCCCATGCGAACCAAGCTGACTCTGTTACCTCCTGCTCCTGAGTGTACTCCGGCGACGATGAACATTCGCCACAGAGTCAGTGAACGACAGCGCAAGATGAAGGCCTACACTGATGCCAAACGTGGTGCACGTCCTCCTGCTTTTCAAAAAGGGGACAAAGTGCGGGTTAAGAATCCTCTGCATGTGATGAAAGGTCACAGAAGGTACAGTGATCCTCTCACCATAAGCAAGAAGGTGGGGGACAGCACATACATTCTGAGTGATGGAAAGACTTGGAATGCCTCTCATCTCACTGCTTTCCCAGACACTGCCGCAACCACAGACGGAGACACTGTAGAGCCTGTGGTTGATCATTCACCCAGGCCTAGACGTAATATTCAGAGGTCTGGATGGCTAAAGGACTATGTCTCTTGAATAGCCTAATAATGGGTCACTGACAGTTGTTGAATTGTATTCCTGTTGTATGGGGATTGTTGCACTTATACTGTTTGCACTACTTTGGTCTATTGTTATTGTATTAGACTGTCATTACCTAGATTAATAATATTTAAGTTTCCTTATGTGATATTGATTGGGTAATGTGATATTGTTTTGTTTATACATGCTGAATCTACCATTTCATTTTTTTTGCTTGCCTTGTTGTTAGTACAAGTAACTCTTTTCCAGAAAGGGGGAAATGTTGTGTCCTGCCCTTTAAGACGGAATCACGTGTTAGACTAACTAGGAAGTTGAAGTGGATGCTGGGTAGTTTGCTGATATACTCATGCTGTAAAGAATAAACCTGCGTTTGATGGACCACGTTCTCTATCTACTATTATTACTTACAAGTCCAGTCCGGACATCACAAGTGGACTGTTTTTTGCATTCGTTCTCAAGTTATATCAAACTATCAAAGTGTTGTTTTCTGCCTTTCACGAGCACATTTTGACTTGTTGTTGAATAATCCTATAATGTAACTCTAAATGACAATCAGAGCAACTTGAATTGCGTGTGTGCAGCCTTTTGCTCAAAAGTGATCAACGTTTCGTTTTCGGAGTCTCTTTTGACAATCTCTTCGAGAGCTGTTTTCAGTCATTAACAGAGCTGTTCTGAAAGTGTCCAAGCGGCCTGTTCTGAGAGTGGACTGTTTTTTGCATTCGTTCTCAAGTTATATCAAACTATCAAAGTGTTGTTTTCTGCCTTTCACGAGCACATTTTGACTTGTTGTTGAATAATCCTATAATGTAACTCTAAATGACAATCAGAGCAACTTGAATTGCGTGTGTGCAGCCTTTTGCTCAAAAGTGATCAACGTTTCGTTTTCAGAGTCTCTTTTGACAATCTCTTCGAGAGCTGTTTTCAGTCATTAACAGAGCTGTTCTTAAAGTGTCCAAGCGGCCTGTTCTTAGAGTGGACTGTTTTTTGCATTCGTTCTCAAGTTATATCAAACTATCAAAGTGTTGTTTTCTGCCTTTCACGAGCACATTTTGACTTGTTGTTGAATAATCCTATAATGTAACTCTAAATGACAATCAGAGCAACTTGAATTGCGTGTGTGCAGCCTTTTGCTCAAAAGTGATCAACGTTTCGTTTTCAGAGTCTCTTTTGACAATCTCTTCGAGAGCTGTTTTCAGTCATTAACAGAGCTGTTCTGAAAGTGTCCAAGCGGCCTGTTCTTAGAGTGGACTGTTTTTTGCATTCGTTCTCAAGTTATATCAAACTATCAAAGTGTTGTTTTCTGCCTTTCACGAGCACATTTTGACTTGTTGTTGAATAATCCTATAATGTAACTCTAAATGACAATCAGAGCAACTTGAATTGCGTGTGTGCAGCCTTTTGCTCAAAAGTGATCAACGTTTCGTTTTCAGAGTCTCTTTTGACAATCTCTTCGAGAGCTGTTTTCAGTCATTAACAGAGCTGTTCTGAAAGTGTCCAAGCGGCCTGTTCTTAGAGTGGACTGTTTTTTGCATTCGTTCTCAAGTTATATCAAACTATCAAAGTGTTGTTTTCTGCCTTTCACGAGCACATTTTGACTTGTTGTTGAATAATCCTATAATGTAACTCTAAATGACAATCAGAGCAACTTGAATTGCGTGTGTGCAGCCTTTTGCTCAAAAGTGATCAACGTTTCGTTTTCGGAGTCTCTTTTGACAATCTCTTCGAGAGCTGTTTTCAGTCATTAACAGAGCTGTTCTGAAAGTGTCCAAGCGGCCTGTTCTGAGAGTGGACTGTTTTTTGCATTCGTTCTCAAGTTATATCAAACTATCAAAGTGTTGTTTTCTGCCTTTCACGAGCACATTTTGACTTGTTGTTGAATAATCCTATAATGTAACTCTAAATGACAATCAGAGCAACTTGAATTGCGTGTGTGCAGCCTTTTGCTCAAAAGTGATCAACGTTTCGTTTTCGGAGTCTCTTTTGACAATCTCTTTGAGAGCTGTTTTCAGTCATTAACAGAGCTGTTCTGAAAGTGTCCAAGCGGCCTGTTCTGAGAGTGGACTGTTTTTTGCATTCGTTCTCAAGTTATATCAAACTATCAAAGTGTTGTTTTCTGCCTTTCACGAGCACATTTTGACTTGTTGTTGAATAATCCTATAATGTTACTCTAAATGACAATCAGAGCAACTTGAATTGCGTGTGTGCAGCCTTTTGCTCAAAAGCAATCAACGTTTCGTTTTCAGAGTCTCTTTTGACAATCTCTTCGAGAGCTGTTTTCAGTCATTAACAGAGCTGTTCTGAAAGTGTCCAAGCGGCCTGTTCTTAGAGTGGACTGTTTTTTGCATTCGTTCTCAAGTTATATCAAACTATCAAAGTGTTGTTTTCTGCCTTTCACGAGCACATTTTGACTTGTTGTTGAATAATCCTATAATGTAACTCTAAATGACAATCAGAGCAACTTGAATTGCGTGTGTGCAGCCTTTTGCTCAAAAGTGATCAACGTTTCGTTTTCGGAGTCTCTTTTGACAATCTCTTCGAGAGCTGTTTTCAGTCATTAACAGAGCTGTTCTGAAAGTGTCCAAGCGGCCTGTTCTGAGAGTGGACTGTTTTTTGCATTCGTTCTCAAGTTATATCAAACTATCAAAGTGTTGTTTTCTGCCTTTCACGAGCACATTTTGACTTGTTGTTGAATAATCCTATAATGTAACTCTAAATGACAATCAGAGCAACTTGAATTGCGTGTGTGCAGCCTTTTGCTCAAAAGTGATCAACGTTTCGTTTTCGGAGTCTCTTTTGACAATCTCTTCGAGAGCTGTTTTCAGTCATTAACAGAGCTGTTCTGAAAGTGTCCAAGCGGCCTGTTCTTAGAGTGGACTGTTTTTTGCATTCGTTCTCAAGTTATATCAAACTATCAAAGTGTTGTTTTCTGCCATTCACGAGCACATTTTGACTTGTTGTTGAATAATCCTATAATGTAACTCTAAATGACAATCAGAGCAACTTGAATTGCGTGTGTGCAGCCTTTTGCTCAAAAGTGATCAACGTTTCGTTTTCAGAGTCTCTTTTGACAATCTCTTCGAGAGCTGTTTTCAGTCATTAACAGAGCTGTTCTGAAAGTGTCCAAGCGGCCTGTTCTTAGAGTGGACTGTTTTTTGCATTCGTTCTCAAGTTATATCAAACTATCAAAGTGTTGTTTTCTGCCTTTCACGAGCACATTTTGACTTGTTGTTGAATAATCCTATAATGTAACTCTAAATGACAATCAGAGCAACTTGAATTGCGTGTGTGCAGCCTTTTGCTCAAAAGTGATCAACGTTTCGTTTTCGGAGTCTCTTTTGACAATCTCTTCGAGAGCTGTTTTCAGTCATTAACAGAGCTGTTCTGAAAGTGTCCAAGCGGCCTGTTCTGAGAGTGGACTGTTTTTTGCATTCGTTCTCAAGTTATATCAAACTATCAAAGTGTTGTTTTCTGCCTTTCACGAGCACATTTTGACTTGTTGTTGAATAATCCTATAATGTAACTCTAAATGACAATCAGAGCAACTTGAATTGCGTGTGTGCAGCCTTTTGCTCAAAAGTGATCAACGTTTCGTTTTCAGAGTCTCTTTTGACAATCTCTTCGAGAGCTGTTTTCAGTCATTAACAGAGCTGTTCTTAAAGTGTCCAAGCGGCCTGTTCTTAGAGTGGACTGTTTTTTGCATTCGTTCTCAAGTTATATCAAACTATCAAAGTGTTGTTTTCTGCCTTTCACGAGCACATTTTGACTTGTTGTTGAATAATCCTATAATGTAACTCTAAATGACAATCAGAGCAACTTGAATTGCGTGTGTGCAGCCTTTTGCTCAAAAGTGATCAACGTTTCATTTTCGGAGTCTCTTTTGACAATCTCTTCGAGAGCTGTTTTCAGTCATTAACAGAGCTGTTCTGAAAGTGTCCAAGCGGCCTGTTCTGAGAGTGGACTGTTTTTTGCATTCGTTCTCAAGTTATATCAAACTATCAAAGTGTTGTTTTCTGCCTTTCACGAGCACATTTTGACTTGTTGTTGAATAATCCTATAATGTAACTCTAAATGACAATCAGAGCAACTTGAATTGCGTGTGTGCAGCCTTTTGCTCAAAAGTGATCAACGTTTCGTTTTCGGAGTCTCTTTTGACAATCTCTTCGAGAGCTGTTTTCAGTCATTAACAGAGCTGTTCTGAAAGTGTCCAAGCGGCCTGTTCTTAGAGTGGACTGTTTTTTGCATTCGTTCTCAAGTTATATCAAACTATCAAAGTGTTGTTTTCTGCCTTTCACGAGCACATTTTGACTTGTTGTTGAATAATCCTATAATGTAACTCTAAATGACAATCAGAGCAACTTGAATTGCGTGTGTGCAGCCTTTTGCTCAAAAGTGATCAACGTTTCGTTTTCAGAGTCTCTTTTGACAATCTCTTCGAGAGCTGTTTTCAGTCATTAACAGAGCTGTTCTGAAAGTGTCCAAGCGGCCTGTTCTTAGAGTGGACTGTTTTTTGCATTCGTTCTCAAGTTATATCAAACTATCAAAGTGTTGTTTTCTGCCTTTCACGAGCACATTTTGACTTGTTGTTGAATAATCCTATAATGTAACTCTAAATGACAATCAGAGCAACTTGAATTGCGTGTGTGCAGCCTTTTGCTCAAAAGTGATCAACGTTTCGTTTTCGGAGTCTCTTTTGACAATCTCTTCGAGAGCTGTTTTCAGTCATTAACAGAGCTGTTCTGAAAGTGTCCAAGCGGCCTGTTCTGAGAGTGGACTGTTTTTTGCATTCGTTCTCAAGTTATATCAAACTATCAAAGTGTTGTTTTCTGCCTTTCACGAGCACATTTTGACTTGTTGTTGAATAATCCTATAATGTAACTCTAAATGACAATCAGAGCAACTTGAATTGCGTGTGTGCAGCCTTTTGCTCAAAAGTGATCAACGTTTCGTTTTCGGAGTCTCTTTTGACAATCTCTTCGAGAGCTGTTTTCAGTCATTAACAGAGCTGTTCTGAAAGTGTCCAAGCGGCCTGTTCTGAGAGTGGACTGTTTTTTGCATTCGTTCTCAAGTTATATCAAACTATCAAAGTGTTGTTTTCTGCCTTTCACGAGCACATTTTGACTTGTTGTTGAATAATCCTATAATGTAACTCTAAATGACAATCAGAGCAACTTGAATTGCGTGTGTGCAGCCTTTTGCTCAAAAGTGATCAACGTTTCGTTTTCAGAGTCTCTTTTGACAATCTCTTCGAGAGCTGTTTTCAGTCATTAACAGAGCTGTTCTTAAAGTGTCCAAGCGGCCTGTTCTTAGAGTGGACTGTTTTTTGCATTCGTTCTCAAGTTATATCAAACTATCAAAGTGTTGTTTTCTGCCTTTCACGAGCACATTTTGACTTGTTGTTGAATAATCCTATAATGTAACTCTAAATGACAATCAGAGCAACTTGAATTGCGTGTGTGCAGCCTTTTGCTCAAAAGTGATCAACGTTTCGTTTTCAGAGTCTCTTTTGACAATCTCTTCGAGAGCTGTTTTCAGTCATTAACAGAGCTGTTCTGAAAGTGTCCAAGCGGCCTGTTCTTAGAGTGGACTGTTTTTTGCATTCGTTCTCAAGTTATATCAAACTATCAAAGTGTTGTTTTCTGCCTTTCACGAGCACATTTTGACTTGTTGTTGAATAATCCTATAATGTAACTCTAAATGACAATCAGAGCAACTTGAATTGCGTGTGTGCAGCCTTTTGCTCAAAAGTGATCAACGTTTCGTTTTCAGAGTCTCTTTTGACAATCTCTTCGAGAGCTGTTTTCAGTCATTAACAGAGCTGTTCTGAAAGTGTCCAAGCGGCCTGTTCTTAGAGTGGACTGTTTTTTGCATTCGTTCTCAAGTTATATCAAACTATCAAAGTGTTGTTTTCTGCCTTTCACGAGCACATTTTGACTTGTTGTTGAATAATCCTATAATGTAACTCTAAATGACAATCAGAGCAACTTGAATTGCGTGTGTGCAGCCTTTTGCTCAAAAGTGATCAACGTTTCGTTTTCGGAGTCTCTTTTGACAATCTCTTCGAGAGCTGTTTTCAGTCATTAACAGAGCTGTTCTGAAAGTGTCCAAGCGGCCTGTTCTGAGAGTGGACTGTTTTTTGCATTCGTTCTCAAGTTATATCAAACTATCAAAGTGTTGTTTTCTGCCTTTCACGAGCACATTTTGACTTGTTGTTGAATAATCCTATAATGTAACTCTAAATGACAATCAGAGCAACTTGAATTGCGTGTGTGCAGCCTTTTGCTCAAAAGTGATCAACGTTTCGTTTTCGGAGTCTCTTTTGACAATCTCTTTGAGAGCTGTTTTCAGTCATTAACAGAGCTGTTCTGAAAGTGTCCAAGCGGCCTGTTCTGAGAGTGGACTGTTTTTTGCATTCGTTCTCAAGTTATATCAAACTATCAAAGTGTTGTTTTCTGCCTTTCACGAGCACATTTTGACTTGTTGTTGAATAATCCTATAATGTTACTCTAAATGACAATCAGAGCAACTTGAATTGCGTGTGTGCAGCCTTTTGCTCAAAAGCAATCAACGTTTCGTTTTCAGAGTCTCTTTTGACAATCTCTTCGAGAGCTGTTTTCAGTCATTAACAGAGCTGTTCTGAAAGTGTCCAAGCGGCCTGTTCTTAGAGTGGACTGTTTTTTGCATTCGTTCTCAAGTTATATCAAACTATCAAAGTGTTGTTTTCTGCCTTTCACGAGCACATTTTGACTTGTTGTTGAATAATCCTATAATGTAACTCTAAATGACAATCAGAGCAACTTGAATTGCGTGTGTGCAGCCTTTTGCTCAAAAGTGATCAACGTTTCGTTTTCGGAGTCTCTTTTGACAATCTCTTCGAGAGCTGTTTTCAGTCATTAACAGAGCTGTTCTGAAAGTGTCCAAGCGGCCTGTTCTGAGAGTGGACTGTTTTTTGCATTCGTTCTCAAGTTATATCAAACTATCAAAGTGTTGTTTTCTGCCTTTCACGAGCACATTTTGACTTGTTGTTGAATAATCCTATAATGTAACTCTAAATGACAATCAGAGCAACTTGAATTGCGTGTGTGCAGCCTTTTGCTCAAAAGTGATCAACGTTTCGTTTTCGGAGTCTCTTTTGACAATCTCTTCGAGAGCTGTTTTCAGTCATTAACAGAGCTGTTCTGAAAGTGTCCAAGCGGCCTGTTCTTAGAGTGGACTGTTTTTTGCATTCGTTCTCAAGTTATATCAAACTATCAAAGTGTTGTTTTCTGCCTTTCACGAGCACATTTTGACTTGTTGTTGAATAATCCTATAATGTAACTCTAAATGACAATCAGAGCAACTTGAATTGCGTGTGTGCAGCCTTTTGCTCAAAAGTGATCAACGTTTCGTTTTCAGAGTCTCTTTTGACAATCTCTTCGAGAGCTGTTTTCAGTCATTAACAGAGCTGTTCTGAAAGTGTCCAAGCGGCCTGTTCTTAGAGTGGACTGTTTTTTGCATTCGTTCTCAAGTTATATCAAACTATCAAAGTGTTGTTTTCTGCCTTTCACGAGCACATTTTGACTTGTTGTTGAATAATCCTATAATGTAACTCTAAATGACAATCAGAGCAACTTGAATTGCGTGTGTGCAGCCTTTTGCTCAAAAGTGATCAACGTTTCGTTTTCGGAGTCTCTTTTGACAATCTCTTCGAGAGCTGTTTTCAGTCATTAACAGAGCTGTTCTGAAAGTGTCCAAGCGGCCTGTTCTGAGAGTGGACTGTTTTTTGCATTCGTTCTCAAGTTATATCAAACTATCAAAGTGTTGTTTTCTGCCTTTCACGAGCACATTTTGACTTGTTGTTGAATAATCCTATAATGTAACTCTAAATGACAATCAGAGCAACTTGAATTGCGTGTGTGCAGCCTTTTGCTCAAAAGTGATCAACGTTTCGTTTTCGGAGTCTCTTTTGACAATCTCTTCGAGAGCTGTTTTCAGTCATTAACAGAGCTGTTCTGAAAGTGTCCAAGCGGCCTGTTCTGAGAGTGGACTGTTTTTTGCATTCGTTCTCAAGTTATATCAAACTATCAAAGTGTTGTTTTCTGCCTTTCACGAGCACATTTTGACTTGTTGTTGAATAATCCTATAATGTAACTCTAAATGACAATCAGAGCAACTTGAATTGCGTGTGTGCAGCCTTTTGCTCAAAAGTGATCAACGTTTCGTTTTCAGAGTCTCTTTTGACAATCTCTTCGAGAGCTGTTTTCAGTCATTAACAGAGCTGTTCTTAAAGTGTCCAAGCGGCCTGTTCTTAGAGTGGACTGTTTTTTGCATTCGTTCTCAAGTTATATCAAACTATCAAAGTGTTGTTTTCTGCCTTTCACGAGCACATTTTGACTTGTTGTTGAATAATCCTATAATGTAACTCTAAATGACAATCAGAGCAACTTGAATTGCGTGTGTGCAGCCTTTTGCTCAAAAGTGATCAACGTTTCGTTTTCAGAGTCTCTTTTGACAATCTCTTCGAGAGCTGTTTTCAGTCATTAACAGAGCTGTTCTGAAAGTGTCCAAGCGGCCTGTTCTTAGAGTGGACTGTTTTTTGCATTCGTTCTCAAGTTATATCAAACTATCAAAGTGTTGTTTTCTGCCTTTCACGAGCACATTTTGACTTGTTGTTGAATAATCCTATAATGTAACTCTAAATGACAATCAGAGCAACTTGAATTGCGTGTGTGCAGCCTTTTGCTCAAAAGTGATCAACGTTTCGTTTTCAGAGTCTCTTTTGACAATCTCTTCGAGAGCTGTTTTCAGTCATTAACAGAGCTGTTCTGAAAGTGTCCAAGCGGCCTGTTCTTAGAGTGGACTGTTTTTTGCATTCGTTCTCAAGTTATATCAAACTATCAAAGTGTTGTTTTCTGCCTTTCACGAGCACATTTTGACTTGTTGTTGAATAATCCTATAATGTAACTCTAAATGACAATCAGAGCAACTTGAATTGCGTGTGTGCAGCCTTTTGCTCAAAAGTGATCAACGTTTCGTTTTCGGAGTCTCTTTTGACAATCTCTTCGAGAGCTGTTTTCAGTCATTAACAGAGCTGTTCTGAAAGTGTCCAAGCGGCCTGTTCTGAGAGTGGACTGTTTTTTGCATTCGTTCTCAAGTTATATCAAACTATCAAAGTGTTGTTTTCTGCCTTTCACGAGCACATTTTGACTTGTTGTTGAATAATCCTATAATGTAACTCTAAATGACAATCAGAGCAACTTGAATTGCGTGTGTGCAGCCTTTTGCTCAAAAGTGATCAACGTTTCGTTTTCGGAGTCTCTTTTGACAATCTCTTTGAGAGCTGTTTTCAGTCATTAACAGAGCTGTTCTGAAAGTGTCCAAGCGGCCTGTTCTGAGAGTGGACTGTTTTTTGCATTCGTTCTCAAGTTATATCAAACTATCAAAGTGTTGTTTTCTGCCTTTCACGAGCACATTTTGACTTGTTGTTGAATAATCCTATAATGTTACTCTAAATGACAATCAGAGCAACTTGAATTGCGTGTGTGCAGCCTTTTGCTCAAAAGCAATCAACGTTTCGTTTTCAGAGTCTCTTTTGACAATCTCTTCGAGAGCTGTTTTCAGTCATTAACAGAGCTGTTCTGAAAGTGTCCAAGCGGCCTGTTCTTAGAGTGGACTGTTTTTTGCATTCGTTCTCAAGTTATATCAAACTATCAAAGTGTTGTTTTCTGCCTTTCACGAGCACATTTTGACTTGTTGTTGAATAATCCTATAATGTAACTCTAAATGACAATCAGAGCAACTTGAATTGCGTGTGTGCAGCCTTTTGCTCAAAAGTGATCAACGTTTCGTTTTCGGAGTCTCTTTTGACAATCTCTTCGAGAGCTGTTTTCAGTCATTAACAGAGCTGTTCTGAAAGTGTCCAAGCGGCCTGTTCTGAGAGTGGACTGTTTTTTGCATTCGTTCTCAAGTTATATCAAACTATCAAAGTGTTGTTTTCTGCCTTTCACGAGCACATTTTGACTTGTTGTTGAATAATCCTATAATGTAACTCTAAATGACAATCAGAGCAACTTGAATTGCGTGTGTGCAGCCTTTTGCTCAAAAGTGATCAACGTTTCGTTTTCGGAGTCTCTTTTGACAATCTCTTCGAGAGCTGTTTTCAGTCATTAACAGAGCTGTTCTGAAAGTGTCCAAGCGGCCTGTTCTTAGAGTGGACTGTTTTTTGCATTCGTTCTCAAGTTATATCAAACTATCAAAGTGTTGTTTTCTGCCATTCACGAGCACATTTTGACTTGTTGTTGAATAATCCTATAATGTAACTCTAAATGACAATCAGAGCAACTTGAATTGCGTGTGTGCAGCCTTTTGCTCAAAAGTGATCAACGTTTCGTTTTCAGAGTCTCTTTTGACAATCTCTTCGAGAGCTGTTTTCAGTCATTAACAGAGCTGTTCTGAAAGTGTCCAAGCGGCCTGTTCTTAGAGTGGACTGTTTTTTGCATTCGTTCTCAAGTTATATCAAACTATCAAAGTGTTGTTTTCTGCCTTTCACGAGCACATTTTGACTTGTTGTTGAATAATCCTATAATGTAACTCTAAATGACAATCAGAGCAACTTGAATTGCGTGTGTGCAGCCTTTTGCTCAAAAGTGATCAACGTTTCGTTTTCGGAGTCTCTTTTGACAATCTCTTCGAGAGCTGTTTTCAGTCATTAACAGAGCTGTTCTGAAAGTGTCCAAGCGGCCTGTTCTGAGAGTGGACTGTTTTTTGCATTCGTTCTCAAGTTATATCAAACTATCAAAGTGTTGTTTTCTGCCTTTCACGAGCACATTTTGACTTGTTGTTGAATAATCCTATAATGTAACTCTAAATGACAATCAGAGCAACTTGAATTGCGTGTGTGCAGCCTTTTGCTCAAAAGTGATCAACGTTTCGTTTTCAGAGTCTCTTTTGACAATCTCTTCGAGAGCTGTTTTCAGTCATTAACAGAGCTGTTCTTAAAGTGTCCAAGCGGCCTGTTCTTAGAGTGGACTGTTTTTTGCATTCGTTCTCAAGTTATATCAAACTATCAAAGTGTTGTTTTCTGCCTTTCACGAGCACATTTTGACTTGTTGTTGAATAATCCTATAATGTAACTCTAAATGACAATCAGAGCAACTTGAATTGCGTGTGTGCAGCCTTTTGCTCAAAAGTGATCAACGTTTCATTTTCGGAGTCTCTTTTGACAATCTCTTCGAGAGCTGTTTTCAGTCATTAACAGAGCTGTTCTGAAAGTGTCCAAGCGGCCTGTTCTGAGAGTGGACTGTTTTTTGCATTCGTTCTCAAGTTATATCAAACTATCAAAGTGTTGTTTTCTGCCTTTCACGAGCACATTTTGACTTGTTGTTGAATAATCCTATAATGTAACTCTAAATGACAATCAGAGCAACTTGAATTGCGTGTGTGCAGCCTTTTGCTCAAAAGTGATCAACGTTTCGTTTTCGGAGTCTCTTTTGACAATCTCTTCGAGAGCTGTTTTCAGTCATTAACAGAGCTGTTCTGAAAGTGTCCAAGCGGCCTGTTCTTAGAGTGGACTGTTTTTTGCATTCGTTCTCAAGTTATATCAAACTATCAAAGTGTTGTTTTCTGCCTTTCACGAGCACATTTTGACTTGTTGTTGAATAATCCTATAATGTAACTCTAAATGACAATCAGAGCAACTTGAATTGCGTGTGTGCAGCCTTTTGCTCAAAAGTGATCAACGTTTCGTTTTCAGAGTCTCTTTTGACAATCTCTTCGAGAGCTGTTTTCAGTCATTAACAGAGCTGTTCTGAAAGTGTCCAAGCGGCCTGTTCTTAGAGTGGACTGTTTTTTGCATTCGTTCTCAAGTTATATCAAACTATCAAAGTGTTGTTTTCTGCCTTTCACGAGCACATTTTGACTTGTTGTTGAATAATCCTATAATGTAACTCTAAATGACAATCAGAGCAACTTGAATTGCGTGTGTGCAGCCTTTTGCTCAAAAGTGATCAACGTTTCGTTTTCGGAGTCTCTTTTGACAATCTCTTCGAGAGCTGTTTTCAGTCATTAACAGAGCTGTTCTGAAAGTGTCCAAGCGGCCTGTTCTGAGAGTGGACTGTTTTTTGCATTCGTTCTCAAGTTATATCAAACTATCAAAGTGTTGTTTTCTGCCTTTCACGAGCACATTTTGACTTGTTGTTGAATAATCCTATAATGTAACTCTAAATGACAATCAGAGCAACTTGAATTGCGTGTGTGCAGCCTTTTGCTCAAAAGTGATCAACGTTTCGTTTTCGGAGTCTCTTTTGACAATCTCTTCGAGAGCTGTTTTCAGTCATTAACAGAGCTGTTCTGAAAGTGTCCAAGCGGCCTGTTCTGAGAGTGGACTGTTTTTTGCATTCGTTCTCAAGTTATATCAAACTATCAAAGTGTTGTTTTCTGCCTTTCACGAGCACATTTTGACTTGTTGTTGAATAATCCTATAATGTTACTCTAAATGACAATCAGAGCAACTTGAATTGCGTGTGTGCAGCCTTTTGCTCAAAAGTAATCAACGTTTCGTTTTCAGAGTCTCTTTTGACAATCTCTTCGAGAGCTGTTTTCAGTCATTAACAGAGCTGTTCTGAAAGTGTCCAAGCGGCCTGTTCTTAGAGTGGACTGTTTTTTGCATTCGTTCTCAAGTTATATCAAACTATCAAAGTGTTGTTTTCTGCCTTTCACGAGCACATTTTGACTTGTTGTTGAATAATCCTATAATGTAACTCTAAATGACAATCAGAGCAACTTGAATTGCGTGTGTGCAGCCTTTTGCTCAAAAGTGATCAACGTTTCGTTTTCGGAGTCTCTTTTGACAATCTCTTCGAGAGCTGTTTTCAGTCATTAACAGAGCTGTTCTGAAAGTGTCCAAGCGGCCTGTTCTGAGAGTGGACTGTTTTTTGCATTCGTTCTCAAGTTATATCAAACTATCAAAGTGTTGTTTTCTGCCTTTCACGAGCACATTTTGACTTGTTGTTGAATAATCCTATAATGTAACTCTAAATGACAATCAGAGCAACTTGAATTGCGTGTGTGCAGCCTTTTGCTCAAAAGTGATCAACGTTTCGTTTTCGGAGTCTCTTTTGACAATCTCTTCGAGAGCTGTTTTCAGTCATTAACAGAGCTGTTCTGAAAGTGTCCAAGCGGCCTGTTCTTAGAGTGGACTGTTTTTTGCATTCGTTCTCAAGTTATATCAAACTATCAAAGTGTTGTTTTCTGCCTTTCACGAGCACATTTTGACTTGTTGTTGAATAATCCTATAATGTAACTCTAAATGACAATCAGAGCAACTTGAATTGCGTGTGTGCAGCCTTTTGCTCAAAAGTGATCAACGTTTCGTTTTCAGAGTCTCTTTTGACAATCTCTTCGAGAGCTGTTTTCAGTCATTAACAGAGCTGTTCTGAAAGTGTCCAAGCGGCCTGTTCTTAGAGTGGACTGTTTTTTGCATTCGTTCTCAAGTTATATCAAACTATCAAAGTGTTGTTTTCTGCCTTTCACGAGCACATTTTGACTTGTTGTTGAATAATCCTATAATGTAACTCTAAATGACAACCAGAGCAACTTGAATTGCGTGTGTGCAGCCTTTTGCTCAAAAGTGATCAACGTTTCGTTTTCAGAGTCTCTTTTGACAATCTCTTCGAGAGCTGTTTTCAGTCATTAACAGAGCTGTTCTGAAAGTGTCCAAGCGGCCTGTTCTTAGAGTGGACTGTTTTTTGCATTCGTTCTCAAGTTATATCAAACTATCAAAGTGTTGTTTTCTGCCTTTCACGAGCACATTTTGACTTGTTGTTGAATAATCCTATAATGTAACTCTAAATGACAATCAGAGCAACTTGAATTGCGTGTGTGCAGCCTTTTGCTCAAAAGTGATCAACGTTTCGTTTTCGGAGTCTCTTTTGACAATCTCTTCGAGAGCTGTTTTCAGTCATTAACAGAGCTGTTCTGAAAGTGTCCAAGCGGCCTGTTCTGAGAGTGGACTGTTTTTTGCATTCGTTCTCAAGTTATATCAAACTATCAAAGTGTTGTTTTCTGCCTTTCACGAGCACATTTTGACTTGTTGTTGAATAATCCTATAATGTAACTCTAAATGACAACCAGAGCAACTTGAATTGCGTGTGTGCAGCCTTTTGCTCAAAAGTGATCAACGTTTCGTTTTCAGAGTCTCTTTTGACAATCTCTTCGAGAGCTGTTTTCAGTCATTAACAGAGCTGTTCTGAAAGTGTCCAAGCGGCCTGTTCTTAGAGTGGACTGTTTTTTGCATTCGTTCTCAAGTTATATCAAACTATCAAAGTGTTGTTTTCTGCCTTTCACGAGCACATTTTGACTTGTTGAATAATCCTATAATGTAACTCTAAATGACAATCAGAGCAACTTGAATTGCGTGTGTGCAGCCTTTTGCTCAAAAGTGATCAACGTTTCGTTTTCGGAGTCTCTTTTGACAATCTCTTCGAGAGCTGTTTTCAGTCATTAACAGAGCTGTTCTGAAAGTGTCCAAGCGGCCTGTTCTGAGAGTGGACTGTTTTTTGCATTCGTTCTCAAGTTATATCAAACTATCAAAGTGTTGTTTTCTGCCTTTCACGAGCACATTTTGACTTGTTGTTGAATAATCCTATAATGTAACTCTAAATGACAATCAGAGCAACTTGAATTGCGTGTGTGCAGCCTTTTGCTCAAAAGTGATCAACGTTTCGTTTTCGGAGTCTCTTTTGACAATCTCTTCGAGAGCTGTTTTCAGTCATTAACAGAGCTGTTCTGAAAGTGTCCAAGCGGCCTGTTCTGAGAGTGGACTGTTTTTTGCATTCGTTCTCAAGTTATATCAAACTATCAAAGTGTTGTTTTCTGCCTTTCACGAGCACATTTTGACTTGTTGTTGAATAATCCTATAATGTTACTCTAAATGACAATCAGAGCAACTTGAATTGCGTGTGTGCAGCCTTTTGCTCAAAAGTAATCAACGTTTCGTTTTCAGAGTCTCTTTTGACAATCTCTTCGAGAGCTGTTTTCAGTCATTAACAGAGCTGTTCTGAAAGTGTCCAAGCGGCCTGTTCTGAGAGTGGACTGTTTTTGCATTCGTTCTCAAGTTCTATCAGTGTTGTTTTCTGCTTTTCTGGAGCACATTTTGACTTGTTGCTGAATGCTCCTATAATGTAACTCTAAATGACAATCAGAGCAACTTGAATTGCGTGTGTGCAGCCTTTTGCTCAAAAGTGATCAACGTTTCGTTTTCGGAGTCTCTTTTGACAATCTCTTCGAGAGCTGTTTTCAGTCATTAACAGAGCTGTTCTGAAAGTGTCCAAGCGGCCTGTTCTTAGAGTGGACTGTTTTTTGCATTCGTTCTCAAGTTATATCAAACTATCAAAGTGTTGTTTTCTGCCTTTCACGAGCACATTTTGACTTGTTGTTGAATAATCCTATAATGTAACTCTAAATGACAATCAGAGCAACTTGAATTGCGTGTGTGCAGCCTTTTGCTCAAAAGTGATCAACGTTTCGTTTTCGGAGTCTCTTTTGACAATCTCTTCGAGAGCTGTTTTCAGTCATTAACAGAGCTGTTCTGAAAGTGTTCAAGCGGCCTGTTCTGAGAGTGGACTGTTTTTTGCATTCGTTCTCAAGTTATATCAAACTATCAAAGTGTTGTTTTCTGCCTTTCACGAGCACATTTTGACTTGTTGTTGAATAATCCTATAATGTAACTCTAAATTACAACCAGAGCAACTTGAATTGCGTGTGTGCAGCCTTTTGCTCAAAAGTGATCCACGTTTCGTTTTCAGAGTCTCTTTTGACAATCTCTTCGAGAGCTGTTTTCAGTCATTAACAGAGCTGTTCTGAAAGTGTCCAAGCGGCCTGTTCTGAGAGTGGACTGTTTTTTGCATTCGTTCTCAAGTTATATCAAACTATCAAAGTGTTGTTTTCTGCCTTTCACGAGCACATTTTGACTTGTTGTTGAATAATCCTATAATGTAACTCTAAATGACAATCAGAGCAACTTGAATTGCGTGTGTGCAGCCTTTTGCTCAAAAGTGATCAACGTTTCGTTTTCGGAGTCTCTTTTGACAATCTCTTCGAGAGCTGTTTTCAGTCATTAACAGAGCTGTTCTGAAAGTGTCCAAGCGGCCTGTTCTGAGAGTGGACTGTTTTTTGCATTCGTTCTCAAGTTATATCAAACTATCAAAGTGTTGTTTTCTGCCTTTCACGAGCACATTTTGACTTGTTGTTGAATAATCCTATAATGTTACTCTAAATGACAATCAGAGCAACTTGAATTGCGTGTGTGCAGCCTTTTGCTCAAAAGTAATCAACGTTTCGTTTTCAGAGTCTCTTTTGACAATCTCTTCGAGAGCTGTTTTCAGTCATTAACAGAGCTGTTCTGAAAGTGTCCAAGCGGCCTGTTCTTAGAGTGGACTGTTTTTTGCATTCGTTCTCAAGTTATATCAAACTATCAAAGTGTTGTTTTCTGCCTTTCACGAGCACATTTTGACTTGTTGTTGAATAATCCTATAATGTAACTCTAAATGACAATCAGAGCAACTTGAATTGCGTGTGTGCAGCCTTTTGCTCAAAAGTGATCAACGTTTCGTTTTCAGAGTCTCTTTTGACAATTTCTTCGAGAGCTGTTTTCAGTCATTAACAGAGCTGTTCTGAAAGTGTCCAAGCGGCCTGTTCTTAGAGTGGACTGTTTTTTGCATTCGTTCTCAAGTTATATCAAACTATCAAAGTGTTGTTTTCTGCCTTTCACGAACACATTTTGACTTGTTGTTGAATAATCCTATAATGTAACTCTAAATGACAATCAGAGCAACTTGAATTGCGTGTGTGCAGCCTTTTGCTCAAAAGTGATCAACGTTTCGTTTTCGGAGTCTCTTTTGACAATCTCTTCGAGAGCTGTTTTCAGTCATTAACAGAGCTGTTCTGAAAGTGTCCAAGCGGCCTGTTCTTAGAGTGGACTGTTTTTTGCATTCGTTCTCAAGTTATATCAAACTATCAAAGTGTTGTTTTCTGCCTTTCACGAGCACATTTTGACTTGTTGTTGAATAATCCTATAATGTAACTCTAAATGACAATCAGAGCAACTTGAATTGCGTGTGTGCAGCCTTTTGCTCAAAAGTGATCAACGTTTCGTTTTCAGAGTCTCTTTTGACAATCTCTTCGAGAGCTGTTTTCAGTCATTAACAGAGCTGTTCTGAAAGTGTCCAAGCGGCCTGTTCTTAGAGTGGACTGTTTTTTGCATTCGTTCTCAAGTTATATCAAACTATCAAAGTGTTGTTTTCTGCCTTTCACGAGCACATTTTGACTTGTTGTTGAATAATCCTATAATGTAACTCTAAATGACAATCAGAGCAACTTGAATTGCGTGTGTGCAGCCTTTTGCTCAAAAGTGATCAACGTTTCGTTTTCGGAGTCTCTTTTGACAATCTCTTCGAGAGCTGTTTTCAGTCATTAACAGAGCTGTTCTGAAAGTGTCCAAGCGGCCTGTTCTGAGAGTGGACTGTTTTTTGCATTCGTTCTCAAGTTATATCAAACTATCAAAGTGTTGTTTTCTGCCTTTCACGAGCACATTTTGACTTGTTGTTGAATAATCCAAAATTTAACTCTAAATGACAATCAGAGCAACTTGAATTGCGTGTGTGCAGCCTTTTGCTCAAAAGTGATCAACGTTTCGTTTTCGGAGTCTCTTTTGACAATCTCTTCGAGAGCTGTTTTCAGTCATTAACAGAGCTGTTCTGAAAGTGTCCAAGCGGCCTGTTCTGAGAGTGGACTGTTTTTTGCATTCGTTCTCAAGTTATATCAAACTATCAAAGTGTTGTTTTCTGCCTTTCACGAGCACATTTTGACTTGTTGTTGAATAATCCTATAATGTAACTCTAAATGACAATCAGAGCAACTTGAATTGCGTGTGTGCAGCCTTTTGCTCAAAAGTGATCAACGTTTCGTTTTCGGAGTCTCTTTTGACAATCTCTTCGAGAGCTGTTTTCAGTCATTAACAGAGCTGTTCTGAAAGTGTCCAAGCGGCCTGTTCTTAGAGTGGACTGTTTTTTGCATTCGTTCTCAAGTTATATCAAACTATCAAAGTGTTGTTTTCTGCCTTTCACGAGCACATTTTGACTTGTTGTTGAATAATCCTATAATGTAACTCTAAATGACAATCAGAGCAACTTGAATTGCGTGTGTGCAGCCTTTTGCTCAAAAGTGATCAACGTTTCGTTTTCAGAGTCTCTTTTGACAATCTCTTCGAGAGCTGTTTTCAGTCATTAACAGAGCTGTTCTGAAAGTGTCCAAGCGGCCTGTTCTTAGAGTGGACTGTTTTTTGCATTCGTTCTCAAGTTATATCAAACTATCAAAGTGTTGTTTTCTGCCTTTCACGAGCACATTTTGACTTGTTGTTGAATAATCCTATAATGTAACTCTAAATGACAACCAGAGCAACTTGAATTGCGTGTGTGCAGCCTTTTGCTCAAAAGTGATCAACGTTTCGTTTTCAGAGTCTCTTTTGACAATCTCTTCGAGAGCTGTTTTCAGTCATTAACAGAGCTGTTCTGAAAGTGTCCAAGCGGCCTGTTCTTAGAGTGGACTGTTTTTTGCATTCGTTCTCAAGTTATATCAAACTATCAAAGTGTTGTTTTCTGCCTTTCACGAGCACATTTTGACTTGTTGTTGAATAATCCTATAATGTAACTCTAAATGACAATCAGAGCAACTTGAATTGCGTGTGTGCAGCCTTTTGCTCAAAAGTGATCAACGTTTCGTTTTCGGAGTCTCTTTTGACAATCTCTTCGAGAGCTGTTTTCAGTCATTAACAGAGCTGTTCTGAAAGTGTCCTCATTAACAGAGCTGTTCTGAAAGTGTTCAAGCGGCCTGTTCTGAGAGTGGACTGTTTTTTGCATTCGTTCTCAAGTTATATCAAACTATCAAAGTGTTGTTTTCTGCCTTTCACGAGCACATTTTGACTTGTTGTTGAATAATCCTATAATGTAACTCTAAATGACAACCAGAGCAACTTGAATTGCGTGTGTGCAGCCTTTTGCTCAAAAGTGATCAACGTTTCGTTTTCAGAGTCTCTTTTGACAATCTCTTCGAGAGCTGTTTTCAGTCATTAACAGAGCTGTTCTGAAAGTGTCCAAGCGGCCTGTTCTTAGAGTGGACTGTTTTTTGCATTCGTTCTCAAGTTATATCAAACTATCAAAGTGTTGTTTTCTGCCTTTCACGAGCACATTTTGACTTGTTGTTGAATAATCCTATAATGTAACTCTAAATGACAATCAGAGCAACTTGAATTGCGTGTGTGCAGCCTTTTGCTCAAAAGTGATCAACGTTTCGTTTTCGGAGTCTCTTTTGACAATCTCTTCGAGAGCTGTTTTCAGTCATTAACAGAGCTGTTCTGAAAGTGTCCAAGCGGCCTGTTCTGAGAGTGGACTGTTTTTTGCATTCGTTCTCAAGTTATATCAAACTATCAAAGTGTTGTTTTCTGCCTTTCACGAGCACATTTTGACTTGTTGTTGAATAATCCTATAATGTAACTCTAAATGACAATCAGAGCAACTTGAATTGCGTGTGTGCAGCCTTTTGCTCAAAAGTGATCAACGTTTCGTTTTCGGAGTCTCTTTTGACAATCTCTTCGAGAGCTGTTTTCAGTCATTAACAGAGCTGTTCTGAAAGTGTCCAAGCGGCCTGTTCTGAGAGTGGACTGTTTTTTGCATTCGTTCTCAAGTTATATCAAACTATCAAAGTGTTGTTTTCTGCCTTTCACGAGCACATTTTGACTTGTTGTTGAATAATCCTATAATGTTACTCTAAATGACAATCAGAGCAACTTGAATTGCGTGTGTGCAGCCTTTTGCTCAAAAGTAATCAACGTTTCGTTTTCAGAGTCTCTTTTGACAATCTCTTCGAGAGCTGTTTTCAGTCATTAACAGAGCTGTTCTGAAAGTGTCCAAGCGGCCTGTTCTTAGAGTGGACTGTTTTTTGCATTCGTTCTCAAGTTATATCAAACTATCAAAGTGTTGTTTTCTGCCTTTCACGAGCACATTTTGACTTGTTGTTGAATAATCCTATAATGTAACTCTAAATGACAATCAGAGCAACTTGAATTGCGTGTGTGCAGCCTTTTGCTCAAAAGTGATCAACGTTTCGTTTTCGGAGTCTCTTTTGACAATCTCTTCGACAGCTGTTTTCAGTCATTAACAGAGCTGTTCTGAAAGTGTCCAAGCGGCCTGTTCTGAGAGTGGACTGTTTTTTGCATTCGTTCTCAAGTTATATCAAACTATCAAAGTGTTGTTTTCTGCCTTTCACAAGCACATTTTGACTTGTTGTTGAATAATCCTATAATGTAACTCTAAATGACAATCAGAGCAACTTGAATTGCGTGTGTGCAGCCTTTTGCTCAAAAGTGATCAACGTTTCGTTTTCGGAGTCTCTTTTGACAATCTCTTCGAGAGCTGTTTTCAGTCATTAACAGAGCTGTTCTGAAAGTGTCCAAGCGGCCTGTTCTGAGAGTGGACTGTTTTTTGCATTCGTTCTCAAGTTATATCAAACTATCAAAGTGTTGTTTTCTGCCTTTCACGAGCACATTTTGACTTGTTGTTGAATAATCCTATAATGTAACTCTAAATGACAATCAGAGCAACTTGAATTGCGTGTGTGCAGCCTTTTGCTCAAAAGTGATCAACGTTTCGTTTTCGGAGTCTCTTTTGACAATCTCTTCGAGAGCTGTTTTCAGTCATTAACAGAGCTGTTCTGAAAGTGTCCAAGCGGCCTGTTCTGAGAGTGGACTGTTTTTTGCATTCGTTCTCAAGTTATATCAAACTATCAAAGTGTTGTTTTCTGCCTTTCACGAGCACATTTTGACTTGTTGTTGAATAATCCTATAATGTTACTCTAAATGACAATCAGAGCAACTTGAATTGCGTGTGTGCAGCCTTTTGCTCAAAAGTAATCAACGTTTCGTTTTCAGAGTCTCTTTTGACAATCTCTTCGAGAGCTGTTTTCAGTCATTAACAGAGCTGTTCTGAAAGTGTCCAAGCGGCCTGTTCTGAGAGTGGACTGTTTTTTTGCATTCGTTCTCAAGTTATATCAAACTATCAAAGTGTTGTTTTCTGCCTTTCGAGAGCACATTTTGACTTGTTGTTGAATAATCCTATAATGTAACTCTAAATGACAATCAGAGCAACTTGAATTGCGTGTGTGCAGCCTTTTGCTCAAAAGTGATCAACGTTTCGTTTTCGGAGTCTCTTTTGACAATCTCTTCGAGAGCTGTTTTCAGTCATTAACAGAGCTGTTCTGAAAGTGTCCAAGCGGCCTGTTCTTAGAGTGGACTGTTTTTTGCATTCGTTCTCAAGTTATATCAAACTATCAAAGTGTTGTTTTCTGCCTTTCACGAGCACATTTTGACTTGTTGTTGAATAATCCTATAATGTTACTCTAAATGACAAACAGAGCAACTTGAATTGCGTGTGTGCAGCCTTTTGCTCAAAAGTGATCAACGTTTCGTTTTCGGAGTCTCTTTTGACAATCTCTTCGAGAGCTGTTTTCAGTCATTAACAGAGCTGTTCTGAAAGTGTCCAAGCGGCCTGTTCTTAGAGTGGACTGTTTTTTGCATTCGTTCTCAAGTTATATCAAACTATCAAAGTGTTGTTTTCTGCCTTTCACGAGCACATTTTGACTTGTTGTTGAATAATCCTATAATGTTACTCTAAATGACAATCAGAGCAACTTGAATTGCGTGTGTGCAGCCTTTTGCTCAAAAGTAATCAACGTTTCGTTTTCAGAGTCTCTTTTGACAATCTCTTCGAGAGCTGTTTTCAGTCATTAACAGAGCTGTTCTGAAAGTGTCCAAGCGGCCTGTTCTGAGAGTGGACTGTTTTTTGCATTCGTTCTCAAGTTATATCAAACTATCAAAGTGTTGTTTTCTGCCTTTCACGAGCACATTTTGACTTGTTGTTGAATAATCCTATAATGTAACTCTAAATGACAATCAGAGCAACTTGAATTGCGTGTGTGCAGCCTTTTGCTCAAAAGTGATCAACGTTTCGTTTTCGGAGTCTCTTTTGACAATCTCTTCGAGAGCTGTTTTCAGTCATTAACAGAGCTGTTCTGAAAGTGTCCAAGCGGCCTGTTCTTAGAGTGGACTGTTTTTTGCATTCGTTCTCAAGTTATATCAAACTATCAAAGCGTTGTTTTCTGCCTTTCACGAGCACATTTTGACTTGTTGTTGAATAATCCTATAATGTAACTCTAAATGACAATCAGAGCAACTTGAATTGCGTGTGTGCAGCCTTTTGCTCAAAAGTGATCAACGTTTCGTTTTCAGAGTCTCTTTTGACAATCTCTTCGAGAGCTGTTTTCAGTCATTAACAGAGCTGTTCTGAAAGTGTCCAAGCGGCCTGTTCTTAGAGTGGACTGTTTTTTGCATTCGTTCTCAAGTTATATCAAACTATCAAAGTGTTGTTTTCTGCCTTTCACGAGCACATTTTGACTTGTTGTTGAATAATCCTATAATGTAACTCTAAATGACAATCAGAGCAACTTGAATTGCGTGTGTGCAGCCTTTTGCTCAAAAGTGATCAACGTTTCGTTTTCGGAGTCTCTTTTGACAATCTCTTCGAGAGCTGTTTTCAGTCATTAACAGAGCTGTTCTGAAAGTGTCCAAGCGGCCTGTTCTGAGAGTGGACTGTTTTTTGCATTCGTTCTCAAGTTATATCAAACTATCAAAGTGTTGTTTTCTGCCTTTCACGAGCACATTTTGACTTGTTGTTGAATAATCCTATAATGTTACTCTAAATGACAATCAGAGCAACTTGAATTGCGTGTGTGCAGCCTTTTGCTCAAAAGTAATCAACGTTTCGTTTTCAGAGTCTCTTTTGACAATCTCTTCGAGAGCTGTTTTCAGTCATTAACAGAGCTGTTCTGAAAGTGTCCAAGCGGCCTGTTCTGAGAGTGGACTGTTTTTGCATTCGTTCTCAAGTTCTATCAGTGTTGTTTTCTGCTTTTCTGGAGCACATTTTGACTTGTTGCTGAATGCTCCTATAATGTAACTCTTAATGACAATCAGAGCAACTTGAATTGCGTGTGTGCAGCCTTTTGCTCAAAAGTGATCAACGTTTCGTTTTCGGAGTCTCTTTTGACAATCTCTTCGAGAGCTGTTTTCAGTCATTAACAGAGCTGTTCTGAAAGTGTCCAAGCGGCCTGTTCTTAGAGTGGACTGTTTTTTGCATTCGTTCTCAAGTTATATCAAACTATCAAAGTGTTGTTTTCTGCCTTTCACGAGCACATTTTGACTTGTTGTTGAATAATCCTATAATGTAACTCTAAATGACAATCAGAGCAACTTGAATTGCGTGTGTGCAGCCTTTTGCTCAAAAGTGATCAACGTTTCGTTTTCGGAGTCTCTTTTGACAATCTCTTCGAGAGCTGTTTTCAGTCATTAACAGAGCTGTTCTGAAAGTGTCCAAGCGGCCTGTTCTTAGAGTGGACTGTTTTTTGCATTCGTTCTCAAGTTATATCAAACTATCAAAGTGTTGTTTTCTGCCTTTCACGAGCACATTTTGACTTGTTGTTGAATAATCCTATAATGTAACTCTAAATGACAATCAGAGCAACTTGAATTGCGTGTGTGCAGCCTTTTGCTCAAAAGTGATCAACGTTTCGTTTTCGGAGTCTCTTTTGACAATCTCTTCGAGAGCTGTTTTCAGTCATTAACAGAGCTGTTCTGAAAGTGTCCAAGCGGCCTATTCTTAGAGTGGACTGTTTTTTGCATTCGTTCTCAAGTTATATCAAACTATCAAAGTGTTGTTTTCTGCCTTTCACGAGCACATTTTGACTTGTTGTTGAATAATCCTATAATGTAACTCTAAATGACAATCAGAGCAACTTGAATTGCGTGTGTGCAGCCTTTTGCTCAAAAGTGATCAACGTTTCGTTTTCGGAGTCTCTTTTGACAATCTCTTCGAGAGCTGTTTTCAGTCATTAACAGAGCTGTTCTGAAAGTGTCCAAGCGGCCTATTCTTAGAGTGGACTGTTTTTTGCATTCGTTCTCAAGTTATATCAAACTATCAAAGTGTTGTTTTCTGCCTTTCACGAGCACATTTTGACTTGTTGTTGAATAATCCTATAATGTAACTCTAAATGACAATCAGAGCAACTTGAATTGCGTGTGTGCAGCCTTTTGCTCAAAAGTGATCAACGTTTCGTTTTCGGAGTCTCTTTTGACAATCTCTTCGAGAGCTGTTTTCAGTCATTAACAGAGCTGTTCTGAAAGTGTCCAAGCGGCCTGTTCTTAGAGTGGACTGTTTTTTGCATTCGTTCTCAAGTTATATCAAACTATCAAAGTGTTGTTTTCTGCCTTTCACGAGCACATTTTGACTTGTTGTTGAATAATCCTATAATGTAACTCTAAATGACAATCAGAGCAACTTGAATTGCGTGTGTGCAGCCTTTTGCTCAAAAGTGATCAACGTTTCGTTTTCGGAGTCTCTTTTGACAATCTCTTCGAGAGCTGTTTTCAGTCATTAACAGAGCTGTTCTGAAAGTGTCCAAAGGCCTGTTCTTAGAGTGGACTGTTTTTTGCATTCGTTCTCAAGTTATATCAAACTATCAAAGTGTTGTTTTCTGCCTTTCATGAGCACATTTTGACTTGTTGTTGAATAATCCTATAATGTAACTCTAAATGACAATCAGAGCAACTTGAATTGCGTGTGTGCAGCCTTTTGCTCAAAAGTGATCAACGTTTCGTTTTCGGAGTCTCTTTTGACAATCTCTTCGAGAGCTGTTTTCAGTCATTAACAGAGCTGTTCTGAAAGTGTCCAAGCGGCCTGTTCTTAGAGTGGACTGTTTTTTGCATTCGTTCTCAAGTTATATCAAACTATCAAAGTGTTGTTTTCTGCCTTTCACGAGCACATTTTGACTTGTTGTTGAATAATCCTATAATGTAACTCTAAATGACAATCAGAGCAACTTGAATTGCGTGTGTGCAGCCTTTTGCTCAAAAGTGATCAACGTTTCGTTTTCGGAGTCTCTTTTGACAATCTCTTCGAGAGCTGTTTTCAGTCATTAACAGAGCTGTTCTGAAAGTGTCCAAGCGGCCTATTCTTAGAGTGGACTGTTTTTTGCATTCGTTCTCAAGTTATATCAAACTATCAAAGTGTTGTTTTCTGCCTTTCACGAGCACATTTTGACTTGTTGTTGAATAATCCTATAATGTAACTCTAAATGACAATCAGAGCAACTTGAATTGCGTGTGTGCAGCCTTTTGCTCAAAAGTGATCAACGTTTCGTTTTCGGAGTCTCTTTTGACAATCTCTTCGAGAGCTGTTTTCAGTCATTAACAGAGCTGTTCTGAAAGTGTCCAAGCGGCCTGTTCTTAGAGTGGACTGTTTTTTGCATTCGTTCTCAAGTTATATCAAACTATCAAAGTGTTGTTTTCTGCCTTTCACGAGCACATTTTGACTTGTTGTTGAATAATCCTATAATGTAACTCTAAATGACAATCAGAGCAACTTGAATTGCGTGTGTGCAGCCTTTTGCTCAAAAGTGATCAACGTTTCGTTTTCGGAGTCTCTTTTGACAATCTCTTCGAGAGCTGTTTTCAGTCATTAACAGAGCTGTTCTGAAAGTGTCCAAGCGGCCTGTTCTGAGAGTGGACTGTTTTTTGCTTTCGTTCTCAAGTTATATCAAACTATCAAAGTGTTGTTTTCTGCCTTTCACGAGCACATTTTGACTTGTTGTTGAATAATCCTATAATGTAACTCTAAATGACAATCAGAGCAACTTGAATTGCGTGTGTGCAGCCTTTTGCTCAAAAGTGATCAACGTTTCGTTTTCGGAGTCTCTTTTGACAATCTCTTCGAGAGCTGTTTTCAGTCATTAACAGAGCTGTTCTGAAAGTGTCCAAGCGGCCTGTTCTTAGAGTGGACTGTTTTTTGCATTCGTTCTCAAGTTATATCAAACTATCAAAGTGTTGTTTTCTGCCTTTCACGAGCACATTTTGACTTGTTGTTGAATAATCCTATAATGTAACTCTAAATGACAATCAGAGCAACTTGAATTGCGTGTGTGCAGCCTTTTGCTCAAAAGTGATCAACGTTTCGTTTTCGGAGTCTCTTTTGACAATCTCTTCGAGAGCTGTTTTCAGTCATTAACAGAGCTGTTCTGAAAGTGTCCAAGCGGCCTATTCTTAGAGTGGACTGTTTTTTGCATTCGTTCTCAAGTTATATCAAACTATCAAAGTGTTGTTTTCTGCCTTTCACGAGCACATTTTGACTTGTTGTTGAATAATCCTATAATGTAACTCTAAATGACAATCAGAGCAACTTGAATTGCGTGTGTGCAGCCTTTTGCTCAAAAGTGATCAACGTTTCGTTTTCGGAGTCTCTTTTGACAATCTCTTCGAGAGCTGTTTTCAGTCATTAACAGAGCTGTTCTGAAAGTGTCCAAGCGGCCTATTCTTAGAGTGGACTGTTTTTTGCATTCGTTCTCAAGTTATATCAAACTATCAAAGTGTTGTTTTCTGCCTTTCACGAGCACATTTTGACTTGTTGTTGAATAATCCTATAATGTAACTCTAAATGACAATCAGAGCAACTTGAATTGCGTGTGTGCAGCCTTTTGCTCAAAAGTGATCAACGTTTCGTTTTCGGAGTCTCTTTTGACAATCTCTTCGAGAGCTGTTTTCAGTCATTAACAGAGCTGTTCTGAAAGTGTCCAAGCGGCCTGTTCTTAGAGTGGACTGTTTTTTGCATTCGTTCTCAAGTTATATCAAACTATCAAAGTGTTGTTTTCTGCCTTTCACGAGCACATTTTGACTTGTTGTTGAATAATCCTATAATGTAACTCTAAATGACAATCAGAGCAACTTGAATTGCGTGTGTGCAGCCTTTTGCTCAAAAGTGATCAACGTTTCGTTTTCGGAGTCTCTTTTGACAATCTCTTCGAGAGCTGTTTTCAGTCATTAACAGAGCTGTTCTGAAAGTGTCCAAAGGCCTGTTCTTAGAGTGGACTGTTTTTTGCATTCGTTCTCAAGTTATATCAAACTATCAAAGTGTTGTTTTCTGCCTTTCACGAGCACATTTTGACTTGTTGTTGAATAATCCTATAATGTAACTCTAAATGACAATCAGAGCAACTTGAATTGCGTGTGTGCAGCCTTTTGCTCAAAAGTGATCAACGTTTCGTTTTCGGAGTCTCTTTTGACAATCTCTTCGAGAGCTGTTTTCAGTCATTAACAGAGCTGTTCTGAAAGTGTCCAAGCGGCCTGTTCTTAGAGTGGACTGTTTTTTGCATTCGTTCTCAAGTTATATCAAACTATCAAAGTGTTGTTTTCTGCCTTTCACGAGCACATTTTGACTTGTTGTTGAATAATCCTATAATGTAACTCTAAATGACAATCAGAGCAACTTGAATTGCGTGTGTGCAGCCTTTTGCTCAAAAGTGATCAACGTTTCGTTTTCGGAGTCTCTTTTGACAATCTCTTCGAGAGCTGTTTTCAGTCATTAACAGAGCTGTTCTGAAAGTGTCCAAGCGGCCTATTCTTAGAGTGGACTGTTTTTTGCATTCGTTCTCAAGTTATATCAAACTATCAAAGTGTTGTTTTCTGCCTTTCACGAGCACATTTTGACTTGTTGTTGAATAATCCTATAATGTAACTCTAAATGACAATCAGAGCAACTTGAATTGCGTGTGTGCAGCCTTTTGCTCAAAAGTGATCAACGTTTCGTTTTCGGAGTCTCTTTTGACAATCTCTTCGAGAGCTGTTTTCAGTCATTAACAGAGCTGTTCTGAAAGTGTCCAAGCGGCCTGTTCTTAGAGTGGACTGTTTTTTGCATTCGTTCTCAAGTTATATCAAACTATCAAAGTGTTGTTTTCTGCCTTTCACGAGCACATTTTGACTTGTTGTTGAATAATCCTATAATGTAACTCTAAATGACAATCAGAGCAACTTGAATTGCGTGTGTGCAGCCTTTTGCTCAAAAGTGATCAACGTTTCGTTTTCGGAGTCTCTTTTGACAATCTCTTCGAGAGCTGTTTTCAGTCATTAACAGAGCTGTTCTGAAAGTGTCCAAGCGGCCTGTTCTGAGAGTGGACTGTTTTTTGCTTTCGTTCTCAAGTTATATCAAACTATCAAAGTGTTGTTTTCTGCCTTTCACGAGCACATTTTGACTTGTTGTTGAATAATCCTATAATGTAACTCTAAATGACAATCAGAGCAACTTGAATTGCGTGTGTGCAGCCTTTTGCTCAAAAGTGATCAACGTTTCGTTTTCAGAGTCTCTTTTGACAATCTCTTCGAGAGCTGTTTTCAGTCATTAACAGAGCTGTTCTGAAAGTGTCCAAGCGGCCTGTTCTTAGAGTGGACTGTTTTTTGCATTCGTTCTCAAGTTATATCAAACTATCAAAGTGTTGTTTTCTGCCTTTCACGAGCACATTTTGACTTGTTGTTGAATAATCCTATAATGTAACTCTAAATGACAATCAGAGCAACTTGAATTGCGTGTGTGCAGCCTTTTGCTCAAAAGTGATCAACGTTTCGTTTTCAGAGTCTCTTTTGACAATCTCTTCGAGAGCTGTTTTCAGTCATTAACAGAGCTGTTCTGAAAGTGTCCAAGCGGCCTGTTCTTAGAGTGGACTGTTTTTTGCATTCGTTCTCAAGTTATATCAAACTATCAAAGTGTTGTTTTCTGCCTTTCACGAGCACATTTTGACTTGTTGTTGAATAATCCTATAATGTAACTCTAAATGACAATCAGAGCAACTTGAATTGCGTGTGTGCAGCCTTTTGCTCAAAAGTGATCAACGTTTCGTTTTCGGAGTCTCTTTTGACAATCTCTTCGAGAGCTGTTTTCAGTCATTAACAGAGCTGTTCTGAAAGTGTCCAAGCGGCCTGTTCTGAGAGTGGACTGTTTTTTGCATTCGTTCTCAAGTTATATCAAACTATCAAAGTGTTGTTTTCTGCCTTTCACGAGCACATTTTGACTTGTTGTTGAATAATCCTATAATGTAACTCTAAATGACAATCAGAGCAACTTGAATTGCGTGTGTGCAGCCTTTTGCTCAAAAGTGATCAACGTTTCGTTTTCAGAGTCTCTTTTGACAATCTCTTCGAGAGCTGTTTTCAGTCATTAACAGAGCTGTTCTGAAAGTGTCCAAGCGGCCTGTTCTTAGAGTGGACTGTTTTTTGCATTCGTTCTCAAGTTATATCAAACTATCAAAGTGTTGTTTTCTGCCTTTCACGAGCACATTTTGACTTGTTGTTGAATAATCCTATAATGTAACTCTAAATGACAATCAGAGCAACTTGAATTGCGTGTGTGCAGCCTTTTGCTCAAAAGTGATCAACGTTTCGTTTTCGGAGTCTCTTTTGACAATCTCTTCGAGAGCTGTTTTCAGTCATTAACAGAGCTGTTCTGAAAGTGTCCAAGCGGCCTGTTCTGAGAGTGGACTGTTTTTTGCATTCGTTCTCAAGTTATATCAAACTATCAAAGTGTTGTTTTCTGCCTTTCACGAGCACATTTTGACTTGTTGTTGAATAATCCTATAATGTAACTCTAAATGACAATCAGAGCAACTTGAATTGCGTGTGTGCAGCCTTTTGCTCAAAAGTGATCAACGTTTCGTTTTCGGAGTCTCTTTTGACAATCTCTTCGAGAGCTGTTTTCAGTCATTAACAGAGCTGTTCTGAAAGTGTCCAAGCGGCCTGTTCTGAGAGTGGACTGTTTTTTGCATTCGTTCTCAAGTTATATCAAACTATCAAAGTGTTGTTTTCTGCCTTTCACGAGCACATTTTGACTTGTTGTTGAATAATCCTATAATGTTACTCTAAATGACAATCAGAGCAACTTGAATTGCGTGTGTGCAGCCTTTTGCTCAAAAGTAATCAACGTTTCGTTTTCAGAGTCTCTTTTGACAATCTCTTCGAGAGCTGTTTTCAGTCATTAACAGAGCTGTTCTGAAAGTGTCCAAGCGGCCTGTTCTGAGAGTGGACTGTTTTTGCATTCGTTCTCAAGTTCTATCAGTGTTGTTTTCTGCTTTTCTGGAGCACATTTTGACTTGTTGCTGAATGCTCCTATAATGTAACTCTAAATGACAATCAGAGCAACTTGAATTGCGTGTGTGCAGCCTTTTGCTCAAAAGTGATCAACGTTTCGTATTCGGAGTCTCTTTTGACAATCTCTTCGAGAGCTGTTTTCAGTCATTAACAGAGCTGTTCTGAAAGTGTCCAAGCGGCCTGTTCTTAGAGTGGACTGTTTTTTGCTTTCGTTCTCAAGTTATATCAAACTATCAAAGTGTTGTTTTCTGCCTTTCACGAGCACATTTTGACTTGTTGTTGAATAATCCTATAATGTAACTCTAAATGACAATCAGAGCAACTTGAATTGCGTGTGTGCAGCCTTTTGCTCAAAAGTGATCAACGTTTCGTTTTCGGAGTCTCTTTTGACAATCTCTTCGAGAGCTGTTTTCAGTCATTAACAGAGCTGTTCTGAAAGTGTCCAAGCGGCCTGTTCTTAGAGTGGACTGTTTTTTGCATTCGTTCTCAAGTTATATCAAACTATCAAAGTGTTGTTTTCTGCCTTTCACGAGCACATTTTGACTTGTTGTTGAATAATCCTATAATGTAACTCTAAATGACAATCAGAGCAACTTGAATTGCGTGTGTGCAGCCTTTTGCTCAAAAGTGATCAACGTTTCGTTTTCGGAGTCTCTTTTGACAATCTCTTCGAGAGCTGTTTTCAGTCATTAACAGAGCTGTTCTGAAAGTGTCCAAGCGGCCTGTTCTTAGAGTGGACTGTTTTTTGCATTCGTTCTCAAGTTATATCAAACTATCAAAGTGTTGTTTTCTGCCTTTCACGAGCACATTTTGACTTGTTGTTGAATAATCCTATAATGTTACTCTAAATGACAATCAGAGCAACTTGAATTGCGTGTGTGCAGCCTTTTGCTCAAAAGTGATCAACGTTTCGTTTTCGGAGTCTCTTTTGACAATCTCTTCGAGAGCTGTTTTCAGTCATTAACAGAGCTGTTCTGAAAGTGTCCAAGCGGCCTGTTCTTAGAGTGGACTGTTTTTTGCATTCGTTCTCAAGTTATATCAAACTATCAAAGTGTTGTTTTCTGCCTTTCACGAGCACATTTTGACTTGTTGTTGAATAATCCTATAATGTTACTCTAAATGACAATCAGAGCAACTTGAATTGCGTGTGTGCAGCCTTTTGCTCAAAAGTGATCAACGTTTCGTTTTCGGAGACTCTTTTGACAATCTCTTCGAGAGCTGTTTTCAGTCATTAACAGAGCTGTTCTGAAAGTGTCCAAGCGGCCTGTTCTTAGAGTGGACTGTTTTTTGCATTCGTTCTCAAGTTATATCAAACTATCAAAGTGTTGTTTTCTGCCTTTCACGAGCACATTTTGACTTGTTGTTGAATAATCCTATAATGTTACTCTAAATGACAATCAGAGCAACTTGAATTGCGTGTGTGCAGCCTTTTGCTCAAAAGTAATCAACGTTTCGTTTTCAGAGTCTCTTTTGACAATCTCTTCGAGAGCTGTTTTCAGTCATTAACAGAGCTGTTCTGAAAGTGTCCAAGCGGCCTGTTCTGAGAGTGGACTGTTTTTGCATTCGTTCTCAAGTTCTATCAGTGTTGTTTTCTGCTTTTCTGGAGCACATTTTGACTTGTTGCTGAATGCTCCTATAATGTAACTCTAAATGACAATCAGAGCAACTTGAATTGCGTGTGTGCAGCCTTTTGCTCAAAAGTGATCAACGTTTCGTTTTCGGAGTCTCTTTTGACAATCTCTTCGAGAGCTGTTTTCAGTCATTAACAGAGCTGTTCTGAAAGTGTCCAAGCGGCCTGTTCTTAGAGTGGACTGTTTTTTGCATTCGTTCTCAAGTTATATCAAACTATCAAAGTGTTGTTTTCTGCCTTTCACGAGCACATTTTGACTTGTTGTTGAATAATCCTATAATGTTACTCTAAATGACAATCAGAGCAACTTGAATTGCGTGTGTGCAGCCTTTTGCTCAAAAGTAATCAACGTTTCGTTTTCAGAGTCTCTTTTGACAATCTCTTCGAGAGCTGTTTTCAGTCATTAACAGAGCTGTTCTGAAAGTGTCCAAGCGGCCTGTTCTTAGAGTGGACTGTTTTTTGCATTCGTTCTCAAGTTATATCAAACTATCAAAGTGTTGTTTTCTGCCTTTCACGAGCACATTTTGACTTGTTGTTGAATAATCCTATAATGTAACTCTAAATGACAATCAGAGCAACTTGAATTGCGTGTGTGCAGCCTTTTGCTCAAAAGTGATCAACGTTTCGTTTTCGGAGTCTCTTTTGACAATCTCTTCGAGAGCTGTTTTCAGTCATTAACAGAGCTGTTCTGAAAGTGTCCAAGCGGCCTGTTCTGAGAGTGGACTGTTTTTTGCATTTGTTCTCAAGTTATATCAAACTATCAAAGTGTTGTTTTCTGCCTTTCACGAGCACATTTTGACTTGTTGTTGAATAATCCTATAATGTAACTCTAAATGACAATCAGAGCAACTTGAATTGCGTGTGTGCAGCCTTTTGCTCAAAAGTGATCAACGTTTCGTTTTCGGAGTCTCTTTTGACAATCTCTTCGAGAGCTGTTTTCAGTCATTAACAGAGCTGTTCTGAAAGTGTCCAAGCGGCCTGTTCTTAGAGTGGACTGTTTTTTGCATTCGTTCTCAAGTTATATCAAACTATCAAAGTGTTGTTTTCTGCCTTTCACGAGCACATTTTGACTTGTTGTTGAATAATCCTATAATGTAACTCTAAATGACAATCAGAGCAACTTGAATTGCGTGTGTGCAGCCTTTTGCTCAAAAGTGATCAACATTTCGTTTTCAGAGTCTCTTTTGACAATCTCTTCGAGAGCTGTTTTCAGTCATTAACAGAGCTGTTCTGAAAGTGTCCAAGCGGCCTGTTCTTAGAGTGGACTGTTTTTTGCATTCGTTCTCAAGTTATATCAAACTATCAAAGTGTTGTTTTCTGCCTTTCACGAGCACATTTTGACTTGTTGTTGAATAATCCTATAATGTAACTCTAAATGACAATCAGAGCAACTTGAATTGCGTGTGTGCAGCCTTTTGCTCAAAAGTGATCAACGTTTCGTTTTCGGAGTCTCTTTTGACAATCTCTTCGAGAGCTGTTTTCAGTCATTAACAGAGCTGTTCTGAAAGTGTCCAAGCGGCCTGTTCTGAGAGTGGACTGTTTTTTGCATTCGTTCTCAAGTTATATCAAACTATCAAAGTGTTGTTTTCTGCCTTTCACGAGCACATTTTGACTTGTTGTTGAATAATCCTATAATGTAACTCTAAATGACAACCAGAGCAACTTGAATTGCGTGTGTGCAGCCTTTTGCTCAAAAGTGATCAACGTTTCGTTTTCAGAGTCTCTTTTGACAATCTCTTCGAGAGCTGTTTTCAGTCATTAACAGAGCTGTTCTGAAAGTGTCCAAGCGGCCTGTTCTTAGAGTGGACTGTTTTTTGCATTCGTTCTCAAGTTATATCAAACTATCAAAGTGTTGTTTTCTGCCTTTCACGAGCACATTTTGACTTGTTGTTGAATAATCCTATAATGTAACTCTAAATGACAATCAGAGCAACTTGAATTGCGTGTGTGCAGCCTTTTGCTCAAAAGTGATCAACGTTTCGTTTTCGGAGTCTCTTTTGACAATCTCTTCGAGAGCTGTTTTCAGTCATTAACAGAGCTGTTCTGAAAGTGTCCAAGCGGCCTGTTCTGAGAGTGGACTGTTTTTTGCATTCGTTCTCAAGTTATATCAAACTATCAAAGTGTTGTTTTCTGCCTTTCACGAGCACATTTTGACTTGTTGTTGAATAATCCTATAATGTAACTCTAAATGACAATCAGAGCAACTTGAATTGCGTGTGTGCAGCCTTTTGCTCAAAAGTGATCAACGTTTCGTTTTCGGAGTCTCTTTTGACAATCTCTTCGAGAGCTGTTTTCAGTCATTAACAGAGCTGTTCTGAAAGTGTCCAAGCGGCCTGTTCTGAGAGTGGACTGTTTTTTGCATTCGTTCTCAAGTTATATAAAACTATCAAAGTGTTGTTTTCTGCCTTTCACGAGCACATTTTGACTTGTTGTTGAATAATCCTATAATGTAACTCTAAATGACAATCAGAGCAACTTGAATTGCGTGTGTGCAGCCTTTTGCTCAAAAGTGATCAACGTTTCGTTTTCGGAGTCTCTTTTGACAATCTCTTCGAGAGCTGTTTTCAGTCATTAACAGAGCTGTTCTGAAAGTGTTCAAGCGGCCTGTTCTGAGAGTGGACTGTTTTTTGCATTCGTTCTCAAGTTATATCAAACTATCAAAGTGTTGTTTTCTGCCTTTCACGAGCACATTTTGACTTGTTGTTGAATAATCCTATAATGTAACTCTAAATGACAACCAGAGCAACTTGAATTGCGTGTGTGCAGCCTTTTGCTCAAAAGTGATCAACGTTTCGTTTTCAGAGTCTCTTTTGACAATCTCTTCGAGAGCTGTTTTCAGTCATTAACAGAGCTGTTCTGAAAGTGTCCAAGCGGCCTGTTCTTAGAGTGGACTGTTTTTTGCATTCGTTCTCAAGTTATATCAAACTATCAAAGTGTTGTTTTCTGCCTTTCACGAGCACATTTTGACTTGTTGTTGAATAATCCTATAATGTAACTCTAAATGACAATCAGAGCAACTTGAATTGCGTGTGTGCAGCCTTTTGCTCAAAAGTGATCAACGTTTCGTTTTCGGAGTCTCTTTTGACAATCTCTTCGAGAGCTGTTTTCAGTCATTAACAGAGCTGTTCTGAAAGTGTCCAAGCGGCCTGTTCTGAGAGTGGACTGTTTTTTGCATTCGTTCTCAAGTTATATCAAACTATCAAAGTGTTGTTTTCTGCCTTTCACGAGCACATTTTGACTTGTTGTTGAATAATCCTATAATGTAACTCTAAATGACAATCAGAGCAACTTGAATTGCGTGTGTGCAGCCTTTTGCTCAAAAGTGATCAACGTTTCGTTTTCGGAGTCTCTTTTGACAATCTCTTCGAGAGCTGTTTTCAGTCATTAACAGAGCTGTTCTGAAAGTGTCCAAGCGGCCTGTTCTGAGAGTGGACTGTTTTTTGCATTCGTTCTCAAGTTATATCAAACTATCAAAGTGTTGTTTTCTGCCTTTCACGAGCACATTTTGACTTGTTGTTGAATAATCCTATAATGTTACTCTAAATGACAATCAGAGCAACTTGAATTGCGTGTGTGCAGCCTTTTGCTCAAAAGTAATCAACGTTTCGTTTTCAGAGTCTCTTTTGACAATCTCTTCGAGAGCTGTTTTCAGTCATTAACAGAGCTGTTCTGAAAGTGTCCAAGCGGCCTGTTCTGAGAGTGGACTGTTTTTTTGCATTCGTTCTCAAGTTATATCAAACTATCAAAGTGTTGTTTTCTGCCTTTCGAGAGCACATTTTGACTTGTTGTTGAATAATCCTATAATGTAACTCTAAATGACAATCAGAGCAACTTGAATTGCGTGTGTGCAGCCTTTTGCTCAAAAGTGATCAACGTTTCGTTTTCGGAGTCTCTTTTGACAATCTCTTCGAGAGCTGTTTTCAGTCATTAACAGAGCTGTTCTGAAAGTGTCCAAGCGGCCTGTTCTTAGAGTGGACTGTTTTTTGCATTCGTTCTCAAGTTATATCAAACTATCAAAGTGTTGTTTTCTGCCTTTCACGAGCACATTTTGACTTGTTGTTGAATAATCCTATAATGTAACTCTAAATGACAATCAGAGTAACTTGAATTGCGTGTGTGCAGCCTTTTGCTCAAAAGTGATCAACGTTTCGTTTTCGGAGTCTCTTTTGACAATCTCTTCGAGAGCTGTTTTCAGTCATTAACAGAGCTGTTCTGAAAGTGTCCAAGCGGCCTGTTCTTAGAGTGGACTGTTTTTTGCATTCGTTCTCAAGTTATATCAAACTATCAAAGTGTTGTTTTCTGCCTTTCACGAGCACATTTTGACTTGTTGTTGAATAATCCTATAATGTTACTCTAAATGACAATCAGAGCAACTTGAATTGCGTGTGTGCAGCCTTTTGCTCAAAAGTGATCAACGTTTCGTTTTCGGAGTCTCTTTTGACAATCTCTTCGAGAGCTGTTTTCAGTCATTAACAGAGCTGTTCTGAAAGTGTCCAAGCGGCCTGTTCTTAGAGTGGACTGTTTTTTGCATTCGTTCTCAAGTTATATCAAACTATCAAAGTGTTGTTTTCTGCCTTTCACGAGCACATTTTGACTTGTTGTTGAATAATCCTATAATGTTACTCTAAATGACAATCAGAGCAACTTGAATTGCGTGTGTGCAGCCTTTTGCTCAAAAGTAATCAACGTTTCGTTTTCAGAGTCTCTTTTGACAATCTCTTCGAGAGCTGTTTTCAGTCATTAACAGAGCTGTTCTGAAAGTGTCCAAGCGGCCTGTTCTGAGAGTGGACTGTTTTTTGCATTCGTTCTCAAGTTATATCAAACTATCAAAGTGTTGTTTTCTGCCTTTCACGAGCACATTTTGACTTGTTGTTGAATAATCCTATAATGTAACTCTAAATGACAATCAGAGCAACTTGAATTGCGTGTGTGCAGCCTTTTGCTCAAAAGTGATCAACGTTTCGTTTTCGGAGTCTCTTTTGACAATCTCTTCGAGAGCTGTTTTCAGTCATTAACAGAGCTGTTCTGAAAGTGTCCAAGCGGCCTGTTCTTAGAGTGGACTGTTTTTTGCATTCGTTCTCAAGTTATATCAAACTATCAAAGCGTTGTTTTCTGCCTTTCACGAGCACATTTTGACTTGTTGTTGAATAATCCTATAATGTAACTCTAAATGACAATCAGAGCAACTTGAATTGCGTGTGTGCAGCCTTTTGCTCAAAAGTGATCAACGTTTCGTTTTCAGAGTCTCTTTTGACAATCTCTTCGAGAGCTGTTTTCAGTCATTAACAGAGCTGTTCTGAAAGTGTCCAAGCGGCCTGTTCTTAGAGTGGACTGTTTTTTGCATTCGTTCTCAAGTTATATCAAACTATCAAAGTGTTGTTTTCTGCCTTTCACGAGCACATTTTGACTTGTTGTTGAATAATCCTATAATGTAACTCTAAATGACAATCAGAGCAACTTGAATTGCGTGTGTGCAGCCTTTTGCTCAAAAGTGATCAACGTTTCGTTTTCGGAGTCTCTTTTGACAATCTCTTCGAGAGCTGTTTTCAGTCATTAACAGAGCTGTTCTGAAAGTGTCCAAGCGGCCTGTTCTGAGAGTGGACTGTTTTTTGCATTCGTTCTCAAGTTATATCAAACTATCAAAGTGTTGTTTTCTGCCTTTCACGAGCACATTTTGACTTGTTGTTGAATAATCCTATAATGTTACTCTAAATGACAATCAGAGCAACTTGAATTGCGTGTGTGCAGCCTTTTGCTCAAAAGTAATCAACGTTTCGTTTTCAGAGTCTCTTTTGACAATCTCTTCGAGAGCTGTTTTCAGTCATTAACAGAGCTGTTCTGAAAGTGTCCAAGCGGCCTGTTCTGAGAGTGGACTGTTTTTGCATTCGTTCTCAAGTTCTATCAGTGTTGTTTTCTGCTTTTCTGGAGCACATTTTGACTTGTTGCTGAATGCTCCTATAATGTAACTCTTAATGACAATCAGAGCAACTTGAATTGCGTGTGTGCAGCCTTTTGCTCAAAAGTGATCAACGTTTCGTTTTCGGAGTCTCTTTTGACAATCTCTTCGAGAGCTGTTTTCAGTCATTAACAGAGCTGTTCTGAAAGTGTCCAAGCGGCCTGTTCTTAGAGTGGACTGTTTTTTGCATTCGTTCTCAAGTTATATCAAACTATCAAAGTGTTGTTTTCTGCCTTTCACGAGCACATTTTGACTTGTTGTTGAATAATCCTTGTTGTTGAATAATCCTAAATGACAATCAGAGCAACTTGAATTGCGTGTGTGCAGCCTTTTGCTCAAAAGTAATCAACGTTTCGTTTTCAGAGTCTCTTTTGACAATCTCTTCGAGAGCTGTTTTCAGTCATTAACAGAGCTGTTCTGAAAGTGTCCAAGCGGCCTGTTCTGAGAGTGGACTGTTTTTTGCATTCGTTCTCAAGTTATATCAAACTATCAAAGTGTTGTTTTCTGCCTTTCACGAGCACATTTTGACTTGTTGTTGAATAATCCTATAATGTAACTCTAAATGACAATCAGAGCAACTTGAATTGCGTGTGTGCAGCCTTTTGCTCAAAAGTGATCAACGTTTCGTTTTCGGAGTCTCTTTTGACAATCTCTTCGAGAGCTGTTTTCAGTCATTAACAGAGCTGTTCTGAAAGTGTCCAAGCGGCCTGTTCTTAGAGTGGACTGTTTTTTGCATTCGTTCTCAAGTTATATCAAACTATCAAAGCGTTGTTTTCTGCCTTTCACGAGCACATTTTGACTTGTTGTTGAATAATCCTATAATGTAACTCTAAATGACAATCAGAGCAACTTGAATTGCGTGTGTGCAGCCTTTTGCTCAAAAGTGATCAACGTTTCGTTTTCAGAGTCTCTTTTGACAATCTCTTCGAGAGCTGTTTTCAGTCATTAACAGAGCTGTTCTGAAAGTGTCCAAGCGGCCTGTTCTTAGAGTGGACTGTTTTTTGCATTCGTTCTCAAGTTATATCAAACTATCAAAGTGTTGTTTTCTGCCTTTCACGAGCACATTTGGACTTGTTGTTGAATAATCCTATAATGTAACTCTAAATGACAATCAGAGCAACTTGAATTGCGTGTGTGCAGCCTTTTGCTCAAAAGTGATCAACGTTTCGTTTTCGGAGTCTCTTTTGACAATCTCTTCGAGAGCTGTTTTCAGTCATTAACAGAGCTGTTCTGAAAGTGTCCAAGCGGCCTGTTCTGAGAGTGGACTGTTTTTTGCATTCGTTCTCAAGTTATATCAAACTATCAAAGTGTTGTTTTCTGCCTTTCACGAGCACATTTTGACTTGTTGTTGAATAATCCTATAATGTTACTCTAAATGACAATCAGAGCAACTTGAATTGCGTGTGTGCAGCCTTTTGCTCAAAAGTAATCAACGTTTCGTTTTCAGAGTCTCTTTTGACAATCTCTTCGAGAGCTGTTTTCAGTCATTAACAGAGCTGTTCTGAAAGTGTCCAAGCGGCCTGTTCTGAGAGTGGACTGTTTTTGCATTCGTTCTCAAGTTCTATCAGTGTTGTTTTCTGCTTTTCTGGAGCACATTTTGACTTGTTGCTGAATGCTCCTATAATGTAACTCTTAATGACAATCAGAGCAACTTGAATTGCGTGTGTGCAGCCTTTTGCTCAAAAGTGATCAACGTTTCGTTTTCGGAGTCTCTTTTGACAATCTCTTCGAGAGCTGTTTTCAGTCATTAACAGAGCTGTTCTGAAAGTGTCCAAGCGGCCTGTTCTTAGAGTGGACTGTTTTTTGCATTCGTTCTCAAGTTATATCAAACTATCAAAGTGTTGTTTTCTGCCTTTCACGAGCACATTTTGACTTGTTGTTGAATAATCCTATAATGTTACTCTAAATGACAATCAGAGCAACTTGAATTGCGTGTGTGCAGCCTTTTGCTCAAAAGTAATCAACGTTTCGTTTTCAGAGTCTCTTTTGACAATCTCTTCGAGAGCTGTTTTCAGTCATTAACAGAGCTGTTCTGAAAGTGTCCAAGCGGCCTGTTCTGAGAGTGGACTGTTTTTTGCATTCGTTCTCAAGTTATATCAAACTATCAAAGTGTTGTTTTCTGCCTTTCACGAGCACATTTTGACTTGTTGTTGAATAATCCTATAATGTAACTCTAAATGACAATCAGAGCAACTTGAATTGCGTGTGTGCAGCCTTTTGCTCAAAAGTGATCAACGTTTCGTTTTCGGAGTCTCTTTTGACAATCTCTTCGAGAGCTGTTTTCAGTCATTAACAGAGCTGTTCTGAAAGTGTCCAAGCGGCCTGTTCTTAGAGTGGACTGTTTTTTGCATTCGTTCTCAAGTTATATCAAACTATCAAAGCGTTGTTTTCTGCCTTTCACGAGCACATTTTGACTTGTTGTTGAATAATCCTATAATGTAACTCTAAATGACAATCAGAGCAACTTGAATTGCGTGTGTGCAGCCTTTTGCTCAAAAGTGATCAACGTTTCGTTTTCAGAGTCTCTTTTGACAATCTCTTCGAGAGCTGTTTTCAGTCATTAACAGAGCTGTTCTGAAAGTGTCCAAGCGGCCTGTTCTTAGAGTGGACTGTTTTTTGCATTCGTTCTCAAGTTATATCAAACTATCAAAGTGTTGTTTTCTGCCTTTCACGAGCACATTTTGACTTGTTGTTGAATAATCCTATAATGTAACTCTAAATGACAATCAGAGCAACTTGAATTGCGTGTGTGCAGCCTTTTGCTCAAAAGTGATCAACGTTTCGTTTTCGGAGTCTCTTTTGACAATCTCTTCGAGAGCTGTTTTCAGTCATTAACAGAGCTGTTCTGAAAGTGTCCAAGCGGCCTGTTCTGAGAGTGGACTGTTTTTTGCATTCGTTCTCAAGTTATATCAAACTATCAAAGTGTTGTTTTCTGCCTTTCACGAGCACATTTTGACTTGTTGTTGAATAATCCTATAATGTTACTCTAAATGACAATCAGAGCAACTTGAATTGCGTGTGTGCAGCCTTTTGCTCAAAAGTAATCAACGTTTCATTTTCAGAGTCTCTTTTGACAATCTCTTCGAGAGCTGTTTTCAGTCATTAACAGAGCTGTTCTGAAAGTGTCCAAGCGGCCTGTTCTGAGAGTGGACTGTTTTTGCATTCGTTCTCAAGTTCTATCAGTGTTGTTTTCTGCTTTTCTGGAGCACATTTTGACTTGTTGCTGAATGCTCCTATAATGTAACTCTTAATGACAATCAGAGCAACTTGAATTGCGTGTGTGCAGCCTTTTGCTCAAAAGTGATCAACGTTTCGTTTTCGGAGTCTCTTTTGACAATCTCTTCGAGAGCTGTTTTCAGTCATTAACAGAGCTGTTCTGAAAGTGTCCAAGCGGCCTGTTCTTAGAGTGGACTGTTTTTTGCATTCGTTCTCAAGTTATATCAAACTATCAAAGTGTTGTTTTCTGCCTTTCACGAGCACATTTTGACTTGTTGTTGAATAATCCTTGTTGTTGAATAATCCTAAATGACAATCAGAGCAACTTGAATTGCGTGTGTGCAGCCTTTTGCTCAAAAGTAATCAACGTTTCGTTTTCAGAGTCTCTTTTGACAATCTCTTCGAGAGCTGTTTTCAGTCATTAACAGAGCTGTTCTGAAAGTGTCCAAGCGGCCTGTTCTGAGAGTGGACTGTTTTTTGCATTCGTTCTCAAGTTATATCAAACTATCAAAGTGTTGTTTTCTGCCTTTCACGAGCACATTTTGACTTGTTGTTGAATAATCCTATAATGTAACTCTAAATGACAATCAGAGCAACTTGAATTGCGTGTGTGCAGCCTTTTGCTCAAAAGTGATCAACGTTTCGTTTTCGGAGTCTCTTTTGACAATCTCTTCGAGAGCTGTTTTCAGTCATTAACAGAGCTGTTCTGAAAGTGTCCAAGCGGCCTGTTCTTAGAGTGGACTGTTTTTTGCATTCGTTCTCAAGTTATATCAAACTATCAAAGCGTTGTTTTCTGCCTTTCACGAGCACATTTTGACTTGTTGTTGAATAATCCTATAATGTAACTCTAAATGACAATCAGAGCAACTTGAATTGCGTGTGTGCAGCCTTTTGCTCAAAAGTGATCAACGTTTCGTTTTCAGAGTCTCTTTTGACAATCTCTTCGAGAGCTGTTTTCAGTCATTAACAGAGCTGTTCTGAAAGTGTCCAAGCGGCCTGTTCTTAGAGTGGACTGTTTTTTGCATTCGTTCTCAAGTTATATCAAACTATCAAAGTGTTGTTTTCTGCCTTTCACGAGCACATTTTGACTTGTTGTTGAATAATCCTATAATGTAACTCTAAATGACAATCAGAGCAACTTGAATTGCGTGTGTGCAGCCTTTTGCTCAAAAGTGATCAACGTTTCGTTTTCGGAGTCTCTTTTGACAATCTCTTCGAGAGCTGTTTTCAGTCATTAACAGAGCTGTTCTGAAAGTGTCCAAGCGGCCTGTTCTGAGAGTGGACTGTTTTTTGCATTCGTTCTCAAGTTATATCAAACTATCAAAGTGTTGTTTTCTGCCTTTCACGAGCACATTTTGACTTGTTGTTGAATAATCCTATAATGTTACTCTAAATGACAATCAGAGCAACTTGAATTGCGTGTGTGCAGCCTTTTGCTCAAAAGTAATCAACGTTTCGTTTTCAGAGTCTCTTTTGACAATCTCTTCGAGAGCTGTTTTCAGTCATTAACAGAGCTGTTCTGAAAGTGTCCAAGCGGCCTGTTCTGAGAGTGGACTGTTTTTGCATTCGTTCTCAAGTTCTATCAGTGTTGTTTTCTGCTTTTCTGGAGCACATTTTGACTTGTTGCTGAATGCTCCTATAATGTAACTCTTAATGACAATCAGAGCAACTTGAATTGCGTGTGTGCAGCCTTTTGCTCAAAAGTGATCAACGTTTCGTTTTCGGAGTCTCTTTTGACAATCTCTTCGAGAGCTGTTTTCAGTCATTAACAGAGCTGTTCTGAAAGTGTCCAAGCGGCCTGTTCTTAGAGTGGACTGTTTTTTGCATTCGTTCTCAAGTTATATCAAACTATCAAAGTGTTGTTTTCTGCCTTTCACGAGCACATTTTGACTTGTTGTTGAATAATCCTATAATGTAACTCTAAATGACAATCAGAGCAACTTGAATTGCGTGTGTGCAGCCTTTTGCTCAAAAGTGATCAACGTTTCGTTTTCGGAGTCTCTTTTGACAATCTCTTCGAGAGCTGTTTTCAGTCATTAACAGAGCTGTTCTGAAAGTGTCCAAGCGGCCTGTTCTTAGAGTGGACTGTTTTTTGCATTCGTTCTCAAGTTATATCAAACTATCAAAGTGTTGTTTTCTGCCTTTCACGAGCACATTTTGACTTGTTGTTGAATAATCCTATAATGTAACTCTAAATGACAATCAGAGCAACTTGAATTGCGTGTGTGCAGCCTTTTGCTCAAAAGTGATCAACGTTTCGTTTTCGGAGTCTCTTTTGACAATCTCTTCGAGAGCTGTTTTCAGTCATTAACAGAGCTGTTCTGAAAGTGTCCAAGCGGCCTATTCTTAGAGTGGACTGTTTTTTGCATTCGTTCTCAAGTTATATCAAACTATCAAAGTGTTGTTTTCTGCCTTTCACGAGCACATTTTGACTTGTTGTTGAATAATCCTATAATGTAACTCTAAATGACAATCAGAGCAACTTGAATTGCGTGTGTGCAGCCTTTTGCTCAAAAGTGATCAACGTTTCGTTTTCAGAGTCTCTTTTGACAATTTCTTCGAGAGCTGTTTTCAGTCATTAACAGAGCTGTTCTGAAAGTGTCCAAGCGGCCTGTTCTTAGAGTGGACTGTTTTTTGCATTCGTTCTCAAGTTATATCAAACTATCAAAGTGTTGTTTTCTGCCTTTCACGAGCACATTTTGACTTGTTGTTGAATAATCCTATAATGTAACTCTAAATGACAATCAGAGCAACTTGAATTGCGTGTGTGCAGCCTTTTGCTCAAAAGTGATCAACGTTTCGTTTTCGGAGTCTCTTTTGACAATCTCTTCGAGAGCTGTTTTCAGTCATTAACAGAGCTGTTCTGAAAGTGTACAAGCGGCCTGTTCTGAGAGTGGACTGTTTTTTGCATTCGTTCTCAAGTTATATCAAACTATCAAAGTGTTGTTTTCTGCCTTTCACGAGCACATTTTGACTTGTTGTTGAATAATCCTATAATGTAACTCTAAATGACAATCAGAGCAACTTGAATTGCGTGTGTGCAGCCTTTTGCTCAAAAGTGATCAACGTTTCGTTTTCGGAGTCTCTTTTGACAATCTCTTCGAGAGCTGTTTTCAGTCATTAACAGAGCTGTTCTGAAAGTGTCCAAGCGGCCTGTTCTGAGAGTGGACTGTTTTTTGCATTCGTTCTCAAGTTATATCAAACTATCAAAGTGTTGTTTTCTGCCTTTCACGAGCACATTTTGACTTGTTGTTGAATAATCCTATAATGTTACTCTAAATGACAATCAGAGCAACTTGAATTGCGTGTGTGCAGCCTTTTGCTCAAAAGTAATCAACGTTTCGTTTTCAGAGTCTCTTTTGACAATCTCTTCGAGAGCTGTTTTCAGTCATTAACAGAGCTGTTCTGAAAGTGTCCAAGCGGCCTGTTCTGAGAGTGGACTGTTTTTTTGCATTCGTTCTCAAGTTATATCAAACTATCAAAGTGTTGTTTTCTGCCTTTCGAGAGCACATTTTGACTTGTTGTTGAATAATCCTATAATGTAACTCTAAATGACAATCAGAGCAACTTGAATTGCGTGTGTGCAGCCTTTTGCTCAAAAGTGATCAACGTTTCGTTTTCGGAGTCTCTTTTGACAATCTCTTCGAGAGCTGTTTTCAGTCATTAACAGAGCTGTTCTGAAAGTGTCCAAGCGGCCTGTTCTTAGAGTGGACTGTTTTTTGCATTCGTTCTCAAGTTATATCAAACTATCAAAGTGTTGTTTTCTGCCTTTCACGAGCACATTTTGACTTGTTGTTGAATAATCCTATAATGTAACTCTAAATGACAATCAGAGTAACTTGAATTGCGTGTGTGCAGCCTTTTGCTCAAAAGTGATCAACGTTTCGTTTTCGGAGTCTCTTTTGACAATCTCTTCGAGAGCTGTTTTCAGTCATTAACAGAGCTGTTCTGAAAGTGTCCAAGCGGCCTGTTCTTAGAGTGGACTGTTTTTTGCATTCGTTCTCAAGTTATATCAAACTATCAAAGCGTTGTTTTCTGCCTTTCACGAGCACATTTTGACTTGTTGTTGAATAATCCTATAATGTAACTCTAAATGACAATCAGAGCAACTTGAATTGCGTGTGTGCAGCCTTTTGCTCAAAAGTGATCAACGTTTCGTTTTCAGAGTCTCTTTTGACAATCTCTTCGAGAGCTGTTTTCAGTCATTAACAGAGCTGTTCTGAAAGTGTCCAAGCGGCCTGTTCTTAGAGTGGACTGTTTTTTGCATTCGTTCTCAAGTTATATCAAACTATCAAAGTGTTGTTTTCTGCCTTTCACGAGCACATTTTGACTTGTTGTTGAATAATCCTATAATGTAACTCTAAATGACAATCAGAGCAACTTGAATTGCGTGTGTGCAGCCTTTTGCTCAAAAGTGATCAACGTTTCGTTTTCGGAGTCTCTTTTGACAATCTCTTCGAGAGCTGTTTTCAGTCATTAACAGAGCTGTTCTGAAAGTGTCCAAGCGGCCTGTTCTGAGAGTGGACTGTTTTTTGCATTCGTTCTCAAGTTATATCAAACTATCAAAGTGTTGTTTTCTGCCTTTCACGAGCACATTTTGACTTGTTGTTGAATAATCCTATAATGTTACTCTAAATGACAATCAGAGCAACTTGAATTGCGTGTGTGCAGCCTTTTGCTCAAAAGTAATCAACGTTTCGTTTTCAGAGTCTCTTTTGACAATCTCTTCGAGAGCTGTTTTCAGTCATTAACAGAGCTGTTCTGAAAGTGTCCAAGCGGCCTGTTCTGAGAATGGACTGTTTTTGCATTCGTTCTCAAGTTCTATCAGTGTTGTTTTCTGCTTTTCTGGAGCACATTTTGACTTGTTGCTGAATGCTCCTATAATGTAACTCTTAATGACAATCAGAGCAACTTGAATTGCGTGTGTGCAGCCTTTTGCTCAAAAGTGATCAACGTTTCGTTTTCGGAGTCTCTTTTGACAATCTCTTCGAGAGCTGTTTTCAGTCATTAACAGAGCTGTTCTGAAAGTGTCCAAGCGGCCTGTTCTTAGAGTGGACTGTTTTTTGCATTCGTTCTCAAGTTATATCAAACTATCAAAGTGTTGTTTTCTGCCTTTCACGAGCACATTTTGACTTGTTGTTGAATAATCCTATAATGTAACTCTAAATGACAATCAGAGCAACTTGAATTGCGTGTGTGCAGCCTTTTGCTCAAAAGTGATCAACGTTTCGTTTTCGGAGTCTCTTTTGACAATCTCTTCGAGAGCTGTTTTCAGTCATTAACAGAGCTGTTCTGAAAGTGTCCAAGCGGCCTGTTCTTAGAGTGGACTGTTTTTTGCATTCGTTCTCAAGTTATATCAAACTATCAAAGTGTTGTTTTCTGCCTTTCACGAGCACATTTTGACTTGTTGTTGAATAATCCTATAATGTAACTCTAAATGACAATCAGAGCAACTTGAATTGCGTGTGTGCAGCCTTTTGCTCAAAAGTGATCAACGTTTCGTTTTCGGAGTCTCTTTTGACAATCTCTTCGAGAGCTGTTTTCAGTCATTAACAGAGCTGTTCTGAAAGTGTCCAAGCGGCCTATTCTTAGAGTGGACTGTTTTTTGCATTCGTTCTCAAGTTATATCAAACTATCAAAGTGTTGTTTTCTGCCTTTCACGAGCACATTTTGACTTGTTGTTGAATAATCCTATAATGTAACTCTAAATGACAATCAGAGCAACTTGAATTGCGTGTGTGCAGCCTTTTGCTCAAAAGTGATCAACGTTTCGTTTTCGGAGTCTCTTTTGACAATCTCTTCGAGAGCTGTTTTCAGTCATTAACAGAGCTGTTCTGAAAGTGTCCAAGCGGCCTGTTCTTAGAGTGGACTGTTTTTTGCATTCGTTCTCAAGTTATATCAAACTATCAAAGTGTTGTTTTCTGCCTTTCACGAGCACATTTTGACTTGTTGTTGAATAATCCTATAATGTAACTCTAAATGACAATCAGAGCAACTTGAATTGCGTGTGTGCAGCCTTTTGCTCAAAAGTGATCAACGTTTCGTTTTCGGAGTCTCTTTTGACAATCTCTTCGAGAGCTGTTTTCAGTCATTAACAGAGCTGTTCTGAAAGTGTCCAAGCGGCCTGTTCTGAGAGTGGACTGTTTTTTGCATTCGTTCTCAAGTTATATCAAACTATCAAAGTGTTGTTTTCTGCCTTTCACGAGCACATTTTGACTTGTTGTTGAATAATCCTATAATGTAACTCTAAATGACAATCAGAGCAACTTGAATTGCGTGTGTGCAGCCTTTTGCTCAAAAGTGATCAACGTTTCGTTTTCAGAGTCTCTTTTGACAATCTCTTCGAGAGCTGTTTTCAGTCATTAACAGAGCTGTTCTGAAAGTGTCCAAGCGGCCTGTTCTTAGAGTGGACTGTTTTTTGCATTCGTTCTCAAGTTATATCAAACTATCAAAGTGTTGTTTTCTGCCTTTCACGAGCACATTTTGACTTGTTGTTGAATAATCCTATAATGTAACTCTAAATGACAATCAGAGCAACTTGAATTGCGTGTGTGCAGCCTTTTGCTCAAAAGTGATCAACGTTTCGTTTTCGGAGTCTCTTTTGACAATCTCTTCGAGAGCTGTTTTCAGTCATTAACAGAGCTGTTCTGAAAGTGTCCAAGCGGCCTGTTCTGAGAGTGGACTGTTTTTTGCATTCGTTCTCAAGTTATATCAAACTATCAAAGTGTTGTTTTCTGCCTTTCACGAGCACATTTTGACTTGTTGTTGAATAATCCTATAATGTAACTCTAAATGACAATCAGAGCAACTTGAATTGCGTGTGTGCAGCCTTTTGCTCAAAAGTGATCAACGTTTCGTTTTCGGAGTCTCTTTTGACAATCTCTTCGAGAGCTGTTTTCAGTCATTAACAGAGCTGTTCTGAAAGTGTCCAAGCGGCCTGTTCTGAGAGTGGACTGTTTTTTGCATTCGTTCTCAAGTTATATCAAACTATCAAAGTGTTGTTTTCTGCCTTTCACGAGCACATTTTGACTTGTTGTTGAATAATCCTATAATGTTACTCTAAATGACAATCAGAGCAACTTGAATTGCGTGTGTGCAGCCTTTTGCTCAAAAGTGATCAACGTTTCGTTTTCGGAGTCTCTTTTGACAATCTCTTCGAGAGCTGTTTTCAGTCATTAACAGAGCTGTTCTGAAAGTGTCCAAGCGGCCTGTTCTTAGAGTGGACTGTTTTTTGCATTCGTTCTCAAGTTATATCAAACTATCAAAGTGTTGTTTTCTGCCTTTCACGAGCACATTTTGACTTGTTGTTGAATAATCCTATAATGTAACTCTAAATGACAATCAGAGCAACTTGAATTGCGTGTGTGCAGCCTTTTGCTCAAAAGTGATCAACGTTTCGTTTTCAGAGTCTCTTTTGACAATCTCTTCGAGAGCTGTTTTCAGTCATTAACAGAGCTGTTCTGAAAGTGTCCAAGCGGCCTGTTCTTAGAGTGGACTGTTTTTTGCATTCGTTCTCAAGTTATATCAAACTATCAAAGTGTTGTTTTCTGCCTTTCACGAGCACATTTTGACTTGTTGTTGAATAATCCTATAATGTAACTCTAAATGACAATCAGAGCAACTTGAATTGCGTGTGTGCAGCCTTTTGCTCAAAAGTGATCAACGTTTCGTTTTCGGAGTCTCTTTTGACAATCTCTTCGAGAGCTGTTTTCAGTCATTAACAGAGCTGTTCTGAAAGTGTCCAAGCGGCCTGTTCTGAGAGTGGACTGTTTTTTGCATTCGTTCTCAAGTTATATCAAACTATCAAAGTGTTGTTTTCTGCCTTTCACGAGCACATTTTGACTTGTTGTTGAATAATCCTATAATGTAACTCTAAATGACAATCAGAGCAACTTGAATTGCGTGTGTGCAGCCTTTTGCTCAAAAGTGATCAACGTTTCGTTTTCGGAGTCTCTTTTGACAATCTCTTCGAGAGCTGTTTTCAGTCATTAACAGAGCTGTTCTGAAAGTGTCCAAGCGGCCTGTTCTGAGAGTGGACTGTTTTTTGCATTCGTTCTCAAGTTATATCAAACTATCAAAGTGTTGTTTTCTGCCTTTCACGAGCACATTTTGACTTGTTGTTGAATAATCCTATAATGTTACTCTAAATGACAATCAGAGCAACTTGAATTGCGTGTGTGCAGCCTTTTGCTCAAAAGTAATCAACGTTTCGTTTTCAGAGTCTCTTTTGACAATCTCTTCGAGAGCTGTTTTCAGTCATTAACAGAGCTGTTCTGAAAGTGTCCAAGCGGCCTGTTCTGAGAGTGGACTGTTTTTGCATTCGTTCTCAAGTTCTATCAGTGTTGTTTTCTGCTTTTCTGGAGCACATTTTGACTTTTTGCTGAATGCTCCTATAATGTAACTCTAAATGACAATCAGAGCAACTTGAATTGCGTGTGTGCAGCCTTTTGCTCAAAAGTGATCAACGTTTCGTATTCGGAGTCTCTTTTGACAATCTCTTCGAGAGCTGTTTTCAGTCATTAACAGAGCTGTTCTGAAAGTGTCCAAGCGGCCTGTTCTTAGAGTGGACTGTTTTTTGCTTTCGTTCTCAAGTTATATCAAACTATCAAAGTGTTGTTTTCTGCCTTTCACGAGCACATTTTGACTTGTTGTTGAATAATCCTATAATGTAACTCTAAATGACAATCAGAGCAACTTGAATTGCGTGTGTGCAGCCTTTTGCTCAAAAGTGATCAACGTTTCGTTTTCGGAGTCTCTTTTGACAATCTCTTCGAGAGCTGTTTTCAGTCATTAACAGAGCTGTTCTGAAAGTGTCCAAGCGGCCTGTTCTTAGAGTGGACTGTTTTTTGCATTCGTTCTCAAGTTATATCAAACTATCAAAGTGTTGTTTTCTGCCTTTCACGAGCACATTTTGACTTGTTGTTGAATAATCCTATAATGTAACTCTAAATGACAATCAGAGCAACTTGAATTGCGTGTGTGCAGCCTTTTGCTCAAAAGTGATCAACGTTTCGTTTTCGGAGTCTCTTTTGACAATCTCTTCGAGAGCTGTTTTCAGTCATTAACAGAGCTGTTCTGAAAGTGTCCAAGCGGCCTATTCTTAGAGTGGACTGTTTTTTGCATTCGTTCTCAAGTTATATCAAACTATCAAAGTGTTGTTTTCTGCCTTTCACGAGCACATTTTGACTTGTTGTTGAATAATCCTATAATGTAACTCTAAATGACAATCAGAGCAACTTGAATTGCGTGTGTGCAGCCTTTTGCTCAAAAGTGATCAACGTTTCGTTTTCGGAGTCTCTTTTGACAATCTCTTCGAGAGCTGTTTTCAGTCATTAACAGAGCTGTTCTGAAAGTGTCCAAGCGGCCTGTTCTTAGAGTGGACTGTTTTTTGCATTCGTTCTCAAGTTATATCAAACTATCAAAGTGTTGTTTTCTGCCTTTCACGAGCACATTTTGACTTGTTGTTGAATAATCCTATAATGTAACTCTAAATGACAATCAGAGCAACTTGAATTGCGTGTGTGCAGCCTTTTGCTCAAAAGTGATCAACGTTTCGTTTTCGGAGTCTCTTTTGACAATCTCTTCGAGAGCTGTTTTCAGTCATTAACAGAGCTGTTCTGAAAGTGTCCAAGCGGCCTGTTCTGAGAGTGGACTGTTTTTTGCATTCGTTCTCAAGTTATATCAAACTATCAAAGTGTTGTTTTCTGCCTTTCACGAGCACATTTTGACTTGTTGTTGAATAATCCTATAATGTAACTCTAAATGACAATCAGAGCAACTTGAATTGCGTGTGTGCAGCCTTTTGCTCAAAAGTGATCAACGTTTCGTTTTCAGAGTCTCTTTTGACAATCTCTTCGAGAGCTGTTTTCAGTCATTAACAGAGCTGTTCTGAAAGTGTCCAAGCGGCCTGTTCTTAGAGTGGACTGTTTTTTGCATTCGTTCTCAAGTTATATCAAACTATCAAAGTGTTGTTTTCTGCCTTTCACGAGCACATTTTGACTTGTTGTTGAATAATCCTATAATGTAACTCTAAATGACAATCAGAGCAACTTGAATTGCGTGTGTGCAGCCTTTTGCTCAAAAGTGATCAACGTTTCGTTTTCGGAGTCTCTTTTGACAATCTCTTCGAGAGCTGTTTTCAGTCATTAACAGAGCTGTTCTGAAAGTGTCCAAGCGGCCTGTTCTGAGAGTGGACTGTTTTTTGCATTCGTTCTCAAGTTATATCAAACTATCAAAGTGTTGTTTTCTGCCTTTCACGAGCACATTTTGACTTGTTGTTGAATAATCCTATAATGTAACTCTAAATGACAATCAGAGCAACTTGAATTGCGTGTGTGCAGCCTTTTGCTCAAAAGTGATCAACGTTTCGTTTTCGGAGTCTCTTTTGACAATCTCTTCGAGAGCTGTTTTCAGTCATTAACAGAGCTGTTCTGAAAGTGTCCAAGCGGCCTGTTCTGAGAGTGGACTGTTTTTTGCATTCGTTCTCAAGTTATATCAAACTATCAAAGTGTTGTTTTCTGCCTTTCACGAGCACATTTTGACTTGTTGTTGAATAATCCTATAATGTTACTCTAAATGACAATCAGAGCAACTTGAATTGCGTGTGTGCAGCCTTTTGCTCAAAAGTGATCAACGTTTCGTTTTCGGAGTCTCTTTTGACAATCTCTTCGAGAGCTGTTTTCAGTCATTAACAGAGCTGTTCTGAAAGTGTCCAAGCGGCCTGTTCTTAGAGTGGACTGTTTTTTGCATTCGTTCTCAAGTTATATCAAACTATCAAAGTGTTGTTTTCTGCCTTTCACGAGCACATTTTGACTTGTTGTTGAATAATCCTATAATGTAACTCTAAATGACAATCAGAGCAACTTGAATTGCGTGTGTGCAGCCTTTTGCTCAAAAGTGATCAACGTTTCGTTTTCAGAGTCTCTTTTGACAATCTCTTCGAGAGCTGTTTTCAGTCATTAACAGAGCTGTTCTGAAAGTGTCCAAGCGGCCTGTTCTTAGAGTGGACTGTTTTTTGCATTCGTTCTCAAGTTATATCAAACTATCAAAGTGTTGTTTTCTGCCTTTCACGAGCACATTTTGACTTGTTGTTGAATAATCCTATAATGTAACTCTAAATGACAATCAGAGCAACTTGAATTGCGTGTGTGCAGCCTTTTGCTCAAAAGTGATCAACGTTTCGTTTTCGGAGTCTCTTTTGACAATCTCTTCGAGAGCTGTTTTCAGTCATTAACAGAGCTGTTCTGAAAGTGTCCAAGCGGCCTGTTCTGAGAGTGGACTGTTTTTTGCATTCGTTCTCAAGTTATATCAAACTATCAAAGTGTTGTTTTCTGCCTTTCACGAGCACATTTTGACTTGTTGTTGAATAATCCTATAATGTAACTCTAAATGACAATCAGAGCAACTTGAATTGCGTGTGTGCAGCCTTTTGCTCAAAAGTGATCAACGTTTCGTTTTCGGAGTCTCTTTTGACAATCTCTTCGAGAGCTGTTTTCAGTCATTAACAGAGCTGTTCTGAAAGTGTCCAAGCGGCCTGTTCTGAGAGTGGACTGTTTTTTGCATTCGTTCTCAAGTTATATCAAACTATCAAAGTGTTGTTTTCTGCCTTTCACGAGCACATTTTGACTTGTTGTTGAATAATCCTATAATGTTACTCTAAATGACAATCAGAGCAACTTGAATTGCGTGTGTGCAGCCTTTTGCTCAAAAGTAATCAACGTTTCGTTTTCAGAGTCTCTTTTGACAATCTCTTCGAGAGCTGTTTTCAGTCATTAACAGAGCTGTTCTGAAAGTGTCCAAGCGGCCTGTTCTGAGAGTGGACTGTTTTTGCATTCGTTCTCAAGTTCTATCAGTGTTGTTTTCTGCTTTTCTGGAGCACATTTTGACTTTTTGCTGAATGCTCCTATAATGTAACTCTAAATGACAATCAGAGCAACTTGAATTGCGTGTGTGCAGCCTTTTGCTCAAAAGTGATCAACGTTTCGTATTCGGAGTCTCTTTTGACAATCTCTTCGAGAGCTGTTTTCAGTCATTAACAGAGCTGTTCTGAAAGTGTCCAAGCGGCCTGTTCTTAGAGTGGACTGTTTTTTGCTTTCGTTCTCAAGTTATATCAAACTATCAAAGTGTTGTTTTCTGCCTTTCACGAGCACATTTTGACTTGTTGTTGAATAATCCTATAATGTAACTCTAAATGACAATCAGAGCAACTTGAATTGCGTGTGTGCAGCCTTTTGCTCAAAAGTGATCAACGTTTCGTTTTCGGAGTCTCTTTTGACAATCTCTTCGAGAGCTGTTTTCAGTCATTAACAGAGCTGTTCTGAAAGTGTCCAAGCGGCCTGTTCTTAGAGTGGACTGTTTTTTGCATTCGTTCTCAAGTTATATCAAACTATCAAAGTGTTGTTTTCTGCCTTTCACGAGCACATTTTGACTTGTTGTTGAATAATCCTATAATGTAACTCTAAATGACAATCAGAGCAACTTGAATTGCGTGTGTGCAGCCTTTTGCTCAAAAGTGATCAACGTTTCGTTTTCGGAGTCTCTTTTGACAATCTCTTCGAGAGCTGTTTTCAGTCATTAACAGAGCTGTTCTGAAAGTGTCCAAGCGGCCTGTTCTTAGAGTGGACTGTTTTTTAGATAGATAGATAGATAGACTTTATTTGTCATTGTTACAGTACAGGTACCAAACAACGAAATTTAGGAGGGGAGGCTCCCCTGGTGTTTAAGAAAGGAAAAAGAAACACATTTTGGAAAAAGCATAGATGCATAAAATCACAAGAAGATAAGGAGCTGGTTTACATCAATAGAGGCTATGTACACAATCCACTGTACTATACTGCACAGATAGTCAACTAGGGTTGTCATATTGCACAAGAAAGTATTTTTTCACATTTTTTTAAAGTGTCACAGTTTGCAGGCTTGAAAATGTACATGTTTGTGCCTCAGCACTAGCTGCCATTACAATCCGTCCGGACTTGTCCTGGGCCCAGAACTTAGGCCTTTTCTGTGTTCAGGGCCTTGACGGCCCTGTGGTAGAAGCTGTCCTTCAGTCTGTTTGTCCTAGCGGCCGGGGTCCTGTACCTCCTGTTCGAGGGCAGTTTGACAAAGTGTTCGTGCCCAGGGTGGGTCGGGTCCTTGGAGATCTTGGAGGCCCTCCTGAGACAGCGTGTTTCGTACAGCTTCTCCAGAGAGGGGAGGGTGGCGCCGGTGATCCCCTGTGCTGTTCTCACGACTCTCTGTAGATCGTTTCTCTCCGCTGCCGTGCAGCTGTGGTACCAGTTGGAGATGCCGAAGGTGAGGATGCTCTCCACTGCGCCGTGGTAGAAGGCCACCAGCATCTCCTGCTTGCTGTGTTGTTTCTTGAGGCATCTCAGGGTGTATAGCCGCTGTTGTGCCCTCTTGATGGTGCCTTTAGTGTTGTCCTTCCAGGCCAGGTCATCCCGTATGATGTGTCCCAGGAAACGGAGGTTTGAGACCATCTCTACGCTCTCTCCGTCGATGAGCAGGGGCAGGATCTCGGACTTTTTCCTCCTGTAGTCTACGATGAGTTCCTGGGTCTTTGACTTGTTTAGCAGCAGGTTGTTTACCTTGCACAGCTTGCTCAATTGCTCTACCTCATCCCTGTACGCCGCCTCGTCCCCCCCCGAGATACATCCCACCACGGTGGTGTCGTCTGCAAACTTTACGATGTAGTTGCTGGGGTGGATGGGGGTGAAGTCGTGGGTGTAGAGGTTGTAGAGGATGGGGCTTAGCACGCAGCCCTGGGGTGACCCAGTGCTGAGGCTGAGGGCTGTGGAGGTGTGGGGGCCCACCCGCACCCTCTGGGGGCGGTTGGTCAGGAAGTCCTTGATCCACGCACATATAGAGTGTGATAGACCCAGGTCTAGTAGTTTGGTCACTAGCCTGTCTGGAAGGATGGTGTTAAAGGCGGAGCTGAAGTCCACGAAGAGCAGTCGCGTAGCTGTTTCCCCTCTCCAGGTGGGATAGAGTGGCGTGGAGAGTCGTCGCTATGGCGTCCTATGTGGACCTGTGGGCTCTGTAGGCGAACTGGTATGGATCCAGGTTGGGCGGGAGGCGTGTGAGTATGTGGGCCCGGACTAGTTTCTCGAAGCACTTCATGATGATTGGTGTGAGTGCCACCGGGCGGTAGTCGTTTAGGCAGCTCACCGTGCTTTTCTTCGGGACTGGGATGATAGTTGAGGTTTTCAGGCAGGGTGGGACGGTGGCCTGGGACAGGGACTGGTTGAAGATGTTGGTGAAAACCCCGGCCAGCTGGTCGGCGCAGTCTCTCAGCACCCGTCCCAGGACGCCATCCGGCCCCGAGGCTTTCCTGGGGTCCACCGCCTTCAGTACGCGTCTCACCTCGTGCTCTGTGAGGGTGAGGCTGCTGAGAGCTGGAGAGAGTGGTGTCTGTGTTGTGGTTACCTCCGTTCGCCCCTCGTCGAACCGGGCGTAGAAGGTGTTCAGCTTTCCCGCCAGCAGGGGGTCGTCCTCTGCGGCTGTGAGCCTGTTGGCTCTGAAGTTTGTCATCTGCTGAACCCCCTGCCACATCCGCCTGGAGTCGTTGCTCAGGAGGCATTCCTCAATCTTCTCTCTGTGCTCTGCCTTGGCCGCTTTGATGCCGCGCTTTAGGTTGGCCCTGGTGGAGCTGTACAGCGGTGTGCGCTTCCCTGCGAAGAAGGCGTTGTCCCTCTCATTTAACAGTTTTTGGACCTTCCCAGTCATCCATGGCTTCGTGTTGGGGTAGACCCGGACCCGTTTGTCCACGGTGACTGAGTTGGTGCAGTTCACTATGTGGTTCAGAACCGACGACGTGTACTGTTCCAGGTCCTCATGCTCATATTCCTGCCATAGGGTGTCATTTAGGCAGATCTGCAGTGGAGCGGACCCTTCTGGCCAGGTTCTGACAGTCTTAGTGGTGGTGGGAGCACTTTTCCCCATTGTGGTGTATGCAGGAATCAGGAGGATTGACACATGGTCAGACATGCCTAGATGAGCTAGCGGACTAGCCTTGTAAGCACGTTTGATGTTGGTGTATACCTTATCCAGTGTTTTTTCTCCCCTCGTTGCACATTTTACATGCTGGTAGAACTTGGGTAGTACTGCCTTCAGGTCGACATGATTAAAGTCCCCCGCTATGATGTGGATAGCCTGTGGATCAGTACTTTGTTGGCTACTAATGACGTCGTATAGTCGCGCCAATGCTACTTTGCTGTCTGAGCTAGGTGCAATATACACACATGTAATTAGCACCGCGTTAAACTCCCTAGGCAGGTATGTGGGTCGGCATTTAACAGTCAAGTATTCTAGGTCTGGTGAGCAGTGGCTACTTACAGTTTTCGTGTTTAAGCACCAGCTATCCTTCGTCGATATTATGATCCCACCTCCTCTTGACTTACCGCTAAGCTCCGTGCGGTCAGCGCGATGTAGCGTTCGGCCCTCTAAGCTAACGTTAGCGTCCACAATGTTGTCGTTTAGCCAGGTTTCGGTCAGAATAATCACACAGCTATCCCCTACGATGCTGTTTTTTGCCACCTGTAGTCTCAGTTCATCCATCTTATTTGTCAGGGATCTGACATTTGAGAGGAAAATGCTTGGAATAGCTGGCTTGTTTGGGCTTCTCCTTAGCCTTTCTAGCAGGCCTCCCCTCCGGCCTCGCTTTTTCCTACGATCCCGCCGCCGGCGTCTCCGCCTCAGGGAGGGGACTGTGAACCAGGGCTCTCCCGGTAGCCTGGCTATGTCCGTGTCAATGTTGTAGTGCTCCAGGAAATCCGCCCTAACTATCCTGTCGTTTTGCGTGCCGACTTCTAATAAGTCGAGCCTGCTGTAGGTACTATATACATAACTGTTCCCTATAAGTACTAAAAAAAGAGTGAACATATAAAGGTAATTAAAAACACAAAGAAACACCAGTGTGGTCGCCCCCCTAGCCTCAGCGTCTAAGCGCGCGGCCATCTTGGGAACTTGCATTCGTTCTCAAGTTATATCAAACTATCAAAGTGTTGTTTTCTGCCTTTCACGAGCACATTTTGACTTGTTGTTGAATAATCCTATAATGTTACTCTAAATGACAATCAGAGCAACTTGAATTGCGTGTGTGCAGCCTTTTGCTCAAAAGTGATCAACGTTTCGTTTTCGGAGTCTCTTTTGACAATCTCTTCGAGAGCTGTTTTCAGTCATTAACAGAGCTGTTCTGAAAGTGTCCAAGCGGCCTGTTCTTAGAGTGGACTGTTTTTTGCATTCGTTCTCAAGTTATATCAAACTATCAAAGTGTTGTTTTCTGCCTTTCACGAGCACATTTTGACTTGTTGTTGAATAATCCTATAATGTAACTCTAAATGACAATCAGAGCAACTTGAATTGCGTGTGTGCAGCCTTTTGCTCAAAAGTGATCAACGTTTCGTTTTCGGAGTCTCTTTTGACAATCTCTTCGAGAGCTGTTTTCAGTCATTAACAGAGCTGTTCTGAAAGTGTCCAAGCGGCCTGTTCTTAGAGTGGACTGTTTTTTGCATTCGTTCTCAAGTTATATCAAACTATCAAAGTGTTGTTTTCTGCCTTTCACGAGCACATTTTGACTTGTTGTTGAATAATCCTATAATGTTACTCTAAATGACAATCAGAGCAACTTGAATTGCGTGTGTGCAGCCTTTTGCTCAAAAGTGATCAACGTTTCGTTTTCGGAGACTCTTTTGACAATCTCTTCGAGAGCTGTTTTCAGTCATTAACAGAGCTGTTCTGAAAGTGTCCAAGCGGCCTGTTCTTAGAGTGGACTGTTTTTTGCATTCGTTCTCAAGTTATATCAAACTATCAAAGTGTTGTTTTCTGCCTTTCACGAGCACATTTTGACTTGTTGTTGAATAATCCTATAATGTTACTCTAAATGACAATCAGAGCAACTTGAATTGCGTGTGTGCAGCCTTTTGCTCAAAAGTAATCAACGTTTCGTTTTCAGAGTCTCTTTTGACAATCTCTTCGAGAGCTGTTTTCAGTCATTAACAGAGCTGTTCTGAAAGTGTCCAAGCGGCCTGTTCTGAGAGTGGACTGTTTTTGCATTCGTTCTCAAGTTCTATCAGTGTTGTTTTCTGCTTTTCTGGAGCACATTTTGACTTGTTGCTGAATGCTCCTATAATGTAACTCTAAATGACAATCAGAGCAACTTGAATTGCGTGTGTGCAGCCTTTTGCTCAAAAGTGATCAACGTTTCGTTTTCGGAGTCTCTTTTGACAATCTCTTCGAGAGCCGTTTTCAGTCATTAACAGAGCTGTTCTGAAAGTGTCCAAGCGGCCTGTTCTTAGAGTGGACTGTTTTTTGCATTCGTTCTCAAGTTATATCAAACTATCAAAGTGTTGTTTTCTGCCTTTCACAAGCACATTTTGACTTGTTGTTGAATAATCCTATAATGTAACTCTAAATGACAATCAGAGCAACTTGAATTGCGTGTGTGCAGCCTTTTGCTCAAAAGTGATCAACGTTTCGTTTTCGGATTCTCTTTTGACAATCTCTTCGAGAGCTGTTTTCAGTCATTAACAGAGCTGTTCTGAAAGTGTCCAAGCGGCCTGTTCTGAGAGTGGACTGTTTTTTGCATTCGTTCTCAAGTTATATCAAACTATCAAAGTGTTGTTTTCTGCCTTTCACGAGCACATTTTGACTTGTTGTTGAATAATCCTATAATGTTACTCTAAATGACAATCAGAGCAACTTGAATTGCGTGTGTGCAGCCTTTTGCTCAAAAGTAATCAACGTTTCGTTTTCAGAGTCTCTTTTGACAATCTCTTCGAGAGCTGTTTTCAGTCATTAACAGAGCTGTTCTGAAAGTGTCCAAGCGGCCTGTTCTGAGAGTGGACTGTTTTTGCATTCGTTCTCAAGTTCTATCAGTGTTGTTTTCTGCTTTTCTGGAGCACATTTTGACTTGTTGCTGAATGCTCCTATAATGTAACTCTTAATGACAATCAGAGCAACTTGAATTGCGTGTGTGCAGCCTTTTGCTCAAAAGTGATCAACGTTTCGTTTTCGGAGTCTCTTTTGACAATCTCTTCGAGAGCTGTTTTCAGTCATTAACAGAGCTGTTCTGAAAGTGTCCAAGCGGCCTGTTCTTAGAGTGGACTGTTTTTTGCATTCGTTCTCAAGTTATATCAAACTATCAAAGTGTTGTTTTCTGCCTTTCACGAGCACATTTTGACTTGTTGTTGAATAATCCTATAATGTAACTCTAAATGACAATCAGAGCAACTTGAATTGCGTGTGTGCAGCCTTTTGCTCAAAAGTGATCAACGTTTCGTTTTCGGAGTCTCTTTTGACAATCTCTTCGAGAGCTGTTTTCAGTCATTAACAGAGCTGTTCTGAAAGTGTCCAAGCGGCCTGTTCTTAGAGTGGACTGTTTTTTGCATTCGTTCTCAAGTTATATCAAACTATCAAAGTGTTGTTTTCTGCCTTTCACGAGCACATTTTGACTTGTTGTTGAATAATCCTATAATGTAACTCTAAATGACAATCAGAGCAACTTGAATTGCGTGTGTGCAGCCTTTTGCTCAAAAGTGATCAACGTTTCGTTTTCGGAGTCTCTTTTGACAATCTCTTCGAGAGCTGTTTTCAGTCATTAACAGAGCTGTTCTGAAAGTGTCCAAGCGGCCTATTCTTAGAGTGGACTGTTTTTTGCATTCGTTCTCAAGTTATATCAAACTATCAAAGTGTTGTTTTCTGCCTTTCACGAGCACATTTTGACTTGTTGTTGAATAATCCTATAATGTAACTCTAAATGACAATCAGAGCAACTTGAATTGCGTGTGTGCAGCCTTTTGCTCAAAAGTGATCAACGTTTCGTTTTCGGAGTCTCTTTTGACAATCTCTTCGAGAGCTGTTTTCAGTCATTAACAGAGCTGTTCTGAAAGTGTCCAAGCGGCCTATTCTTAGAGTGGACTGTTTTTTGCATTCGTTCTCAAGTTATATCAAACTATCAAAGTGTTGTTTTCTGCCTTTCACGAGCACATTTTGACTTGTTGTTGAATAATCCTATAATGTAACTCTAAATGACAATCAGAGCAACTTGAATTGCGTGTGTGCAGCCTTTTGCTCAAAAGTGATCAACGTTTCGTTTTCAGAGTCTCTTTTGACAATTTCTTCGAGAGCTGTTTTCAGTCATTAACAGAGCTGTTCTGAAAGTGTCCAAGCGGCCTGTTCTTAGAGTGGACTGTTTTTTGCATTCGTTCTCAAGTTATATCAAACTATCAAAGTGTTGTTTTCTGCCTTTCACGAGCACATTTTGACTTGTTGTTGAATAATCCTATAATGTAACTCTAAATGACAATCAGAGCAACTTGAATTGCGTGTGTGCAGCCTTTTGCTCAAAAGTAATCAACGTTTCGTTTTCAGAGTCTCTTTTGACAATCTCTTCGAGAGCTGTTTTCAGTCATTAACAGAGCTGTTCTGAAAGTGTCCAAGCGGCCTGTTCTGAGAGTGGACTGTTTTTGCATTCGTTCTCAAGTTCTATCAGTGTTGTTTTCTGCTTTTCTGGAGCACATTTTGACTTGTTGCTGAATGCTCCTATAATGTAACTCTAAATGACAATCAGAGCAACTTGAATTGCGTGTGTGCAGCCTTTTGCTCAAAAGTGATCAACGTTTCATATTCGGAGTCTCTTTTGACAATCTCTTCGAGAGCTGTTTTCAGTCATTAACAGAGCTGTTCTGAAAGTGTCCAAGCGGCCTGTTCTTAGAGTGGACTGTTTTTTGCTTTCGTTCTCAAGTTATATCAAACTATCAAAGTGTTGTTTTCTGCCTTTCACGAGCACATTTTGACTTGTTGTTGAATAATCCTATAATGTAACTCTAAATGACAATCAGAGCAACTTGAATTGCGTGTGTGCAGCCTTTTGCTCAAAAGTGATCAACGTTTCGTTTTCGGAGTCTCTTTTGACAATCTCTTCGAGAGCTGTTTTCAGTCATTAACAGAGCTGTTCTGAAAGTGTCCAAGCGGCCTGTTCTTAGAGTGGACTGTTTTTTGCATTCGTTCTCAAGTTATATCAAACTATCAAAGTGTTGTTTTCTGCCTTTCACGAGCACATTTTGACTTGTTGTTGAATAATCCTATAATGTAACTCTAAATGACAATCAGAGCAACTTGAATTGCGTGTGTGCAGCCTTTTGCTCAAAAGTGATCAACGTTTCGTTTTCGGAGTCTCTTTTGACAATCTCTTCGAGAGCTGTTTTCAGTCATTAACAGAGCTGTTCTGAAAGTGTCCAAGCGGCCTGTTCTGAGAGTGGACTGTTTTTTGCATTCGTTCTCAAGTTATATCAAACTATCAAAGTGTTGTTTTCTGCCTTTCACGAGCACATTTTGACTTGTTGTTGAATAATCCTATAATGTTACTCTAAATGGCAATCAGAGCAACTTGAATTGCGTGTGTGCAGCCTTTTGCTCAAAAGTAATCAACGTTTCGTTTTCAGAGTCTCTTTTGACAATCTCTTCGAGAGCTGTTTTCAGTCATTAACAGAGCTGTTCTGAAAGTGTCCAAGCGGCCTGTTCTGAGAGTGGACTGTTTTTGCATTCGTTCTCAAGTTCTATCAGTGTTGTTTTCTGCTTTTCTGGAGCACATTTTGACTTGTTGCTGAATGCTCCTATAATGTAACTCTAAATGACAATCAGAGCAACTTGAATTGCGTGTGTGCAGCCTTTTGCTCAAAAGTGATCAACGTTTCATATTCGGAGTCTCTTTTGACAATCTCTTCGAGAGCTGTTTTCAGTCATTAACAGAGCTGTTCTGAAAGTGTCCAAGCGGCCTGTTCTTAGAGTGGACTGTTTTTTGCTTTCGTTCTCAAGTTATATCAAACTATCAAAGTGTTGTTTTCTGCCTTTCACGAGCACATTTTGACTTGTTGTTGAATAATCCTATAATGTAACTCTAAATGACAATCAGAGCAACTTGAATTGCGTGTGTGCAGCCTTTTGCTCAAAAGTGATCAACGTTTCGTTTTCGGAGTCTCTTTTGACAATCTCTTCGAGAGCTGTTTTCAGTCATTAACAGAGCTGTTCTGAAAGTGTCCAAGCGGCCTGTTCTTAGAGTGGACTGTTTTTTGCATTCGTTCTCAAGTTATATCAAACTATCAAAGTGTTGTTTTCTGCCTTTCACGAGCACATTTTGACTTGTTGTTGAATAATCCTATAATGTAACTCTAAATGACAATCAGAGCAACTTGAATTGCGTGTGTGCAGCCTTTTGCTCAAAAGTGATCAACGTTTCGTTTTCGGAGTCTCTTTTGACAATCTCTTCGAGAGCTGTTTTCAGTCATTAACAGAGCTGTTCTGAAAGTGTCCAAGCGGCCTGTTCTTAGAGTGGACTGTTTTTTGCATTCGTTCTCAAGTTATATCAAACTATCAAAGTGTTGTTTTCTGCCTTTCACGAGCACATTTTGACTTGTTGTTGAATAATCCTATAATGTAACTCTAAATGACAATCAGAGCAACTTGAATTGCGTGTGTGCAGCCTTTTGCTCAAAAGTGATCAACGTTTCGTTTTCGGAGTCTCTTTTGACAATCTCTTCGAGAGCTGTTTTCAGTCATTAACAGAGCTGTTCTGAAAGTGTCCAAGCGGCCTATTCTTAGAGTGGACTGTTTTTTGCATTCGTTCTCAAGTTATATCAAACTATCAAAGTGTTGTTTTCTGCCTTTCACGAGCACATTTTGACTTGTTGTTGAATAATCCTATAATGTAACTCTAAATGACAATCAGAGCAACTTGAATTGCGTGTGTGCAGCCTTTTGCTCAAAAGTGATCAACGTTTCGTTTTCGGAGTCTCTTTTGACAATCTCTTCGAGAGCTGTTTTCAGTCATTAACAGAGCTGTTCTGAAAGTGTCCAAGCGGCCTATTCTTAGAGTGGACTGTTTTTTGCATTCGTTCTCAAGTTATATCAAACTATCAAAGTGTTGTTTTCTGCCTTTCACGAGCACATTTTGACTTGTTGTTGAATAATCCTATAATGTAACTCTAAATGACAATCAGAGCAACTTGAATTGCGTGTGTGCAGCCTTTTGCTCAAAAGTGATCAACGTTTCGTTTTCAGAGTCTCTTTTGACAATTTCTTCGAGAGCTGTTTTCAGTCATTAACAGAGCTGTTCTGAAAGTGTCCAAGCGGCCTGTTCTTAGAGTGGACTGTTTTTTGCATTCGTTCTCAAGTTATATCAAACTATCAAAGTGTTGTTTTCTGCCTTTCACGAGCACATTTTGACTTGTTGTTGAATAATCCTATAATGTAACTCTAAATGACAATCAGAGCAACTTGAATTGCGTGTGTGCAGCCTTTTGCTCAAAAGTAATCAACGTTTCGTTTTCAGAGTCTCTTTTGACAATCTCTTCGAGAGCTGTTTTCAGTCATTAACAGAGCTGTTCTGAAAGTGTCCAAGCGGCCTGTTCTGAGAGTGGACTGTTTTTGCATTCGTTCTCAAGTTCTATCAGTGTTGTTTTCTGCTTTTCTGGAGCACATTTTGACTTGTTGCTGAATGCTCCTATAATGTAACTCTAAATGACAATCAGAGCAACTTGAATTGCGTGTGTGCAGCCTTTTGCTCAAAAGTGATCAACGTTTCATATTCGGAGTCTCTTTTGACAATCTCTTCGAGAGCTGTTTTCAGTCATTAACAGAGCTGTTCTGAAAGTGTCCAAGCGGCCTGTTCTTAGAGTGGACTGTTTTTTGCTTTCGTTCTCAAGTTATATCAAACTATCAAAGTGTTGTTTTCTGCCTTTCACGAGCACATTTTGACTTGTTGTTGAATAATCCTATAATGTAACTCTAAATGACAATCAGAGCAACTTGAATTGCGTGTGTGCAGCCTTTTGCTCAAAAGTGATCAACGTTTCGTTTTCGGAGTCTCTTTTGACAATCTCTTCGAGAGCTGTTTTCAGTCATTAACAGAGCTGTTCTGAAAGTGTCCAAGCGGCCTGTTCTTAGAGTGGACTGTTTTTTGCATTCGTTCTCAAGTTATATCAAACTATCAAAGTGTTGTTTTCTGCCTTTCACGAGCACATTTTGACTTGTTGTTGAATAATCCTATAATGTAACTCTAAATGACAATCAGAGCAACTTGAATTGCGTGTGTGCAGCCTTTTGCTCAAAAGTGATCAACGTTTCGTTTTCGGAGTCTCTTTTGACAATCTCTTCGAGAGCTGTTTTCAGTCATTAACAGAGCTGTTCTGAAAGTGTCCAAGCGGCCTGTTCTGAGAGTGGACTGTTTTTTGCATTCGTTCTCAAGTTATATCAAACTATCAAAGTGTTGTTTTCTGCCTTTCACGAGCACATTTTGACTTGTTGTTGAATAATCCTATAATGTTACTCTAAATGGCAATCAGAGCAACTTGAATTGCGTGTGTGCAGCCTTTTGCTCAAAAGTAATCAACGTTTCGTTTTCAGAGTCTCTTTTGACAATCTCTTCGAGAGCTGTTTTCAGTCATTAACAGAGCTGTTCTGAAAGTGTCCAAGCGGCCTGTTCTGAGAGTGGACTGTTTTTGCATTCGTTCTCAAGTTCTATCAGTGTTGTTTTCTGCTTTTCTGGAGCACATTTTGACTTGTTGCTGAATGCTCCTATAATGTAACTCTAAATGACAATCAGAGCAACTTGAATTGCGTGTGTGCAGCCTTTTGCTCAAAAGTGATCAACGTTTCATATTCGGAGTCTCTTTTGACAATCTCTTCGAGAGCTGTTTTCAGTCATTAACAGAGCTGTTCTGAAAGTGTCCAAGCGGCCTGTTCTTAGAGTGGACTGTTTTTTGCTTTCGTTCTCAAGTTATATCAAACTATCAAAGTGTTGTTTTCTGCCTTTCACGAGCACATTTTGACTTGTTGTTGAATAATCCTATAATGTAACTCTAAATGACAATCAGAGCAACTTGAATTGCGTGTGTGCAGCCTTTTGCTCAAAAGTGATCAACGTTTCGTTTTCGGAGTCTCTTTTGACAATCTCTTCGAGAGCTGTTTTCAGTCATTAACAGAGCTGTTCTGAAAGTGTCCAAGCGGCCTGTTCTTAGAGTGGACTGTTTTTTGCATTCGTTCTCAAGTTATATCAAACTATCAAAGTGTTGTTTTCTGCCTTTCACGAGCACATTTTGACTTGTTGTTGAATAATCCTATAATGTAACTCTAAATGACAATCAGAGCAACTTGAATTGCGTGTGTGCAGCCTTTTGCTCAAAAGTGATCAATGTTTCGTTTTCGGAGTCTCTTTTGACAATCTCTTCGAGAGCTGTTTTCAGTCATTAACAGAGCTGTTCTGAAAGTGTCCAAGCGGCCTGTTCTTAGAGTGGACTGTTTTTTGCATTCGTTCTCAAGTTATATCAAACTATCAAAGTGTTGTTTTCTGCCTTTCACGAGCACATTTTGACTTGTTGTTGAATAATCCTATAATGTTACTCTAAATGACAATCAGAGCAACTTGAATTGCGTGTGTGCAGCCTTTTGCTCAAAAGTGATCAACGTTTCGTTTTCGGAGTCTCTTTTGACAATCTCTTCGAGAGCTGTTTTCAGTCATTAACAGAGCTGTTCTGAAAGTGTCCAAGCGGCCTGTTCTTAGAGTGGACTGTTTTTTGCATTCGTTCTCAAGTTATATCAAACTATCAAAGTGTTGTTTTCTGCCTTTCACGAGCACATTTTGACTTGTTGTTGAATAATCCTATAATGTAACTCTAAATGACAATCAGAGCAACTTGAATTGCGTGTGTGCAGCCTTTTGCTCAAAAGTGATCAACGTTTCGTTTTCGGAGTCTCTTTTGACAATCTCTTCGAGAGCTGTTTTCAGTCATTAACAGAGCTGTTCTGAAAGTGTCCAAGCGGCCTGTTCTTAGAGTGGACTGTTTTTTGCATTCGTTCTCAAGTTATATCAAACTATCAAAGTGTTGTTTTCTGCCTTTCACGAGCACATTTTGACTTGTTGTTGAATAATCCTATAATGTAACTCTAAATGACAATCAGAGCAACTTGAATTGCGTGTGTGCAGCCTTTTGCTCAAAAGTGATCAACGTTTCGTTTTCAGAGTCTCTTTTGACAATCTCTTCGAGAGCTGTTTTCAGTCATTAACAGAGCTGTTCTGAAAGTGTCCAAGCGGCCTGTTCTTAGAGTGGACTGTTTTTGCATTCGTTCTCAAGTTATATCAAACTATCAAAGTGTTGTTTTCTGCCTTTCACGAGCACATTTTGACTTGTTGTTGAATAATCCTATAATGTAACTCTAAATGACAATCAGAGCAACTTGAATTGCGTGTGTGCAGCCTTTTGCTCAAAAGTGATCAACGTTTCGTTTTCGGAGTCTCTTTTGACAATCTCTTCGAGAGCTGTTTTCAGTCATTAACAGAGCTGTTCTGAAAGTGTCCAAGCGGCCTGTTCTGAGAGTGGACTGTTTTTTGCATTCGTTCTCAAGTTATATCAAACTATCAAAGTGTTGTTTTCTGCCTTTCACGAGCACATTTTGACTTGTTGTTGAATAATCCTATAATGTAACTCTAAATGACAATCAGAGCAACTTGAATTGCGTGTGTGCAGCCTTTTGCTCAAAAGTGATCAACGTTTCGTTTTCGGAGTCTCTTTTGACAATCTCTTCGAGAGCTGTTTTCAGTCATTAACAGAGCTGTTCTGAAAGTGTCCAAGCGGCCTGTTCTTAGAGTGGACTGTTTTTTGCATTCGTTCTCAAGTTATATCAAACTATCAAAGTGTTGTTTTCTGCCTTTCACGAGCACATTTTGACTTGTTGTTGAATAATCCTATAATGTAACTCTAAATGACAATCAGAGCAACTTGAATTGCGTGTGTGCAGCCTTTTGCTCAAAAGTGATCAACGTTTCGTTTTCATAGTCTCTTTTGACAATCTCTTCGAGAGCTGTTTTCAGTCATTAACAGAGCTGTTCTGAAAGTGTCCAAGCGGCCTGTTCTTAGAGTGGACTGTTTTTTAAATTCGTTCTCAAGTTATATCAAACTATCAAAGTGTTGTTTTCTGCCTTTCACGAGCACATTTTGACTTGTTGTTGAATAATCCTATAATGTAACTCTAAATGACAATCAGAGCAACTTGAATTGCGTGTGTGCAGCCTTTTGCTCAAAAGTGATCAACGTTTCGTTTTCGGAGTCTCTTTTGACAATCTCTTCGAGAGCTGTTTTCAGTCATTAACAGAGCTGTTCTGAAAGTGTCCAAGCGGCCTGTTCTGAGAGTGGACTGTTTTTTGCATTCGTTCTCAAGTTATATCAAACTATCAAAGTGTTGTTTTCTGCCTTTCACGAGCACATTTTGACTTGTTGTTGAATAATCCTATAATGTAACTCTAAATGACAATCAGAGCAACTTGAATTGCGTGTGTGCAGCCTTTTGCTCAAAAGTGATCAACGTTTCGTTTTCGGAGTCTCTTTTGACAATCTCTTCGAGAGCTGTTTTCAGTCATTAACAGAGCTGTTCTGAAAGTGTCCAAGCGGCCTGTTCTGAGAGTGGACTGTTTTTTGCATTCGTTCTCAAGTTATATCAAACTATCAAAGTGTTGTTTTCTGCCTTTCACGAGCACATTTTGACTTGTTGTTGAATAATCCTATAATGTTACTCTAAATGACAATCAGAGCAACTTGAATTGCGTGTGTGCAGCCTTTTGCTCAAAAGTAATCAACGTTTCTCTTTTGACAATCTCTTCGAGAGCTGTTTTCAGTCATTAACAGAGCTGTTCTGAAAGTGTCCAAGCGGCCTGTTCTTAGAGTGGACTGTTTTTTGCATTCGTTCTCAAGTTATATCAAACTATCAAAGTGTTGTTTTCTGCCTTTCACGAGCACATTTTGACTTGTTGTTGAATAATCCTATAATGTAACTCTAAATGACAATCAGAGCAACTTGAATTGCGTGTGTGCAGCCTTTTGCTCAAAAGTGATCAACGTTTCGTTTTCGGAGTCTCTTTTGACAATCTCTTCGAGAGCTGTTTTCAGTCATTAACAGAGCTGTTCTGAAAGTGTCCAAGCGGCCTGTTCTGAGAGTGGACTGTTTTTTGCATTCGTTCTCAAGTTATATCAAACTATCAAAGTGTTGTTTTCTGCCTTTCACGAGCACATTTTGACTTGTTGTTGAATAATCCTATAATGTTACTCTAAATGACAATCAGAGCAACTTGAATTGCGTGTGTGCAGCCTTTTGCTCAAAAGTAATCAACGTTTCTCTTTTGACAATCTCTTCGAGAGCTGTTTTCAGTCATTAACAGAGCTGTTCTGAAAGTGTCCAAGCGGCCTGTTCTTAGAGTGGACTGTTTTTTGCATTCGTTCTCAAGTTATATCAAACTATCAAAGTGTTGTTTTCTGCCTTTCACGAGCACATTTTGACTTGTTGTTGAATAATCCTATAATGTAACTCTAAATGACAATCAGAGCAACTTGAATTGCGTGTGTGCAGCCTTTTGCTCAAAAGTGATCAACGTTTCGTTTTCGGAGTCTCTTTTGACAATCTCTTCGAGAGCTGTTTTCAGTCATTAACAGAGCTGTTCTGAAAGTGTCCAAGCGGCCTGTTCTGAGAGTGGACTGTTTTTTGCATTCGTTCTCAAGTTATATCAAACTATCAAAGTGTTGTTTTCTGCCTTTCACGAGCACATTTTGACTTGTTGTTGAATAATCCTATAATGTAACTCTAAATGACAATCAGAGCAACTTGAATTGCGTGTGTGCAGCCTTTTGCTCAAAAGTGATCAACGTTTCGTTTTCAGAGTCTCTTTTGACAATCTCTTCGAGAGCTGTTTTCAGTCATTAACAGAGCTGTTCTGAAAGTGTCCAAGCGGCCTGTTCTTAGAGTGGACTGTTTTTTGCATTCGTTCTCAAGTTATATCAAACTATCAAAGTGTTGTTTTCTGCCTTTCACGAGCACATTTTGACTTGTTGTTGAATAATCCTATAATGTAACTCTAAATGACAATCAGAGCAACTTGAATTGCGTGTGTGCAGCCTTTTGCTCAAAAGTGATCAACGTTTCGTTTTCGGAGTCTCTTTTGACAATCTCTTCGAGAGCTGTTTTCAGTCATTAACAGAGCTGTTCTGAAAGTGTCCAAGCGGCCTGTTCTGAGAGTGGACTGTTTTTTGCATTCGTTCTCAAGTTATATCAAACGATCAAAGTGTTGTTTTCTGCCTTTCACGAGCACATTTTGACTTGTTGTTGAATAATCCTATAATGTAACTCTAAATGACAATCAGAGCAACTTGAATTGCGTGTGTGCAGCCTTTTGCTCAAAAGTGATCAACGTTTCGTTTTCAGAGTCTCTTTTGACAATCTCTTCGAGAGCTGTTTTCAGTCATTAACAGAGCTGTTCTGAAAGTGTCCAAGCGGCCTGTTCTTAGAGTGGACTGTTTTTTGCATTCGTTCTCAAGTTATATCAAACTATCAAAGTGTTGTTTTCTGCCTTTCACGAGCACATTTTGACTTGTTGTTGAATAATCCTATAATGTAACTCTAAATGACAATCAGAGCAACTTGAATTGCGTGTGTGCAGCCTTTTGCTCAAAAGTAATCAACGTTTCGTTTTCAGAGTCTCTTTTGACAATCTCTTCGAGAGCTGTTTTCAGTCATTAACAGAGCTGTTCTGAAAGTGTCCAAGCGGCCTGTTCTGAGAGTGGACTGTTTTTGCATTCGTTCTCAAGTTCTATCAGTGTTGTTTTCTGCTTTTCTGGAGCACATTTTGACTTGTTGCTGAATGCTCCTATAATGTAACTCTAAATGACAATCAGAGCAACTTGAATTGCGTGTGTGCAGCCTTTTGCTCAAAAGTGATCAACGTTTCGTTTTCGGAGTCTCTTTTGACAATCTCTTCGAGAGCTGTTTTCAGTCATTAACAGAGCTGTTCTGAAAGTGTCCAAGCGGCCTGTTCTTAGAGTGGACTGTTTTTTGCATTCGTTCTCAAGTTATATCAAACTATCAAAGTGTTGTTTTCTGCCTTTCACGAGCACATTTTGACTTGTTGTTGAATAATCCTATAATGTAACTCTAAATGACAATCAGAGCAACTTGAATTGCGTGTGTGCAGCCTTTTGCTCAAAAGTGATCAACGTTTCGTTTTCGGAGTCTCTTTTGACAATCTCTTCGAGAGCTGTTTTCAGTCATTAACAGAGCTGTTCTGAAAGTGTCCAAGCGGCCTGTTCTGAGAGTGGACTGTTTTTTGCATTCGTTCTCAAGTTATATCAAACTATCAAAGTGTTGTTTTCTGCCTTTCACGAGCACATTTTGACTTGTTGTTGAATAATCCTATAATGTTACTCTAAATGACAATCAGAGCAACTTGAATTGCGTGTGTGCAGCCTTTTGCTCAAAAGTAATCAACGTTTCTCTTTTGACAATCTCTTCGAGAGCTGTTTTCAGTCATTAACAGAGCTGTTCTGAAAGTGTCCAAGCGGCCTGTTCTTAGAGTGGACTGTTTTTTGCATTCGTTCTCAAGTTATATCAAACTATCAAAGTGTTGTTTTCTGCCTTTCACGAGCACATTTTGACTTGTTGTTGAATAATCCTATAATGTAACTCTAAATGACAATCAGAGCAACTTGAATTGCGTGTGTGCAGCCTTTTGCTCAAAAGTGATCAACGTTTCGTTTTCGGAGTCTCTTTTGACAATCTCTTCGAGAGCTGTTTTCAGTCATTAACAGAGCTGTTCTGAAAGTGTCCAAGCGGCCTGTTCTGAGAGTGGACTGTTTTTTGCATTCGTTCTCAAGTTATATCAAACTATCAAAGTGTTGTTTTCTGCCTTTCACGAGCACATTTTGACTTGTTGTTGAATAATCCTATAATGTTACTCTAAATGACAATCAGAGCAACTTGAATTGCGTGTGTGCAGCCTTTTGCTCAAAAGTAATCAACGTTTCTCTTTTGACAATCTCTTCGAGAGCTGTTTTCAGTCATTAACAGAGCTGTTCTGAAAGTGTCCAAGCGGCCTGTTCTTAGAGTGGACTGTTTTTTGCATTCGTTCTCAAGTTATATCAAACTATCAAAGTGTTGTTTTCTGCCTTTCACGAGCACATTTTGACTTGTTGTTGAATAATCCTATAATGTAACTCTAAATGACAATCAGAGCAACTTGAATTGCGTGTGTGCAGCCTTTTGCTCAAAAGTGATCAACGTTTCGTTTTCGGAGTCTCTTTTGACAATCTCTTCGAGAGCTGTTTTCAGTCATTAACAGAGCTGTTCTGAAAGTGTCCAAGCGGCCTGTTCTGAGAGTGGACTGTTTTTTGCATTCGTTCTCAAGTTATATCAAACTATCAAAGTGTTGTTTTCTGCCTTTCACGAGCACATTTTGACTTGTTGTTGAATAATCCTATAATGTAACTCTAAATGACAATCAGAGCAACTTGAATTGCGTGTGTGCAGCCTTTTGCTCAAAAGTGATCAACGTTTCGTTTTCAGAGTCTCTTTTGACAATCTCTTCGAGAGCTGTTTTCAGTCATTAACAGAGCTGTTCTGAAAGTGTCCAAGCGGCCTGTTCTTAGAGTGGACTGTTTTTTGCATTCGTTCTCAAGTTATATCAAACTATCAAAGTGTTGTTTTCTGCCTTTCACGAGCACATTTTGACTTGTTGTTGAATAATCCTATAATGTAACTCTAAATGACAATCAGAGCAACTTGAATTGCGTGTGTGCAGCCTTTTGCTCAAAAGTGATCAACGTTTCGTTTTCGGAGTCTCTTTTGACAATCTCTTCGAGAGCTGTTTTCAGTCATTAACAGAGCTGTTCTGAAAGTGTCCAAGCGGCCTGTTCTGAGAGTGGACTGTTTTTTGCATTCGTTCTCAAGTTATATCAAACGATCAAAGTGTTGTTTTCTGCCTTTCACGAGCACATTTTGACTTGTTGTTGAATAATCCTATAATGTAACTCTAAATGACAATCAGAGCAACTTGAATTGCGTGTGTGCAGCCTTTTGCTCAAAAGTGATCAACGTTTCGTTTTCAGAGTCTCTTTTGACAATCTCTTCGAGAGCTGTTTTCAGTCATTAACAGAGCTGTTCTGAAAGTGTCCAAGCGGCCTGTTCTTAGAGTGGACTGTTTTTTGCATTCGTTCTCAAGTTATATCAAACTATCAAAGTGTTGTTTTCTGCCTTTCACGAGCACATTTTGACTTGTTGTTGAATAATCCTATAATGTAACTCTAAATGACAATCAGAGCAACTTGAATTGCGTGTGTGCAGCCTTTTGCTCAAAAGTAATCAACGTTTCGTTTTCAGAGTCTCTTTTGACAATCTCTTCGAGAGCTGTTTTCAGTCATTAACAGAGCTGTTCTGAAAGTGTCCAAGCGGCCTGTTCTGAGAGTGGACTGTTTTTGCATTCGTTCTCAAGTTCTATCAGTGTTGTTTTCTGCTTTTCTGGAGCACATTTTGACTTGTTGCTGAATGCTCCTATAATGTAACTCTAAATGACAATCAGAGCAACTTGAATTGCGTGTGTGCAGCCTTTTGCTCAAAAGTGATCAACGTTTCGTTTTCGGAGTCTCTTTTGACAATCTCTTCGAGAGCTGTTTTCAGTCATTAACAGAGCTGTTCTGAAAGTGTCCAAGCGGCCTGTTCTTAGAGTGGACTGTTTTTTGCATTCGTTCTCAAGTTATATCAAACTATCAAAGTGTTGTTTTCTGCCTTTCACGAGCACATTTTGACTTGTTGTTGAATAATCCTATAATGTAACTCTAAATGACAATCAGAGCAACTTGAATTGCGTGTGTGCAGCCTTTTGCTCAAAAGTGATCAACGTTTCGTTTTCGGAGTCTCTTTTGACAATCTCTTCGAGAGCTGTTTTCAGTCATTAACAGAGCTGTTCTGAAAGTGTCCAAGCGGCCTGTTCTGAGAGTGGACTGTTTTTTGCATTCGTTCTCAAGTTATATCAAACTATCAAAGTGTTGTTTTCTGCCTTTCACGAGCACATTTTGACTTGTTGTTGAATAATCCTATAATGTTACTCTAAATGACAATCAGAGCAACTTGAATTGCGTGTGTGCAGCCTTTTGCTCAAAAGTAATCAACGTTTCGTTTTCGGAGTCTCTTTTGACAATCTCTTCGAGTGCTGTTTTCAGTCATTAACAGAGCTGTTCTGAAAGTGTCCAAGCGGCCTGTTCTTAGAGTGGACTGTTTTTTGCATTCGTTCTCAAGTTATATCAAACTATCAAAGTGTTATTTTCTGCCTTTCACGAGCACATTTTGACTTGTTGTTGAATAATCCTATAATGTAACTCTAAATGACAATCAGAGCAACTTGAATTGCGTGTGTGCAGCCTTTTGCTCAAAAGTGATCAACGTTTCGTTTTCGGAGTCTCTTTTGACAATCTCTTCGAGAGCTGTTTTCAGTCATTAACAGAGCTGTTCTGAAAGTGTCCAAGCGGCCTGTTCTTAGAGTGGACTGTTTTTTGCATTCGTTCTCAAGTTATATCAAACTATCAAAGTGTTGTTTTCTGCCTTTCACGAGCACATTTTGACTTGTTGTTGAATAATCCTATAATGTAACTCTAAATGACAATCAGAGCAACTTGAATTGCGTGTGTGCAGCCTTTTGCTCAAAAGTGATCAACGTTTCGTTTTCGGAGTCTCTTTTGACAATCTCTTCGAGAGCTGTTTTCAGTCATTAACAGAGCTGTTCTGAAAGTGTCCAAGCGGCCTGTTCTGAGAGTGGACTGTTTTTTGCATTCGTTCTCAAGTTATATCAAACTATCAAAGTGTTGTTTTCTGCCTTTCACGAGCACATTTTGACTTGTTGTTGAATAATCCTATAATGTAACTCTAAATGACAATCAGAGCAACTTGAATTGCGTGTGTGCAGCCTTTTGCTCAAAAGTGATCAACGTTTCGTTTTCAGAGTCTCTTTTGACAATCTCTTCGAGAGCTGTTTTCAGTCATTAACAGAGCTGTTCTGAAAGTGTCCAAGCGGCCTGTTCTTAGAGTGGACTGTTTTTTGCATTCGTTCTCAAGTTATATCAAACTATCAAAGTGTTGTTTTCTGCCTTTCACGAGCACATTTTGACTTGTTGTTGAATAATCCTATAATGTAACTCTAAATGACAATCAGAGCAACTTGAATTGCGTGTGTGCAGCCTTTTGCTCAAAAGTGATCAACGTTTCGTTTTCGGAGTCTCTTTTGACAATCTCTTCGAGAGCTGTTTTCAGTCATTAACAGAGCTGTTCTGAAAGTGTCCAAGCGGCCTGTTCTGAGAGTGGACTGTTTTTTGCATTCGTTCTCAAGTTATATCAAACGATCAAAGTGTTGTTTTCTGCCTTTCACGAGCACATTTTGACTTGTTGTTGAATAATCCTATAATGTAACTCTAAATGACAATCAGAGCAACTTGAATTGCGTGTGTGCAGCCTTTTGCTCAAAAGTGATCAACGTTTCGTTTTCAGAGTCTCTTTTGACAATCTCTTCGAGAGCTGTTTTCAGTCATTAACAGAGCTGTTCTGAAAGTGTCCAAGCGGCCTGTTCTTAGAGTGGACTGTTTTTTGCATTCGTTCTCAAGTTATATCAAACTATCAAAGTGTTGTTTTCTGCCTTTCACGAGCACATTTTGACTTGTTGTTGAATAATCCTATAATGTAACTCTAAATGACAATCAGAGCAACTTGAATTGCGTGTGTGCAGCCTTTTGCTCAAAAGTAATCAACGTTTCGTTTTCAGAGTCTCTTTTGACAATCTCTTCGAGAGCTGTTTTCAGTCATTAACAGAGCTGTTCTGAAAGTGTCCAAGCGGCCTGTTCTGAGAGTGGACTGTTTTTGCATTCGTTCTCAAGTTCTATCAGTGTTGTTTTCTGCTTTTCTGGAGCACATTTTGACTTGTTGCTGAATGCTCCTATAATGTAACTCTAAATGACAATCAGAGCAACTTGAATTGCGTGTGTGCAGCCTTTTGCTCAAAAGTGATCAACGTTTCGTTTTCGGAGTCTCTTTTGACAATCTCTTCGAGAGCTGTTTTCAGTCATTAACAGAGCTGTTCTGAAAGTGTCCAAGCGGCCTGTTCTTAGAGTGGACTGTTTTTTGCATTCGTTCTCAAGTTATATCAAACTATCAAAGTGTTGTTTTCTGCCGTTCACGAGCACATTTTGACTTGTTGTTGAATAATCCTATAATGTAACTCTAAATGACAATCAGAGCAACTTGAATTGCGTGTGTGCAGCATTTTGCTCAAAAGTGATCAACGTTTCGTTTTCGGAGTCTCTTTTGACAATCTCTTCGAGAGCTGTTTTCAGTCATTAACAGAGCTGTTCTGAAAGTGTCCAAGCGGCCTGTTCTTAGAGTGGACTGTTTTTTGCATTCGTTCTCAAGTTATATCAAACTATCAAAGTGTTGTTTTCTGCCTTTCACGAGCACATTTTAACTTGTTGTTGAATAATCCTATAATGTAACTTTAAATGACAATCAGAGCAACTTGAATTGCGTGTGTGCAGCCTTTTGCTCAAAAGTGATCAACGTTTCGTTTTCGGAGTCTCTTTTGACAATCTCTTCGAGAGCTGTTTTCAGTCATTAACAGAGCTGTTCTGAAAGTGTCCAAGCGGCCTGTTCTTAGAGTGGAGTGTTTTTTGCATTCGTTCTCAAGTTATATCAAACTATCAAAGTGTTGTTTTCTGCCTTTCACGAGCACATTTTGACTTGTTGTTGAATAATCCTATAATGTAACTCTAAATGACAATCAGAGCAACTTGAATTGCGTGTGTGCAGCCTTTTGCTCAAAAGTGATCAACGTTTCGTTTTCAGAGTCTCTTTTGACAATCTCTTCGAGAGCTGTTTTCAGTCATTAACAGAGCTGTTCTGAAAGTGTCCAAGCGGCCTGTTCTGAGAGTGGACTGTTTTTTGCATTCGTTCTCAAGTTCTATCAGTGTTGTTTTCTGCTTTTCTGGAGCACATTTTGACTTGTTGCTGAATGCTCCTATAATGTAACTCTAAATGACAATCAGAGCAACTTGAATTGCGTGTGTGCAGCCTTTTGCTCAAAAGTGATCAACGTTTCGTTTTCGGAGTCTCTTTTGACAATCTCTTCGAGAGCTGTTTTCAGTCATTAACAGAGCTGTTCTGAAAGTGTCCAAGCGGCCTGTTCTTAGAGTGGACTGTTTTTTGCATTCGTTCTCAAGTTATATCAAACTATCAAAGTGTTGTTTTCTGCCTTTCACGAGCACATTTTGACTTGTTGTTGAATAATCCTATAATGTAACTCTAAATGACAATCAGAGCAACTTGAATTGCGTGTGTGCAGCCTTTTGCTCAAAAGTGATCAACGTTTCGTTTTCAGAGTCTCTTTTGACAATCTCTTCGAGAGCTGTTTTCAGTCATTAACAGAGCTGTTCTGAAAGTGTCCAAGCGGCCTGTTCTTAGAGTGGACTGATTTTTGCATTCGTTCTCAAGTTATATCAAACTATCAAAGTGTTGTTTTCTGCCTTTCACGAGCACATTTTGACTTGTTGTTGAATAATCCTATAATGTAACTCTAAATGACAATCAGAGCAACTTGAATTGCGTGTGTGCAGCCTTTTGCTCAAAAGTGATCAACGTTTCGTTTTCGGAGTCTCTTTTGACAATCTCTTCGAGAGCTGTTTTCAGTCATTAACAGAGCTGTTCTGAAAGTGTCCAAGCGGCCTGTTCTTAGAGTGGACTGTTTTTTGCATTCGTTCTCAAGTTATATCAAACTATCAAAGTGTTGTTTTCTGCCTTTCACGAGCACATTTTGACTTGTTGTTGAATAATCCTATAATGTTACTCTAAATGACAATCAGAGCAACTTGAATTGCGTGTGTGCAGCCTTTTGCTCAAAAGTGATCAACGTTTCGTTTTCGGAGTCTCTTTTGACAATCTCTTCGAGAGCTGTTTTCAGTCATTAACAGAGCTGTTCTGAAAGTGTCCAAGCGGCCTGTTCTTAGAGTGGACTGTTTTTTGCATTCGTTCTCAAGTTATATCAAACTATCAAAGTGTTGTTTTCTGCCTTTCACGAGCACATTTTGACTTGTTGTTGAATAATCCTATAATGTAACTCTAAATGACAATCAGAGCAACTTGAATTGCGTGTGTGCAGCCTTTTGCTCAAAAGTGATCAACGTTTCGTTTTCGGAGTCTCTTTTGACAATCTCTTCGAGAGCTGTTTTCAGTCATTAACAGAGCTGTTCTGAAAGTGTCCAAGCGGCCTGTTCTTAGAGTGGACTGTTTTTTGCATTCGTTCTCAAGTTATATCAAACTATCAAAGTGTTGTTTTCTGCCTTTCACGAGCACATTTTGACTTGTTGTTGAATAATCCTATAATGTAACTCTAAATGACAATCAGAGCAACTTGAATTGCGTGTGTGCAGCCTTTTGCTCAAAAGTGATCAACGTTTCGTTTTCGGAGTCTCTTTTGACAATCTCTTCGAGAGCTGTTTTCAGTCATTAACAGAGCTGTTCTGAAAGTGTCCAAGCGGCCTATTCTTAGAGTGGACTGTTTTTTGCATTCGTTCTCAAGTTATATCAAACTATCAAAGTGTTGTTTTCTGCCTTTCACGAGCACATTTTGACTTGTTGTTGAATAATCCTATAATGTAACTCTAAATGACAATCAGAGCAACTTGAATTGCGTGTGTGCAGCCTTTTGCTCAAAAGTGATCAACGTTTCGTTTTCGGAGTCTCTTTTGACAATCTCTTCGAGAGCTGTTTTCAGTCATTAACAGAGCTGTTCTGAAAGTGTCCAAGCGGCCTATTCTTAGAGTGGACTGTTTTTTGCATTCGTTCTCAAGTTATATCAAACTATCAAAGTGTTGTTTTCTGCCTTTCACGAGCACATTTTGACTTGTTGTTGAATAATCCTATAATGTAACTCTAAATGACAATCAGAGCAACTTGAATTGCGTGTGTGCAGCCTTTTGCTCAAAAGTGATCAACGTTTCGTTTTCGGAGTCTCTTTTGACAATCTCTTCGAGAGCTGTTTTCAGTCATTAACAGAGCTGTTCTGAAAGTGTCCAAGCGGCCTGTTCTTAGAGTGGACTGTTTTTTGCATTCGTTCTCAAGTTATATCAAACTATCAAAGTGTTGTTTTCTGCCTTTCACGAGCACATTTTGACTTGTTGTTGAATAATCCTATAATGTAACTCTAAATGACAATCAGAGCAACTTGAATTGCGTGTGTGCAGCCTTTTGCTCAAAAGTGATCAACGTTTCGTTTTCGGAGTCTCTTTTGACAATCTCTTCGAGAGCTGTTTTCAGTCATTAACAGAGCTGTTCTGAAAGTGTCCAAGCGGCCTGTTCTGAGAGTGGACTGTTTTTTGCATTCGTTCTCAAGTTATATCAAACTATCAAAGTGTTGTTTTCTGCCTTTCACGAGCACATTTTGACTTGTTGTTGAATAATCCTATAATGTAACTCTAAATGACAATCAGAGCAACTTGAATTGCGTGTGTGCAGCCTTTTGCTCAAAAGTGATCAACGTTTCGTTTTCAGAGTCTCTTTTGACAATTTCTTCGAGAGCTGTTTTCAGTCATTAACAGAGCTGTTCTGAAAGTGTCCAAGCGGCCTGTTCTTAGAGTGGACTGTTTTTTGCATTCGTTCTCAAGTTATATCAAACTATCAAAGTGTTGTTTTCTGCCTTTCACGAGCACATTTTGACTTGTTGTTGAATAATCCTATAATGTAACTCTAAATGACAATCAGAGCAACTTGAATTGCGTGTGTGCAGCCTTTTGCTCAAAAGTGATCAACGTTTCGTTTTCGGAGTCTCTTTTGACAATCTCTTCGAGAGCTGTTTTCAGTCATTAACAGAGCTGTTCTGAAAGTGTCCAAGCGGCCTGTTCTGAGTGTGGACTGTTTTTTGCATTCGTTCTCAAGTTATATCAAACTATCAAAGTGTTGTTTTCTGCCTTTCACGAGCACATTTTGACTTGTTGTTGAATAATCCTATAATGTAACTCTAAATGACAATCAGAGCAACTTGAATTGCGTGTGTGCAGCCTTTTGCTCAAAAGTGATCAACGTTTCGTTTTCGGAGTCTCTTTTGACAATCTCTTCGAGAGCTGTTTTCAGTCATTAACAGAGCTGTTCTGAAAGTGTCCAAGCGGCCTGTTCTGAGAGTGGACTGTTTTTTGCATTCGTTCTCAAGTTATATCAAACTATCAAAGTGTTGTTTTCTGCCTTTCACGAGCACATTTTGACTTGTTGTTGAATAATCCTATAATGTTACTCTAAATGGCAATCAGAGCAACTTGAATTGCGTGTGTGCAGCCTTTTGCTCAAAAGTAATCAACGTTTCGTTTTCAGAGTCTCTTTTGACAATCTCTTCGAGAGCTGTTTTCAGTCATTAACAGAGCTGTTCTGAAAGTGTCCAAGCGGCCTGTTCTGAGAGTGGACTGTTTTTGCATTCGTTCTCAAGTTCTATCAGTGTTGTTTTCTGCTTTTCTGGAGCACATTTTGACTTGTTGCTGAATGCTCCTATAATGTAACTCTAAATGACAATCAGAGCAACTTGAATTGCGTGTGTGCAGCCTTTTGCTCAAAAGTGATCAACGTTTCGTTTTCGGAGTCTCTTTTGACAATCTCTTCGAGAGCTGTTTTCAGTCATTAACAGAGCTGTTCTGAAAGTGTCCAAGCGGCCTGTTCTTAGAGTGGACTGTTTTTTGCATTCGTTCTCAAGTTATATCAAACTATCAAAGTGTTGTTTTCTGCCTTTCACGAGCACATTTTGACTTGTTGTTGAATAATCCTATAATGTAACTCTAAATGACAATCAGAGCAACTTGAATTGCGTGTGTGCAGCCTTTTGCTCAAAAGTGATCAACGTTTCGTTTTCGGAGTCTCTTTTGACAATCTCTTCGAGAGCTGTTTTCAGTCATTAACAGAGCTGTTCTGAAAGTGTCCAAGCGGCCTATTCTTAGAGTGGACTGTTTTTTGCATTCGTTCTCAAGTTATATCAAACTATCAAAGTGTTGTTTTCTGCCTTTCACGAGCACATTTTGACTTGTTGTTGAATAATCCTATAATGTAACTCTAAATGACAATCAGAGCAACTTGAATTGCGTGTGTGCAGCCTTTTGCTCAAAAGTGATCAACGTTTCGTTTTCGGAGTCTCTTTTGACAATCTCTTCGAGAGCTGTTTTCAGTCATTAACAGAGCTGTTCTGAAAGTGTCCAAGCGGCCTATTCTTAGAGTGGACTGTTTTTTGCATTCGTTCTCAAGTTATATCAAACTATCAAAGTGTTGTTTTCTGCCTTTCACGAGCACATTTTGACTTGTTGTTGAATAATCCTATAATGTAACTCTAAATGACAATCAGAGCAACTTGAATTGCGTGTGTGCAGCCTTTTGCTCAAAAGTGATCAACGTTTCGTTTTCGGAGTCTCTTTTGACAATCTCTTCGAGAGCTGTTTTCAGTCATTAACAGAGCTGTTCTGAAAGTGTCCAAGCGGCCTGTTCTTAGAGTGGACTGTTTTTTGCATTCGTTCTCAAGTTATATCAAACTATCAAAGTGTTGTTTTCTGCCTTTCACGAGCACATTTTGACTTGTTGTTGAATAATCCTATAATGTAACTCTAAATGACAATCAGAGCAACTTGAATTGCGTGTGTGCAGCCTTTTGCTCAAAAGTGATCAACGTTTCGTTTTCGGAGTCTCTTTTGACAATCTCTTCGAGAGCTGTTTTCAGTCATTAACAGAGCTGTTCTGAAAGTGTCCAAGCGGCCTGTTCTGAGAGTGGACTGTTTTTTGCATTCGTTCTCAAGTTATATCAAACTATCAAAGTGTTGTTTTCTGCCTTTCACGAGCACATTTTGACTTGTTGTTGAATAATCCTATAATGTAACTCTAAATGACAATCAGAGCAACTTGAATTGCGTGTGTGCAGCCTTTTGCTCAAAAGTGATCAACGTTTCGTTTTCAGAGTCTCTTTTGACAATTTCTTCGAGAGCTGTTTTCAGTCATTAACAGAGCTGTTCTGAAAGTGTCCAAGCGGCCTGTTCTTAGAGTGGACTGTTTTTTGCATTCGTTCTCAAGTTATATCAAACTATCAAAGTGTTGTTTTCTGCCTTTCACGAGCACATTTTGACTTGTTGTTGAATAATCCTATAATGTAACTCTAAATGACAATCAGAGCAACTTGAATTGCGTGTGTGCAGCCTTTTGCTCAAAAGTGATCAACGTTTCGTTTTCGGAGTCTCTTTTGACAATCTCTTCGAGAGCTGTTTTCAGTCATTAACAGAGCTGTTCTGAAAGTGTCCAAGCGGCCTGTTCTGAGTGTGGACTGTTTTTTGCATTCGTTCTCAAGTTATATCAAACTATCAAAGTGTTGTTTTCTGCCTTTCACGAGCACATTTTGACTTGTTGTTGAATAATCCTATAATGTAACTCTAAATGACAATCAGAGCAACTTGAATTGCGTGTGTGCAGCCTTTTGCTCAAAAGTGATCAACGTTTCGTTTTCGGAGTCTCTTTTGACAATCTCTTCGAGAGCTGTTTTCAGTCATTAACAGAGCTGTTCTGAAAGTGTCCAAGCGGCCTGTTCTGAGAGTGGACTGTTTTTTGCATTCGTTCTCAAGTTATATCAAACTATCAAAGTGTTGTTTTCTGCCTTTCACGAGCACATTTTGACTTGTTGTTGAATAATCCTATAATGTTACTCTAAATGGCAATCAGAGCAACTTGAATTGCGTGTGTGCAGCCTTTTGCTCAAAAGTAATCAACGTTTCGTTTTCAGAGTCTCTTTTGACAATCTCTTCGAGAGCTGTTTTCAGTCATTAACAGAGCTGTTCTGAAAGTGTCCAAGCGGCCTGTTCTGAGAGTGGACTGTTTTTGCATTCGTTCTCAAGTTCTATCAGTGTTGTTTTCTGCTTTTCTGGAGCACATTTTGACTTGTTGCTGAATGCTCCTATAATGTAACTCTAAATGACAATCAGAGCAACTTGAATTGCGTGTGTGCAGCCTTTTGCTCAAAAGTGATCAACGTTTCATATTCGGAGTCTCTTTTGACAATCTCTTCGAGAGCTGTTTTCAGTCATTAACAGAGCTGTTCTGAAAGTGTCCAAGCGGCCTGTTCTTAGAGTGGACTGTTTTTTGCTTTCGTTCTCAAGTTATATCAAACTATCAAAGTGTTGTTTTCTGCCTTTCACGAGCACATTTTGACTTGTTGTTGAATAATCCTATAATGTAACTCTAAATGACAATCAGAGCAACTTGAATTGCGTGTGTGCAGCCTTTTGCTCAAAAGTGATCAACGTTTCGTTTTCGGAGTCTCTTTTGACAATCTCTTCGAGAGCTGTTTTCAGTCATTAACAGAGCTGTTCTGAAAGTGTCCAAGCGGCCTGTTCTTAGAGTGGACTGTTTTTTGCATTCGTTCTCAAGTTATATCAAACTATCAAAGTGTTGTTTTCTGCCTTTCACGAGCACATTTTGACTTGTTGTTGAATAATCCTATAATGTAACTCTAAATGACAATCAGAGCAACTTGAATTGCGTGTGTGCAGCCTTTTGCTCAAAAGTGATCAACGTTTCGTTTTCGGAGTCTCTTTTGACAATCTCTTCGAGAGCTGTTTTCAGTCATTAACAGAGCTGTTCTGAAAGTGTCCAAGCGGCCTGTTCTTAGAGTGGACTGTTTTTTGCATTCGTTCTCAAGTTATATCAAACTATCAAAGTGTTGTTTTCTGCCTTTCACGAGCACATTTTGACTTGTTGTTGAATAATCCTATAATGTTACTCTAAATGACAATCAGAGCAACTTGAATTGCGTGTGTGCAGCCTTTTGCTCAAAAGTGATCAACGTTTCGTTTTCGGAGTCTCTTTTGACAATCTCTTCGAGAGCTGTTTTCAGTCATTAACAGAGCTGTTCTGAAAGTGTCCAAGCGGCCTGTTCTTAGAGTGGACTGTTTTTTGCATTCGTTCTCAAGTTATATCAAACTATCAAAGTGTTGTTTTCTGCCTTTCACGAGCACATTTTGACTTGTTGTTGAATAATCCTATAATGTAACTCTAAATGACAATCAGAGCAACTTGAATTGCGTGTGTGCAGCCTTTTGCTCAAAAGTGATCAACGTTTCGTTTTCGGAGTCTCTTTTGACAATCTCTTCGAGAGCTGTTTTCAGTCATTAACAGAGCTGTTCTGAAAGTGTCCAAGCGGCCTGTTCTTAGAGTGGACTGTTTTTTGCATTCGTTCTCAAGTTATATCAAACTATCAAAGTGTTGTTTTCTGCCTTTCACGAGCACATTTTGACTTGTTGTTGAATAATCCTATAATGTAACTCTAAATGACAATCAGAGCAACTTGAATTGCGTGTGTGCAGCCTTTTGCTCAAAAGTGATCAACGTTTCGTTTTCAGAGTCTCTTTTGACAATCTCTTCGAGAGCTGTTTTCAGTCATTAACAGAGCTGTTCTGAAAGTGTCCAAGCGGCCTGTTCTTAGAGTGGACTGTTTTTGCATTCGTTCTCAAGTTATATCAAACTATCAAAGTGTTGTTTTCTGCCTTTCATGAGCACATTTTGACTTGTTGTTGAATAATCCTATAATGTAACTCTAAATGACAATCAGAGCAACTTGAATTGCGTGTGTGCAGCCTTTTGCTCAAAAGTGATCAACGTTTCGTTTTCGGAGTCTCTTTTGACAATCTCTTCGAGAGCTGTTTTCAGTCATTAACAGAGCTGTTCTGAAAGTGTCCAAGCGGCCTGTTCTGAGAGTGGACTGTTTTTTGCATTCGTTCTCAAGTTATATCAAACTATCAAAGTGTTGTTTTCTGCCTTTCACGAGCACATTTTGACTTGTTGTTGAATAATCCTATAATGTAACTCTAAATGACAATCAGAGCAACTTGAATTGCGTGTGTGCAGCCTTTTGCTCAAAAGTGATCAACGTTTCGTTTTCGGAGTCTCTTTTGACAATCTCTTCGAGAGCTGTTTTCAGTCATTAACAGAGCTGTTCTGAAAGTGTCCAAGCGGCCTGTTCTTAGAGTGGACTGTTTTTTGCATTCGTTCTCAAGTTATATCAAACTATCAAAGTGTTGTTTTCTGCCTTTCACGAGCACATTTTGACTTGTTGTTGAATAATCCTATAATGTAACTCTAAATGACAATCAGAGCAACTTGAATTGCATGTGTGCAGCCTTTTGCTCAAAAGTGATCAACGTTTCGTTTTCATAGTCTCTTTTGACAATCTCTTCGAGAGCTGTTTTCAGTCATTAACAGAGCTGTTCTGAAAGTGTCCAAGCGGCCTGTTCTTAGAGTGGACTGTTTTTTAAATTCGTTCTCAAGTTATATCAAACTATCAAAGTGTTGTTTTCTGCCTTTCACGAGCACATTTTGACTTGTTGTTGAATAATCCTATAATGTAACTCTAAATGACAATCAGAGCAACTTGAATTGCGTGTGTGCAGCCTTTTGCTCAAAAGTGATCAACGTTTCGTTTTCGGAGTCTCTTTTGACAATCTCTTCGAGAGCTGTTTTCAGTCATTAACAGAGCTGTTCTGAAAGTGTCCAAGCGGCCTGTTCTGAGAGTGGACTGTTTTTTGCATTCGTTCTCAAGTTATATCAAACTATCAAAGTGTTGTTTTCTGCCTTTCACGAGCACATTTTGACTTGTTGTTGAATAATCCTATAATGTAACTCTAAATGACAATCAGAGCAACTTGAATTGCGTGTGTGCAGCCTTTTGCTCAAAAGTGATCAACGTTTCGTTTTCGGAGTCTCTTTTGACAATCTCTTCGAGAGCTGTTTTCAGTCATTAACAGAGCTGTTCTGAAAGTGTCCAAGCGGCCTGTTCTGAGAGTGGACTGTTTTTTGCATTCGTTCTCAAGTTATATCAAACTATCAAAGTGTTGTTTTCTGCCTTTCACGAGCACATTTTGACTTGTTGTTGAATAATCCTATAATGTTACTCTAAATGACAATCAGAGCAACTTGAATTGCGTGTGTGCAGCCTTTTGCTCAAAAGTAATCAACGTTTCTCTTTTGACAATCTCTTCGAGAGCTGTTTTCAGTCATTAACAGAGCTGTTCTGAAAGTGTCCAAGCGGCCTGTTCTTAGAGTGGACTGTTTTTTGCATTCGTTCTCAAGTTATATCAAACTATCAAAGTGTTGTTTTCTGCCTTTCACGAGCACATTTTGACTTGTTGTTGAATAATCCTATAATGTAACTCTAAATGACAATCAGAGCAACTTGAATTGCGTGTGTGCAGCCTTTTGCTCAAAAGTGATCAACGTTTCGTTTTCGGAGTCTCTTTTGACAATCTCTTCGAGAGCTGTTTTCAGTCATTAACAGAGCTGTTCTGAAAGTGTCCAAGCGGCCTGTTCTGAGAGTGGACTGTTTTTTGCATTCGTTCTCAAGTTATATCAAACTATCAAAGTGTTGTTTTCTGCCTTTCACGAGCACATTTTGACTTGTTGTTGAATAATCCTATAATGTTACTCTAAATGACAATCAGAGCAACTTGAATTGCGTGTGTGCAGCCTTTTGCTCAAAAGTAATCAACGTTTCTCTTTTGACAATCTCTTCGAGAGCTGTTTTCAGTCATTAACAGAGCTGTTCTGAAAGTGTCCAAGCGGCCTGTTCTTAGAGTGGACTGTTTTTTGCATTCGTTCTCAAGTTATATCAAACTATCAAAGTGTTGTTTTCTGCCTTTCACGAGCACATTTTGACTTGTTGTTGAATAATCCTATAATGTAACTCTAAATGACAATCAGAGCAACTTGAATTGCGTGTGTGCAGCCTTTTGCTCAAAAGTGATCAACGTTTCGTTTTCGGAGTCTCTTTTGACAATCTCTTCGAGAGCTGTTTTCAGTCATTAACAGAGCTGTTCTGAAAGTGTCCAAGCGGCCTGTTCTGAGAGTGGACTGTTTTTTGCATTCGTTCTCAAGTTATATCAAACTATCAAAGTGTTGTTTTCTGCCTTTCACGAGCACATTTTGACTTGTTGTTGAATAATCCTATAATGTAACTCTAAATGACAATCAGAGCAACTTGAATTGCGTGTGTGCAGCCTTTTGCTCAAAAGTGATCAACGTTTCGTTTTCGGAGTCTCTTTTGACAATCTCTTCGAGAGCTGTTTTCAGTCATTAACAGAGCTGTTCTGAAAGTGTCCAAGCGGCCTGTTCTGAGAGTGGACTGTTTTTTGCATTCGTTCTCAAGTTATATCAAACGATCAAAGTGTTGTTTTCTGCCTTTCACGAGCACATTTTGACTTGTTGTTGAATAATCCTATAATGTAACTCTAAATGACAATCAGAGCAACTTGAATTGCGTGTGTGCAGCCTTTTGCTCAAAAGTGATCAACGTTTCGTTTTCAGAGTCTCTTTTGACAATCTCTTCGAGAGCTGTTTTCAGTCATTAACAGAGCTGTTCTGAAAGTGTCCAAGCGGCCTGTTCTTAGAGTGGACTGTTTTTTGCATTCGTTCTCAAGTTATATCAAACTATCAAAGTGTTGTTTTCTGCCTTTCACGAGCACATTTTGACTTGTTGTTGAATAATCCTATAATGTAACTCTAAATGACAATCAGAGCAACTTGAATTGCGTGTGTGCAGCCTTTTGCTCAAAAGTAATCAACGTTTCGTTTTCAGAGTCTCTTTTGACAATCTCTTCGAGAGCTGTTTTCAGTCATTAACAGAGCTGTTCTGAAAGTGTCCAAGCGGCCTGTTCTGAGAGTGGACTGTTTTTGCATTCGTTCTCAAGTTCTATCAGTGTTGTTTTCTGCTTTTCTGGAGCACATTTTGACTTGTTGCTGAATGCTCCTATAATGTAACTCTAAATGACAATCAGAGCAACTTGAATTGCGTGTGTGCAGCCTTTTGCTCAAAAGTGATCAACGTTTCGTTTTCGGAGTCTCTTTTGACAATCTCTTCGAGAGCTGTTTTCAGTCATTAACAGAGCTGTTCTGAAAGTGTCCAAGCGGCCTGTTCTTAGAGTGGACTGTTTTTGCATTCGTTCTCAAGTTATATCAAACTATCAAAGTGTTGTTTTCTGCCTTTCATGAGCACATTTTGACTTGTTGTTGAATAATCCTATAATGTAACTCTAAATGACAATCAGAGCAACTTGAATTGCGTGTGTGCAGCCTTTTGCTCAAAAGTGATCAACGTTTCGTTTTCGGAGTCTCTTTTGACAATCTCTTCGAGAGCTGTTTTCAGTCATTAACAGAGCTGTTCTGAAAGTGTCCAAGCGGCCTGTTCTGAGAGTGGACTGTTTTTTGCATTCGTTCTCAAGTTATATCAAACTATCAAAGTGTTGTTTTCTGCCTTTCACGAGCACATTTTGACTTGTTGTTGAATAATCCTATAATGTAACTCTAAATGACAATCAGAGCAACTTGAATTGCGTGTGTGCAGCCTTTTGCTCAAAAGTGATCAACGTTTCGTTTTCGGAGTCTCTTTTGACAATCTCTTCGAGAGCTGTTTTCAGTCATTAACAGAGCTGTTCTGAAAGTGTCCAAGCGGCCTGTTCTTAGAGTGGACTGTTTTTTGCATTCGTTCTCAAGTTATATCAAACTATCAAAGTGTTGTTTTCTGCCTTTCACGAGCACATTTTGACTTGTTGTTGAATAATCCTATAATGTAACTCTAAATGACAATCAGAGCAACTTGAATTGCATGTGTGCAGCCTTTTGCTCAAAAGTGATCAACGTTTCGTTTTCATAGTCTCTTTTGACAATCTCTTCGAGAGCTGTTTTCAGTCATTAACAGAGCTGTTCTGAAAGTGTCCAAGCGGCCTGTTCTTAGAGTGGACTGTTTTTTAAATTCGTTCTCAAGTTATATCAAACTATCAAAGTGTTGTTTTCTGCCTTTCACGAGCACATTTTGACTTGTTGTTGAATAATCCTATAATGTAACTCTAAATGACAATCAGAGCAACTTGAATTGCGTGTGTGCAGCCTTTTGCTCAAAAGTGATCAACGTTTCGTTTTCGGAGTCTCTTTTGACAATCTCTTCGAGAGCTGTTTTCAGTCATTAACAGAGCTGTTCTGAAAGTGTCCAAGCGGCCTGTTCTGAGAGTGGACTGTTTTTTGCATTCGTTCTCAAGTTATATCAAACTATCAAAGTGTTGTTTTCTGCCTTTCACGAGCACATTTTGACTTGTTGTTGAATAATCCTATAATGTAACTCTAAATGACAATCAGAGCAACTTGAATTGCGTGTGTGCAGCCTTTTGCTCAAAAGTGATCAACGTTTCGTTTTCGGAGTCTCTTTTGACAATCTCTTCGAGAGCTGTTTTCAGTCATTAACAGAGCTGTTCTGAAAGTGTCCAAGCGGCCTGTTCTGAGAGTGGACTGTTTTTTGCATTCGTTCTCAAGTTATATCAAACTATCAAAGTGTTGTTTTCTGCCTTTCACGAGCACATTTTGACTTGTTGTTGAATAATCCTATAATGTTACTCTAAATGACAATCAGAGCAACTTGAATTGCGTGTGTGCAGCCTTTTGCTCAAAAGTAATCAACGTTTCTCTTTTGACAATCTCTTCGAGAGCTGTTTTCAGTCATTAACAGAGCTGTTCTGAAAGTGTCCAAGCGGCCTGTTCTTAGAGTGGACTGTTTTTTGCATTCGTTCTCAAGTTATATCAAACTATCAAAGTGTTGTTTTCTGCCTTTCACGAGCACATTTTGACTTGTTGTTGAATAATCCTATAATGTAACTCTAAATGACAATCAGAGCAACTTGAATTGCGTGTGTGCAGCCTTTTGCTCAAAAGTGATCAACGTTTCGTTTTCGGAGTCTCTTTTGACAATCTCTTCGAGAGCTGTTTTCAGTCATTAACAGAGCTGTTCTGAAAGTGTCCAAGCGGCCTGTTCTGAGAGTGGACTGTTTTTTGCATTCGTTCTCAAGTTATATCAAACTATCAAAGTGTTGTTTTCTGCCTTTCACGAGCACATTTTGACTTGTTGTTGAATAATCCTATAATGTTACTCTAAATGACAATCAGAGCAACTTGAATTGCGTGTGTGCAGCCTTTTGCTCAAAAGTAATCAACGTTTCTCTTTTGACAATCTCTTCGAGAGCTGTTTTCAGTCATTAACAGAGCTGTTCTGAAAGTGTCCAAGCGGCCTGTTCTTAGAGTGGACTGTTTTTTGCATTCGTTCTCAAGTTATATCAAACTATCAAAGTGTTGTTTTCTGCCTTTCACGAGCACATTTTGACTTGTTGTTGAATAATCCTATAATGTAACTCTAAATGACAATCAGAGCAACTTGAATTGCGTGTGTGCAGCCTTTTGCTCAAAAGTGATCAACGTTTCGTTTTCGGAGTCTCTTTTGACAATCTCTTCGAGAGCTGTTTTCAGTCATTAACAGAGCTGTTCTGAAAGTGTCCAAGCGGCCTGTTCTGAGAGTGGACTGTTTTTTGCATTCGTTCTCAAGTTATATCAAACTATCAAAGTGTTGTTTTCTGCCTTTCACGAGCACATTTTGACTTGTTGTTGAATAATCCTATAATGTAACTCTAAATGACAATCAGAGCAACTTGAATTGCGTGTGTGCAGCCTTTTGCTCAAAAGTGATCAACGTTTCGTTTTCGGAGTCTCTTTTGACAATCTCTTCGAGAGCTGTTTTCAGTCATTAACAGAGCTGTTCTGAAAGTGTCCAAGCGGCCTGTTCTGAGAGTGGACTGTTTTTTGCATTCGTTCTCAAGTTATATCAAACGATCAAAGTGTTGTTTTCTGCCTTTCACGAGCACATTTTGACTTGTTGTTGAATAATCCTATAATGTAACTCTAAATGACAATCAGAGCAACTTGAATTGCGTGTGTGCAGCCTTTTGCTCAAAAGTGATCAACGTTTCGTTTTCAGAGTCTCTTTTGACAATCTCTTCGAGAGCTGTTTTCAGTCATTAACAGAGCTGTTCTGAAAGTGTCCAAGCGGCCTGTTCTTAGAGTGGACTGTTTTTTGCATTCGTTCTCAAGTTATATCAAACTATCAAAGTGTTGTTTTCTGCCTTTCACGAGCACATTTTGACTTGTTGTTGAATAATCCTATAATGTAACTCTAAATGACAATCAGAGCAACTTGAATTGCGTGTGTGCAGCCTTTTGCTCAAAAGTAATCAACGTTTCGTTTTCAGAGTCTCTTTTGACAATCTCTTCGAGAGCTGTTTTCAGTCATTAACAGAGCTGTTCTGAAAGTGTCCAAGCGGCCTGTTCTGAGAGTGGACTGTTTTTGCATTCGTTCTCAAGTTCTATCAGTGTTGTTTTCTGCTTTTCTGGAGCACATTTTGACTTGTTGCTGAATGCTCCTATAATGTAACTCTAAATGACAATCAGAGCAACTTGAATTGCGTGTGTGCAGCCTTTTGCTCAAAAGTGATCAACGTTTCGTTTTCGGAGTCTCTTTTGACAATCTCTTCGAGAGCTGTTTTCAGTCATTAACAGAGCTGTTCTGAAAGTGTCCAAGCGGCCTGTTCTTAGAGTGGACTGTTTTTTGCATTCGTTCTCAAGTTATATCAAACTATCAAAGTGTTGTTTTCTGCCTTTCACGAGCACATTTTGACTTGTTGTTGAATAATCCTATAATGTAACTCTAAATGACAATCAGAGCAACTTGAATTGCGTGTGTGCAGCCTTTTGCTCAAAAGTGATCAACGTTTCGTTTTCGGAGTCTCTTTTGACAATCTCTTCGAGAGCTGTTTTCAGTCATTAACAGAGCTGTTCTGAAAGTGTCCAAGCGGCCTGTTCTGAGAGTGGACTGTTTTTTGCATTCGTTCTCAAGTTATATCAAACTATCAAAGTGTTGTTTTCTGCCTTTCACGAGCACATTTTGACTTGTTGTTGAATAATCCTATAATGTTACTCTAAATGACAATCAGAGCAACTTGAATTGCGTGTGTGCAGCCTTTTGCTCAAAAGTAATCAACGTTTCGTTTTCGGAGTCTCTTTTGACAATCTCTTCGAGTGCTGTTTTCAGTCATTAACAGAGCTGTTCTGAAAGTGTCCAAGCGGCCTGTTCTTAGAGTGGACTGTTTTTTGCATTCGTTCTCAAGTTATATCAAACTATCAAAGTGTTATTTTCTGCCTTTCACGAGCACATTTTGACTTGTTGTTGAATAATCCTATAATGTAACTCTAAATGACAATCAGAGCAACTTGAATTGCGTGTGTGCAGCCTTTTGCTCAAAAGTGATCAACGTTTCGTTTTCGGAGTCTCTTTTGACAATCTCTTCGAGAGCTGTTTTCAGTCATTAACAGAGCTGTTCTGAAAGTGTCCAAGCGGCCTGTTCTTAGAGTGGACTGTTTTTTGCATTCGTTCTCAAGTTATATCAAACTATCAAAGTGTTGTTTTCTGCCTTTCACGAGCACATTTTGACTTGTTGTTGAATAATCCTATAATGTAACTCTAAATGACAATCAGAGCAACTTGAATTGCGTGTGTGCAGCCTTTTGCTCAAAAGTGATCAACGTTTCGTTTTCAGAGTCTCTTTTGACAATCTCTTCGAGAGCTGTTTTCAGTCATTAACAGAGCTGTTCTGAAAGTGTCCAAGCGGCCTGTTCTTAGAGTGGACTGTTTTTTGCATTCGTTCTCAAGTTATATCAAACTATCAAAGTGTTGTTTTCTGCCTTTCACGAGCACATTTTGACTTGTTGTTGAATAATCCTATAATGTAACTCTAAATGACAATCAGAGCAACTTGAATTGCGTGTGTGCAGCCTTTTGCTCAAAAGTGATCAACGTTTCGTTTTCGGAGTCTCTTTTGACAATCTCTTCGAGAGCTGTTTTCAGTCATTAACAGAGCTGTTCTGAAAGTGTCCAAGCGGCCTGTTCTGAGAGTGGACTGTTTTTTGCATTCGTTCTCAAGTTATATCAAACGATCAAAGTGTTGTTTTCTGCCTTTCACGAGCACATTTTGACTTGTTGTTGAATAATCCTATAATGTAACTCTAAATGACAATCAGAGCAACTTGAATTGCGTGTGTGCAGCCTTTTGCTCAAAAGTGATCAACGTTTCGTTTTCAGAGTCTCTTTTGACAATCTCTTCGAGAGCTGTTTTCAGTCATTAACAGAGCTGTTCTGAAAGTGTCCAAGCGGCCTGTTCTTAGAGTGGACTGTTTTTTGCATTCGTTCTCAAGTTATATCAAACTATCAAAGTGTTGTTTTCTGCCTTTCACGAGCACATTTTGACTTGTTGTTGAATAATCCTATAATGTAACTCTAAATGACAATCAGAGCAACTTGAATTGCATGTGTGCAGCCTTTTGCTCAAAAGTGATCAACGTTTCGTTTTCAGAGTCTCTTTTGACAATCTCTTCGAGAGCTGTTTTCAGTCATTAACAGAGCTGTTCTGAAAGTGTCCAAGCGGCCTGTTCTTAGAGTGGACTGTTTTTTAAATTCGTTCTCAAGTTATATCAAACTATCAAAGTGTTGTTTTCTGCCTTTCACGAGCACATTTTGACTTGTTGTTGAATAATCCTATAATGTAACTCTAAATGACAATCAGAGCAACTTGAATTGCGTGTGTGCAGCCTTTTGCTCAAAAGTGATCAACGTTTCGTTTTCGGAGTCTCTTTTGACAATCTCTTCGAGAGCTGTTTTCAGTCATTAACAGAGCTGTTCTGAAAGTGTCCAAGCGGCCTGTTCTGAGAGTGGACTGTTTTTTGCATTCGTTCTCAAGTTATATCAAACTATCAAAGTGTTGTTTTCTGCCTTTCACGAGCACATTTTGACTTGTTGTTGAATAATCCTATAATGTAACTCTAAATGACAATCAGAGCAACTTGAATTGCGTGTGTGCAGCCTTTTGCTCAAAAGTGATCAACGTTTCGTTTTCGGAGTCTCTTTTGACAATCTCTTCGAGAGCTGTTTTCAGTCATTAACAGAGCTGTTCTGAAAGTGTCCAAGCGGCCTGTTCTGAGAGTGGACTGTTTTTTGCATTCGTTCTCAAGTTATATCAAACTATCAAAGTGTTGTTTTCTGCCTTTCACGAGCACATTTTGACTTGTTGTTGAATAATCCTATAATGTTACTCTAAATGACAATCAGAGCAACTTGAATTGCGTGTGTGCAGCCTTTTGCTCAAAAGTAATCAACGTTTCTCTTTTGACAATCTCTTCGAGAGCTGTTTTCAGTCATTAACAGAGCTGTTCTGAAAGTGTCCAAGCGGCCTGTTCTTAGAGTGGACTGTTTTTTGCATTCGTTCTCAAGTTATATCAAACTATCAAAGTGTTGTTTTCTGCCTTTCACGAGCACATTTTGACTTGTTGTTGAATAATCCTATAATGTAACTCTAAATGACAATCAGAGCAACTTGAATTGCGTGTGTGCAGCCTTTTGCTCAAAAGTGATCAACGTTTCGTTTTCGGAGTCTCTTTTGACAATCTCTTCGAGAGCTGTTTTCAGTCATTAACAGAGCTGTTCTGAAAGTGTCCAAGCGGCCTGTTCTGAGAGTGGACTGTTTTTTGCATTCGTTCTCAAGTTATATCAAACTATCAAAGTGTTGTTTTCTGCCTTTCACGAGCACATTTTGACTTGTTGTTGAATAATCCTATAATGTTACTCTAAATGACAATCAGAGCAACTTGAATTGCGTGTGTGCAGCCTTTTGCTCAAAAGTAATCAACGTTTCTCTTTTGACAATCTCTTCGAGAGCTGTTTTCAGTCATTAACAGAGCTGTTCTGAAAGTGTCCAAGCGGCCTGTTCTTAGAGTGGACTGTTTTTTGCATTCGTTCTCAAGTTATATCAAACTATCAAAGTGTTGTTTTCTGCCTTTCACGAGCACATTTTGACTTGTTGTTGAATAATCCTATAATGTAACTCTAAATGACAATCAGAGCAACTTGAATTGCGTGTGTGCAGCCTTTTGCTCAAAAGTGATCAACGTTTCGTTTTCGGAGTCTCTTTTGACAATCTCTTCGAGAGCTGTTTTCAGTCATTAACAGAGCTGTTCTGAAAGTGTCCAAGCGGCCTGTTCTGAGAGTGGACTGTTTTTTGCATTCGTTCTCAAGTTATATCAAACTATCAAAGTGTTGTTTTCTGCCTTTCACGAGCACATTTTGACTTGTTGTTGAATAATCCTATAATGTAACTCTAAATGACAATCAGAGCAACTTGAATTGCGTGTGTGCAGCCTTTTGCTCAAAAGTGATCAACGTTTCGTTTTCGGAGTCTCTTTTGACAATCTCTTCGAGAGCTGTTTTCAGTCATTAACAGAGCTGTTCTGAAAGTGTCCAAGCGGCCTGTTCTGAGAGTGGACTGTTTTTTGCATTCGTTCTCAAGTTATATCAAACGATCAAAGTGTTGTTTTCTGCCTTTCACGAGCACATTTTGACTTGTTGTTGAATAATCCTATAATGTAACTCTAAATGACAATCAGAGCAACTTGAATTGCGTGTGTGCAGCCTTTTGCTCAAAAGTGATCAACGTTTCGTTTTCAGAGTCTCTTTTGACAATCTCTTCGAGAGCTGTTTTCAGTCATTAACAGAGCTGTTCTGAAAGTGTCCAAGCGGCCTGTTCTTAGAGTGGACTGTTTTTTGCATTCGTTCTCAAGTTATATCAAACTATCAAAGTGTTGTTTTCTGCCTTTCACGAGCACATTTTGACTTGTTGTTGAATAATCCTATAATGTAACTCTAAATGACAATCAGAGCAACTTGAATTGCGTGTGTGCAGCCTTTTGCTCAAAAGTAATCAACGTTTCGTTTTCAGAGTCTCTTTTGACAATCTCTTCGAGAGCTGTTTTCAGTCATTAACAGAGCTGTTCTGAAAGTGTCCAAGCGGCCTGTTCTGAGAGTGGACTGTTTTTGCATTCGTTCTCAAGTTCTATCAGTGTTGTTTTCTGCTTTTCTGGAGCACATTTTGACTTGTTGCTGAATGCTCCTATAATGTAACTCTAAATGACAATCAGAGCAACTTGAATTGCGTGTGTGCAGCCTTTTGCTCAAAAGTGATCAACGTTTCGTTTTCGGAGTCTCTTTTGACAATCTCTTCGAGAGCTGTTTTCAGTCATTAACAGAGCTGTTCTGAAAGTGTCCAAGCGGCCTGTTCTTAGAGTGGACTGTTTTTGCATTCGTTCTCAAGTTATATCAAACTATCAAAGTGTTGTTTTCTGCCTTTCATGAGCACATTTTGACTTGTTGTTGAATAATCCTATAATGTAACTCTAAATGACAATCAGAGCAACTTGAATTGCGTGTGTGCAGCCTTTTGCTCAAAAGTGATCAACGTTTCGTTTTCGGAGTCTCTTTTGACAATCTCTTCGAGAGCTGTTTTCAGTCATTAACAGAGCTGTTCTGAAAGTGTCCAAGCGGCCTGTTCTGAGAGTGGACTGTTTTTTGCATTCGTTCTCAAGTTATATCAAACTATCAAAGTGTTGTTTTCTGCCTTTCACGAGCACATTTTGACTTGTTGTTGAATAATCCTATAATGTAACTCTAAATGACAATCAGAGCAACTTGAATTGCGTGTGTGCAGCCTTTTGCTCAAAAGTGATCAACGTTTCGTTTTCGGAGTCTCTTTTGACAATCTCTTCGAGAGCTGTTTTCAGTCATTAACAGAGCTGTTCTGAAAGTGTCCAAGCGGCCTGTTCTTAGAGTGGACTGTTTTTTGCATTCGTTCTCAAGTTATATCAAACTATCAAAGTGTTGTTTTCTGCCTTTCACGAGCACATTTTGACTTGTTGTTGAATAATCCTATAATGTAACTCTAAATGACAATCAGAGCAACTTGAATTGCATGTGTGCAGCCTTTTGCTCAAAAGTGATCAACGTTTCGTTTTCATAGTCTCTTTTGACAATCTCTTCGAGAGCTGTTTTCAGTCATTAACAGAGCTGTTCTGAAAGTGTCCAAGCGGCCTGTTCTTAGAGTGGACTGTTTTTTAAATTCGTTCTCAAGTTATATCAAACTATCAAAGTGTTGTTTTCTGCCTTTCACGAGCACATTTTGACTTGTTGTTGAATAATCCTATAATGTAACTCTAAATGACAATCAGAGCAACTTGAATTGCGTGTGTGCAGCCTTTTGCTCAAAAGTGATCAACGTTTCGTTTTCGGAGTCTCTTTTGACAATCTCTTCGAGAGCTGTTTTCAGTCATTAACAGAGCTGTTCTGAAAGTGTCCAAGCGGCCTGTTCTGAGAGTGGACTGTTTTTTGCATTCGTTCTCAAGTTATATCAAACTATCAAAGTGTTGTTTTCTGCCTTTCACGAGCACATTTTGACTTGTTGTTGAATAATCCTATAATGTAACTCTAAATGACAATCAGAGCAACTTGAATTGCGTGTGTGCAGCCTTTTGCTCAAAAGTGATCAACGTTTCGTTTTCGGAGTCTCTTTTGACAATCTCTTCGAGAGCTGTTTTCAGTCATTAACAGAGCTGTTCTGAAAGTGTCCAAGCGGCCTGTTCTGAGAGTGGACTGTTTTTTGCATTCGTTCTCAAGTTATATCAAACTATCAAAGTGTTGTTTTCTGCCTTTCACGAGCACATTTTGACTTGTTGTTGAATAATCCTATAATGTTACTCTAAATGACAATCAGAGCAACTTGAATTGCGTGTGTGCAGCCTTTTGCTCAAAAGTAATCAACGTTTCTCTTTTGACAATCTCTTCGAGAGCTGTTTTCAGTCATTAACAGAGCTGTTCTGAAAGTGTCCAAGCGGCCTGTTCTTAGAGTGGACTGTTTTTTGCATTCGTTCTCAAGTTATATCAAACTATCAAAGTGTTGTTTTCTGCCTTTCACGAGCACATTTTGACTTGTTGTTGAATAATCCTATAATGTAACTCTAAATGACAATCAGAGCAACTTGAATTGCGTGTGTGCAGCCTTTTGCTCAAAAGTGATCAACGTTTCGTTTTCGGAGTCTCTTTTGACAATCTCTTCGAGAGCTGTTTTCAGTCATTAACAGAGCTGTTCTGAAAGTGTCCAAGCGGCCTGTTCTGAGAGTGGACTGTTTTTTGCATTCGTTCTCAAGTTATATCAAACTATCAAAGTGTTGTTTTCTGCCTTTCACGAGCACATTTTGACTTGTTGTTGAATAATCCTATAATGTTACTCTAAATGACAATCAGAGCAACTTGAATTGCGTGTGTGCAGCCTTTTGCTCAAAAGTAATCAACGTTTCTCTTTTGACAATCTCTTCGAGAGCTGTTTTCAGTCATTAACAGAGCTGTTCTGAAAGTGTCCAAGCGGCCTGTTCTTAGAGTGGACTGTTTTTTGCATTCGTTCTCAAGTTATATCAAACTATCAAAGTGTTGTTTTCTGCCTTTCACGAGCACATTTTGACTTGTTGTTGAATAATCCTATAATGTAACTCTAAATGACAATCAGAGCAACTTGAATTGCGTGTGTGCAGCCTTTTGCTCAAAAGTGATCAACGTTTCGTTTTCGGAGTCTCTTTTGACAATCTCTTCGAGAGCTGTTTTCAGTCATTAACAGAGCTGTTCTGAAAGTGTCCAAGCGGCCTGTTCTGAGAGTGGACTGTTTTTTGCATTCGTTCTCAAGTTATATCAAACTATCAAAGTGTTGTTTTCTGCCTTTCACGAGCACATTTTGACTTGTTGTTGAATAATCCTATAATGTAACTCTAAATGACAATCAGAGCAACTTGAATTGCGTGTGTGCAGCCTTTTGCTCAAAAGTGATCAACGTTTCGTTTTCGGAGTCTCTTTTGACAATCTCTTCGAGAGCTGTTTTCAGTCATTAACAGAGCTGTTCTGAAAGTGTCCAAGCGGCCTGTTCTGAGAGTGGACTGTTTTTTGCATTCGTTCTCAAGTTATATCAAACGATCAAAGTGTTGTTTTCTGCCTTTCACGAGCACATTTTGACTTGTTGTTGAATAATCCTATAATGTAACTCTAAATGACAATCAGAGCAACTTGAATTGCGTGTGTGCAGCCTTTTGCTCAAAAGTGATCAACGTTTCGTTTTCAGAGTCTCTTTTGACAATCTCTTCGAGAGCTGTTTTCAGTCATTAACAGAGCTGTTCTGAAAGTGTCCAAGCGGCCTGTTCTTAGAGTGGACTGTTTTTTGCATTCGTTCTCAAGTTATATCAAACTATCAAAGTGTTGTTTTCTGCCTTTCACGAGCACATTTTGACTTGTTGTTGAATAATCCTATAATGTAACTCTAAATGACAATCAGAGCAACTTGAATTGCGTGTGTGCAGCCTTTTGCTCAAAAGTAATCAACGTTTCGTTTTCAGAGTCTCTTTTGACAATCTCTTCGAGAGCTGTTTTCAGTCATTAACAGAGCTGTTCTGAAAGTGTCCAAGCGGCCTGTTCTGAGAGTGGACTGTTTTTGCATTCGTTCTCAAGTTCTATCAGTGTTGTTTTCTGCTTTTCTGGAGCACATTTTGACTTGTTGCTGAATGCTCCTATAATGTAACTCTAAATGACAATCAGAGCAACTTGAATTGCGTGTGTGCAGCCTTTTGCTCAAAAGTGATCAACGTTTCGTTTTCGGAGTCTCTTTTGACAATCTCTTCGAGAGCTGTTTTCAGTCATTAACAGAGCTGTTCTGAAAGTGTCCAAGCGGCCTGTTCTTAGAGTGGACTGTTTTTTGCATTCGTTCTCAAGTTATATCAAACTATCAAAGTGTTGTTTTCTGCCTTTCACGAGCACATTTTGACTTGTTGTTGAATAATCCTATAATGTAACTCTAAATGACAATCAGAGCAACTTGAATTGCGTGTGTGCAGCCTTTTGCTCAAAAGTGATCAACGTTTCGTTTTCGGAGTCTCTTTTGACAATCTCTTCGAGAGCTGTTTTCAGTCATTAACAGAGCTGTTCTGAAAGTGTCCAAGCGGCCTGTTCTGAGAGTGGACTGTTTTTTGCATTCGTTCTCAAGTTATATCAAACTATCAAAGTGTTGTTTTCTGCCTTTCACGAGCACATTTTGACTTGTTGTTGAATAATCCTATAATGTTACTCTAAATGACAATCAGAGCAACTTGAATTGCGTGTGTGCAGCCTTTTGCTCAAAAGTAATCAACGTTTCGTTTTCGGAGTCTCTTTTGACAATCTCTTCGAGTGCTGTTTTCAGTCATTAACAGAGCTGTTCTGAAAGTGTCCAAGCGGCCTGTTCTTAGAGTGGACTGTTTTTTGCATTCGTTCTCAAGTTATATCAAACTATCAAAGTGTTATTTTCTGCCTTTCACGAGCACATTTTGACTTGTTGTTGAATAATCCTATAATGTAACTCTAAATGACAATCAGAGCAACTTGAATTGCGTGTGTGCAGCCTTTTGCTCAAAAGTGATCAACGTTTCGTTTTCGGAGTCTCTTTTGACAATCTCTTCGAGAGCTGTTTTCAGTCATTAACAGAGCTGTTCTGAAAGTGTCCAAGCGGCCTGTTCTTAGAGTGGACTGTTTTTTGCATTCGTTCTCAAGTTATATCAAACTATCAAAGTGTTGTTTTCTGCCTTTCACGAGCACATTTTGACTTGTTGTTGAATAATCCTATAATGTAACTCTAAATGACAATCAGAGCAACTTGAATTGCGTGTGTGCAGCCTTTTGCTCAAAAGTGATCAACGTTTCGTTTTCAGAGTCTCTTTTGACAATCTCTTCGAGAGCTGTTTTCAGTCATTAACAGAGCTGTTCTGAAAGTGTCCAAGCGGCCTGTTCTTAGAGTGGACTGTTTTTTGCATTCGTTCTCAAGTTATATCAAACTATCAAAGTGTTGTTTTCTGCCTTTCACGAGCACATTTTGACTTGTTGTTGAATAATCCTATAATGTAACTCTAAATGACAATCAGAGCAACTTGAATTGCGTGTGTGCAGCCTTTTGCTCAAAAGTGATCAACGTTTCGTTTTCGGAGTCTCTTTTGACAATCTCTTCGAGAGCTGTTTTCAGTCATTAACAGAGCTGTTCTGAAAGTGTCCAAGCGGCCTGTTCTGAGAGTGGACTGTTTTTTGCATTCGTTCTCAAGTTATATCAAACGATCAAAGTGTTGTTTTCTGCCTTTCACGAGCACATTTTGACTTGTTGTTGAATAATCCTATAATGTAACTCTAAATGACAATCAGAGCAACTTGAATTGCGTGTGTGCAGCCTTTTGCTCAAAAGTGATCAACGTTTCGTTTTCAGAGTCTCTTTTGACAATCTCTTCGAGAGCTGTTTTCAGTCATTAACAGAGCTGTTCTGAAAGTGTCCAAGCGGCCTGTTCTTAGAGTGGACTGTTTTTTGCATTCGTTCTCAAGTTATATCAAACTATCAAAGTGTTGTTTTCTGCCTTTCACGAGCACATTTTGACTTGTTGTTGAATAATCCTATAATGTAACTCTAAATGACAATCAGAGCAACTTGAATTGCGTGTGTGCAGCCTTTTGCTCAAAAGTAATCAACGTTTCGTTTTCAGAGTCTCTTTTGACAATCTCTTCGAGAGCTGTTTTCAGTCATTAACAGAGCTGTTCTGAAAGTGTCCAAGCGGCCTGTTCTGAGAGTGGACTGTTTTTGCATTCGTTCTCAAGTTCTATCAGTGTTGTTTTCTGCTTTTCTGGAGCACATTTTGACTTGTTGCTGAATGCTCCTATAATGTAACTCTAAATGACAATCAGAGCAACTTGAATTGCGTGTGTGCAGCCTTTTGCTCAAAAGTGATCAACGTTTCGTTTTCGGAGTCTCTTTTGACAATCTCTTCGAGAGCTGTTTTCAGTCATTAACAGAGCTGTTCTGAAAGTGTCCAAGCGGCCTGTTCTGAGAGTGGACTGTTTTTTGCATTCGTTCTCAAGTTATATCAAACTATCAAAGTGTTGTTTTCTGCCTTTCACGAGCACATTTTGACTTGTTGTTGAATAATCCTATAATGTAACTCTAAATGACAATCAGAGCAACTTGAATTGCGTGTGTGCAGCCTTTTGCTCAAAAGTGATCAACGTTTCATTTTCGGAGTCTCTTTTGACAATCTCTTCGAGAGCTGTTTTCAGTCATTAACAGAGCTGTTCTGAAAGTGTCCAAGCGGCCTGTTCTGAGAGTGGACTGTTTTTTGCATTCGTTCTCAAGTTATATCAAACGATCAAAGTGTTGTTTTCTGCCTTTCACGAGCACATTTTGACTTGTTGTTGAATAATCCTATAATGTAACTCTAAATGACAATCAGAGCAACTTGAATTGCGTGTGTGCAGCCTTTTGCTCAAAAGTGATCAACGTTTCGTTTTCAGAGTCTCTTTTGACAATCTCTTCGAGAGCTGTTTTCAGTCATTAACAGAGCTGTTCTGAAAGTGTCCAAGCGGCCTGTTCTTAGAGTGGACTGTTTTTTGCATTCGTTCTCAAGTTATATCAAACTATCAAAGTGTTGTTTTCTGCCTTTCACGAGCACATTTTGACTTGTTGTTGAATAATCCTATAATGTAACTCTAAATGACAATCAGAGCAACTTGAATTGCGTGTGTGCAGCCTTTTGCTCAAAAGTAATCAACGTTTCGTTTTCAGAGTCTCTTTTGACAATCTCTTCGAGAGCTGTTTTCAGTCATTAACAGAGCTGTTCTGAAAGTGTCCAAGCGGCCTGTTCTGAGAGTGGACTGTTTTTGCATTCGTTCTCAAGTTCTATCAGTGTTGTTTTCTGCTTTTCTGGAGCACATTTTGACTTGTTGCTGAATGCTCCTATAATGTAACTCTAAATGACAATCAGAGCAACTTGAATTGCGTGTGTGCAGCCTTTTGCTCAAAAGTGATCAACGTTTCGTTTTCGGAGTCTCTTTTGACAATCTCTTCGAGAGCTGTTTTCAGTCATTAACAGAGCTGTTCTGAAAGTGTCCAAGCGGCCTGTTCTGAGAGTGGACTGTTTTTTGCATTCGTTCTCAAGTTATATCAAACTATCAAAGTGTTGTTTTCTGCCTTTCACGAGCACATTTTGACTTGTTGTTGAATAATCCTATAATGTAACTCTAAATGACAATCAGAGCAACTTGAATTGCGTGTGTGCAGCCTTTTGCTCAAAAGTGATCAACGTTTCGTTTTCGGAGTCTCTTTTGACAATCTCTTCGAGAGCTGTTTTCAGTCATTAACAGAGCTGTTCTGAAAGTGTCCAAGCGGCCTGTTCTTAGAGTGGACTGTTTTTTGCATTCGTTCTCAAGTTATATCAAACTATCAAAGTGTTGTTTTCTGCCTTTCACGAGCACATTTTGACTTGTTGTTGAATAATCCTATAATGTAACTCTAAATGACAATCAGAGCAACTTGAATTGCGTGTGTGCAGCCTTTTGCTCAAAAGTGATCAACGTTTCGTTTTCAGAGTCTCTTTTGACAATCTCTTCGAGAGCTGTTTTCAGTCATTAACAGAGCTGTTCTGAAAGTGTCCAAGCGGCCTGTTCTTAGAGTGGACTGTTTTTTGCATTCGTTCTCAAGTTATATCAAACTATCAAAGTGTTGTTTTCTGCCTTTCACGAGCACATTTTGACTTGTTGTTGAATAATCCTATAATGTAACTCTAAATGACAATCAGAGCAACTTGAATTGCGTGTGTGCAGCCTTTTGCTCAAAAGTAATCAACGTTTCGTTTTCAGAGTCTCTTTTGACAATCTCTTCGAGAGCTGTTTTCAGTCATTAACAGAGCTGTTCTGAAAGTGTCCAAGCGGCCTGTTCTGAGAGTGGACTGTTTTTGCATTCGTTCTCAAGTTCTATCAGTGTTGTTTTCTGCTTTTCTGGAGCACATTTTGACTTGTTGCTGAATGCTCCTATAATGTAACTCTAAATGACAATCAGAGCAACTTGAATTGCGTGTGTGCAGCCTTTTGCTCAAAAGTGATCAACGTTTCGTTTTCGGAGTCTCTTTTGACAATCTCTTCGAGAGCTGTTTTCAGTCATTAACAGAGCTGTTCTGAAAGTGTCCAAGCGGCCTGTTCTGAGAGTGGACTGTTTTTTGCATTCGTTCTCAAGTTATATCAAACTATCAAAGTGTTGTTTTCTGCCTTTCACGAGCACATTTTGACTTGTTGTTGAATAATCCTATAATGTAACTCTAAATGACAATCAGAGCAACTTGAATTGCGTGTGTGCAGCCTTTTGCTCAAAAGTGATCAACGTTTTGTTTTCGGAGTCTCTTTTGACAATCTCTTCGAGAGCTGTTTTCAGTCATTAACAGAGCTGTTCTGAAAGTGTCCAAGCGGCCTGTTCTTAGAGTGGACTGTTTTTTGCATTCGTTCTCAAGTTATATCAAACTATCAAAGTGTTGTTTTCTGCCTTTCACGAGCACATTTTGACTTGTTGTTGAATAATCCTATAATGTAACTCTAAATGACAATCAGAGCAACTTGAATTGCGTGTGTGCAGCCTTTTGCTCAAAAGTGATCAACGTTTCGTTTTCAGAGTCTCTTTTGACAATCTCTTCGAGAGCTGTTTTCAGTCATTAACAGAGCTGTTCTGAAAGTGTCCAAGCGGCCTGTTCTTAGAGTGGACTGTTTTTTGCATTCGTTCTCAAGTTATATCAAACTATCAAAGTGTTGTTTTCTGCCTTTCACGAGCACATTTTGACTTGTTGTTGAATAATCCTATAATGTAACTCTAAATGACAATCAGAGCAACTTGAATTGCGTGTGTGCAGCCTTTTGCTCAAAAGTGATCAACGTTTCGTTTTCGGAGTCTCTTTTGACAATCTCTTCGAGAGCTGTTTTCAGTCATTAACAGAGCTGTTCTGAAAGTGTCCAAGCGGCCTGTTCTGAGAGTGGACTGTTTTTTGCATTCGTTCTCAAGTTATATCAAACTATCAAAGTGTTGTTTTCTGCCTTTCACGAGCACATTTTGACTTGTTGTTGAATAATCCTATAATGTAACTCTAAATGACAATCAGAGCAACTTGAATTGCGTGTGTGCAGCCTTTTGCTCAAAAGTGATCAACTTTTCGTTTTCAGAGTCTCTTTTGACAATCTCTTCGAGAGCTGTTTTCAGTCATTAACAGAGCTGTTCTGAAAGTGTCCAAGCGGCCTGTTCTTAGAGTGGACTGTGTTTTTTGCATTCGTTCTCAAGTTATATCAAACTATCAAAGTGTTGTTTTCTGCCTTTCACGAGCACATTTTGACTTGTTGTTGAATAATCCTATAATGTAACTCTAAATGACAATCAGAGCAACTTGAATTGCGTGTGTGCAGCCTTTTGCTCAAAAGTGATCAACGTTTCGTTTTCGGAGTCTCTTTTGACAATCTCTTCGAGAGCTGTTTTCAGTCATTAACAGAGCTGTTCTGAAAGTGTCCAAGCGGCCTGTTCTTAGAGTGGACTGTTTTTTGCATTCGTTCTCAAGTTATATCAAACTATCAAAGTGTTGTTTTCTGCCTTTCACGAGCACATTTTGACTTGTTGTTGAATAATCCTATAATGTAACTCTAAATGACAATCAGAGCAACTTGAATTGCGTGTGTGCAGCCTTTTGCTCAAAAGTGATCAACGTTTCGTTTTCAGAGTCTCTTTTGACAATCTCTTCGAGAGCTGTTTTCAGTCATTAACAGAGCTGTTCTGAAAGTGTCCAAGCGGCCTGTTCTGAGAGTGGACTGTTTTTTGCATTCGTTCTCAAGTTCTATCAGTGTTGTTTTCTGCTTTTCTGGAGCACATTTTGACTTGTTGCTGAATGCTCCTATAATGTAACTCTAAATGACAATCAGAGCAACTTGAATTGCGTGTGTGCAGCCTTTTGCTCAAAAGTGATCAACGTTTCGTTTTCGGAGTCTCTTTTGACAATCTCTTCGAGAGCTGTTTTCAGTCATTAACAGAGCTGTTCTGAAAGTGTCCAAGCGGCCTGTTCTTAGAGTGGACTGTTTTTTGCATTCGTTCTCAAGTTATATCAAACTATCAAAGTGTTGTTTTCTGCCTTTCACGAGCACATTTTGACTTGTTGTTGAATAATCCTATAATGTAACTCTAAATGACAATCAGAGCAACTTGAATTCCGTGTGTGCAGCCTTTTGCTCAAAAGTGATCAACGTTTCGTTTTCAGAGTCTCTTTTGACAATCTCTTCGAGAGCTGTTTTCAGTCATTAACAGAGCTGTTCTGAAAGTGTCCAAGCGGCCTGTTCTGAGAGTGGACTGTTTTTTGCATTCGTTCTCAAGTTCTATCAGTGTTGTTTTCTGCTTTTCTGGAGCACATTTTGACTTGTTGCTGAATGCTCCTATAATGTAACTCTAAATGACAATCAGAGCAACTTGAATTGCGTGTGTGCAGCCTTTTGCTCAAAAGTGATCAACGTTTCGTTTTCGGAGTCTCTTTTGACAATCTCTTCGAGAGCTGTTTTCGGTCATTAACAGAGCTGTTCTGAAAGTGTCCAAGCGGCCTGTTCTTAGAGTGGACTGTGTTTTTTGCATTCGTTCTCAAGTTATATCAAACTATCAAAGTGTTGTTTTCTGCCTTTCACGAGCACATTTTGACTTGTTGTTGAATAATCCTATAATGTAACTCTAAATGACAATCAGAGCAACTTGAATTGCGTGTGTGCAGCCTTTTGCTCAAAAGTGATCAACGTTTCGTTTTCGGAGTCTCTTTTGACAATCTCTTCGAGAGCTGTTTTCAGTCATTAACAGAGCTGTTCTGAAAGTGTCCAAGCGGCCTGTTCTTAGAGTGGACTGTTTTTTGCATTCGTTCTCAAGTTATATCAAACTATCAAAGTGTTGTTTTCTGCCTTTCACGAGCACATTTTGACTTGTTGTTGAATAATCCTATAATGTAACTCTAAATGGACAATCAGAGCAACTTGAATTGCGTGTGTGCAGCCTTTTGCTCAAAAGTGATCAACGTTTCGTTTTCAGAGTCTCTTTTGACAATCTCTTCGAGAGCTGTTTTCAGTCATTAACAGAGCTGTTCTGAAAGTGTCCAAGCGGCCTGTTCTGAGAGTGGACTGTTTTTTGCATTCGTTCTCAAGTTCTATCAGTGTTGTTTTCTGCTTTTCTGGAGCACATTTTGACTTGTTGCTGAATGCTCCTATAATGTAACTCTAAATGACAATCAGAGCAACTTGAATTGCGTGTGTGCAGCCTTTTGCTCAAAAGTGATCAACGTTTCGTTTTCGGAGTCTCTTTTGACAATCTCTTCGAGAGCTGTTTTCAGTCATTAACAGAGCTGTTCTGAAAGTGTCCAAGCGGCCTGTTCTTAGAGTGGACTGTTTTTTGCATTCGTTCTCAAGTTATATCAAACTATCAAAGTGTTGTTTTCTGCCTTTCACGAGCACATTTTGACTTGTTGTTGAATAATCCTATAATGTAACTCTAAATGACAATCAGAGCAACTTGAATTGCGTGTGTACAGCCTTTTGCTCAAAAGTGATCAACGTTTCGTTTTCAGAGTCTCTTTTGACAATCTCTTCGAGAGCTGTTTTCAGTCATTAACAGAGCTGTTCTGAAAGTGTCCAAGCGGCCTGTTCTGAGAGTGGACTGTTTTTTGCATTCGTTCTCAAGTTCTATCAGTGTTGTTTTCTGCTTTTCTGGAGCACATTTTGACTTGTTGCTGAATGCTCCTATAATGTAACTCTAAATGACAATCAGAGCAACTTGAATTGCGTGTGTGCAGCCTTTTGCTCAAAAGTGATCAACGTTTTGTTTTCGGAGTCTCTTTTGACAATCTCTTCGAGAGCTGTTTTCAGTCATTAACAGAGCTGTTCTGAAAGTGTCCAAGCGGCCTGTTCTTAGAGTGGACTGTTTTTTGCATTCGTTCTCAAGTTCTATCAGTGTTGTTTTCTGCTTTTCTGGAGCACATTTTGACTTGTTGCTGAATGCTCCTATAATGTAACTCTAAATGACAATCAGAGCAACTTGAATTGCGTGTGTGCAGCCTTTTGCTCAAAAGTGATCAACGTTTCGTTTTCGGAGTCTCTTTTGACAATCTCTTCGAGAGCTGTTTTCAGTCATTAACAGAGCTGTTCTGAAAGTGTCCAAGCGGCCTGTTCTTAGAGTGGACTGTTTTTTGCATTCGTTCTCAAGTTATATCAAACTATCAAAGTGTTGTTTTCTGCCTTTCACGAGCACATTTTGACTTGTTGTTGAATAATCCTATAATGTAACTCTAAATGACAATCAGAGCAACTTGAATTGCGTGTGTGCAGCCTTTTGCTCAAAAGTGATCAACGTTTCGTTTTCGGAGTCTCTTTTGACAATCTCTTCGAGAGCTGTTTTCAGTCATTAACAGAGCTGTTCTGAAAGTGTCCAAGCGGCCTGTTCTTAGAGTGGACTGTTTTTTGCATTCGTTCTCAAGTTATATCAAACTATCAAAGTGTTGTTTTCTGCCTTTCACGAGCACATTTTGACTTGTTGTTGAATGCTCCTATAATGTAACTCTAAATGGACAATCAGAGCAACTTGAATTGCGTGTGTGCAGCCTTTTGCTCAAAAGTGATCAACGTTTCGTTTTCGGAGTCTCTTTTGACAATCTCTTCGAGAGCTGTTTTCAGTCATTATAAGAGCTGTTCTGAAAGTGTCCAAGCAGCCTGTTCTTAGAGTGGACTGTTTTTTGCATTCGTTCTCAAGTTCTATCAGTGTTGTTTTCTGCTTTTCTGGAGCACATTTTGACTTGTTGCTGAATGCTCCTATAATGTAACTCTAAATGACAATCAGAGCAACTTGAATTGCGTGTGTGCAGCCTTTTGCTCAAAAGTGATCAACGTTTCGTTTTCGGAGTCTCTTTTGACAATCTCTTCGAGAGCTGTTTTCAGTCATTAACAGAGCTGTTCTGAAAGTGTCCAAGCGGCCTGTTCTTAGAGTGGACTGTTTTTTGCATTCGTTCTCAAGTTCTATTAGTGTTGTTTTCTGCTTTTCTGGAGCACATTTTGACTTGTTGCTGAATGCTCCTATAATGTAACTCTAAATGACAATCAGAGCAACTTGAATTGCGTGTGTGCAGCCTTTTGCTCAAAAGTGATCAACGTTTCATTTTCGGAGTCTCTTTTGACAATCTCTTCGAGAGCTGTTTTAAGTCATTAACAGAGCTGTTCTGAAAGTGTCCAAGCGGCCTGTTCTGAGACTGGACTGTTTTTTTGCATTCGTTCTCAAGTTATATCAAACTATCAAAGTGTTGTTTTCTGCCTTTCACGAGCACATTTTGACTTGTTGTTGAATAATCCTATAATGTAACTCTAAATGACAATCAGAGCAACTTGAATTGCATGTGTGCAGCCTTTTGCTCAAAAGTGATCAACGTTTCGTTTTCGGAGTCTCTTTTGACAATCTCTTCGAGAGCTGTTTTAAGTCATTAACAGAGCTGTTCTGAAAGTGTCCAAGCGGCCTGTTCTTAGAGTGGACTGTTTTTTGCATTCGTTCTCAAGTTATATCAAACTATCAAAGTGTTGTTTTCTGCCTTTCACGAGCACATTTTGACTTGTTGTTGAATAATCCTATAATGTAACTCTAAATGACAATCAGAGCAACTTGAATTGCGTGTGTGCAGCCTTTTGCTCAAAAGTGATCAACGTTTCGTTTTCGGAGTCTCTTTTGACAATCTCTTCGAGAGCTGTTTTCAGTCATTAACAGAGCTGTTCTGAAAGTGTCCGAGCGGCCTGTTCTTAGAGTGGACTGTTTTTTGCATTCGTTCTCAAGTTATATCAAACTATCAAAGTGTTGTTTTCTGCCTTTCACGAGCACATTTTGACTTGTTGAATAATCCTATAATGTTACTCTAAATGACAATCAGAGCAACGTGAATTGCGTGTGTGCAGCCTTTTGCTCAAAAGTAATCAACGTTTCGTTTTCAGAGTCTCTTTTGACAATCTCTTCGAGAGCTGTTTTCAGTCATTAACAGAGCTGTTCTGAAAGTGTCCAAGCGGCCTGTTCTTAGAGTGGACTGTTTTTTGCATTCGTTCTTAAGTTATATCAAACTATCAAAGTGTTGTTTTCTGCCTTTCACGAGCACATTTTGACTTGTTGTTGAATAATCCTATAATGTAACTCTAAATGACAATCAGAGCAACTTGAATTGCGTGTGTGCAGCCTTTTGCTCAAAAGTGATCAACGTTTCGTTTTCAGAGTCTCTTTTGACAATCTCTTCGAGAGCTGTTTTCAGTCATTAACAGAGCTGTTCTGAAAGTGTCCAAGCGGCCTGTTCTTAGAGTGGACTGTTTTTTACATTCGTTCTCAAGTTATATCAAACTATCAAAGTGTTGTTTTCTGCCTTTCACGAGCACATTTTGACTTGTTGTTGAATAATCCTATAATGTAACTCTAAATGACAATCAGAGCAACTTGAATTGCGTGTGTGCAGCCTTTTGCTCAAAAGTGATCAACGTTTCGTTTTCGGAGTCTCTTTTGACAATCTCTTCGAGAGCTGTTTTCAGTCATTAACAGAGCTGTTCTGAAAGTGTCCAAGCGGCCTGTTCTGAGACTGGACTGTTTTTTTGCATTCGTTCTCAAGTTATATCAAACTATCAAAGTGTTGTTTTCTGCCTTTCACGAGCACATTTTGACTTGTTGTTGAATAATCCTATAATGTAACTCTAAATGACAATCAGAGCAACTTGAATTGCATGTGTGCAGCCTTTTGCTCAAAAGTGATCAACGTTTCGTTTTCGGAGTCTCTTTTGACAATCTCTTCGAGAGCTGTTTTAAGTCATTAACAGAGCTGTTCTGAAAGTGTCCAAGCGGCCTGTTCTTAGAGTGGACTGTTTTTTGCATTCGTTCTCAAGTTATATCAAACTATCAAAGTGTTGTTTTCTGCCTTTCACGAGCACATTTTGACTTGTTGTTGAATAATCCTATAATGTAACTCTAAATGACAATCAGAGCAACTTGAATTGCGTGTGTGCAGCCTTTTGCTCAAAAGTGATCAACGTTTCGTTTTCGGAGTCTCTTTTGACAATCTCTTCGAGAGCTGTTTTCAGTCATTAACAGAGCTGTTCTGAAAGTGTCCAAGCGGCCTGTTCTTAGAGTGGACTGTTTTTTGCATTCGTTCTCAAGTTATATCAAACTATCAAAGTGTTGTTTTCTGCCTTTCACGAGCACATTTTGACTTGTTGTTGAATGCTCCTATAATGTAACTCTAAATGGACAATCAGAGCAACTTGAATTGCGTGTGTGCAGCCTTTTGCTCAAAAGTGATCAACGTTTCGTTTTCAGAGTCTCTTTTGACAATCTCTTCGAGAGCTGTTTTCAGTCATTAACAGAGCTGTTCTGAAAGTGTCCAAGCGGCCTGTTCTTAGAGTGGACTGTTTTTTGCATTCGTTCTTAAGTTATATCAAACTATCAAAGTGTTGTTTTCTGCCTTTCACGAGCACATTTTGACTTGTTGTTGAATAATCCTATAATGTAACTCTAAATGACAATCAGAGCAACTTGAATTGCGTGTGTGCAGCCTTTTGCTCAAAAGTGATCAACGTTTCGTTTTCAGAGTCTCTTTTGACAATCTCTTCGAGAGCTGTTTTCAGTCATTAACAGAGCTGTTCTGAAAGTGTCCAAGCGGCCTGTTCTTAGAGTGGACTGTTTTTTACATTCGTTCTCAAGTTATATCAAACTATCAAAGTGTTGTTTTCTGCCTTTCACGAGCACATTTTGACTTGTTGTTGAATAATCCTATAATGTAACTCTAAATGACAATCAGAGCAACTTGAATTGCGTGTGTGCAGCCTTTTGCTCAAAAGTGATCAACGTTTCGTTTTCGGAGTCTCTTTTGACAATCTCTTCGAGAGCTGTTTTCAGTCATTAACAGAGCTGTTCTGAAAGTGTCCAAGCGGCCTGTTCTGAGACTGGACTGTTTTTTTGCATTCGTTCTCAAGTTATATCAAACTATCAAAGTGTTGTTTTCTGCCTTTCACGAGCACATTTTGACTTGTTGTTGAATAATCCTATAATGTAACTCTAAATGACAATCAGAGCAACTTGAATTGCATGTGTGCAGCCTTTTGCTCAAAAGTGATCAACGTTTCGTTTTCGGAGTCTCTTTTGACAATCTCTTCGAGAGCTGTTTTAAGTCATTAACAGAGCTGTTCTGAAAGTGTCCAAGCGGCCTGTTCTTAGAGTGGACTGTTTTTTGCATTCGTTCTCAAGTTATATCAAACTATCAAAGTGTTGTTTTCTGCCTTTCACGAGCACATTTTGACTTGTTGTTGAATAATCCTATAATGTAACTCTAAATGACAATCAGAGCAACTTGAATTGCGTGTGTGCAGCCTTTTGCTCAAAAGTGATCAACGTTTCGTTTTCGGAGTCTCTTTTGACAATCTCTTCGAGAGCTGTTTTCAGTCATTAACAGAGCTGTTCTGAAAGTGTCCAAGCGGCCTGTTCTTAGAGTGGACTGTTTTTTGCATTCGTTCTCAAGTTATATCAAACTATCAAAGTGTTGTTTTCTGCCTTTCACGAGCACATTTTGACTTGTTGTTGAATGCTCCTATAATGTAACTCTAAATGGACAATCAGAGCAACTTGAATTGCGTGTGTGCAGCCTTTTGCTCAAAAGTGATCAACGTTTCGTTTTCGGAGTCTCTTTTGACAATCTCTTCGAGAGCTGTTTTCAGTCATTATAAGAGCTGTTCTGAAAGTGTCCAAGCAGCCTGTTCTTAGAGTGGACTGTTTTTTGCATTCGTTCTCAAGTTCTATCAGTGTTGTTTTCTGCTTTTCTGGAGCACATTTTGACTTGTTGCTGAATGCTCCTATAATGTAACTCTAAATGACAATCAGAGCAACTTGAATTGCGTGTGTGCAGCCTTTTGCTCAAAAGTGATCAACGTTTCGTTTTCGGAGTCTCTTTTGACAATCTCTTCGAGAGCTGTTTTCAGTCATTAACAGAGCTGTTCTGAAAGTGTCCAAGCGGCCTGTTCTTAGAGTGGACTGTTTTTTGCATTCGTTCTCAAGTTCTATCAGTGTTGTTTTCTGCTTTTCTGGAGCACATTTTGACTTGTTGCTGAATGCTCCTATAATGTAACTCTAAATGACAATCAGAGCAACTTGAATTGCGTGTGTGCAGCCTTTTGCTCAAAAGTGATCAACGTTTCGTTTTCGGAGTCTCTTTTGACAATCTCTTCGAGAGCTGTTTTAAGTCATTAACAGAGCTGTTCTGAAAGTGTCCAAGCGGCCTGTTCTGAGACTGGACTGTTTTTTTGCATTCGTTCTCAAGTTATATCAAACTATCAAAGTGTTGTTTTCTGCCTTTCACGAGCACATTTTGACTTGTTGTTGAATAATCCTATAATGTAACTCTAAATGACAATCAGAGCAACTTGAATTGCATGTGTGCAGCCTTTTGCTCAAAAGTGATCAACGTTTCGTTTTCGGAGTCTCTTTTGACAATCTCTTCGAGAGCTGTTTTAAGTCATTAACAGAGCTGTTCTGAAAGTGTCCAAGCGGCCTGTTCTTAGAGTGGACTGTTTTTTGCATTCGTTCTCAAGTTATATCAAACTATCAAAGTGTTGTTTTCTGCCTTTCACGAGCACATTTTGACTTGTTGTTGAATAATCCTATAATGTAACTCTAAATGACAACCAGAGCAACTTGAATTGCGTGTGTGCAGCCTTTTGCTCAAAAGTGATCAACGTTTCGTTTTCGGAGTCTCTTTTGACAATCTCTTCGAGAGCTGTTTTCAGTCATTAACAGAGCTGTTCTGAAAGTGTCCGAGCGGCCTGTTCTTAGAGTGGACTGTTTTTTGCATTCGTTCTCAAGTTATATCAAACTATCAAAGTGTTGTTTTCTGCCTTTCACGAGCACATTTTGACTTGTTGAATAATCCTATAATGTTACTCTAAATGACAATCAGAGCAACGTGAATTGCGTGTGTGCAGCCTTTTGCTCAAAAGTAATCAACGTTTCGTTTTCAGAGTCTCTTTTGACAATCTCTTCGAGAGCTGTTTTCAGTCATTAACAGAGCTGTTCTGAAAGTGTCCAAGCGGCCTGTTCTTAGAGTGGACTGTTTTTTGCATTCGTTCTCAAGTTATATCAAACTATCAAAGTGTTGTTTTCTGCCTTTCACGAGCACATTTTGACTTGTTGTTGAATAATCCTATAATGTTACTCTAAATGACAATCAGAGCAACTTGAATTGCGTGTGTGCAGCCTTTTGCTCAAAAGTAATCAACGTTTCGTTTTCGGAGTCTCTTTTGACAATCTCTTCGAGAGCTGTTTTCAGTCATTAACAGAGCTGTTCTGAAAGTGTCCGAGCGGCCTGTTCTTAGAGTGGACTGTTTTTTGCATTCGTTCTCAAGTTATATCAAACTATCAAAGTGTTGTTTTCTGCCTTTCACGAGCACATTTTGACTTGTTGAATAATCCTATAATGTTACTCTAAATGACAATCAGAGCAACGTGAATTGCGTGTGTGCAGCCTTTTGCTCAAAAGTAATCAACGTTTCGTTTTCAGAGTCTCTTTTGACAATCTCTTCGAGAGCTGTTTTCAGTCATTAACAGAGCTGTTCTGAAAGTGTCCAAGCGGCCTGTTCTTAGAGTGGACTGTTTTTTGCATTCGTTCTCAAGTTATATCAAACTATCAAAGTGTTGTTTTCTGCCTTTCACGAGCACATTTTGACTTGTTGTTGAATAATCCTATAATGTTACTCTAAATGACAATCAGAGCAACTTGAATTGCGTGTGTGCAGCCTTTTGCTCAAAAGTAATCAACGTTTCGTTTTCAGAGTCTCTTTTGACAATCTCTTCGAGAGCTGTTTTCAGTCATTAACAGAGCTGTTCTGAAAGTGTCCAAGCGGCCTGTTCTTAGAGTGGACTGTTTTTTGCATTCGTTCTCAAGTTATATCAAACTATCAAAGTGTTGTTTTCTGCCTTTCACGAGCACATTTTGACTTGTTGTTGAATAATCCTATAATGTAACTCTAAATGACAATCAGAGCAACTTGAATTGCGTGTGTGCAGCCTTTTGCTCAAAAGTGATCAACGTTTCGTTTTCGGAGTCTCTTTTGACAATCTCTTCGAGAGCTGTTTTCAGTCATTAACAGAGCTGTTCTGAAAGTGTCCAAGCGGCCTGTTCTTAGAGTGGACTGTTTTTTGCATTCGTTCTCAAGTTATATCAAACTATCAAAGTGTTGTTTTCTGCCTTTCACGAGCACATTTTGACTTGTTGTTGAATAATCCTATAATGTTACTCTAAATGACAATCAGAGCAACTTGAATTGCGTGTGTGCAGCCTTTTGCTCAAAAGTAATCAACGTTTCGTTTTCAGAGTCTCTTTTGACAATCTCTTCGAGAGCTGTTTTCAGTCATTAACAGAGCTGTTCTGAAAGTGTCCAAGCGGCCTGTTCTGAGAGTGGACTGTTTTTGCATTCGTTCTCAAGTTCTATCAGTGTTGTTTTCTGCTTTTCTGGAGCACATTTTGACTTGTTGCTGAATGCTCCTATAATGTAACTCTAAATGACAATCAAAGCAACTTGAATTGCGTGTGTGCAGCCTTTTGCTCAAAAGTGATCAACGTTTCGTTTTCGGAGTCTCTTTTGACAATCTCTTCGAGAGCTGTTTTCAGTCATTAACAGAGCTGTTCTGAAAGTGTCCAAGCGGCCTGTTCTTAGAGTGGACTGTTTTTTGCATTCGTTCTCAAGTTATATCAAACTATCAAAGTGTTGTTTTCTGCCTTTCACGAGCACATTTTGACTTGTTGTTGAATAATCCTATAATGTAACTCTAAATGACAATCAGAGCAACTTGAATTGCGTGTGTGCAGCCTTTTGCTCAAAAGTGATCAACGTTTTGTTTTCGGAGTCTCTTTTGACAATCTCTTCGAGAGCTGTTTTCAGTCATTAACAGAGCTGTTCTGAAAGTGTCCAAGCGGCCTGTTCTGAGAGTGGACTGTTTTTTGCATTCGTTCTCAAGTTATATCAAACTATCAAAGTGTTGTTTTCTGCCTTTCACGAGCACATTTTGACTTGTTGTTGAATAATCCTATAATGTAACTCTAAATGACAATCAGAGCAACTTGAATTGCGTGTGTGCAGCCTTTTGCTCAAAAGTGATCAACGTTTCGTTTTCGGAGTCTCTTTTGACAATCTCTTCGAGAGCTGTTTTCAGTCATTAACAGAGCTGTTATGAAAGTGTCCAAGCGGCCTGTTCTTAGAGTGGACTGTTTTTTGCATTCGTTCTCAAGTTATATCAAACTATCAAAGTGTTGTTTTCTGCCTTTCACGAGCACATTTTGACTTGTTGTTGAATAATCCTATAATGTAACTCTAAATGACAATCAGAGCAACTTGAATTGCGTGTGTGCAGCCTTTTGCTCAAAAGTGATCAACGTTTCGTTTTCAGAGTCTCTTTTGACAATCTCTTCGAGAGCTGTTTTCAGTCATTAACAGAGCTGTTCTGAAAGTGTCCAAGCGGCCTGTTCTTAGAGTGGACTGTTTTTTGCATTCGTTCTCAAGTTCTATCAGTGTTGTTTTCTGCCTTTCACGAGCACATTTTGACTTGTTGTTGAATAATCCTATAATGTAACTCTAAATGACAATCAGAGCAACTTGAATTGCGTGTGTGCAGCCTTTTCCTCAAAAGTGATCAACGTTTCGTTTTCGGAGTCTCTTTTGACAATCTCTTCGAGAGCTGTTTTCAGTCATTAACAGAGCTGTTCTGAAAGTGTCCAAGCGGCCTGTTCTTAGAGTGGACTGTTTTTTGCATTCGTTCTCAAGTTATATCAAACTATCAAAGTGTTGTTTTCTGCCTTTCACGAGCACATTTTGACTTGTTGTTGAATAATCCTATAATGTAACTCTAAATGACAATCAGTGCAACTTGAATTGCGTGTGTGCAGCCTTTTGCTCAAAAGTGATCAACGTTTCGTTTTCAGAGTCTCTTTTGACAATCTCTTCGAGAGCTGTTTTCAGTCATTAACAGAGCTGTTCTGAAAGTGTCCAAGCGGCCTGTTCTTAGAGTGGACTGTTTTTTGCATTCGTTCTCAAGTTATATCAAACTATCAAAGTGTTGTTTTCTGCCTTTCACGAGCACATTTTGACTTGTTGTTGAATAATCCTATAATGTAACTCTAAATGACAATCAGAGCAACTTGAATTGCGTGTGTGCAGCCTTTTGCTCAAAAGTGATCAACGTTTCGTTTTCGGAGTCTCTTTTGACAATCTCTTCGAGAGCTGTTTTCAGTCATTAACAGAGCTGTTCTGAAAGTGTCCAAGCGGCCTGTTCTTAGAGTGGACTGTTTTTTGCATTCGTTCTCAAGTTATATCAAACTATCAAAGTGTTGTTTTCTGCCTTTCACGAGCACATTTTGACTTGTTGTTGAATAATCCTATAATGTAACTCTAAATGACAATCAGAGCAACTTGAATTGCGTGTGTGCAGCCTTTTGCTCAAAAGTGATCAACGTTTCGTTTTCGGAGTCTCTTTTGACAATCTCTTCGAGAGCTGTTTTCAGTCATTAACAGAGCTGTTCTGAAAGTGTCCAAGCGGCCTGTTCTTAGAGTGGACTGTTTTTTGCATTCGTTCTCAAGTTATATCAAACTATCAAAGTGTTGTTTTCTGCCTTTCACGAGCACATTTTGACTTGTTGTTGAATAATCCTATAATGTAACTCTAAATGACAATCAGAGCAACTTGAATTGCGTGTGTGCAGCCTTTTGCTCAAAAGTGATCAACGTTTCGTTTTCGGAGTCTCTTTTGACAATCTCTTCGAGAGCTGTTTTCAGTCATTAACAGAGCTGTTCTGAAAGTGTCCAAGCGGCATGTTCTTAGAGTGGACTGTTTTTTGCATTCGTTCTCAAGTTATATCAAACTATCAAAGTGTTGTTTTCTGCCTTTCACAAGCACATTTTGACTTGTTGTTGAATAATCCTATAATGTAACTCTAAATGACAATCAGTGCAACTTGAATTGCGTGTGTGCAGCCTTTTGCTCAAAAGTGATCAACGTTTCGTTTTCAGAGTCTCTTTTGACAATCTCTTCGAGAGCTGTTTTCAGTCATTAACAGAGCTGTTCTGAAAGTGTCCAAGCGGCCTGTTCTTAGAGTGGACTGTTTTTTGCATTCGTTCTCAAGTTCTATCAGTGTTGTTTTCTGCTTTTCTGGAGCACATTTTGACTTGTTGCTGAATGCTCCTATAATGTAACTCTAAATGACAATCAGAGCAACTTGAATTGCGTGTGTGCAGCCTTTTGCTCAAAAGTGATCAACGTTTCGTTTTCGGAGTCTCTTTTGACAATCTCTTCGAGAGCTGTTTTCAGTCATTAACAGAGCTGTTCTGAAAGTGTCCAAGCGGCCTGTTCTTAGAGTGGACTGTTTTTTGCATTCGTTCTCAAGTTATATCAAACTATCAAAGTGTTGTTTTCTGCCTTTCACGAGCACATTTTGACTTGTTGTTGAATAATCCTATAATGTAACTCTAAATGACAATCAGAGCAACTTGAATTGCGTGTGTGCAGCCTTTTGCTCAAAAGTGATCAACGTTTCGTTTTCGGAGTCTCTTTTGACAATCTCTTCGAGAGCTGTTTTCAGTCATTAACAGAGCTGTTCTGAAAGTGTCCAAGCGGCCTGTTTTTAGAGTGGACTGTTTTTTGCATTCGTTCTCAAGTTATATCAAACTATCAAAGTGTTGTTTTCTGCCTTTCACGAGCACATTTTGACTTGTTGTTGAATAATCCTATAATGTAACTCTAAATGACAATCAGAGCAACTTGAATTGCGTGTGTGCAGCCTTTTGCTCAAAAGTGATCAACGTTTCGTTTTCGGAGTCTCTTTTGACAATCTCTTCGAGAGCTGTTTTCAGTCATTAACAGAGCTGTTCTGAAAGTGTCCAAGCGGCCTGTTCTTAGAGTGGACTGTTTTTTGCATTCGTTCTCAAGTTATATCAAACTATCAAAGTGTTGTTTTCTGCCTTTCACGAGCACATTTTGACTTGTTGTTGAATAATCCTACAATGTAACCAGTGGCGTAGCGCAAAATCCCGGGGCCCCCCCGCAAGGTGGCGGCGGGGGCCCTTTCGCAACGGAGTAAAAAAAAAAAAAAAAAAAAAACGTGCGTTTTTTAGAGGCCGATGCGTTATTGACGTTGCGAAATTTCGCAATATGCACTCTACATTCTAAATGCTTGACTTAGCAAAAGGTACAAACAAGTGAGAGCAATAACTAAAACCAAATGGTAGACTACATCAGTAGAATGTATTATAAGTAGAAAAGTACTAGCTTTATTTCTTTTTTAGACACTTTGACACTTTTTTTTCAAAGTGTGGTGTGCATAGCAGCGTGATATCTGTAAACATACAAGCTGTAGACTCTCCGCTAAGGGTTGCCAGATGGGATTGAGAATTTCCAACCTAACCAATCTAAAAACTTCTAAATCCACCAAAAACCAGCCCATCTGGCAACCCTGTCTCCGCTGCATCAGAGTCTACTTGTTGCGTAAAATTGGCCATGGTTAGTCAAATCCTTTGTTGGACATCTCGTTTCTTAAGTCCTGGTATATTGTGGCATGTCTTTACTGTTTGCCATCTGGTCTAGGAATACCCAGGGAGACGCAGACAGCAGAAGTAGAATAGAATAGTAGAATAGAAAAAGAAACAGCTATATATAGCCTAACCATGCTGAATTATGTACCTGTATGATGCACTGACAGCCTGTGACTGTGAACCTGGCCGGACCCTGCCCTTCTGCCTGAGTTTGAGTATGATGCTGCCCAAATAAATGTTATTGTTTAGTGCTGTACGCTTTCGTGGTATTATATTGTGTGAATTATCATCTGTATGTTGTTTTTCTTTCACTCGACTAACCGCCGAGATAATACTTGAGACATGTACTTCCATAAACATAAATTTTTATTTGATTTTTTTACAATATCGGACCGACAGTCCCACATATAGCGGCTATAATGTCCGAATAGAGAATCTACCACCACCTAAAGAATGCTTATTGTACTTTGTATTGTATTTTCGCTTGCTCATTTTCCTTGTGTCTCGCTGCCTACGTGTGACGTCAAAGTCATGTTGCTATTGGATACGGCTAACTATGTATATATTTTTTAAATATAGGCCTATATATTAAAATTAAGGTTGACACAATGAAGGGCCACTTATTTTCTTTGTTTTATATTTTTTTTAATTATAAAAAAAATAAAAATACATTTGGATCCAATGTTAGGGGGCCCCCTAGTGGCTGGGGCCCCCCCGCGGTGCGTCGCTTGCGGGCCCGTCCGCTACGCCACTGAATGTAACTCTAAATGACAATCAGAGCAACTTGAATTGCGTGTGTGCAGCCTTTTGCTCAAAAGTGATCAACGTTTCGTTTTCGGAGTCTCTTTTGACAATCTCTTCGAGAGCTGTTTTCAGTCATTAACAGAGCTGTTCTGAAAGTGTCCAAGCGGCCTGTTCTTAGAGTGGACTGTTTTTTGCATTCGTTCTCAAGTTATATCAAACTATCAAAGTGTTGTTTTCTGCCTTTCACGAGCACATTTTGACTTGTTGTTGAATAATCCTATAATGTAACTCTAAATGACAATCAGTGCAACTTGAATTGCGTGTGTGCAGCCTTTTGCTCAAAAGTGATCAACGTTTCGTTTTCAGAGTCTCTTTTGACAATCTCTTCGAGAGTTGATTTCAGTCATTAACAGAGCTGTTCTGAAAGTGTCCAAGCGGCCTGTTCTTAGAGTGGACTGTTTTTTGCATTCGTTCTCAAGTTATATCAAACTATCAAAGTGTTGTTTTCTGCCTTTCACGAGCACATTTTGACTTGTTGTTGAATAATCCTATAATGTAACTCTAAATGACAATCAGAGCAACTTGAATTGCGTGTGTGCAGCCTTTTGCTCAAAAGTGATCAACGTTTCGTTTTCGGAGTCTCTTTTGACAATCTCTTCGAGAGCTGTTTTCAGTCATTAACAGAGCTGTTCTGAAAGTGTCCAAGCGGCCTGTTCTTAGAGTGGACTGTTTTTTGCATTCGTTCTCAAGTTATATCAAACTATCAAAGTGTTGTTTTCTGCCTTTCACGAGCACATTTTGACTTGTTGTTGAATAATCCTATAATGTAACTCTAAATGACAATCAGAGCAACTTGAATTGCGTGTGTGCAGCCTTTTGCTCAAAAGTGATCAACGTTTCGTTTTCGGAGTCTCTTTTGACAATCTCTTCGAGAGCTGTTTTCAGTCATTAACAGAGCTGTTCTGAAAGTGTCCAAGCGGCCTGTTCTTAGAGTGGACTGTTTTTTGCATTCGTTCTCAAGTTATGTCAAACTATCAAAGTGTTGTTTTCTGCCTTTCACGAGCACATTTTGACTTGTTGTTGAATAATCCTATAATGTAACTCTAAATGACAATCAGAGCAACTTGAATTGCGTGTGTGCAGCCTTTTGCTCAAAAGTGATCAACGTTTCGTTTTCGGAGTCTCTTTTGACAATCTCTTCGAGAGCTGTTTTCAGTCGTCATTAACAGAGCTGTTCTGAAAGTGTCCAAGCGGCCTGTTCTGAGAGTGGACTGTTTTTTGCATTCGTTCTCAAGTTCTATCAGTGTTGTTTTCTGCTTTTCTGGAGCACATTTTGACTTGTTGCTGAATGCTCCTATAATGTAACTCTAAATGACAATCAGAGCAACTTGAATTGCGTGTGTGCAGCCTTTTGCTCAAAAGTGATCAACGTTTCGTTTTCGGAGTCTCTTTTGACAATCTCTTCGAGAGCTGTTTTCAGTCATTAACAGAGCTGTTCTGAAAGTGTCCAAGCGGCCTGTTCTTAGAGTGGACTGTTTTTTGCATTCGTTCTCAAGTTATATCAAACTATCAAAGTGTTGTTTTCTGCCTTTCACGAGCACGTTTTGACTTGTTGTTGAATAATCCTATAATGTAACTCTAAATGACAATCAGAGCAACTTGAATTGCGTGTGTGCAGCCTTTTGCTCAAAAGTGATCAACGTTTCGTTTTCGGAGTCTCTTTTGACAATCTCTTCGAGAGCTGTTTTCAGTCATTAACAGAGCTGTTCTGAAAGTGTCCAAGCGGCCTGTTCTTAGAGTGGACTGTTTTTTGCATTCGTTCTCAAGTTATATCAAACTATCAAAGTGTTGTTTTCTGCCTTTCACGAGCACATTTTGACTTGTTGTTGAATAATCCTATAATGTAACTCTAAATGACAATCAGAGCAATTTGAATTGCGTGTGTGCAGCCTTTTGCTCAAAAGTGATCAACGTTTCGTTTTCGGAGTCTCTTTTGACAATCTCTTCGAGAGCTGTTTTCAGTCATTAACAGAGCTGTTCTGAAAGTGTCCAAGCGGCCTGTTCTTAGAGTGGACTGTTTTTTGCATTCGTTCTCAAGTTATATCAAACTATCAAAGTGTTGTTTTCTGCCTTTCACGAGCACATTTTGACTTGTTGTTGAATAATCCTATAATGTAACTCTAAATGACAATCAGAGCAACTTGAATTGCGTGTGTGCAGCCTTTTGCTCAAAAGTGATCACCGTTTCGTTTTCGGAGTCTCTTTTGACAATCTCTTCGAGAGCTGTTTTCAGTCATTAACAGAGCTGTTCTGAAAGTGTCCAAGCGGCCTGTTCTTAGAGTGGACTGTTTTTTGCATTCGTTCTCAAGTTATATCAAACTATCAAAGTGTTGTTTTCTGCCTTTCTGGAGCACATTTTGACTTGTTGCTGAATAATCCTATAATGTAACTCTAAATGACAATCAGAGCAACTTGAATTGCGTGTGTGCAGCCTTTTGCTCAAAAGTGATCAACGTTTCGTTTTCGGAGTCTCTTTTGACAATCTCTTCGAGAGCTGTTTTCAGTCATTAACAGAGCTGTTCTGAAAGTGTCCAAGCGGCCTGTTCTTAGAGTGGACTGTTTTTTGAATTCGTTCTCAAGTTATATCAAACTATCAAAGTGTTGTTTTCTGCCTTTCACGAGCACATTTTGACTTGTTGTTGAATAATCCTATAATGTAACTCTAAATGACAATCAGTGCAACTTGAATTGCGTGTGTGCAGCCTTTTGCTCAAAAGTGATCAACGTTTCGTTTTCAGAGTCTCTTTTGACAATCTCTTCGAGAGCTGTTTTCAGTCATTAACAGAGCTGTTCTGAAAGTGTCCAAGCGGCCTGTTCTTAGAGTGGACTGTTTTTTGCATTCGTTCTCAAGTTCTATCAGTGTTGTTTTCTGCTTTTCTGGAGCACATTTTGACTTGTTGCTGAATGCTCCTATAATGTAACTCTAAATGACAATCAGAGCAACTTGAATTGCGTGTGTGCAGCCTTTTGCTCAAAAGTGATCAACGTTTCGTTTTCGGAGTCTCTTTTGACAATCTCTTCGAGAGCTGTTTTCAGTCATTAACAGAGCTGTTCTGAAAGTGTCCAAGCGGCCTGTTCTTAGAGTGGACTGTTTTTTGCATTCGTTCTCAAGTTATGTCAAACTATCAAAGTGTTGTTTTCTGCCTTTCACGAGCACATTTTGACTTGTTGTTGAATAATCCTATAATGTAACTCTAAATGACAATCAGAGCAACTTGAATTGCGTGTGTGCAGCCTTTTGCTCAAAAGTGATCAACGTTTCGTTTTCGGAGTCTCTTTTGACAATCTCTTCGAGAGCTGTTTTCAGTCGTCATTAACAGAGCTGTTCTGAAAGTGTCCAAGCGGCCTGTTCTGAGAGTGGACTGTTTTTTGCATTCGTTCTCAAGTTCTATCAGTGTTGTTTTCTGCTTTTCTGGAGCACATTTTGACTTGTTGCTGAATGCTCCTATAATGTAACTCTAAATGACAATCAGAGCAACTTGAATTGCGTGTGTGCAGCCTTTTGCTCAAAAGTGATCAACGTTTCGTTTTCGGAGTCTCTTTTGACAATCTCTTCGAGAGCTGTTTTCAGTCATTAACAGAGCTGTTCTGAAAGTGTCCAAGCGGCCTGTTCTTAGAGTGGACTGTTTTTTGCATTCGTTCTCAAGTTATATCAAACTATCAAAGTGTTGTTTTCTGCCTTTCACGAGCACGTTTTGACTTGTTGTTGAATAATCCTATAATGTAACTCTAAATGACAATCAGAGCAACTTGAATTGCGTGTGTGCAGCCTTTTGCTCAAAAGTGATCAACGTTTCGTTTTCGGAGTCTCTTTTGACAATCTCTTCGAGAGCTGTTTTCAGTCATTAACAGAGCTGTTCTGAAAGTGTCCAAGCGGCCTGTTCTTAGAGTGGACTGTTTTTTGCATTCGTTCTCAAGTTATATCAAACTATCAAAGTGTTGTTTTCTGCCTTTCACGAGCACATTTTGACTTGTTGTTGAATAATCCTATAATGTAACTCTAAATGACAATCAGAGCAACTTGAATTGCGTGTGTGCAGCCTTTTGCTCAAAAGTGATCAACGTTTCGTTTTCGGAGTCTCTTTTGACAATCTCTTCGAGAGCTGTTTTCAGTCATTAACAGAGCTGTTCTGAAAGTGTCCAAGCGGCCTGTTCTTAGAGTGGACTGTTTTTTGCATTCGTTCTCAAGTTATATCAAACTATCAAAGTGTTGTTTTCTGCCTTTCACGAGCACATTTTGACTTGTTGTTGAATAATCCTATAATGTAACTCTAAATGACAATCAGAGCAACTTGAATTGCGTGTGTGCAGCCTTTTGCTCAAAAGTGATCACCGTTTCGTTTTCGGAGTCTCTTTTGACAATCTCTTCGAGAGCTGTTTTCAGTCATTAACAGAGCTGTTCTGAAAGTGTCCAAGCGGCCTGTTCTTAGAGTGGACTGTTTTTTGCATTCGTTCTCAAGTTATATCAAACTATCAAAGTGTTGTTTTCTGCCTTTCTGGAGCACATTTTGACTTGTTGCTGAATAATCCTATAATGTAACTCTAAATGACAATCAGAGCAACTTGAATTGCGTGTGTGCAGCCTTTTGCTCAAAAGTGATCAACGTTTCGTTTTCGGAGTCTCTTTTGACAATCTCTTCGAGAGCTGTTTTCAGTCATTAACAGAGCTGTTCTGAAAGTGTCCAAGCGGCCTGTTCTTAGAGTGGACTGTTTTTTGAATTCGTTCTCAAGTTATATCAAACTATCAAAGTGTTGTTTTCTGCCTTTCACGAGCACATTTTGACTTGTTGTTGAATAATCCTATAATGTAACTCTAAATGACAATCAGAGCAACTTGAATTGCGTGTGTGCAGCCTTTTGCTCAAAAGTGATCAACGTTTCGTTTTCGGAGTCTCTTTTGACAATCTCTTCGAGAGCTGTTTTCAGTCATTAACAGAGCTGTTCTGAAAGTGTCCAAGCGGCCTGTTCTTAGAGTGGACTGTTTTTTGCATTCGTTCTCAAGTTATATCAAACTATCAAAGTGTTGTTTTCTGCCTTTCACGAGCACATTTTGACTTGTTGTTGAATAATCCTATAATGTAACTCTAAATGACAATCAGAGCAACTTGAATTGCGTGTGTGCAGCCTTTTGCTCAAAAGTGATCAACGTTTCGTTTTCGGAGTCTCTTTTGACAATCTCTTCGAGAGCTGTTTTCAGTCATTAACAGAGCTGTTCTGAAAGTGTCCAAGCGGCCTGTTCTTAGAGTGGACTGTTTTTTGCATTCGTTCTCAAGTTATATCAAACTATCAAAGTGTTGTTTTCTGCCTTTCACGAGCACATTTTGACTTGTTGTTGAATAATCCTATAATGTAACTCTAAATGACAATCAGTGCAACTTGAATTGCGTGTGTGCAGCCTTTTGCTCAAAAGTGATCAACGTTTCGTTTTCAGAGTCTCTTTTGACAATCTCTTCGAGAGCTGTTTTCAGTCATTAACAGAGCTGTTCTGAAAGTGTCCAAGCGGCCTGTTCTTAGAGTGGACTGTTTTTTGCATTCGTTCTCAAGTTCTATCAGTGTTGTTTTCTGCTTTTCTGGAGCACATTTTGACTTGTTGCTGAATGCTCCTATAATGTAACTCTAAATGACAATCAGAGCAACTTGAATTGCGTGTGTGCAGCCTTTTGCTCAAAAGTGATCAACGTTTCGTTTTCGGAGTCTCTTTTGACAATCTCTTCGAGAGCTGTTTTCAGTCATTAACAGAGCTGTTCTGAAAGTGTCCAAGCGGCCTGTTCTTAGAGTGGACTGTTTTTTGCATTCGTTCTCAAGTTATATCAAACTATCAAAGTGTTGTTTTCTGCCTTTCTGGAGCACATTTTGACTTGTTGCTGAATAATCCTATAATGTAACTCTAAATGACAATCAGAGCAACTTGAATTGCGTGTGTGCAGCCTTTTGCTCAAAAGTGATCAACGTTTCGTTTTCGGAGTCTCTTTTGACAATCTCTTCGAGAGCTGTTTTCAGTCATTAACAGAGCTGTTCTGAAAGTGTCCAAGCGGCCTGTTCTTAGAGTGGACTGTTTTTTGAATTCGTTCTCAAGTTATATCAAACTATCAAAGTGTTGTTTTCTGCCTTTCACGAGCACATTTTGACTTGTTGTTGAATAATCCTATAATGTAACTCTAAATGACAATCAGAGCAACTTGAATTGCGTGTGTGCAGCCTTTTGCTCAAAAGTGATCAACGTTTCGTTTTCGGAGTCTCTTTTGACAATCTCTTCGAGAGCTGTTTTCAGTCATTAACAGAGCTGTTCTGAAAGTGTCCAAGCGGCCTGTTCTTAGAGTGGACTGTTTTTTGCATTCGTTCTCAAGTTATATCAAACTATCAAAGTGTTGTTTTCTGCCTTTCACGAGCACATTTTGACTTGTTGTTGAATAATCCTATAATGTAACTCTAAATGACAATCAGAGCAACTTGAATTGCGTGTGTGCAGCCTTTTGCTCAAAAGTGATCAACGTTTCGTTTTCGGAGTCTCTTTTGACAATCTCTTCGAGAGCTGTTTTCAGTCATTAACAGAGCTGTTCTGAAAGTGTCCAAGCGGCCTGTTCTTAGAGTGGACTGTTTTTTGCATTCGTTCTCAAGTTATATCAAACTATCAAAGTGTTGTTTTCTGCCTTTCACGAGCACATTTTGACTTGTTGTTGAATAATCCTATAATGTAACTCTAAATGACAATCAGTGCAACTTGAATTGCGTGTGTGCAGCCTTTTGCTCAAAAGTGATCAACGTTTCGTTTTCAGAGTCTCTTTTGACAATCTCTTCGAGAGCTGTTTTCAGTCATTAACAGAGCTGTTCTGAAAGTGTCCAAGCGGCCTGTTCTTAGAGTGGACTGTTTTTTGCATTCGTTCTCAAGTTCTATCAGTGTTGTTTTCTGCTTTTCTGGAGCACATTTTGACTTGTTGCTGAATGCTCCTATAATGTAACTCTAAATGACAATCAGAGCAACTTGAATTGCGTGTGTGCAGCCTTTTGCTCAAAAGTGATCAACGTTTCGTTTTCGGAGTCTCTTTTGACAATCTCTTCGAGAGCTGTTTTCAGTCATTAACAGAGCTGTTCTGAAAGTGTCCAAGCGGCCTGTTCTTAGAGTGGACTGTTTTTTGCATTCGTTCTCAAGTTATGTCAAACTATCAAAGTGTTGTTTTCTGCCTTTCACGAGCACATTTTGACTTGTTGTTGAATAATCCTATAATGTAACTCTAAATGACAATCAGAGCAACTTGAATTGCGTGTGTGCAGCCTTTTGCTCAAAAGTGATCAACGTTTCGTTTTCGGAGTCTCTTTTGACAATCTCTTCGAGAGCTGTTTTCAGTCGTCATTAACAGAGCTGTTCTGAAAGTGTCCAAGCGGCCTGTTCTGAGAGTGGACTGTTTTTTGCATTCGTTCACAAGTTCTATCAGTGTTGTTTTCTGCTTTTCTGGAGCACATTTTGACTTGTTGCTGAATGCTCCTATAATGTAACTCTAAATGACAATCAGAGCAACTTGAATTGCGTGTGTGCAGCCTTTTGCTCAAAAGTGATCAACGTTTCGTTTTCGGAGTCTCTTTTGACAATCTCTTCGAGAGCTGTTTTCAGTCATTAACAGAGCTGTTCTGAAAGTGTCCAAGCGGCCTGTTCTTAGAGTGGACTGTTTTTTGCATTCGTTCTCAAGTTATATCAAACTATCAAAGTGTTGTTTTCTGCCTTTCACGAGCACGTTTTGACTTGTTGTTGAATAATCCTATAATGTAACTCTAAATGACAATCAGAGCAACTTGAATTGCGTGTGTGCAGCCTTTTGCTCAAAAGTGATCAACGTTTCGTTTTCGGAGTCTCTTTTGACAATCTCTTCGAGAGCTGTTTTCAGTCATTAACAGAGCTGTTCTGAAAGTGTCCAAGCGGCCTGTTCTTAGAGTGGACTGTTTTTTGCATTCGTTCTCAAGTTATATCAAACTATCAAAGTGTTGTTTTCTGCCTTTCACGAGCACATTTTGACTTGTTGTTGAATAATCCTATAATGTAACTCTAAATGACAATCAGAGCAACTTGAATTGCGTGTGTGCAGCCTTTTGCTCAAAAGTGATCAACGTTTCGTTTTCGGAGTCTCTTTTGACAATCTCTTCGAGAGCTGTTTTCAGTCATTAACAGAGCTGTTCTGAAAGTGTCCAAGCGGCCTGTTCTTAGAGTGGACTGTTTTTTGCATTCGTTCTCAAGTTATATCAAACTATCAAAGTGTTGTTTTCTGCCTTTCACGAGCACATTTTGACTTGTTGTTGAATAATCCTATAATGTAACTCTAAATGACAATCAGAGCAACTTGAATTGCGTGTGTGCAGCCTTTTGCTCAAAAGTGATCACCGTTTCGTTTTCGGAGTCTCTTTTGACAATCTCTTCGAGAGCTGTTTTCAGTCATTAACAGAGCTGTTCTGAAAGTGTCCAAGCGGCCTGTTCTTAGAGTGGACTGTTTTTTGCATTCGTTCTCAAGTTATATCAAACTATCAAAGTGTTGTTTTCTGCCTTTCACGAGCACATTTTGACTTGTTGTTGAATAATCCTATAATGTAACTCTAAATGACAATCAGTGCAACTTGAATTGCGTGTGTGCAGCCTTTTGCTCAAAAGTGATCAACGTTTCGTTTTCAGAGTCTCTTTTGACAATCTCTTCGAGAGCTGTTTTCAGTCATTAACAGAGCTGTTCTGAAAGTGTCCAAGTGGCCTGTTCTGAGAGTGGACTGTTTTTTGCATTCGTTCTCAAGTTCTATCAGTGTTGTTTTCTGCTTTTCTGGAGCACATTTTGACTTGTTGCTGAATGCTCCTATAATGTAACTCTAAATGACAATCAGAGCAACTTGAATTGCGTGTGTGCAGCCTTTTGCTCAAAAGTGATCAACGTTTTGTTTTCGGAGTCTCTTTTGACAATCTCTTCGAGAGCTGTTTTCAGTCATTAACAGAGCTGTTCTGAAAGTGTCCAAGCGGCCTGTTGTGAGAGTGGACTGTTTTTTGCATTCGTTCTCAAGTTCTATCAGTGTTGTTTTCTGCTTTTCTGGAGCACATTTTGACTTGTTGCTGAATGCTCCTATAATGTAACTCTAAATGACAATCAGAGCAACTTGAATTGCGTGTGTGCAGCCTTTTGCTCAAAAGTGATCAACGTTTCGTTTTCGGAGTCTCTTTTGACAATCTCTTCGAGAGCTGTTTTCAGTCATTAACAGAGCTGTTCTGAAAGTGTCCAAGCGGCCTGTTCTTAGAGTGGACTGTTTTTTGCATTCGTTCTCAAGTTATATCAAACTATCAAAGTGTTGTTTTCTGCCTTTCACGAGCACATTTTGACTTGTTGTTGAATAATCCTATAATGTAACTCTAAATGACAATCAGAGCAACTCCCCTTCAGAATAAGCCTGAAGGGGACCCTAAGAGTTACCGTCCCATCTCTCTGTTATGCATCCCCTTCAAGATCCTCGAGCGTCTCATCTACGCCCGCATCGAACCAATTGTCGACCCGCTGCTCCCACGTGAGCAGGCCGGGTTCCGACGCGGGAGGTCGACCGTAGATCAAGTCACCCTTATGACTCAAGACATCGAGGATTGCTTTTCGGCAAAAAAGAAGGCCGGGGCTGTCTTTATAGACCTGACGGCTGCCTACGATACCGTATGGCATCGCGGCCTCTCCTGCAAGCTGCTCCGCCTGCTGCCGGACAGGCACATGGTCAGAATGATCATGGAGCTCATCCGTAACCGCAGCTTTACCCTCACCACCGGTCGCGGACAGCTAAGCAGGCTTCGACGCCTTAAGAACGGCGTCCCTCAGGGATCGGTCCTGGCCCCCCTCCTCTATAATATCTATACCTATGACCTGCCCAACACAGTCTCGCGGAAGTACGCCTACGCAGACGACCTCGCAGTGGTGTACTCTGCTGGAAATTGGCAGTCTGTGGAGGGGATTCTGAGCCAGGACATGCAGACACTAGTGGCATACTTCCGGAAATGGAGATTGAAGCTTAGCGAGGCAAAGACGGTGTCGGCTGCCTTCCACCTTAACAACAGGGAGGCTAAACGTGAGCTTAGAGTACACCTAGATGGAACTCCCCTGCCATGTTCCGCTGAGCCAATCTATCTCGGCGTGACATTGGACAGGACGCTCACGTTTTCGCCGACACCTCGAGTCACTGCGCAAGAAGTTAACAGCTCGTGTGGCGTTGATGAGGCGACTGGTTGGCTCGGGCTGGGGCGCCGGCGCAAGGACCTTGCGCACGGCAGCCCTAGCCCTCGTTTATTCAACTAGTGAATACTGCGCCCCAGTATGGTGTCGCAGTGCCCACACCCGCCTCATCGACTCGCCTATAAACGAAGCCTTGCGCATTGTGACAGGATGCCTGCGTCCTACCCCCGTGGACAACCTTCCCATCCTAGCAGGCATCCAGCCCGCAGGCCTCCGCCGCATGGGAGCCACAGCACGTCTCGCCTGCCGGGCCGCGGAGCTTAATAACCATCTGCTCCATGATAGGCTCACTATAACAGCGGAGCCCTCCCGGCGTCTCAAGTCGAGACACCCATTTGTGCCTGCCGCACAGGATCTCAGGCAGCAATGCAGAGATCTCAACATCAGTGCGGCAGGATGGGCGGATTATATGTGGCGCGCGGAGTGGGAGGCTAACACCTCCAAACTCCGCGACCACATCCCAGTCGCCGGCGCTGAGCCCCTCGGGATGGACTTGCCAAGGCTATCCTGGGTGAGGCTCAATCGTCTCCGGACCGGCGTCGGGCGTTTCCGCTCATCAATGCACAGATGGGGCTTGGCCCCAAATGCGTCGTGCGAGTGTGGCGCAGAGGACCAAACCGCAGACCATATTATCCTGGATTGCCCGGTGTACCACCCACCCAACGGGATGCATGGTCTGTCGGTATTAGATGACGAGACGATGACGTGGCTTCTGGAGGGGTGTCCAGAAATATAGCCCGGGTGAGCCCCTCAACCAGGTCTCGGGGTGGTAAAAGGGTAGCCCCTCGGCCCCGAGCCTGGTGGAGTGGAGAGGAAAAACAACTACCCATACGCCGAAGAAGAAGAAGAGCAACTTGAATTGCGTGTGTGCAGCCTTTTGCTCAAAAGTGATCAACGTTTCGTTTTCGGAGTCTCTTTTGACAATCTCTTCGAGAGCTGTTTTCAGTCATTAACAGAGCTGTTCTGAAAGTGTCCAAGCGGCCTGTTCTTAGAGTGGACTGTTTTTTGCATTCGTTCTCAAGTTATATCAAACTATCAAAGTGTTGTTTTCTGCCTTTCACGAGCACATTTTGACTTGTTGTTGAATAATCCTATAATGTAACTCTAAATGACAATCAGAGCAACTTGAATTGCGTGTGTGCAGCCTTTTGCTCAAAAGTGATCAACGTTTCGTTTTCAGAGTCTCTTTTGACAATCTCTTCGAGAGCTGTTTTCAGTCATTAACAGAGCTGTTCTGAAAGTGTCCAAGCGGCCTGTTCTTAGAGTGGACTGTTTTTTGCATTCGTTCTCAAGTTATATCAAACTATCAAAGTGTTGTTTTCTGCCTTTCTGGAGCACATTTTGACTTGTTGCTGAATAATCCTATAATGTAACTCTAAATGACAATCAGAGCAACTTGAATTGCGTGTGTGCAGCCTTTTGCTCAAAAGTGATCAACGTTTCGTTTTCGGAGTCTCTTTTGACAATCTCTTCGAGAGCTGTTTTCAGTCATTAACAGAGCTGTTCTGAAAGTGTCCAAGCGGCCTGTTCTTAGAGTGGACTGTTTTTTGCATTCGTTCTCAAGTTATATCAAACTATCAAAGTGTTGTTTTCTGCCTTTCACGAGCACATTTTGACTTGTTGTTGAATAATCCTATAATGTAACTCTAAATGACAATCAGAGCAACTTGAATTGCGTGTGTGCAGCCTTTTGCTCAAAAGTGATCAACGTTTCGTTTTCGGAGTCTCTTTTGACAATCTCTTCGAGAGCTGTTTTCAGTCATTAACAGAGCTGTTCTGAAAGTGTCCAAGCGGCCTGTTCTTAGAGTGGACTGTTTTTTGCATTCGTTCTCAAGTTATATCAAACTATCAAAGTGTTGTTTTCTGCCTTTCACGAGCACATTTTGACTTGTTGTTGAATAATCCTATAATGTAACTCTAAATGACAATCAGAGCAACTTGAATTGCGTGTGTGCAGCCTTTTGCTCAAAAGTGATCAACGTTTCGTTTTCGGAGTCTCTTTTGACAATCTCTTCGAGAGCTGTTTTCAGTCATTAACAGAGCTGTTCTGAAAGTGTCCAAGCGGCCTGTTCTTAGAGTGGACTGTTTTTTGCATTCGTTCTCAAGTTATATCAAACTATCAAAGTGTTGTTTTCTGCCTTTCACGAGCACATTTTGACTTGTTGTTGAATAATCCTATAATGTAACTCTAAATGACAATCAGAGCAACTTGAATTGCGTGTGTGCAGCCTTTTGCTCAAAAGTGATCAACGTTTCGTTTTCAGAGTCTCTTTTGACAATCTCTTCGAGAGCTGTTTTCAGTCATTAACAGAGCTGTTCTGAAAGTGTCCAAGCGGCCTGTTCTTAGAGTGGACTGTTTTTTGCATTCGTTCTCAAGTTCTATCAGTGTTGTTTTCTGCTTTTCTGGAGCACATTTTGACTTGTTGCTGAATGCTCCTATAATGTAACTCTAAATGACAATCAGAGCAACTTGAATTGCGTGTGTGCAGCCTTTTGCTCAAAAGTGATCAACGTTTCGTTTTCGGAGTCTCTTTTGACAATCTCTTCGAGAGCTGTTTTCAGTCATTAACAGAGCTGTTCTGAAAGTGTCCAAGCGGCCTGTTCTTAGAGTGGACTGTTTTTTGCATTCGTTCTCAAGTTATATCAAACTATCAAAGTGTTGTTTTCTGCCTTTCACGAGCACATTTTGACTTGTTGTTGAATAATCCTATAATGTAACTCTAAATGACAATCAGAGCAACTTGAATTGCGTGTGTGCAGCCTTTTGCTCAAAAGTGATCAACGTTTCGTTTTCGGAGTCTCTTTTGACAATCTCTTCGAGAGCTGTTTTCAGTCATTAACAGAGCTGTTCTGAAAGTGTCCAAGCGGCCTGTTCTTAGAGTGGACTGTTTTTTGCATTCGTTCTCAAGTTATATCAAACTATCAAAGTGTTGTTTTCTGCCTTTCACGAGCACATTTTGACTTGTTGTTGAATAATCCTATAATGTAACTCTAAATGACAATCAGAGCAACTTGAATTGCGTGTGTGCAGCCTTTTGCTCAAAAGTGATCAACGTTTCGTTTTCAGAGTCTCTTTTGACAATCTCTTCGAGAGCTGTTTTCAGTCATTAACAGAGCTGTTCTGAAAGTGTCCAAGCGGCCTGTTCTTAGAGTGGACTGTTTTTTGCATTCGTTCTCAAGTTCTATCAGTGTTGTTTTCTGCTTTTCTGGAGCACATTTTGACTTGTTGCTGAATGCTCCTATAATGTAACTCTAAATGACAATCAGAGCAACTTGAATTGCGTGTGTGCAGCCTTTTGCTCAAAAGTGATCAACGTTTCGTTTTCGGAGTCTCTTTTGACAATCTCTTCGAGAGCTGTTTTCAGTCATTAACAGAGCTGTTCTGAAAGTGTCCAAGCGGCCTGTTCTTAGAGTGGACTGTTTTTTGCATTCGTTCTCAAGTTATATCAAACTATCAAAGTGTTGTTTTCTGCCTTTCACGAGCACATTTTGACTTGTTGTTGAATAATCCTATAATGTAACTCTAAATGACAATCAGAGCAACTTGAATTGCGTGTGTGCAGCCTTTTGCTCAAAAGTGATCAACGTTTCGTTTTCGGAGTCTCTTTTGACAATCTCTTCGAGAGCTGTTTTCAGTCATTAACAGAGCTGTTCTGAAAGTGTCCAAGCGGCCTGTTCTTAGAGTGGACTGTTTTTTGCATTCGTTCTCAAGTTATATCAAACTATCAAAGTGTTGTTTTCTGCCTTTCACGAGCACATTTTGACTTGTTGTTGAATAATCCTATAATGTAACTCTAAATGACAATCAGTGCAACTTGAATTGCGTGTGTGCAGCCTTTTGCTCAAAAGTGATCAACGTTTCGTTTTCAGAGTCTCTTTTGACAATCTCTTCGAGAGCTGTTTTCAGTCATTAACAGAGCTGTTCTGAAAGTGTCCAAGCGGCCTGTTCTTAGAGTGGACTGTTTTTTGCATTCGTTCTCAAGTTATATCAAACTATCAAAGTGTTGTTTTCTGCCTTTCACGAGCACATTTTGACTTGTTGTTGAATAATCCTATAATGTAACTCTAAATGACAATCAGAGCAACTTGAATTGCGTGTGTGCAGCCTTTTGCTCAAAAGTGATCAACGTTTCGTTTTCGGAGTCTCTTTTGACAATCTCTTCGAGAGCTGTTTTCAGTCATTAACAGAGCTGTTCTGAAAGTGTCCAAGCGGCCTGTTCTTAGAGTGGACTGTTTTTTGCATTCGTTCTCAAGTTATATCAAACTATCAAAGTGTTGTTTTCTGCCTTTCACGAGCACATTTTGACTTGTTGTTGAATAATCCTATAATGTAACTCTAAATGACAATCAGAGCAACTTGAATTGCGTGTGTGCAGCCTTTTGCTCAAAAGTGATCAACGTTTCGTTTTCAGAGTCTCTTTTGACAATCTCTTCGAGAGCTGTTTTCAGTCATTAACAGAGCTGTTCTGAAAGTGTCCAAGCGGCCTGTTCTTAGAGTGGACTGTTTTTTGCATTCGTTCTCAAGTTCTATCAGTGTTGTTTTCTGCTTTTCTGGAGCACATTTTGACTTGTTGCTGAATGCTCCTATAATGTAACTCTAAATGACAATCAGAGCAACTTGAATTGCGTGTGTGCAGCCTTTTGCTCAAAAGTGATCAACGTTTCGTTTTCGGAGTCTCTTTTGACAATCTCTTCGAGAGCTGTTTTCAGTCATTAACAGAGCTGTTCTGAAAGTGTCCAAGCGGCCTGTTCTTAGAGTGGACTGTTTTTTGCATTCGTTCTCAAGTTATATCAAACTATCAAAGTGTTGTTTTCTGCCTTTCACGAGCACATTTTGACTTGTTGTTGAATAATCCTATAATGTAACTCTAAATGACAATCAGAGCAACTTGAATTGCGTGTGTGCAGCCTTTTGCTCAAAAGTGATCAACGTTTCATTTTCGGAGTCTCTTTTGACAATCTCTTCGAGAGCTGTTTTCAGTCATTAACAGAGCTGTTCTGAAAGTGTCCAAGCGGCCTGTTCTTAGAGTGGACTGTTTTTTGCATTCGTTCTCAAGTTATATCAAACTATCAAAGTGTTGTTTTCTGCCTTTCACGAGCACATTTTGACTTGTTGTTGAATAATCCTATAATGTAACTCTAAATGACAATCAGAGCAACTTGAATTGCGTGTGTGCAGCCTTTTGCTCAAAAGTGATCAACGTTTCGTTTTCAGAGTCTCTTTTGACAATCTCTTCGAGAGCTGTTTTCAGTCATTAACAGAGCTGTTCTGAAAGTGTCCAAGCGGCCTGTTCTTAGAGTGGACTGTTTTTTGCATTCGTTCTCAAGTTCTATCAGTGTTGTTTTCTGCTTTTCTGGAGCACATTTTGACTTGTTGCTGAATGCTCCTATAATGTAACTCTAAATGACAATCAGAGCAACTTGAATTGCGTGTGTGCAGCCTTTTGCTCAAAAGTGATCAACGTTTCGTTTTCGGAGTCTCTTTTGACAATCTCTTCGAGAGCTGTTTTCAGTCATTAACAGAGCTGTTCTGAAAGTGTCCAAGCGGCCTGTTCTTAGAGTGGACTGTTTTTTGCATTCGTTCTCAAGTTATATCAAACTATCAAAGTGTTGTTTTCTGCCTTTCACGAGCACATTTTGACTTGTTGTTGAATAATCCTATAATGTAACTCTAAATGACAATCAGAGCAACTTGAATTGCGTGTGTGCAGCCTTTTGCTCAAAAGTGATCAACGTTTCGTTTTCGGAGTCTCTTTTGACAATCTCTTCGAGAGCTGTTTTCAGTCATTAACAGAGCTGTTCTGAAAGTGTCCAAGCGGCCTGTTCTTAGAGTGGACTGTTTTTTGCATTCGTTCTCAAGTTATATCAAACTATCAAAGTGTTGTTTTCTGCCTTTCAAGAGCACATTTTGACTTGTTGTTGAATAATCCTATAATGTAACTCTAAATGACAATCAGTGCAACTTGAATTGCGTGTGTGCAGCCTTTTGCTCAAAAGTGATCAACGTTTCGTTTTCAGAGTCTCTTTTGACAATCTCTTCGAGAGCTGTTTTCAGTCATTAACAGAGCTGTTCTGAAAGTGTCCAAGCGGCCTGTTCTGAGAGTGGACTGTTTTTTGCATTCGTTCTCAAGTTCTATCAGTGTTGTTTTCTGCTTTTCTGGAGCACATTTTGACTTGTTGCTGAATGCTCCTATAATGTAACTCTAAATGACAATCAGAGCAACTTGAATTGCGTGTGTGCAGCCTTTTGCTCAAAAGTGATCAACGTTTTGTTTTCGGAGTCTCTTTTGACAATCTCTTCGAGAGCTGTTTTCAGTCATTAACAGAGCTGTTCTGAAAGTGTCCAAGCGGCCTGTTCTTAGAGTGGACTGTTTTTTGCATTCGTTCTCAAGTTCTATCAGTGTTGTTTTCTGCTTTTCTGGAGCACATTTTGACTTGTTGCTGAATGCTCCTATAATGTAACTCTAAATGACAATCAGAGCAACTTGAATTGCGTGTGTGCAGCCTTTTGCTCAAAAGTGATCAACGTTTCGTTTTCGGAGTCTCTTTTGACAATCTCTTCGAGAGCTGTTTTCAGTCATTAACAGAGCTGTTCTGAAAGTGTCCAAGCGGCCTGTTCTTAGAGTGGACTGTTTTTTGCATTCGTTCTCAAGTTATATCAAACTATCAAAGTGTTGTTTTCTGCCTTTCACGAGCACATTTTGACTTGTTGTTGAATAATCCTATAATGTAACTCTAAATGACAATCAGAGCAACTTGAATTGCGTGTGTGCAGCCTTTTGCTCAAAAGTGATCAACGTTTCGTTTTCAGAGTCTCTTTTGACAATCTCTTCGAGAGCTGTTTTCAGTCATTAACAGAGCTGTTCTGAAAGTGTCCAAGCAGCCTGTTCTGAGAGTGGACTGTTTTTTGCATTCGTTCTCAAGTTCTATCAGTGTTGTTTTCTGCTTTTCTGGAGCACATTTGGACTTGTTGCTGAATGCTCCTATAATGTAACTCTAAATGACAATCAGAGCAGCTTGAATTGCGTGTGTGCAGCCTTTTGCTCAAAAGTGATCAACGTTTCGTTTTCGGAGTCTCTTTTGACAATCTCTTCGAGAGCTGTTTTCAGTCATTAACAGAGCTGTTCTGAAAGTGTCCAAGCGGCCTGTTCTTAGAGTGGACTGTTTTTTTGCATTCGTTCTCAAGTTATATCAAACTATCAAAGTGTTGTTTTCTGCCTTTCACGAGCACATTTTGACTTGTTGTTGAATAATCCTATAATGTAACTCTAAATGACAATCAGAGCAACTTGAATTGCGTGTGTGCAGCCTTTTGCTCAAAAGTGATCAACGTTTCGTTTTCGGAGTCTCTTTTGACAATCTCTTCGAGAGCTGTTTTCAGTCATTAACAGAGCTGTTCTGAAAGTGTCCAAGCGGCCTGTTCTTAGAGTGGACTGTTTTTTGCATTCGTTCTCAAGTTATATCAAACTATCAAAGTGTTGTTTTCTGCCTTTCACGAGCACATTTTGACTTGTTGTTGAATAATCCTATAATGTAACTCTAAATGACAATCAGAGCAACTTGAATTGCGTGTGTGCAGCCTTTTGCTCAAAAGTGATCAACGTTTCGTTTTCAGAGTCTCTTTTGACAATCTCTTCGAGAGCTGTTTTCAGTCATTAACAGAGCTGTTCTGAAAGTGTCCAAGCGGCCTGTTCTTAGAGTGGACTGTTTTTTGCATTCGTTCTCAAGTTATATCAAACTATCAAAGTGTTGTTTTCTGCCTTTCTGGAGCACATTTTGACTTGTTGCTGAATAATCCTATAATGTAACTCTAAATGACAATCAGAGCAACTTGAATTGCGTGTGTGCAGCCTTTTGCTCAAAAGTGATCAACGTTTCGTTTTCGGAGTCTCTTTTGACAATCTCTTCGAGAGCTGTTTTCAGTCATTAACAGAGCTGTTCTGGAAGTGTCCAAGCGGCCTGTTCTTAGAGTGGACTGTTTTTTGCATTCGTTCTCAAGTTATATCAAACTATCAAAGTGTTGTTTTCTGCCTTTCACGAGCACATTTTGACTTGTTGTTGAATAATCCTATAATGTAACTCTAAATGACAATCAGAGCAACTTGAATTGCGTGTGTGCAGCCTTTTGCTCAAAAGTGATCAACGTTTCGTTTTCGGAGTCTCTTTTGACAATCTCTTCGAGAGCTGTTTTCAGTCATTAACAGTGCTGTTCTGAAAGTGTCCAAGCGGCCTGTTGTGAGAGTGGACTGTTTTTTGCATTCGTTCTCAAGTTCTATCAGTGTTGTTTTCTGCTTTTCTGGAGCACATTTTGACTTGTTGCTGAATGCTCCTATAATGTAACTCTAAATGACAATCAGAGCAACTTGAATTGCGTGTGTGCAGCCTTTTGCTCAAAAGTGATCAACGTTTCGTTTTCGGAGTCTCTTTTGACAATCTCTTCGAGAGCTGTTTTCAGTCATTAACAGAGCTGTTCTGAAAGTGTCCAAGCGGCCTGTTCTTAGAGTGGACTGTTTTTTGCATTCGTTCTCAAGTTATATCAAACTATCAAAGTGTTGTTTTCTGCCTTTCACGAGCACATTTTGACTTGTTGTTGAATAATCCTATAATGTAACTCTAAATGACAATCAGAGCAACTTGAATTGCGTGTGTGCAGCCTTTTGCTCAAAAGTGATCAACGTTTCGTTTTCAGAGTCTCTTTTGACAATCTCTTCGAGAGCTGTTTTCAGTCATTAACAGAGCTGTTCTGAAAGTGTCCAAGCGGCCTGTTCTTAGAGTGGACTGTTTTTTGCATTCGTTCTCAAGTTATATCAAACTATCAAAGTGTTGTTTTCTGCCTTTCTGGAGCACATTTTGACTTGTTGCTGAATAATCCTATAATGTAACTCTAAATGACAATCAGAGCAACTTGAATTGCGTGTGTGCAGCCTTTTGCTCAAAAGTGATCAACGTTTCGTTTTCGGAGTCTCTTTTGACAATCTCTTCGAGAGCTGTTTTCAGTCATTAACAGAGCTGTTCTGGAAGTGTCCAAGCGGCCTGTTCTTAGAGTGGACTGTTTTTTGCATTCGTTCTCAAGTTATATCAAACTATCAAAGTGTTGTTTTCTGCCTTTCACGAGCACATTTTGACTTGTTGTTGAATAATCCTATAATGTAACTCTAAATGACAATCAGAGCAACTTGAATTGCGTGTGTGCAGCCTTTTGCTCAAAAGTGATCAACGTTTCGTTTTCGGAGTCTCTTTTGACAATCTCTTCGAGAGCTGTTTTCAGTCATTAACAGAGCTGTTCTGAAAGTGTCCAAGCGGCCTGTTCTTAGAGTGGACTGTTTTTTGCATTCGTTCTCAAGTTATATCAAACTATCAAAGTGTTGTTTTCTGCCTTTCACGAGCACATTTTGACTTGTTGTTGAATAATCCTATAATGTAACTCTAAATGACAATCAGTGCAACTTGAATTGCGTGTGTGCAGCCTTTTGCTCAAAAGTGATCAACGTTTCGTTTTCAGAGTTTCTTTTGACAATCTCTTCGAGAGCTGTTTTCAGTCATTAACAGAGCTGTTCTGAAAGTGTCCAAGCGGCCTGTTCTTAGAGTGGACTGTTTTTTGCATTCGTTCTCAAGTTCTATCAGTGTTGTTTTCTGCTTTTCTGGAGCACATTTTGACTTGTTGCTGAATGCTCCTATAATGTAACTCTAAATGACAATCAGAGCAACTTGAATTGCGTGTGTGCAGCCTTTTGCTCAAAAGTGATCAACGTTTTGTTTTCGGAGTCTCTTTTGACAATCTCTTCGAGAGCTGTTTTCAGTCATTAACAGAGCTGTTCTGAAAGTGTCCAAGCGGCCTGTTCTTAGAGTGGACTGTTTTTTGCATTCGTTCTCAAGTTCTATCAGTGTTGTTTTCTGCTTTTCTGGAGCACATTTTGACTTGTTGCTGAATGCTCCTATAATGTAACTCTAAATGACAATCAGAGCAACTTGAATTGCGTGTGTGCAGCCTTTTGCTCAAAAGTGATCAACGTTTCGTTTTCGGAGTCTCTTTTGACAATCTCTTCGAGAGCTGTTTTCAGTCATTAACAGAGCTGTTCTGAAAGTCTCCAAGCGGCCTGTTCTTAGAGTGGACTGTTTTTTGCATTCGTTCTCAAGTTATATCAAACTATCAAAGTGTTGTTTTCTGCCTTTCACGAGCACATTTTGACTTGTTGAATAATCCTATAATGTAACTCTAAATGACAATCAGAGCAACTTGAATTGCGTGTGTGCAGCCTTTTGCTCAAAAGTGATCAACGTTTCGTTTTCAGAGTCTCTTTTGACAATCTCTTCGAGAGCTGTTTTCAGTCATTAACAGAGCTGTTCTGAAAGTGTCCAAGCAGCCTGTTCTGAGAGTGGACTGTTTTTTGCATTCGTTCTCAAGTTCTATCAGTGTTGTTTTCTGCTTTTCTGGAGCACATTTGGACTTGTTGCTGAATGCTCCTATAATGTAACTCTAAATGACAATCAGAGCAGCTTGAATTGCGTGTGTGCAGCCTTTTGCTCAAAAGTGATCAACGTTTCGTTTTCGGAGTCTCTTTTGACAATCTCTTCGAGAGCTGTTTTCAGTCATTAACAGAGCTGTTCTGAAAGTGTCCAAGCGGCCTGTTCTTAGAGTGGACTGTTTTTTTGCATTCGTTCTCAAGTTATATCAAACTATCAAAGTGTTGTTTTCTGCCTTTCACGAGCACATTTTGACTTGTTGTTGAATAATCCTATAATGTAACTCTAAATGACAATCAGAGCAACTTGAATTGCGTGTGTGCAGCCTTTTGCTCAAAAGTGATCAACGTTTCGTTTTCGGAGTCTCTTTTGACAATCTCTTCGAGAGCTGTTTTCAGTCATTAACAGAGCTGTTCTGAAAGTGTCCAAGCGGCCTGTTCTTAGAGTGGACTGTTTTTTGCATTCGTTCTCAAGTTATATCAAACTATCAAAGTGTTGTTTTCTGCCTTTCACGAGCACATTTTGACTTGTTGTTGAATAATCCTATAATGTAACTCTAAATGACAATCAGAGCAACTTGAATTGCGTGTGTGCAGCCTTTTGCTCAAAAGTGATCAACGTTTCGTTTTCAGAGTCTCTTTTGACAATCTCTTCGAGAGCTGTTTTCAGTCATTAACAGAGCTGTTCTGAAAGTGTCCAAGCGGCCTGTTCTTAGAGTGGACTGTTTTTTGCATTCGTTCTCAAGTTATATCAAACTATCAAAGTGTTGTTTTCTGCCTTTCTGGAGCACATTTTGACTTGTTGCTGAATAATCCTATAATGTAACTCTAAATGACAATCAGAGCAACTTGAATTGCGTGTGTGCAGCCTTTTGCTCAAAAGTGATCAACGTTTCGTTTTCGGAGTCTCTTTTGACAATCTCTTCGAGAGCTGTTTTCAGTCATTAACAGAGCTGTTCTGGAAGTGTCCAAGCGGCCTGTTCTTAGAGTGGACTGTTTTTTGCATTCGTTCTCAAGTTATATCAAACTATCAAAGTGTTGTTTTCTGCCTTTCACGAGCACATTTTGACTTGTTGTTGAATAATCCTATAATGTAACTCTAAATGACAATCAGAGCAACTTGAATTGCGTGTGTGCAGCCTTTTGCTCAAAAGTGATCAACGTTTCGTTTTCGGAGTCTCTTTTGACAATCTCTTCGAGAGCTGTTTTCAGTCATTAACAGTGCTGTTCTGAAAGTGTCCAAGCGGCCTGTTGTGAGAGTGGACTGTTTTTTGCATTCGTTCTCAAGTTCTATCAGTGTTGTTTTCTGCTTTTCTGGAGCACATTTTGACTTGTTGCTGAATGCTCCTATAATGTAACTCTAAATGACAATCAGAGCAACTTGAATTGCGTGTGTGCAGCCTTTTGCTCAAAAGTGATCAACGTTTCGTTTTCGGAGTCTCTTTTGACAATCTCTTCGAGAGCTGTTTTCAGTCATTAACAGAGCTGTTCTGAAAGTGTCCAAGCGGCCTGTTCTTAGAGTGGACTGTTTTTTGCATTCGTTCTCAAGTTATATCAAACTATCAAAGTGTTGTTTTCTGCCTTTCACGAGCACATTTTGACTTGTTGTTGAATAATCCTATAATGTAACTCTAAATGACAATCAGAGCAACTTGAATTGCGTGTGTGCAGCCTTTTGCTCAAAAGTGATCAACGTTTCGTTTTCAGAGTCTCTTTTGACAATCTCTTCGAGAGCTGTTTTCAGTCATTAACAGAGCTGTTCTGAAAGTGTCCAAGCGGCCTGTTCTTAGAGTGGACTGTTTTTTGCATTCGTTCTCAAGTTATATCAAACTATCAAAGTGTTGTTTTCTGCCTTTCTGGAGCACATTTTGACTTGTTGCTGAATAATCCTATAATGTAACTCTAAATGACAATCAGAGCAACTTGAATTGCGTGTGTGCAGCCTTTTGCTCAAAAGTGATCAACGTTTCGTTTTCGGAGTCTCTTTTGACAATCTCTTCGAGAGCTGTTTTCAGTCATTAACAGAGCTGTTCTGGAAGTGTCCAAGCGGCCTGTTCTTAGAGTGGACTGTTTTTTGCATTCGTTCTCAAGTTATATCAAACTATCAAAGTGTTGTTTTCTGCCTTTCACGAGCACATTTTGACTTGTTGTTGAATAATCCTATAATGTAACTCTAAATGACAATCAGAGCAACTTGAATTGCGTGTGTGCAGCCTTTTGCTCAAAAGTGATCAACGTTTCGTTTTCGGAGTCTCTTTTGACAATCTCTTCGAGAGCTGTTTTCAGTCATTAACAGAGCTGTTCTGAAAGTGTCCAAGCGGCCTGTTCTTAGAGTGGACTGTTTTTTGCATTCGTTCTCAAGTTATATCAAACTATCAAAGTGTTGTTTTCTGCCTTTCACGAGCACATTTTGACTTGTTGTTGAATAATCCTATAATGTAACTCTAAATGACAATCAGTGCAACTTGAATTGCGTGTGTGCAGCCTTTTGCTCAAAAGTGATCAACGTTTCGTTTTCAGAGTTTCTTTTGACAATCTCTTCGAGAGCTGTTTTCAGTCATTAACAGAGCTGTTCTGAAAGTGTCCAAGCGGCCTGTTCTTAGAGTGGACTGTTTTTTGCATTCGTTCTCAAGTTCTATCAGTGTTGTTTTCTGCTTTTCTGGAGCACATTTTGACTTGTTGCTGAATGCTCCTATAATGTAACTCTAAATGACAATCAGAGCAACTTGAATTGCGTGTGTGCAGCCTTTTGCTCAAAAGTGATCAACGTTTTGTTTTCGGAGTCTCTTTTGACAATCTCTTCGAGAGCTGTTTTCAGTCATTAACAGAGCTGTTCTGAAAGTGTCCAAGCGGCCTGTTCTTAGAGTGGACTGTTTTTTGCATTCGTTCTCAAGTTCTATCAGTGTTGTTTTCTGCTTTTCTGGAGCACATTTTGACTTGTTGCTGAATGCTCCTATAATGTAACTCTAAATGACAATCAGAGCAACTTGAATTGCGTGTGTGCAGCCTTTTGCTCAAAAGTGATCAACGTTTCGTTTTCGGAGTCTCTTTTGACAATCTCTTCGAGAGCTGTTTTCAGTCATTAACAGAGCTGTTCTGAAAGTCTCCAAGCGGCCTGTTCTTAGAGTGGACTGTTTTTTGCATTCGTTCTCAAGTTATATCAAACTATCAAAGTGTTGTTTTCTGCCTTTCACGAGCACATTTTGACTTGTTGAATAATCCTATAATGTAACTCTAAATGACAATCAGAGCAACTTGAATTGCGTGTGTGCAGCCTTTTGCTCAAAAGTGATCAACGTTTCGTTTTCGGAGTCTCTTTTGACAATCTCTTCGAGAGCTGTTTTCAGTCATTAACAGAGCTGTTCTGAAAGTGTCCAAGCGGCCTGTTCTTAGAGTGGACTGTTTTTTGAATTCGTTCTCAAGTTATATCAAACTATCAAAGTGTTGTTTTCTGCCTTTCACGAGCACATTTTGACTTGTTGTTGAATAATCCTATAATGTAACTCTAAATGACAATCAGAGCAACTTGAATTGCGTGTGTGCAGCCTTTTGCTCAAAAGTGATCAACGTTTCGTTTTCGGAGTCTCTTTTGACAATCTCTTCGAGAGCTGTTTTCAGTCATTAACAGAGCTGTTCTGAAATTGTCCAAGCGGCCTGTTCTTAGAGTGGACTGTTTTTTGCATTCGTTCTCAAGTTATATCAAACTATCAAAGTGTTGTTTTCTGCCTTTCACGAGCACATTTTGACTTGTTGTTGAATAATCCTATAATGTAACTCTAAATGACAATCAGTGCAACTTGAATTGCGTGTGTGCAGCCTTTTGCTCAAAAGTGATCAACGTTTCGTTTTCAGAGTCTCTTTTGACAATCTCTTCGAGAGCTGTTTTCAGTCATTAACAGAGCTGTTCTGAAAGTGTCCAAGCGGCCTGTTCTTAGAGTGGACTGTTTTTTGCATTCGTTCTCAAGTTCTATCAGTGTTGTTTTCTGCTTTTCTGGAGCACATTTTGACTTGTTGCTGAATGCTCCTATAATGTAACTTTAAATGACAATCAGAGCAACTTGAATTGCGTGTGTGCAGCCTTTTGCTCAAAAGTGATCAACGTTTCGTTTTCGGAGTCTCTTTTGACAATCTCTTCGAGAGCTGTTTTCAGTCATTAACAGAGCTGTTCTGAAAGTGTCCAAGCGGCCTGTTCTTAGAGTGGACTGTTTTTTGCATTCGTTCTCAAGTTATATCAAACTATCAAAGTGTTGTTTTCTGCCTTTCACGAGCACATTTTGACTTGTTGTTGAATAATCCTATAATGTAACTCTAAATGACAATCAGAGCAACTTGAATTGCGTGTGTGCAGCCTTTTGCTCAAAAGTGATCACCGTTTCGTTTTCGGAGTCTCTTTTGACAATCTCTTCGAGAGCTGTTTTCAGTCATTAACAGAGCTGTTCTGAAAGTGTCCAAGCGGCCTGTTCTTAGAGTGGACTGTTTTTTGCATTCGTTCTCAAGTTATATCAAACTATCAAGGTGTTGTTTTCTGCCTTTCACGAGCACATTTTGACTTGTTGTTGAATAATCCTATAATGTAACTCTAAATGACAATCAGTGCAACTTGAATTGCGTGTGTGCAGCCTTTTGCTCAAAAGTGATCAACGTTTCGTTTTCAGAGTCTCTTTTGACAATCTCTTCGAGAGCTGTTTTCAGTCATTAACAGAGCTGTTCTGAAAGTGTCCAAGCGGCCTGTTCTTAGAGTGGACTGTTTTTTGCATTCGTTCTCAAGTTCTATCAGTGTTGTTTTCTGCTTTTCTGGAGCACATTTTGACTTGTTGCTGAATGCTCCTATAATGTAACTCTAAATGACAATCAGAGCAACTTGAATTGCGTGTGTGCAGCCTTTTGCTCAAAAGTGATCAACGTTTCGTTTTCGGAGTCTCTTTTGACAATCTCTTCGAGAGCTGTTTTCAGTCATTAACAGAGCTGTTCTGAAAGTGTCCAAGCGGCCTGTTCTTAGAGTGGACTGTTTTTTGCATTCGTTCTCAAGTTATATCAAACTATCAAAGTGTTGTTTTCTGCCTTTCACGAGCACATTTTGACTTGTTGTTGAATAATCCTATAATGTAACTCTAAATGACAATCAGAGCAACTTGAATTGCGTGTGTGCAGCCTTTTGCTCAAAAGTGATCACCGTTTCGTTTTCGGAGTCTCTTTTGACAATCTCTTCGAGAGCTGTTTTCAGTCATTAACAGAGCTGTTCTGAAAGTGTCCAAGCGGCCTGTTCTTAGAGTGGACTGTTTTTTGCATTCGTTCTCAAGTTATATCAAACTATCAAAGTGTTGTTTTCTGCCTTTCACGAGCACATTTTGACTTGTTGTTGAATAATCCTATAATGTAACTCTAAATGACAATCAGTGCAACTTGAATTGCGTGTGTGCAGCCTTTTGCTCAAAAGTGATCAACGTTTCGTTTTCAGAGTCTCTTTTGACAATCTCTTCGAGAGCTGTTTTCAGTCATTAACAGAGCTGTTCTGAAAGTGTCCAAGCGGCCTGTTCTGAGAGTGGACTGTTTTTTGCATTCGTTCTCAAGTTCTATCAGTGTTGTTTTCTGCTTTTCTGGAGCACATTTTGACTTGTTGCTGAATGCTCCTATAATGTAACTCTAAATGACAATCAGAGCAACTTGAATTGCGTGTGTGCAGCCTTTTGCTCAAAAGTGATCAACGTTTTGTTTTCGGAGTCTCTTTTGACAATCTCTTCGAGAGCTGTTTTCAGTCATTAACAGAGCTGTTCTGAAAGTGTCCAAGCGGCCTGTTCTTAGAGTGGACTGTTTTTTGCATTCGTTCTCAAGTTATATCAAACTATCAAAGTGTTGTTTTCTGCCTTTCACGAGCACATTTTGACTTGTTGAATAATCCTATAATGTAACTCTAAATGACAATCAGAGTAACTTGAATTGCGTGTGTGCAGCCTTTTGCTCAAAAGTGATCAACGTTTCGTTTTCGGAGTCTCTTTTGACAATCTCTTCGAGAGCTGTTTTCAGTCATTAACAGAGCTGTTCTGAAAGTGTCCAAGCGGCCTGTTCTTAGAGTGGACTGTTTTTTGCATTCGTTCTCAAGTTATATCAAACTATCAAAGTGTTGTTTTCTGCCTTTCACGAGCACATTTTGACTTGTTGTTGAATAATCCTATAATGTAACTCTAAATGACAATCAGTGCAACTTGAATTGCGTGCGTGCAGCCTTTTGCTCAAAAGTGATCAACGTTTCGTTTTCAGAGTCTCTTTTGACAATCTCTTCGAGAGCTGTTTTCAGTCATTAACAGAGCTGTTCTGAAAGTGTCCAAGCGGCCTGTTCTTAGAGTGGACTGTTTTTTGCATTCGTTCTCAAGTTCTATCAGTGTTGTTTTCTGCTTTTCTGGAGCACATTTTGACTTGTTGCTGAATGCTCCTATAATGTAACTCTAAATGACAATCAGAGCAACTTGAATTGCGTGTGTGCAGCCTTTTGCTCAAAAGTGATAAACGTTTCGTTTTCGGAGTCTCTTTTGACAATCTCTTCGAGAGCTGTTTTCAGTCATTAACAGAGCTGTTCTGAAAGTGTCCAAGCGGCCTGTTCTTAGAGTGGACTGTTTTTTGCATTCGTTCTCAAGTTATATCAAACTATCAAAGTGTTGTTTTCTGCCTTTCACGAGCACATTTTGACTTGTTGTTGAATAATCCTATAATGTAACTCTAAATGACAATCAGAGCAACTTGAATTGCGTGTGTGCAGCCTTTTGCTCAAAAGTGATCAACGTTTCGTTTTCGGAGTCTCTTTTGACAATCTCTTCGAGAGCTGTTTTCAGTCATTAACAGAGCTGTTCTGAAAGTGTCCAAGCGGCCTGTTCTTAGAGTGGACTGTTTTTTGCATTCGTTCTCAAGTTATATCAAACTATCAAAGTGTTGTTTTCTGCCTTTCACGAGCACATTTTGACTTGTTGAATAATCCTATAATGTAACTCTAAATGACAATCAGAGCAACTTGAATTGCGTGTGTGCAGCCTTTTGCTCAAAAGTGATCAACGTTTCGTTTTCGGAGTCTCTTTTGACAATCTCTTCGAGAGCTGTTTTCAGTCATTAACAGAGCTGTTCTGAAAGTGTCCAAGCGGCCTGTTCTTAGAGTGGACTGTTTTTTGCATTCGTTATCAAGTTATATCAAACTATCAAAGTGTTGTTTTCTGCCTTTCACGAGCACATTTTGACTTGTTGTTGAATAATCCTATAATGTAACTCTAAATGACAATCAGAGCAACTTGAATTGCGTGTGTGCAGCCTTTTGCTCAAAAGTGATCAACGTTTCGTTTTCGGAGTCTCTTTTGACAATCTCTTCGAGAGCTGTTTTCAGTCATTAACAGAGCTGTTCTGAAAGTGTCCAAGCGGCCTGTTCTTAGAGTGGACTGTTTTTTGCATTCGTTCTCAAGTTATATCAAACTATCAAAGTGTTGTTTTCTGCCTTTCACGAGCACATTTTGACTTGTTGTTGAATAATCCTATAATGTAACTCTAAATGACAATCAGTGCAACTTGAATTGCGTGTGTGCAGCCTTTTGCTCAAAAGTGATCAACGTTTCGTTTTCAGAGTCTCTTTTGACAATCTCTTCGAGAGCTGTTTTCAGTCATTAACAGAGCTGTTCTGAAAGTGTCCAAGCGGCCTGTTCTTAGAGTGGACTGTTTTTTGCATTCGTTCTCAAGTTCTATCAGTGTTGTTTTCTGCTTTTCTGGAGCACATTTTGACTTGTTGCTGAATGCTCCTATAATGTAACTCTAAATGACAATCAGAGCAACTTGAATTGCGTGTGTGCAGCCTTTTGCTCAAAAGTGATCAACGTTTCGTTTTCGGAGTCTCTTTTGACAATCTCTTCGAGAGCTGTTTTCAGTCATTAACAGAGCTGTTCTGAAAGTGTCCAAGCGGCCTGTTCTTAGAGTGGACTGTTTTTTGCATTCGTTCTCAAGTTATATCAAACTATCAAAGTGTTGTTTTCTGCCTTTCACGGGCACATTTTGACTTGTTGTTGAATAATCCTATAATGTAACTCTAAATGACAATCAGAGCAACTCGAATTGCGTGTGTGCAGCCTTTTGCTCAAAAGTGATCAACGTTTCGTTTTCGGAGTCTCTTTTGACAATCTCTTCGAGAGCTGTTTTCAGTCATTAACAGAGCTGTTCTGAAAGTGTCCAAGCGGCCTGTTCTTAGAGTGGACTGTTTTTTGCATTCGTTCTCAAGTTATATCAAACTATCAAAGTGTTGTTTTCTGCCTTTCACGAGCACATTTTGACTTGTTGTTGAATAATCCTATAATGTAACTCTAAATGACAATCAGAGCAACTTGAATTGCGTGTGTGCAGCCTTTTGCTCAAAAGTGATCAACGTTTCGTTTTCGGAGTCTCTTTTGACAATCTCTTCGAGAGCTGTTTTCAGTCATTAACAGAGCTGTTCTGAAAGTGTCCAAGCGTCCTGTTCTTAGAGTGGACTGTTTTTTGCATTCGTTCTCAAGTTATATCAAACTATCAAAGTGTTGTTTTCTGCCTTTCACGAGCACATTTTGACTTGTTGTTGAATAATCCTATAATGTAACTCTAAATGACAATCAGAGCAACTTGAATTGCGTGTGTGCAGCCTTTTGCTCAAAAGTGATCAACGTTTCGTTTTCGGAGTCTCTTTTGACAATCTCTTCGAGAGCTGTTTTCAGTCATTAACAGAGCTGTTCTGAAAGTGTCCAAGCGGCCTGTTCTTAGAGTGGACTGTTTTTTGCATTCGTTCTCAAGTTATATCAAACTATCAAAGTGTTGTTTTCTGCCTTTCACAAGCACATTTTGACTTGTTGTTGAATAATCCTATAATGTAACTCTAAATGACAATCAGAGCAACTTGAATTGCGTGTGTGCAGCCTTTTGCTCAAAAGTGATCAACGTTTCGTTTTCGGAGTCTCTTTTGACAATCTCTTCGAGAGCTGTTTTCAGTCATTAACAGAGCTGTTCTGAAAGTGTCCAAGCGGCCTGTTCTTAGAGTGGACTGTTTTTTGCATTCGTTCTCAAGTTATATCAAACTATCAAAGTGTTGTTTTCTGCCTTTCACGAGCACATTTTGACTTGTTGTTGAATAATCCTATAATGTAACTCTAAATGACAATCAGAGCAACTTGAATTGCGTGTGTGCAGCCTTTTGCTCAAAAGTGATCAACGTTTCGTTTTCGGAGTCTCTTTTGACAATCTCTTCGAGAGCTGTTTTCAGTCATTAACAGAGCTGTTCTGAAAGTGTCCAAGCGGCCTGTTCTTAGAGTGGACTGTTTTTTGCATTCGTTCTCAAGTTATATCAAACTATCAAAGTGTTGTTTTCTGCCTTTCACGAGCACATTTTGACTTGTTGTTGAATAATCCTATAATGTAACTCTAAATGACAATCAGAGCAACTTGAATTGCGTGTGTGCAGCCTTTTGCTCAAAAGTGATCAACGTTTCGTTTTCGGAGTCTCTTTTGACAATCTCTTCGAGAGCTGTTTTCAGTCATTAACAGAGCTGTTCTGAAAGTGTCCAAGCGGCCTGTTCTTAGAGTGGACTGTTTTTTGCATTCGTTCTCAAGTTATATCAAACTATCAAAGTGTTGTTTTCTGCCTTTCACGAGCACATTTTGACTTGTTGTTGAATAATCCTATAATGTAACTCTAAATGACAATCAGAGCAACTTGAATTGCGTGTGTGCAGCCTTTTGCTCAAAAGTGATCAACGTTTCGTTTTCGGAGTCTCTTTTGACAATCTCTTCGAGAGCTGTTTTCAGTCATTAACAGAGCTGTTCTGAAAGTGTCCAAGCGGCCTGTTCTTAGAGTGGACTGTTTTTTGCATTCGTTCTCAAGTTATATCAAACTATCAAAGTGTTGTTTTCTGCCTTTCACGAGCACATTTTGACTTGTTGTTGAATAATCCTATAATGTAACTCTAAATGACAATCAGAACAACTTGAATTGCGTGTGTGCAGCCTTTTGCTCAAAAGTGATCACCGTTTCGTTTTCGGAGTCTCTTTTGACAATCTCTTCGAGAGCTGTTTTCAGTCATTAACAGAGCTGTTCTGAAAGTGTCCAAGCGGCCTGTTCTTAGAGTGGACTGTTTTTTGCATTCGTTCTCAAGTTATATCAAACTATCAAAGTGTTGTTTTCTGCCTTTCACGAGCACATTTTGACTTGTTGTTGAATAATCCTATAATGTAACTCTAAATGACAATCAGAGCAACTTGAATTGCGTGTGTGCAGCCTTTTGCTCAAAAGTGATCAACGTTTCGTTTTTGGAGTCTCTTTTGACAATCTCTTCGAGAGCTGTTTTCAGTCATTAACAGAGCTGTTCTGAAAGTGTCCAAGCGGCCTGTTCTTAGAGTGGACTGTTTTTTGCATTCGTTCTCAAGTTATATCAAACTATCAAAGTGTTGTTTTCTGCCTTTCACGAGCACATTTTGACTTGTTGTTGAATAATCCTATAATGTAACTCTAAATGACAATCAGAGCAACTTGAATTGCGTGTGTGCAGCCTTTTGCTCAAAAGTGATCAACGTTTCGTTTTCGGAGTCTCTTTTGACAATCTCTTCGAGAGCTGTTTTCAGTCATTAACAGAGCTGTTCTGAAAGTGTCCAAGCGGCCTGTTCTTAGAGTGGACTGTTTTTTGCATTCGTTCTCAAGTTATATCAAACTATCAAAGTGTTGTTTTCTGCCTTTCACGGGCACATTTTGACTTGTTGTTGAATAATCCTATAATGTAACTCTAAATGACAATCAGAGCAACTCGAATTGCGTGTGTGCAGCCTTTTGCTCAAAAGTGATCAACGTTTCGTTTTCGGAGTCTCTTTTGACAATCTCTTCGAGAGCTGTTTTCAGTCATTAACAGAGCTGTTCTGAAAGTGTCCAAGCGGCCTGTTCTTAGAGTGGACTGTTTTTTGCATTCGTTCTCAAGTTATATCAAACTATCAAAGTGTTGTTTTCTGCCTTTCACGAGCACATTTTGACTTGTTGTTGAATAATCCTATAATGTAACTCTAAATGACAATCAGAGCAACTTGAATTGCGTGTGTGCAGCCTTTTGCTCAAAAGTGATCAACGTTTCGTTTTCGGAGTCTCTTTTGACAATCTCTTCGAGAGCTGTTTTCAGTCATTAACAGAGCTGTTCTGAAAGTGTCCAAGCGTCCTGTTCTTAGAGTGGACTGTTTTTTGCATTCGTTCTCAAGTTATATCAAACTATCAAAGTGTTGTTTTCTGCCTTTCACGAGCACATTTTGACTTGTTGTTGAATAATCCTATAATGTAACTCTAAATGACAATCAGAGCAACTTGAATTGCGTGTGTGCAGCCTTTTGCTCAAAAGTGATCAACGTTTCGTTTTCGGAGTCTCTTTTGACAATCTCTTCGAGAGCTGTTTTCAGTCATTAACAGAGCTGTTCTGAAAGTGTCCAAGCGGCCTGTTCTTAGAGTGGACTGTTTTTTGCATTCGTTCTCAAGTTATATCAAACTATCAAAGTGTTGTTTTCTGCCTTTCACAAGCACATTTTGACTTGTTGTTGAATAATCCTATAATGTAACTCTAAATGACAATCAGAGCAACTTGAATTGCGTGTGTGCAGCCTTTTGCTCAAAAGTGATCAACGTTTCGTTTTCGGAGTCTCTTTTGACAATCTCTTCGAGAGCTGTTTTCAGTCATTAACAGAGCTGTTCTGAAAGTGTCCAAGCGGCCTGTTCTTAGAGTGGACTGTTTTTTGCATTCGTTCTCAAGTTATATCAAACTATCAAAGTGTTGTTTTCTGCCTTTCACGAGCACATTTTGACTTGTTGTTGAATAATCCTATAATGTAACTCTAAATGACAATCAGAGCAACTTGAATTGCGTGTGTGCAGCCTTTTGCTCAAAAGTGATCAACGTTTCGTTTTCGGAGTCTCTTTTGACAATCTCTTCGAGAGCTGTTTTCAGTCATTAACAGAGCTGTTCTGAAAGTGTCCAAGCGGCCTGTTCTTAGAGTGGACTGTTTTTTGCATTCGTTCTCAAGTTATATCAAACTATCAAAGTGTTGTTTTCTGCCTTTCACGAGCACATTTTGACTTGTTGTTGAATAATCCTATAATGTAACTCTAAATGACAATCAGAGCAACTTGAATTGCGTGTGTGCAGCCTTTTGCTCAAAAGTGATCAACGTTTCGTTTTCGGAGTCTCTTTTGACAATCTCTTCGAGAGCTGTTTTCAGTCATTAACAGAGCTGTTCTGAAAGTGTCCAAGCGGCCTGTTCTTAGAGTGGACTGTTTTTTGCATTCGTTCTCAAGTTATATCAAACTATCAAAGTGTTGTTTTCTGCCTTTCACGAGCACATTTTGACTTGTTGTTGAATAATCCTATAATGTAACTCTAAATGACAATCAGAGCAACTTGAATTGCGTGTGTGCAGCCTTTTGCTCAAAAGTGATCAACGTTTCGTTTTCGGAGTCTCTTTTGACAATCTCTTCGAGAGCTGTTTTCAGTCATTAACAGAGCTGTTCTGAAAGTGTCCAAGCGGCCTGTTCTTAGAGTGGACTGTTTTTTGCATTCGTTCTCAAGTTATATCAAACTATCAAAGTGTTGTTTTCTGCCTTTCACGAGCACATTTTGACTTGTTGTTGAATAATCCTATAATGTAACTCTAAATGACAATCAGAACAACTTGAATTGCGTGTGTGCAGCCTTTTGCTCAAAAGTGATCACCGTTTCGTTTTCGGAGTCTCTTTTGACAATCTCTTCGAGAGCTGTTTTCAGTCATTAACAGAGCTGTTCTGAAAGTGTCCAAGCGGCCTGTTCTTAGAGTGGACTGTTTTTTGCATTCGTTCTCAAGTTATATCAAACTATCAAAGTGTTGTTTTCTGCCTTTCACGAGCACATTTTGACTTGTTGTTGAATAATCCTATAATGTAACTCTAAATGACAATCAGAGCAACTTGAATTGCGTGTGTGCAGCCTTTTGCTCAAAAGTGATCAACGTTTCGTTTTTGGAGTCTCTTTTGACAATCTCTTCGAGAGCTGTTTTCAGTCATTAACAGAGCTGTTCTGAAAGTGTCCAAGCGGCCTGTTCTTAGAGTGGACTGTTTTTTGCATTCGTTCTCAAGTTATATCAAACTATCAAAGTGTTGTTTTCTGCCTTTCACGAGCACATTTTGACTTGTTGTTGAATAATCCTATAATGTAACTCTAAATGACAATCAGAGCAACTTGAATTGCGTGTGTGCAGCCTTTTGCTCAAAAGTGATCAACGTTTCGTTTTCGGAGTCTCTTTTGACAATCTCTTCGAGAGCTGTTTTCAGTCATTAACAGAGCTGTTCTGAAAGTGTCCAAGCGGCCTGTTCTTAGAGTGGACTGTTTTTTGCATTCGTTCTCAAGTTATATCAAACTATCAAAGTGTTGTTTTCTGCCTTTCACGAGCACATTTTGACTTGTTGTTGAATAATCCTATAATGTAACTCTAAATGACAATCAGAGCAACTTGAATTGCGTGTGTGCAGCCTTTTGCTCAAAAGTGATCACCGTTTCGTTTTCGGAGTCTCTTTTGACAATCTCTTCGAGAGCTGTTTTCAGTCATTAACAGAGCTGTTCTGAAAGTGTCCAAGCGGCCTGTTCTTAGAGTGGACTGTTTTTTGCATTCGTTCTCAAGTTATATCAAACTATCAAAGTGTTGTTTTCTGCCTTTCACGAGCACATTTTGACTTGTTGTTGAATAATCCTATAATGTAACTCTAAATGACAATCAGTGCAACTTGAATTGCGTGTGTGCAGCCTTTTGCTCAAAAGTGATCAACGTTTCGTTTTCAGAGTCTCTTTTGACAATCTCTTCGAGAGCTGTTTTCAGTCATTAACAGAGCTGTTCTGAAAGTGTCCAAGCGGCCTGTTCTGAGAGTGGACTGTTTTTTGCATTCGTTCTCAAGTTCTATCAGTGTTGTTTTCTGCTTTTCTGGAGCACATTTTGACTTGTTGCTGAATGCTCCTATAATGTAACTCTAAATGACAATCAGAGCAACTTGAATTGCGTGTGTGCAGCCTTTTGTTCAAAAGTGATCAACGTTTTGTTTTCGGAGTCTCTTTTGACAATCTCTTCGAGAGCTGTTTTCAGTCATTAACAGAGCTGTTCTGAAAGTGTCCAAGCGGCCTGTTCTTAGAGTGGACTGTTTTTTGCATTCGTTCTCAAGTTCTATCAGTGTTGTTTTCTGCTTTTCTGGAGCACATTTTGACTTGTTGCTGAATGCTCCTATAATGTAACTCTAAATGACAATCAGAGCAACTTGAATTGCGTGTGTGCAGCCTTTTGCTCAAAAGTGATCAACGTTTCGTTTTCGGAGTCTCTTTTGACAATCTCTTCGAGAGCTGTTTTCAGTCATTAACAGAGCTGTTCTGAAAGTGTCCAAGCGGCCTGTTCTTAGAGTGGACTGTTTTTTGCATTCGTTCTCAAGTTATATCAAACTATCAAAGTGTTGTTTTCTGCCTTTCACGAGCACATTTTGACTTGTTGTTGAATAATCCTATAATGTAACTCTAAATGACAATCAGAGCAACTTGAATTGCGTGTGTGCAGCCTTTTGCTCAAAAGTGATCAACGTTTCGTTTTCGGAGTCTCTTTTGACAATCTCTTCGAGAGCTGTTTTCAGTCATTAACAGAGCTGTTCTGAAAGTGTCCAAGCGGCCTGTTCTTAGAGTGGACTGTTTTTTGCATTCGTTCTCAAGTTATATCAAACTATCAAAGTGTTGTTTTCTGCCTTTCACGAGCACATTTTGACTTGTTGTTGAATAATCCTATAATGTAACTCTAAATGACAATCAGAGCAACTTGAATTGCGTGTGTGCAGCCTTTTGCTCAAAAGTGATCAACGTTTCGTTTTCGGAGTCTCTTTTGACAATCTCTTCGAGAGCTGTTTTCAGTCATTAACAGAGCTGTTCTGAAAGTGTCCAAGCGGCCTGTTCTTAGAGTGGACTGTTTTTTGCATTCGTTCTCAAGTTATATCAAACTATCAAAGTGTTGTTTTCTGCCTTTCACGAGCACATTTTGACTTGTTGTTGAATAATCCTATAATGTAACTCTAAATGACAATCAGAGCAACTTGAATTGCGTGTGTGCAGCCTTTTGCTCAAAAGTGATCAACGTTTCGTTTTCAGAGTCTCTTTTGACAATCTCTTCGAGAGCTGTTTTCAGTCATTAACAGAGCTGTTCTGAAAGTGTCCAAGCGGCCTGTTCTTAGAGTGGACTGTTTTTTGCATTCGTTCTCAAGTTATATCAAACTATCAAAGTGTTGTTTTCTGCCTTTCACGAGCACATTTTGACTTGTTGTTGAATAATCCTATAATGTAACTCTAAATGACAATCAGAGCAACTTGAATTGCGTGTGCAGCCTTTTGCTCAAAAGTGATCAACGTTTCGTTTTCGGAGTCTCTTTTGACAATCTCTTCGAGAGCTGTTTTCAGTCATTAACAGAGCTGTTCTGAAAGTGTCCAAGCGGCCTGTTCTTAGAGTGGACTGTTTTTTGCATTCGTTCTCAAGTTCTATCAGTGTTGTTTTCTGCTTTTCTGGAGCACATTTTGACTTGTTGCTGAATGCTCCTATAATGTAACTCTAAATGACAATCAGAGCAACTTGAATTGCGTGTGTGCAGCCTTTTGCTCAAAAGTGATCAACGTTTCGTTTTCGGAGTCTCTTTTGACAATCTCTTCGAGAGCTGTTTTCAGTCATTAACAGAGCTGTTCTGAAAGTGTCCAAGCGGCCTGTTCTTAGAGTGGACTGTTTTTTGCATTCGTTCTCAAGTTATATCAAACTATCAAAGTGTTGTTTTCTGCCTTTCACGAGCACATTTTGACTTGTTGTTGAATAATCCTATAATGTAACTCTAAATGACAATCAGAGCAACTTGAATTGCGTGTGTGCAGCCTTTTGCTCAAAAGTGATCAACGTTTCGTTTTCGGAGTCTCTTTTGACAATCTCTTCGAGAGCTGTTTTCAGTCATTAACAGAGCTGTTCTGAAAGTGTCCAAGCGGCCTGTTCTTAGAGTGGACTGTTTTTTGCATTCGTTCTCAAGTTATATCAAACTATCAAAGTGTTGTTTTCTGCCTTTCACGAGCACATTTTGACTTGTTGTTGAATAATCCTATAATGTAACTCTAAATGACAATCAGAGCAACTTGAATTGCGTGTGTGCAGCCTTTTGCTCAAAAGTGATCAACGTTTCGTTTTCAGAGTCTCTTTTGACAATCTCTTCGAGAGCTGTTTTCAGTCATTAACAGAGCTGTTCTGAAAGTGTCCAAGCGGCCTGTTCTTAGAGTGGACTGTTTTTTGCATTCGTTCTCAAGTTATATCAAACTATCAAAGTGTTGTTTTCTGCCTTTCACGAGCACATTTTGACTTGTTGTTGAATAATCCTATAATGTAACTCTAAATGACAATCAGAGCAACTTGAATTGCGTGTGCAGCCTTTTGCTCAAAAGTGATCAACGTTTCGTTTTCGGAGTCTCTTTTGACAATCTCTTCGAGAGCTGTTTTCAGTCATTAACAGAGCTGTTCTGAAAGTGTCCAAGCGGCCTGTTCTTAGAGTGGACTGTTTTTTGCATTCGTTCTCAAGTTATATCAAACTATCAAAGTGTTGTTTTCTGCCTTTCACGAGCACATTTTGACTTGTTGTTGAATAATCCTATAATGTAACTCTAAATGACAATCAGAGCAACTTGAATTGCGTGTGTGCAGACTTTTGCTCAAAAGTGATCAACGTTTCGTTTTCGGAGTCTCTTTTGACAATCTCTTCGAGAGCTGTTTTCAGTCATTAACAGAGCTGTTCTGAAAGTGTCCAAGCGGCCTGTTCTTAGAGTGGACTGTTTTTTGCATTCGTTCTCAAGTTATATCAAACTATCAAAGTGTTGTTTTCTGCCTTTCACGAGCACATTTTGACTTGTTGTTGAATAATCCTATAATGTAACTCTAAATGACAATCAGAGCAACTTGAATTGCGTGTGTGCAGCCTTTTGCTCAAAAGTGATCACCGTTTCGTTTTCGGAGTCTCTTTTGACAATCTCTTCGAGAGCTGTTTTCAGTCATTAACAGAGCTGTTCTGAAAGTGTCCAAGCGGCCTGTTCTTAGAGTGGACTGTTTTTTGCATTCGTTCTCAAGTTATATCAAACTATCAAAGTGTTGTTTTCTGCCTTTCACGAGCACATTTTGACTTGTTGTTGAATAATCCTATAATGTAACTCTAAATGACAATCAGAGCAACTTGAATTGCGTGTGCAGCCTTTTGCTCAAAAGTGATCAACGTTTCGTTTTCGGAGTCTCTTTTGACAATCTCTTCGAGAGCTGTTTTCAGTCATTAACAGAGCTGTTCTGAAAGTGTCCAAGCGGCCTGTTCTTAGAGTGGACTGTTTTTTGCATTCGTTCTCAAGTTATATCAAACTATCAAAGTGTTGTTTTCTGCCTTTCACGAGCACATTTTGACTTGTTGTTGAATAATCCTATAATGTAACTCTAAATGACAATCAGAGCAACTTGAATTGCGTGTGTGCAGCCTTTTGCTCAAAAGTGATCAACGTTTCGTTTTCGGAGTCTCTTTTGACAATCTCTTCGAGAGCTGTTTTCAGTCATTAACAGAGCTGTTCTGAAAGTGTCCAAGCGGCCTGTTCTTAGAGTGGACTGTTTTTTGCATTCGTTCTCAAGTTATATCAAACTATCAAAGTGTTGTTTTCTGCCTTTCACGAGCACATTTTGACTTGTTGCTGAATGCTCCTATAATGTAACTCTAAATGACAATCAGAGCAACTTGAATTGCGTGTGTGCAGCCTTTTGCTCAAAAGTGATCAACGTTTCGTTTTCGGAGTCTCTTTTGACAATCTCTTCGAGAGCTGTTTTCAGTCATTAACAGAGCTGTTCTGAAAGTGTCCAAGCGGCCTGTTCTTAGAGTGGACTGTTTTTTGCATTCGTTCTCAAGTTATATCAAACTATCAAAGTGTTGTTTTCTGCCTTTCACGAGCACATTTTGACTTGTTGTTGAATAATCCTATAATGTAACTCTAAATGACAATCAGAGCAACTTGAATTGCGTGTGTGCAGCCTTTTGCTCAAAAGTGATCAACGTTTCGTTTTCAGAGTCTCTTTTGACAATCTCTTCGAGAGCTGTTTTCAGTCATTAACAGAGCTGTTCTGAAAGTGTCCAAGCGGCCTGTTCTGAGAGTGGACTGTTTTTTGCATTCGTTCTCAAGTTCTATCAGTGTTGTTTTCTGCTTTTCTGGAGCACATTTTGACTTGTTGCTGAATGCTCCTATAATGTAACTCTAAATGACAATCAGAGCAACTTGAATTGCGTGTGTGCAGCCTTTTGTTCAAAAGTGATCAACGTTTTGTTTTCGGAGTCTCTTTTGACAATCTCTTCGAGAGCTGTTTTCAGTCATTAACAGAGCTGTTCTGAAAGTGTCCAAGCGGCCTGTTCTTAGAGTGGACTGTTTTTTGCATTCGTTCTCAAGTTCTATCAGTGTTGTTTTCTGCTTTTCTGGAGCACATTTTGACTTGTTGCTGAATGCTCCTATAATGTAACTCTAAATGACAATCAGAGCAACTTGAATTGCGTGTGTGCAGCCTTTTGCTCAAAAGTGATCAACGTTTCGTTTTCGGAGTCTCTTTTGACAATCTCTTCGAGAGCTGTTTTCAGTCATTAACAGAGCTGTTCTGAAAGTGTCCAAGCGGCCTGTTCTTAGAGTGGACTGTTTTTTGCATTCGTTCTCAAGTTATATCAAACTATCAAAGTGTTGTTTTCTGCCTTTCACGAGCACATTTTGACTTGTTGTTGAATAATCCTATAATGTAACTCTAAATGACAATCAGAGCAACTTGAATTGCGTGTGTGCAGCCTTTTGCTCAAAAGTGATCAACGTTTCGTTTTCGGAGTCTCTTTTGACAATCTCTTCGAGAGCTGTTTTCAGTCATTAACAGAGCTGTTCTGAAAGTGTCCAAGCGGCCTGTTCTTAGAGTGGACTGTTTTTTGCATTCGTTCTCAAGTTATATCAAACTATCAAAGTGTTGTTTTCTGCCTTTCACGAGCACATTTTGACTTGTTGTTGAATAATCCTATAATGTAACTCTAAATGACAATCAGAGCAACTTGAATTGCGTGTGTGCAGCCTTTTGCTCAAAAGTGATCAACGTTTCGTTTTCGGAGTCTCTTTTGACAATCTCTTCGAGAGCTGTTTTCAGTCATTAACAGAGCTGTTCTGAAAGTGTCCAAGCGGCCTGTTCTTAGAGTGGACTGTTTTTTGCATTCGTTCTCAAGTTATATCAAACTATCAAAGTGTTGTTTTCTGCCTTTCACGAGCACATTTTGACTTGTTGTTGAATAATCCTATAATGTAACTCTAAATGACAATCAGAGCAACTTGAATTGCGTGTGTGCAGCCTTTTGCTCAAAAGTGATCACCGTTTCGTTTTCGGAGTCTCTTTTGACAATCTCTTCGAGAGCTGTTTTCAGTCATTAACAGAGCTGTTCTGAAAGTGTCCAAGCGGCCTGTTCTTAGAGTGGACTGTTTTTTGCATTCGTTCTCAAGTTATATCAAACTATCAAAGTGTTGTTTTCTGCCTTTCACGAGCACATTTTGACTTGTTGCTGAATGCTCCTATAATGTAACTCTAAATGACAATCAGAGCAACTTGAATTGCGTGTGTGCAGCCTTTTGCTCAAAAGTGATCAACGTTTCGTTTTCGGAGTCTCTTTTGACAATCTCTTCGAGAGCTGTTTTCAGTCATTAACAGAGCTGTTCTGAAAGTGTCCAAGCGGCCTGTTCTTAGAGTGGACTGTTTTTTGCATTCGTTCTCAAGTTATATCAAACTATCAAAGTGTTGTTTTCTGCCTTTCACGAGCACATTTTGACTTGTTGTTGAATAATCCTATAATGTAACTCTAAATGACAATCAGAGCAACTTGAATTGCGTGTGTGCAGCCTTTTGCTCAAAAGTGATCAACGTTTCGTTTTCAGAGTCTCTTTTGACAATCTCTTCGAGAGCTGTTTTCAGTCATTAACAGAGCTGTTCTGAAAGTGTCCAAGCGGCCTGTTCTGAGAGTGGACTGTTTTTTGCATTCGTTCTCAAGTTCTATCAGTGTTGTTTTCTGCTTTTCTGGAGCACATTTTGACTTGTTGCTGAATGCTCCTATAATGTAACTCTAAATGACAATCAGAGCAACTTGAATTGCGTGTGTGCAGCCTTTTGTTCAAAAGTGATCAACGTTTTGTTTTCGGAGTCTCTTTTGACAATCTCTTCGAGAGCTGTTTTCAGTCATTAACAGAGCTGTTCTGAAAGTGTCCAAGCGGCCTGTTCTTAGAGTGGACTGTTTTTTGCATTCGTTCTCAAGTTCTATCAGTGTTGTTTTCTGCTTTTCTGGAGCACATTTTGACTTGTTGCTGAATGCTCCTATAATGTAACTCTAAATGACAATCAGAGCAACTTGAATTGCGTGTGTGCAGCCTTTTGCTCAAAAGTGATCAACGTTTCGTTTTCGGAGTCTCTTTTGACAATCTCTTCGAGAGCTGTTTTCAGTCATTAACAGAGCTGTTCTGAAAGTGTCCAAGCGGCCTGTTCTTAGAGTGGACTGTTTTTTGCATTCGTTCTCAAGTTATATCAAACTATCAAAGTGTTGTTTTCTGCCTTTCACGAGCACATTTTGACTTGTTGTTGAATAATCCTATAATGTAACTCTAAATGACAATCAGAGCAACTTGAATTGCGTGTGTGCAGCCTTTTGCTCAAAAGTGATCAACGTTTCGTTTTCGGAGTCTCTTTTGACAATCTCTTCGAGAGCTGTTTTCAGTCATTAACAGAGCTGTTCTGAAAGTGTCCAAGCGGCCTGTTCTTAGAGTGGACTGTTTTTTGCATTCGTTCTCAAGTTATATCAAACTATCAAAGTGTTGTTTTCTGCCTTTCACGAGCACATTTTGACTTGTTGTTGAATAATCCTATAATGTAACTCTAAATGACAATCAGAGCAACTTGAATTGCGTGTGTGCAGCCTTTTGCTCAAAAGTGATCAACGTTTCGTTTTCGGAGTCTCTTTTGACAATCTCTTCGAGAGCTGTTTTCAGTCATTAACAGAGCTGTTCTGAAAGTGTCCAAGCGGCCTGTTCTTAGAGTGGACTGTTTTTTGCATTCGTTCTCAAGTTATATCAAACTATCAAAGTGTTGTTTTCTGCCTTTCACGAGCACATTTTGACTTGTTGTTGAATAATCCTATAATGTAACTCTAAATGACAATCAGAGCAACTTGAATTGCGTGTGTGCAGCCTTTTGCTCAAAAGTGATCAACGTTTCGTTTTCAGAGTCTCTTTTGACAATCTCTTCGAGAGCTGTTTTCAGTCATTAACAGAGCTGTTCTGAAAGTGTCCAAGCGGCCTGTTCTTAGAGTGGACTGTTTTTTGCATTCGTTCTCAAGTTATATCAAACTATCAAAGTGTTGTTTTCTGCCTTTCACGAGCACATTTTGACTTGTTGTTGAATAATCCTATAATGTAACTCTAAATGACAATCAGAGCAACTTGAATTGCGTGTGCAGCCTTTTGCTCAAAAGTGATCAACGTTTCGTTTTCGGAGTCTCTTTTGACAATCTCTTCGAGAGCTGTTTTCAGTCATTAACAGAGCTGTTCTGAAAGTGTCCAAGCGGCCTGTTCTTAGAGTGGACTGTTTTTTGCATTCGTTCTCAAGTTCTATCAGTGTTGTTTTCTGCTTTTCTGGAGCACATTTTGACTTGTTGCTGAATGCTCCTATAATGTAACTCTAAATGACAATCAGAGCAACTTGAATTGCGTGTGTGCAGCCTTTTGCTCAAAAGTGATCAACGTTTCGTTTTCGGAGTCTCTTTTGACAATCTCTTCGAGAGCTGTTTTCAGTCATTAACAGAGCTGTTCTGAAAGTGTCCAAGCGGCCTGTTCTTAGAGTGGACTGTTTTTTGCATTCGTTCTCAAGTTATATCAAACTATCAAAGTGTTGTTTTCTGCCTTTCACGAGCACATTTTGACTTGTTGTTGAATAATCCTATAATGTAACTCTAAATGACAATCAGAGCAACTTGAATTGCGTGTGTGCAGCCTTTTGCTCAAAAGTGATCAACGTTTCGTTTTCGGAGTCTCTTTTGACAATCTCTTCGAGAGCTGTTTTCAGTCATTAACAGAGCTGTTCTGAAAGTGTCCAAGCGGCCTGTTCTTAGAGTGGACTGTTTTTTGCATTCGTTCTCAAGTTATATCAAACTATCAAAGTGTTGTTTTCTGCCTTTCACAAGCACATTTTGACTTGTTGTTGAATAATCCTATAATGTAACTCTAAATGACAATCAGAGCAACTTGAATTGCGTGTGTGCAGCCTTTTGCTCAAAAGTGATCAACGTTTCGTTTTCAGAGTCTCTTTTGACAATCTCTTCGAGAGCTGTTTTCAGTCATTAACAGAGCTGTTCTGAAAGTGTCCAAGCGGCCTGTTCTTAGAGTGGACTGTTTTTTGCATTCGTTCTCAAGTTATATCAAACTATCAAAGTGTTGTTTTCTGCCTTTCACGAGCACATTTTGACTTGTTGTTGAATAATCCTATAATGTAACTCTAAATGACAATCAGAGCAACTTGAATTGCGTGTGTGCAGCCTTTTGCTCAAAAGTGATCAACGTTTCGTTTTCAGAGTCTCTTTTGACAATCTCTTCGAGAGCTGTTTTCAGTCATTAACAGAGCTGTTCTGAAAGTGTCCAAGTGGCCTGTTCTTAGAGTGGACTGTTTTTTGCATTCGTTCTCAAGTTATATCAAACTATCAAAGTGTTGTTTTCTGCCTTTCACGAGCACATTTTGACTTGTTGTTGAATAATCCTATAATGTAACTCTAAATGACAATCAGTGCAACTTGAATTGCGTGTGTGCAGCCTTTTGCTCAAAAGTGATCAACGTTTCGTTTTCAGAGTCTCTTTTGACAATCTCTTCGAGAGCTGTTTTCAGTCATTAACAGAGCTGTTCTGAAAGTGTCCAAGCGGCCTGTTCTTAGAGTGGACTGTTTTTTGCATTCGTTCTCAAGTTCTATCAGTGTTGTTTTCTGCTTTTCTGGAGCACATTTTGACTTGTTGCTGAATGCTCCTATAATGTAACTCTAAATGACAATCAGATCAACTTGAATTGCGTGTGTGCAGCCTTTTGCTCAAAAGTGATCAACGTTTCGTTTTCGGAGTCTCTTTTGACAATCTCTTCGAGAGCTGTTTTCAGTCATTAACAGAGCTGTTCTGAAAGTGTCCAAGCGGCCTGTTCTTAGAGTGGACTGTTTTTTGCATTCGTTCTCAAGTTATATCAAACTATCAAAGTGTTGTTTTCTGCCTTTCACGAGCACATTTTGACTTGTTGTTGAATAATCCTATAATGTAACTCTAAATGACAATCAGAGCAACTTGAATTGCGTGTGTGCAGCCTTTTGCTCAAAAGTGATCAACGTTTCGTTTTCGGAGTCTCTTTTGACAATCTCTTCGAGAGCTGTTTTCAGTCATTAACAGAGCTGTTCTGAAAGTGTCCAAGCGGCCTGTTCTTAGAGTGGACTGTTTTTTGCATTCGTTCTCAAGTTATATCAAACTATCAAAGTGTTGTTTTCTGCCTTTCACGAGCACATTTTGACTTGTTGTTGAATAATCCTATAATGTAACTCTAAATGACAATCAGAGCAACTTGAATTGCGTGTGTGCAGCCTTTTGCTCAAAAGTGATCAACGTTTCGTTTTCAGAGTCTCTTTTGACAATCTCTTCGAGAGCTGTTTTCAGTCATTAACAGAGCTGTTCTGAAAGTGTCCAAGCGGCCTGTTCTTAGAGTGGACTGTTTTTTGCATTCGTTCTCAAGTTATATCAAACTATCAAAGTGTTGTTTTCTGCCTTTCACGAGCACATTTTGACTTGTTGTTGAATAATCCTATAATGTAACTCTAAATGACAATCAGAGCAACTTGAATTGCATGTGCAGCCTTTTGCTCAAAAGTGATCAACGTTTCGTTTTCGGAGTCTCTTTTGACAATCTCTTCGAGAGCTGTTTTCAGTCATTAACAGAGCTGTTCTGAAAGTGTCCAAGCGGCCTGTTCTTAGAGTGGACTGTTTTTTGCATTCGTTCTCAAGTTATATCAAACTATCAAAGTGTTGTTTTCTGCCTTTCACGAGCACATTTTGACTTGTTGTTGAATAATCCTATAATGTAACTCTAAATGACAATCAGAGCAACTTGAATTGCGTGTGTGCAGCCTTTTGCTCAAAAGTGATCAACGTTTCGTTTTCGGAGTCTCTTTTGACAATCTCTTCGAGAGCTGTTTTCAGTCATTAACAGAGCTGTTCTGAAAGTGTCCAAGCGGCCTGTTCTTAGAGTGGACTGTTTTTTGCATTCGTTCTCAAGTTATATCAAACTATCAAAGTGTTGTTTTCTGCCTTTCACGAGCACATTTTGACTTGTTGCTGAATGCTCCTATAATGTAACTCTAAATGACAATCAGAGCAACTTGAATTGCGTGTGTGCAGCCTTTTGCTCAAAAGTGATCAACGTTTCGTTTTCGGAGTCTCTTTTGACAATCTCTTCGAGAGCTGTTTTCAGTCATTAACAGAGCTGTTCTGAAAGTGTCCAAGCGGCCTGTTCTTAGAGTGGACTGTTTTTTGCATTCGTTCTCAAGTTATATCAAACTATCAAAGTGTTGTTTTCTGCCTTTCACGAGCACATTTTGACTTGTTGTTGAATAATCCTATAATGTAACTCTAAATGACAATCAGAGCAACTTGAATTGCGTGTGTGCAGCCTTTTGCTCAAAAGTGATCAACGTTTCGTTTTCAGAGTCTCTTTTGACAATCTCTTCGAGAGCTGTTTTCAGTCATTAACAGAGCTGTTCTGAAAGTGTCCAAGCGGCCTGTTCTGAGAGTGGACTGTTTTTTGCATTCGTTCTCAAGTTCTATCAGTGTTGTTTTCTGCTTTTCTGGAGCACATTTTGACTTGTTGCTGAATGCTCCTATAATGTAACTCTAAATGACAATCAGAGCAACTTGAATTGCGTGTGTGCAGCCTTTTGTTCAAAAGTGATCAACGTTTTGTTTTCGGAGTCTCTTTTGACAATCTCTTCGAGAGCTGTTTTCAGTCATTAACAGAGCTGTTCTGAAAGTGTCCAAGCGGCCTGTTCTTAGAGTGGACTGTTTTTTGCATTCGTTCTCAAGTTCTATCAGTGTTGTTTTCTGCTTTTCTGGAGCACATTTTGACTTGTTGCTGAATGCTCCTATAATGTAACTCTAAATGACAATCAGAGCAACTTGAATTGCGTGTGTGCAGCCTTTTGCTCAAAAGTGATCAACGTTTCGTTTTCGGAGTCTCTTTTGACAATCTCTTCGAGAGCTGTTTTCAGTCATTAACAGAGCTGTTCTGAAAGTGTCCAAGCGGCCTGTTCTTAGAGTGGACTGTTTTTTGCATTCGTTCTCAAGTTATATCAAACTATCAAAGTGTTGTTTTCTGCCTTTCACGAGCACATTTTGACTTGTTGTTGAATAATCCTATAATGTAACTCTAAATGACAATCAGAGCAACTTGAATTGCGTGTGTGCAGCCTTTTGCTCAAAAGTGATCAACGTTTCGTTTTCGGAGTCTCTTTTGACAATCTCTTCGAGAGCTGTTTTCAGTCATTAACAGAGCTGTTCTGAAAGTGTCCAAGCGGCCTGTTCTTAGAGTGGACTGTTTTTTGCATTCGTTCTCAAGTTATATCAAACTATCAAAGTGTTGTTTTCTGCCTTTCACGAGCACATTTTGACTTGTTGTTGAATAATCCTATAATGTAACTCTAAATGACAATCAGAGCAACTTGAATTGCGTGTGTGCAGCCTTTTGCTCAAAAGTGATCAACGTTTCGTTTTCGGAGTCTCTTTTGACAATCTCTTCGAGAGCTGTTTTCAGTCATTAACAGAGCTGTTCTGAAAGTGTCCAAGCGGCCTGTTCTTAGAGTGGACTGTTTTTTGCATTCGTTCTCAAGTTATATCAAACTATCAAAGTGTTGTTTTCTGCCTTTCACGAGCACATTTTGACTTGTTGTTGAATAATCCTATAATGTAACTCTAAATGACAATCAGAGCAACTTGAATTGCGTGTGTGCAGCCTTTTGCTCAAAAGTGATCAACGTTTCGTTTTCAGAGTCTCTTTTGACAATCTCTTCGAGAGCTGTTTTCAGTCATTAACAGAGCTGTTCTGAAAGTGTCCAAGCGGCCTGTTCTTAGAGTGGACTGTTTTTTGCATTCGTTCTCAAGTTATATCAAACTATCAAAGTGTTGTTTTCTGCCTTTCACGAGCACATTTTGACTTGTTGTTGAATAATCCTATAATGTAACTCTAAATGACAATCAGAGCAACTTGAATTGCGTGTGCAGCCTTTTGCTCAAAAGTGATCAACGTTTCGTTTTCGGAGTCTCTTTTGACAATCTCTTCGAGAGCTGTTTTCAGTCATTAACAGAGCTGTTCTGAAAGTGTCCAAGCGGCCTGTTCTTAGAGTGGACTGTTTTTTGCATTCGTTCTCAAGTTCTATCAGTGTTGTTTTCTGCTTTTCTGGAGCACATTTTGACTTGTTGCTGAATGCTCCTATAATGTAACTCTAAATGACAATCAGAGCAACTTGAATTGCGTGTGTGCAGCCTTTTGCTCAAAAGTGATCAACGTTTCGTTTTCGGAGTCTCTTTTGACAATCTCTTCGAGAGCTGTTTTCAGTCATTAACAGAGCTGTTCTGAAAGTGTCCAAGCGGCCTGTTCTTAGAGTGGACTGTTTTTTGCATTCGTTCTCAAGTTATATCAAACTATCAAAGTGTTGTTTTCTGCCTTTCACGAGCACATTTTGACTTGTTGTTGAATAATCCTATAATGTAACTCTAAATGACAATCAGAGCAACTTGAATTGCGTGTGTGCAGCCTTTTGCTCAAAAGTGATCAACGTTTCGTTTTCGGAGTCTCTTTTGACAATCACTTCGAGAGCTGTTTTCAGTCATTAACAGAGCTGTTCTGAAAGTGTCCAAGCGGCCTGTTCTTAGAGTGGACTGTTTTTTGCATTCGTTCTCAAGTTATATCAAACTATCAAAGTGTTGTTTTCTGCCTTTCACGAGCACATTTTGACTTGTTGTTGAATAATCCTATAATGTAACTCTAAATGACAATCAGAGCAACTTGAATTGCGTGTGTGCAGCCTTTTGCTCAAAAGTGATCAACGTTTCGTTTTCAGAGTCTCTTTTGACAATCTCTTCGAGAGCTGTTTTCAGTCATTAACAGAGCTGTTCTGAAAGTGTCCAAGCGGCCTGTTCTTAGAGTGGACTGTTTTTTGCATTCGTTCTCAAGTTATATCAAACTATCAAAGTGTTGTTTTCTGCCTTTCACGAGCACATTTTGACTTGTTGTTGAATAATCCTATAATGTAACTCTAAATGACAATCAGAGCAACTTGAATTGCGTGTGCAGCCTTTTGCTCAAAAGTGATCAACGTTTCGTTTTCGGAGTCTCTTTTGACAATCTCTTCGAGAGCTGTTTTCAGTCATTAACAGAGCTGTTCTGAAAGTGTCCAAGCGGCCTGTTCTTAGAGTGGACTGTTTTTTGCATTCGTTCTCAAGTTATATCAAACTATCAAAGTGTTGTTTTCTGCCTTTCACGAGCACATTTTGACTTGTTGTTGAATAATCCTATAATGTAACTCTAAATGACAATCAGAGCAACTTGAATTGCGTGTGTGCAGCCTTTTGCTCAAAAGTGATCAACGTTTCGTTTTCGGAGTCTCTTTTGACAATCTCTTCGAGAGCTGTTTTCAGTCATTAACAGAGCTGTTCTGAAAGTGTCCAAGCGGCCTGTTCTTAGAGTGGACTGTTTTTTGCATTCGTTCTCAAGTTATATCAAACTATCAAAGTGTTGTTTTCTGCCTTTCACGAGCACATTTTGACTTGTTGTTGAATAATCCTATAATGTAACTCTAAATGACAATCAGAGCAACTTGAATTGCGTGTGTGCAGCCTTTTGCTCAAAAGTGATCACCGTTTCGTTTTCGGAGTCTCTTTTGACAATCTCTTCGAGAGCTGTTTTCAGTCATTAACAGAGCTGTTCTGAAAGTGTCCAAGCGGCCTGTTCTTAGAGTGGACTGTTTTTTGCATTCGTTCTCAAGTTATATCAAACTATCAAAGTGTTGTTTTCTGCCTTTCACGAGCACATTTTGACTTGTTGTTGAATAATCCTATAATGTAACTCTAAATGACAATCAGAGCAACTTGAATTGCGTGTGCAGCCTTTTGCTCAAAAGTGATCAACGTTTCGTTTTCGGAGTCTCTTTTGACAATCTCTTCGAGAGCTGTTTTCAGTCATTAACAGAGCTGTTCTGAAAGTGTCCAAGCGGCCTGTTCTTAGAGTGGACTGTTTTTTGCATTCGTTCTCAAGTTATATCAAACTATCAAAGTGTTGTTTTCTGCCTTTCACGAGCACATTTTGACTTGTTGTTGAATAATCCTATAATGTAACTCTAAATGACAATCAGAGCAACTTGAATTGCGTGTGTGCAGCCTTTTGCTCAAAAGTGATCAACGTTTCGTTTTCGGAGTCTCTTTTGACAATCTCTTCGAGAGCTGTTTTCAGTCATTAACAGAGCTGTTCTGAAAGTGTCCAAGCGGCCTGTTCTTAGAGTGGACTGTTTTTTGCATTCGTTCTCAAGTTATATCAAACTATCAAAGTGTTGTTTTCTGCCTTTCACGAGCACATTTTGACTTGTTGCTGAATGCTCCTATAATGTAACTCTAAATGACAATCAGAGCAACTTGAATTGCGTGTGTGCAGCCTTTTGCTCAAAAGTGATCAACGTTTCGTTTTCGGAGTCTCTTTTGACAATCTCTTCGAGAGCTGTTTTCAGTCATTAACAGAGCTGTTCTGAAAGTGTCCAAGCGGCCTGTTCTTAGAGTGGACTGTTTTTTGCATTCGTTCTCAAGTTATATCAAACTATCAAAGTGTTGTTTTCTGCCTTTCACGAGCACATTTTGACTTGTTGTTGAATAATCCTATAATGTAACTCTAAATGACAATCAGAGCAACTTGAATTGCGTGTGTGCAGCCTTTTGCTCAAAAGTGATCAACGTTTCGTTTTCAGAGTCTCTTTTGACAATCTCTTCGAGAGCTGTTTTCAGTCATTAACAGAGCTGTTCTGAAAGTGTCCAAGCGGCCTGTTCTGAGAGTGGACTGTTTTTTGCATTCGTTCTCAAGTTCTATCAGTGTTGTTTTCTGCTTTTCTGGAGCACATTTTGACTTGTTGCTGAATGCTCCTATAATGTAACTCTAAATGACAATCAGAGCAACTTGAATTGCGTGTGTGCAGCCTTTTGTTCAAAAGTGATCAACGTTTTGTTTTCGGAGTCTCTTTTGACAATCTCTTCGAGAGCTGTTTTCAGTCATTAACAGAGCTGTTCTGAAAGTGTCCAAGCGGCCTGTTCTTAGAGTGGACTGTTTTTTGCATTCGTTCTCAAGTTCTATCAGTGTTGTTTTCTGCTTTTCTGGAGCACATTTTGACTTGTTGCTGAATGCTCCTATAATGTAACTCTAAATGACAATCAGAGCAACTTGAATTGCGTGTGTGCAGCCTTTTGCTCAAAAGTGATCAACGTTTCGTTTTCGGAGTCTCTTTTGACAATCTCTTCGAGAGCTGTTTTCAGTCATTAACAGAGCTGTTCTGAAAGTGTCCAAGCGGCCTGTTCTTAGAGTGGACTGTTTTTTGCATTCGTTCTCAAGTTATATCAAACTATCAAAGTGTTGTTTTCTGCCTTTCACGAGCACATTTTGACTTGTTGTTGAATAATCCTATAATGTAACTCTAAATGACAATCAGAGCAACTTGAATTGCGTGTGTGCAGCCTTTTGCTCAAAAGTGATCAACGTTTCGTTTTCGGAGTCTCTTTTGACAATCTCTTCGAGAGCTGTTTTCAGTCATTAACAGAGCTGTTCTGAAAGTGTCCAAGCGGCCTGTTCTTAGAGTGGACTGTTTTTTGCATTCGTTCTCAAGTTATATCAAACTATCAAAGTGTTGTTTTCTGCCTTTCACGAGCACATTTTGACTTGTTGTTGAATAATCCTATAATGTAACTCTAAATGACAATCAGAGCAACTTGAATTGCGTGTGTGCAGCCTTTTGCTCAAAAGTGATCAACGTTTCGTTTTCGGAGTCTCTTTTGACAATCTCTTCGAGAGCTGTTTTCAGTCATTAACAGAGCTGTTCTGAAAGTGTCCAAGCGGCCTGTTCTTAGAGTGGACTGTTTTTTGCATTCGTTCTCAAGTTATATCAAACTATCAAAGTGTTGTTTTCTGCCTTTCACGAGCACATTTTGACTTGTTGTTGAATAATCCTATAATGTAACTCTAAATGACAATCAGAGCAACTTGAATTGCGTGTGTGCAGCCTTTTGCTCAAAAGTGATCAACGTTTCGTTTTCAGAGTCCCTTTTGACAATCTCTTCGAGAGCTGTTTTCAGTCATTAACAGAGCTGTTCTGAAAGTGTCCAAGCGGCCTGTTCTTAGAGTGGACTGTTTTTTGCATTCGTTCTCAAGTTATATCAAACTATCAAAGTGTTGTTTTCTGCCTTTCACGAGCACATTTTGACTTGTTGTTGAATAATCCTATAATGTAACTCTAAATGACAATCAGAGCAACTTGAATTGCGTGTGCAGCCTTTTGCTCAAAAGTGATCAACGTTTCGTTTTCGGAGTCTCTTTTGACAATCTCTTCGAGAGCTGTTTTCAGTCATTAACAGAGCTGTTCTGAAAGTGTCCAAGCGGCCTGTTCTTAGAGTGGACTGTTTTTTGCATTCGTTCTCAAGTTCTATCAGTGTTGTTTTCTGCTTTTCTGGAGCACATTTTGACTTGTTGCTGAATGCTCCTATAATGTAACTCTAAATGACAATCAGAGCAACTTGAATTGCGTGTGTGCAGCCTTTTGCTCAAAAGTGATCAACGTTTCGTTTTCGGAGTCTCTTTTGACAATCTCTTCGAGAGCTGTTTTCAGTCATTAACAGAGCTGTTCTGAAAGTGTCCAAGCGGCCTGTTCTTAGAGTGGACTGTTTTTTGCATTCGTTCTCAAGTTATATCAAACTATCAAAGTGTTGTTTTCTGCCTTTCACGAGCACATTTTGACTTGTTGTTGAATAATCCTATAATGTAACTCTAAATGACAATCAGAGCAACTTGAATTGCGTGTGTGCAGCCTTTTGCTCAAAAGTGATCAACGTTTCGTTTTCGGAGTCTCTTTTGACAATCTCTTCGAGAGCTGTTTTCAGTCATTAACAGAGCTGTTCTGAAAGTGTCCAAGCGGCCTGTTCTTAGAGTGGACTGTTTTTTGCATTCGTTCTCAAGTTATATCAAACTATCAAAGTGTTGTTTTCTGCCTTTCACAAGCACATTTTGACTTGTTGTTGAATAATCCTATAATGTAACTCTAAATGACAATCAGAGCAACTTGAATTGCGTGTGTGCAGCCTTTTGCTCAAAAGTGATCAACGTTTCGTTTTCAGAGTCTCTTTTGACAATCTCTTCGAGAGCTGTTTTCAGTCATTAACAGAGCTGTTCTGAAAGTGTCCAAGCGGCCTGTTCTTAGAGTGGACTGTTTTTTGCATTCGTTCTCAAGTTATATCAAACTATCAAAGTGTTGTTTTCTGCCTTTCACGAGCACATTTTGACTTGTTGTTGAATAATCCTATAATGTAACTCTAAATGACAATCAGAGCAACTTGAATTGCGTGTGCAGCCTTTTGCTCAAAAGTGATCAACGTTTCGTTTTCGGAGTCTCTTTTGACAATCTCTTCGAGAGCTGTTTTCAGTCATTAACAGAGCTGTTCTGAAAGTGTCCAAGCGGCCTGTTCTTAGAGTGGACTGTTTTTTGCATTCGTTCTCAAGTTATATCAAACTATCAAAGTGTTGTTTTCTGCCTTTCACGAGCACATTTTGACTTGTTGTTGAATAATCCTATAATGTAACTCTAAATGACAATCAGAGCAACTTGAATTGCGTGTGTGCAGCCTTTTGCTCAAAAGTGATCAACGTTTCGTTTTCGGAGTCTCTTTTGACAATCTCTTCGAGAGCTGTTTTCAGTCATTAACAGAGCTGTTCTGAAAGTGTCCAAGCGGCCTGTTCTTAGAGTGGACTGTTTTTTGCATTCGTTCTCAAGTTATATCAAACTATCAAAGTGTTGTTTTCTGCCTTTCACGAGCACATTTTGACTTGTTGTTGAATAATCCTATAATGTAACTCTAAATGACAATCAGAGCAACTTGAATTGCGTGTGTGCAGCCTTTTGCTCAAAAGTGATCACCGTTTCGTTTTCGGAGTCTCTTTTGACAATCTCTTCGAGAGCTGTTTTCAGTCATTAACAGAGCTGTTCTGAAAGTGTCCAAGCGGCCTGTTCTTAGAGTGGACTGTTTTTTGCATTCGTTCTCAAGTTATATCAAACTATCAAAGTGTTGTTTTCTGCCTTTCACGAGCACATTTTGACTTGTTGTTGAATAATCCTATAATGTAACTCTAAATGACAATCAGTGCAACTTGAATTGCGTGTGTGCAGCCTTTTGCTCAAAAGTGATCAACGTTTCGTTTTCAGAGTCTCTTTTGACAATCTCTTCGAGAGCTGTTTTCAGTCATTAACAGAGCTGTTCTGAAAGTGTCCAAGCGGCCTGTTCTGAGAGTGGACTGTTTTTTGCATTCGTTCTCAAGTTCTATCAGTGTTGTTTTCTGCTTTTCTGGAGCACATTTTGACTTGTTGCTGAATGCTCCTATAATGTAACTCTAAATGACAATCAGAGCAACTTGAATTGCGTGTGTGCAGCCTTTTGCTCAAAAGTGATCAACGTTTTGTTTTCGGAGTCTCTTTTGACAATCTCTTCGAGAGCTGTTTTCAGTCATTAACAGAGCTGTTCTGAAAGTGTCCAAGCGGCCTGTTGTGAGAGTGGACTGTTTTTTGCATTCGTTCTCAAGTTCTATCAGTGTTGTTTTCTGCTTTTCTGGAGCACATTTTGACTTGTTGCTGAATGCTCCTATAATGTAACTCTAAATGACAATCAGAGCAACTTGAATTGCGTGTGTGCAGCCTTTTGCTCAAAAGTGATCAACGTTTCGTTTTCGGAGTCTCTTTTGACAATCTCTTCGAGAGCTGTTTTCAGTCATTAACAGAGCTGTTCTGAAAGTGTCCAAGCGGCCTGTTCTTAGAGTGGACTGTTTTTTGCATTCGTTCTCAAGTTATATCAAACTATCAAAGTGTTGTTTTCTGCCTTTCACGAGCACATTTTGACTTGTTGTTGAATAATCCTATAATGTAACTCTAAATGACAATCAGAGCAACTTGAATTGCGTGTGTGCAGCCTTTTGCTCAAAAGTGATCAACGTTTCGTTTTCAGAGTCTCTTTTGACAATCTCTTCGAGAGCTGTTTTCAGTCATTAACAGAGCTGTTCTGAAAGTGTCCAAGCGGCCTGTTCTTAGAGTGGACTGTTTTTTGCATTCGTTCTCAAGTTATATCAAACTATCAAAGTGTTGTTTTCTGCCTTTCACGAGCACATTTTGACTTGTTGTTGAATAATCCTATAATGTAACTCTAAATGACAATCAGAGCAACTTGAATTGCGTGTGCAGCCTTTTGCTCAAAAGTGATCAACGTTTCGTTTTCGGAGTCTCTTTTGACAATCTCTTCGAGAGCTGTTTTCAGTCATTAACAGAGCTGTTCTGAAAGTGTCCAAGCGGCCTGTTCTTAGAGTGGACTGTTTTTTGCATTCGTTCTCAAGTTCTATCAGTGTTGTTTTCTGCTTTTCTGGAGCACATTTTGACTTGTTGCTGAATGCTCCTATAATGTAACTCTAAATGACAATCAGAGCAACTTGAATTGCGTGTGTGCAGCCTTTTGCTCAAAAGTGATCAACGTTTCGTTTTCGGAGTCTCTTTTGACAATCTCTTCGAGAGCTGTTTTCAGTCATTAACAGAGCTGTTCTGAAAGTGTCCAAGCGGCCTGTTCTTAGAGTGGACTGTTTTTTGCATTCGTTCTCAAGTTATATCAAACTATCAAAGTGTTGTTTTCTGCCTTTCACGAGCACATTTTGACTTGTTGTTGAATAATCCTATAATGTAACTCTAAATGACAATCAGAGCAACTTGAATTGCGTGTGTGCAGCCTTTTGCTCAAAAGTGATCAACGTTTCGTTTTCGGAGTCTCTTTTGACAATCTCTTCGAGAGCTGTTTTCAGTCATTAACAGAGCTGTTCTGAAAGTGTCCAAGCGGCCTGTTCTTAGAGTGGACTGTTTTTTGCATTCGTTCTCAAGTTATATCAAACTATCAAAGTGTTGTTTTCTGCCTTTCACGAGCACATTTTGACTTGTTGTTGAATAATCCTATAATGTAACTCTAAATGACAATCAGAGCAACTTGAATTGCGTGTGTGCAGCCTTTTGCTCAAAAGTGATCAACGTTTCGTTTTCAGAGTCTCTTTTGACAATCTCTTCGAGAGCTGTTTTCAGTCATTAACAGAGCTGTTCTGAAAGTGTCCAAGCGGCCTGTTCTTAGAGTGGACTGTTTTTTGCATTCGTTCTCAAGTTATATCAAACTATCAAAGTGTTGTTTTCTGCCTTTCACGAGCACATTTTGACTTGTTGTTGAATAATCCTATAATGTAACTCTAAATGACAATCAGAGCAACTTGAATTGCGTGTGCAGCCTTTTGCTCAAAAGTGATCAACGTTTCGTTTTCGGAGTCTCTTTTGACAATCTCTTCGAGAGCTGTTTTCAGTCATTAACAGAGCTGTTCTGAAAGTGTCCAAGCGGCCTGTTCTTAGAGTGGACTGTTTTTTGCATTCGTTCTCAAGTTATATCAAACTATCAAAGTGTTGTTTTCTGCCTTTCACGAGCACATTTTGACTTGTTGTTGAATAATCCTATAATGTAACTCTAAATGACAATCAGAGCAACTTGAATTGCGTGTGTGCAGCCTTTTGCTCAAAAGTGATCAACGTTTCGTTTTCGGAGTCTCTTTTGACAATCTCTTCGAGAGCTGTTTTCAGTCATTAACAGAGCTGTTCTGAAAGTGTCCAAGCGGCCTGTTCTTAGAGTGGACTGTTTTTTGCATTCGTTCTCAAGTTATATCAAACTATCAAAGTGTTGTTTTCTGCCTTTCACGAGCACATTTTGACTTGTTGCTGAATGCTCCTATAATGTAACTCTAAATGACAATCAGAGCAACTTGAATTGCGTGTGTGCAGCCTTTTGCTCAAAAGTGATCAACGTTTCGTTTTCGGAGTCTCTTTTGACAATCTCTTCGAGAGCTGTTTTCAGTCATTAACAGAGCTGTTCTGAAAGTGTCCAAGCGGCCTGTTCTTAGAGTGGACTGTTTTTTGCATTCGTTCTCAAGTTATATCAAACTATCAAAGTGTTGTTTTCTGCCTTTCACGAGCACATTTTGACTTGTTGTTGAATAATCCTATAATGTAACTCTAAATGACAATCAGAGCAACTTGAATTGCGTGTGTGCAGCCTTTTGCTCAAAAGTGATCAACGTTTCGTTTTCAGAGTCTCTTTTGACAATCTCTTCGAGAGCTGTTTTCAGTCATTAACAGAGCTGTTCTGAAAGTGTCCAAGCGGCCTGTTCTGAGAGTGGACTGTTTTTTGCATTCGTTCTCAAGTTCTATCAGTGTTGTTTTCTGCTTTTCTGGAGCACATTTTGACTTGTTGCTGAATGCTCCTATAATGTAACTCTAAATGACAATCAGAGCAACTTGAATTGCGTGTGTGCAGCCTTTTGTTCAAAAGTGATCAACGTTTTGTTTTCGGAGTCTCTTTTGACAATCTCTTCGAGAGCTGTTTTCAGTCATTAACAGAGCTGTTCTGAAAGTGTCCAAGCGGCCTGTTCTTAGAGTGGACTGTTTTTTGCATTCGTTCTCAAGTTCTATCAGTGTTGTTTTCTGCTTTTCTGGAGCACATTTTGACTTGTTGCTGAATGCTCCTATAATGTAACTCTAAATGACAATCAGAGCAACTTGAATTGCGTGTGTGCAGCCTTTTGCTCAAAAGTGATCAACGTTTCGTTTTCGGAGTCTCTTTTGACAATCTCTTCGAGAGCTGTTTTCAGTCATTAACAGAGCTGTTCTGAAAGTGTCCAAGCGGCCTGTTCTTAGAGTGGACTGTTTTTTGCATTCGTTCTCAAGTTATATCAAACTATCAAAGTGTTGTTTTCTGCCTTTCACGAGCACATTTTGACTTGTTGTTGAATAATCCTATAATGTAACTCTAAATGACAATCAGAGCAACTTGAATTGCGTGTGTGCAGCCTTTTGCTCAAAAGTGATCAACGTTTCGTTTTCGGAGTCTCTTTTGACAATCTCTTCGAGAGCTGTTTTCAGTCATTAACAGAGCTGTTCTGAAAGTGTCCAAGCGGCCTGTTCTTAGAGTGGACTGTTTTTTGCATTCGTTCTCAAGTTATATCAAACTATCAAAGTGTTGTTTTCTGCCTTTCACGAGCACATTTTGACTTGTTGTTGAATAATCCTATAATGTAACTCTAAATGACAATCAGAGCAACTTGAATTGCGTGTGTGCAGCCTTTTGCTCAAAAGTGATCAACGTTTCGTTTTCGGAGTCTCTTTTGACAATCTCTTCGAGAGCTGTTTTCAGTCATTAACAGAGCTGTTCTGAAAGTGTCCAAGCGGCCTGTTCTTAGAGTGGACTGTTTTTTGCATTCGTTCTCAAGTTATATCAAACTATCAAAGTGTTGTTTTCTGCCTTTCACGAGCACATTTTGACTTGTTGTTGAATAATCCTATAATGTAACTCTAAATGACAATCAGAGCAACTTGAATTGCGTGTGTGCAGCCTTTTGCTCAAAAGTGATCAACGTTTCGTTTTCGGAGTCTCTTTTGACAATCTCTTCGAGAGCTGTTTTCAGTCATTAACAGAGCTGTTCTGAAAGTGTCCAAGCGGCCTGTTCTTAGAGTGGACTGTTTTTTGCATTCGTTCTCAAGTTATATCAAACTATCAAAGTGTTGTTTTCTGCCTTTCACGAGCACATTTTGACTTGTTGCTGAATGCTCCTATAATGTAACTCTAAATGACAATCAGAGCAACTTGAATTGCGTGTGTGCAGCCTTTTGCTCAAAAGTGATCAACGTTTCGTTTTCGGAGTCTCTTTTGACAATCTCTTCGAGAGCTGTTTTCAGTCATTAACAGAGCTGTTCTGAAAGTGTCCAAGCGGCCTGTTCTTAGAGTGGACTGTTTTTTGCATTCGTTCTCAAGTTATATCAAACTATCAAAGTGTTGTTTTCTGCCTTTCACGAGCACATTTTGACTTGTTGTTGAATAATCCTATAATGTAACTCTAAATGACAATCAGAGCAACTTGAATTGCGTGTGTGCAGCCTTTTGCTCAAAAGTGATCAACGTTTCGTTTTCAGAGTCTCTTTTGACAATCTCTTCGAGAGCTGTTTTCAGTCATTAACAGAGCTGTTCTGAAAGTGTCCAAGCGGCCTGTTCTGAGAGTGGACTGTTTTTTGCATTCGTTCTCAAGTTCTATCAGTGTTGTTTTCTGCTTTTCTGGAGCACATTTTGACTTGTTGCTGAATGCTCCTATAATGTAACTCTAAATGACAATCAGAGCAACTTGAATTGCGTGTGTGCAGCCTTTTGTTCAAAAGTGATCAACGTTTTGTTTTCGGAGTCTCTTTTGACAATCTCTTCGAGAGCTGTTTTCAGTCATTAACAGAGCTGTTCTGAAAGTGTCCAAGCGGCCTGTTCTTAGAGTGGACTGTTTTTTGCATTCGTTCTCAAGTTCTATCAGTGTTGTTTTCTGCTTTTCTGGAGCACATTTTGACTTGTTGCTGAATGCTCCTATAATGTAACTCTAAATGACAATCAGAGCAACTTGAATTGCGTGTGTGCAGCCTTTTGCTCAAAAGTGATCAACGTTTCGTTTTCGGAGTCTCTTTTGACAATCTCTTCGAGAGCTGTTTTCAGTCATTAACAGAGCTGTTCTGAAAGTGTCCAAGCGGCCTGTTCTTAGAGTGGACTGTTTTTTGCATTCGTTCTCAAGTTATATCAAACTATCAAAGTGTTGTTTTCTGCCTTTCACGAGCACATTTTGACTTGTTGTTGAATAATCCTATAATGTAACTCTAAATGACAATCAGAGCAACTTGAATTGCGTGTGTGCAGCCTTTTGCTCAAAAGTGATCAACGTTTCGTTTTCGGAGTCTCTTTTGACAATCTCTTCGAGAGCTGTTTTCAGTCATTAACAGAGCTGTTCTGAAAGTGTCCAAGCGGCCTGTTCTTAGAGTGGACTGTTTTTTGCATTCGTTCTCAAGTTATATCAAACTATCAAAGTGTTGTTTTCTGCCTTTCACGAGCACATTTTGACTTGTTGTTGAATAATCCTATAATGTAACTCTAAATGACAATCAGAGCAACTTGAATTGCGTGTGTGCAGCCTTTTGCTCAAAAGTGATCAACGTTTCGTTTTCGGAGTCTCTTTTGACAATCTCTTCGAGAGCTGTTTTCAGTCATTAACAGAGCTGTTCTGAAAGTGTCCAAGCGGCCTGTTCTTAGAGTGGACTGTTTTTTGCATTCGTTCTCAAGTTATATCAAACTATCAAAGTGTTGTTTTCTGCCTTTCACGAGCACATTTTGACTTGTTGTTGAATAATCCTATAATGTAACTCTAAATGACAATCAGAGCAACTTGAATTGCGTGTGTGCAGCCTTTTGCTCAAAAGTGATCACCGTTTCGTTTTCGGAGTCTCTTTTGACAATCTCTTCGAGAGCTGTTTTCAGTCATTAACAGAGCTGTTCTGAAAGTGTCCAAGCGGCCTGTTCTTAGAGTGGACTGTTTTTTGCATTCGTTCTCAAGTTATATCAAACTATCAAAGTGTTGTTTTCTGCCTTTCACGAGCACATTTTGACTTGTTGTTGAATAATCCTATAATGTAACTCTAAATGACAATCAGTGCAACTTGAATTGCGTGTGTGCAGCCTTTTGCTCAAAAGTGATCAACGTTTCGTTTTCAGAGTCTCTTTTGACAATCTCTTCGAGAGCTGTTTTCAGTCATTAACAGAGCTGTTCTGAAAGTGTCCAAGCGGCCTGTTCTGAGAGTGGACTGTTTTTTGCATTCGTTCTCAAGTTCTATCAGTGTTGTTTTCTGCTTTTCTGGAGCACATTTTGACTTGTTGCTGAATGCTCCTATAATGTAACTCTAAATGACAATCAGAGCAACTTGAATTGCGTGTGTGCAGCCTTTTGCTCAAAAGTGATCAACGTTTTGTTTTCGGAGTCTCTTTTGACAATCTCTTCGAGAGCTGTTTTCAGTCATTAACAGAGCTGTTCTGAAAGTGTCCAAGCGGCCTGTTGTGAGAGTGGACTGTTTTTTGCATTCGTTCTCAAGTTCTATCAGTGTTGTTTTCTGCTTTTCTGGAGCACATTTTGACTTGTTGCTGAATGCTCCTATAATGTAACTCTAAATGACAATCAGAGCAACTTGAATTGCGTGTGTGCAGCCTTTTGCTCAAAAGTGATCAACGTTTCGTTTTCGGAGTCTCTTTTGACAATCTCTTCGAGAGCTGTTTTCAGTCATTAACAGAGCTGTTCTGAAAGTGTCCAAGCGGCCTGTTCTTAGAGTGGACTGTTTTTTGCATTCGTTCTCAAGTTATATCAAACTATCAAAGTGTTGTTTTCTGCCTTTCACGAGCACATTTTGACTTGTTGCTGAATGCTCCTATAATGTAACTCTAAATGACAATCAGAGCAACTTGAATTGCGTGTGTGCAGCCTTTTGCTCAAAAGTGATCAACGTTTCGTTTTCGGAGTCTCTTTTGACAATCTCTTCGAGAGCTGTTTTCAGTCATTAACAGAGCTGTTCTGAAAGTGTCCAAGCGGCCTGTTCTTAGAGTGGACTGTTTTTTGCATTCGTTCTCAAGTTATATCAAACTATCAAAGTGTTGTTTTCTGCCTTTCACGAGCACATTTTGACTTGTTGTTGAATAATCCTATAATGTAACTCTAAATGACAATCAGAGCAACTTGAATTGCGTGTGTGCAGCCTTTTGCTCAAAAGTGATCAACGTTTCGTTTTCAGAGTCTCTTTTGACAATCTCTTCGAGAGCTGTTTTCAGTCATTAACAGAGCTGTTCTGAAAGTGTCCAAGCGGCCTGTTCTGAGAGTGGACTGTTTTTTGCATTCGTTCTCAAGTTCTATCAGTGTTGTTTTCTGCTTTTCTGGAGCACATTTTGACTTGTTGCTGAATGCTCCTATAATGTAACTCTAAATGACAATCAGAGCAACTTGAATTGCGTGTGTGCAGCCTTTTGTTCAAAAGTGATCAACGTTTTGTTTTCGGAGTCTCTTTTGACAATCTCTTCGAGAGCTGTTTTCAGTCATTAACAGAGCTGTTCTGAAAGTGTCCAAGCGGCCTGTTCTTAGAGTGGACTGTTTTTTGCATTCGTTCTCAAGTTCTATCAGTGTTGTTTTCTGCTTTTCTGGAGCACATTTTGACTTGTTGCTGAATGCTCCTATAATGTAACTCTAAATGACAATCAGAGCAACTTGAATTGCGTGTGTGCAGCCTTTTGCTCAAAAGTGATCAACGTTTCGTTTTCGGAGTCTCTTTTGACAATCTCTTCGAGAGCTGTTTTCAGTCATTAACAGAGCTGTTCTGAAAGTGTCCAAGCGGCCTGTTCTTAGAGTGGACTGTTTTTTGCATTCGTTCTCAAGTTATATCAAACTATCAAAGTGTTGTTTTCTGCCTTTCACGAGCACATTTTGACTTGTTGTTGAATAATCCTATAATGTAACTCTAAATGACAATCAGAGCAACTTGAATTGCGTGTGTGCAGCCTTTTGCTCAAAAGTGATCAACGTTTCGTTTTCGGAGTCTCTTTTGACAATCTCTTCGAGAGCTGTTTTCAGTCATTAACAGAGCTGTTCTGAAAGTGTCCAAGCGGCCTGTTCTTAGAGTGGACTGTTTTTTGCATTCGTTCTCAAGTTATATCAAACTATCAAAGTGTTGTTTTCTGCCTTTCACGAGCACATTTTGACTTGTTGTTGAATAATCCTATAATGTAACTCTAAATGACAATCAGAGCAACTTGAATTGCGTGTGTGCAGCCTTTTGCTCAAAAGTGATCAACGTTTCGTTTTCGGAGTCTCTTTTGACAATCTCTTCGAGAGCTGTTTTCAGTCATTAACAGAGCTGTTCTGAAAGTGTCCAAGCGGCCTGTTCTTAGAGTGGACTGTTTTTTGCATTCGTTCTCAAGTTATATCAAACTATCAAAGTGTTGTTTTCTGCCTTTCACGAGCACATTTTGACTTGTTGTTGAATAATCCTATAATGTAACTCTAAATGACAATCAGAGCAACTTGAATTGCGTGTGTGCAGCCTTTTGCTCAAAAGTGATCACCGTTTCGTTTTCGGAGTCTCTTTTGACAATCTCTTCGAGAGCTGTTTTCAGTCATTAACAGAGCTGTTCTGAAAGTGTCCAAGCGGCCTGTTCTTAGAGTGGACTGTTTTTTGCATTCGTTCTCAAGTTATATCAAACTATCAAAGTGTTGTTTTCTGCCTTTCACGAGCACATTTTGACTTGTTGTTGAATAATCCTATAATGTAACTCTAAATGACAATCAGTGCAACTTGAATTGCGTGTGTGCAGCCTTTTGCTCAAAAGTGATCAACGTTTCGTTTTCAGAGTCTCTTTTGACAATCTCTTCGAGAGCTGTTTTCAGTCATTAACAGAGCTGTTCTGAAAGTGTCCAAGCGGCCTGTTCTGAGAGTGGACTGTTTTTTGCATTCGTTCTCAAGTTCTATCAGTGTTGTTTTCTGCTTTTCTGGAGCACATTTTGACTTGTTGCTGAATGCTCCTATAATGTAACTCTAAATGACAATCAGAGCAACTTGAATTGCGTGTGTGCAGCCTTTTGCTCAAAAGTGATCAACGTTTTGTTTTCGGAGTCTCTTTTGACAATCTCTTCGAGAGCTGTTTTCAGTCATTAACAGAGCTGTTCTGAAAGTGTCCAAGCGGCCTGTTGTGAGAGTGGACTGTTTTTTGCATTCGTTCTCAAGTTCTATCAGTGTTGTTTTCTGCTTTTCTGGAGCACATTTTGACTTGTTGCTGAATGCTCCTATAATGTAACTCTAAATGACAATCAGAGCAACTTGAATTGCGTGTGTGCAGCCTTTTGCTCAAAAGTGATCAACGTTTCGTTTTCGGAGTCTCTTTTGACAATCTCTTCGAGAGCTGTTTTCAGTCATTAACAGAGCTGTTCTGAAAGTGTCCAAGCGGCCTGTTCTTAGAGTGGACTGTTTTTTGCATTCGTTCTCAAGTTATATCAAACTATCAAAGTGTTGTTTTCTGCCTTTCACGAGCACATTTTGACTTGTTGTTGAATAATCCTATAATGTAACTCTAAATGACAATCAGAGCAACTTGAATTGCGTGTGTGCAGCCTTTTGCTCAAAAGTGATCAACGTTTCGTTTTCAGAGTCTCTTTTGACAATCTCTTCGAGAGCTGTTTTCAGTCATTAACAGAGCTGTTCTGAAAGTGTCCAAGCGGCCTGTTCTTAGAGTGGACTGTTTTTTGCATTCGTTCTCAAGTTATATCAAACTATCAAAGTGTTGTTTTCTGCCTTTCACGAGCACATTTTGACTTGTTGTTGAATAATCCTATAATGTAACTCTAAATGACAATCAGAGCAACTTGAATTGCGTGTGCAGCCTTTTGCTCAAAAGTGATCAACGTTTCGTTTTCGGAGTCTCTTTTGACAATCTCTTCGAGAGCTGTTTTCAGTCATTAACAGAGCTGTTCTGAAAGTGTCCAAGCGGCCTGTTCTTAGAGTGGACTGTTTTTTGCATTCGTTCTCAAGTTATATCAAACTATCAAAGTGTTGTTTTCTGCCTTTCACGAGCACATTTTGACTTGTTGTTGAATAATCCTATAATGTAACTCTAAATGACAATCAGAGCAACTTGAATTGCGTGTGTGCAGCCTTTTGCTCAAAAGTGATCAACGTTTCGTTTTCAGAGTCTCTTTTGACAATCTCTTCGAGAGCTGTTTTCAGTCATTAACAGAGCTGTTCTGAAAGTGTCCAAGCGGCCTGTTCTTAGAGTGGACTGTTTTTTGCATTCGTTCTCAAGTTATATCAAACTATCAAAGTGTTGTTTTCTGCCTTTCTGGAGCACATTTTGACTTGTTGCTGAATAATCCTATAATGTAACTCTAAATGACAATCAGAGCAACTTGAATTGCGTGTGTGCAGCCTTTTGCTCAAAAGTGATCAACGTTTCGTTTTCGGAGTCTCTTTTGACAATCTCTTCGAGAGCTGTTTTCAGTCATTAACAGAGCTGTTCTGAAAGTGTCCAAGCGGCCTGTTCTTAGAGTGGACTGTTTTTTGCATTCGTTCTCAAGTTATATCAAACTATCAAAGTGTTGTTTTCTGCCTTTCACGAGCACATTTTGACTTGTTGTTGAATAATCCTATAATGTAACTCTAAATGACAATCAGAGCAACTTGAATTGCGTGTGTGCAGCCTTTTGCTCAAAAGTGATCAACGTTTCGTTTTCGGAGTCTCTTTTGACAATCTCTTCGAGAGCTGTTTTCAGTCATTAACAGAGCTGTTCTGAAAGTGTCCAAGCGGCCTGTTCTTAGAGTGGACTGTTTTTTGCATTCGTTCTCAAGTTATATCAAACTATCAAAGTGTTGTTTTCTGCCTTTCACGAGCACATTTTGACTTGTTGCTGAATGCTCCTATAATGTAACTCTAAATGACAATCAGAGCAACTTGAATTGCGTGTGTGCAGCCTTTTGCTCAAAAGTGATCAACGTTTCGTTTTCGGAGTCTCTTTTGACAATCTCTTCGAGAGCTGTTTTCAGTCATTAACAGAGCTGTTCTGAAAGTGTCCAAGCGGCCTGTTCTTAGAGTGAACTGTTTTTTGCATTCGTTCTCAAGTTATATCAAACTATCAAAGTGTTGTTTTCTGCCTTTCACGAGCACATTTTGACTTGTTGTTGAATAATCCTATAATGTAACTCTAAATGACAATCAGAGCAACTTGAATTGCGTGTGTGCAGCCTTTTGCTCAAAAGTGATCAACGTTTCGTTTTCGGAGTCTCTTTTGACAATCTCTTCGAGAGCTGTTTTCAGTCATTAACAGAGCTGTTCTGAAAGTGTCCAAGCGGCCTGTTCTTAGAGTGGACTGTTTTTTGCATTCGTTCTCAAGTTATATCAAACTATCAAAGTGTTGTTTTCTGCCTTTCACGAGCACATTTTGACTTGTTGCTGAATGCTCCTATAATGTAACTCTAAATGACAATCAGAGCAACTTGAATTGCGTGTGTGCAGCCTTTTGCTCAAAAGTGATCAACGTTTCGTTTTCGGAGTCTCTTTTGACAATCTCTTCGAGAGCTGTTTTCAGTCATTAACAGAGCTGTTCTGAAAGTGTCCAAGCGGCCTGTTCTTAGAGTGGACTGTTTTTTGCATTCGTTCTCAAGTTATATCAAACTATCAAAGTGTTGTTTTCTGCCATTCACGAGCACATTTTGACTTGTTGTTGAATAATCCTATAATGTAACTCTAAATGACAATCAGAGCAACTTGAATTGCGTGTGTGCAGCCTTTTGCTCAAAAGTGATCAACATTTCGTTTTCGGAGTCTCTTTTGACAATCTCTTCGAGAGCTGTTTTCAGTCATTAACAGAGCTGTTCTGAAAGTGTCCAAGCGGCCTGTGTAGTGTATTTTCATATGACGTAGCCATGGCAACCCAACGGCCACGTAGTGAAAGCAACACAGTAGGAGACTCTGTTTGACTCCCTCTTTACTCATCCAGGGCTTGCTTGAGGGCAGAAACATATTTGTCATTTATCTGATTCGTTCCCCTATTCACTAGATAACCGTCCGTTTGTGTTGTTTCTGTTAGGAGAGATAGGGAGAGACACACGGTGGCCTTTTGACAATGCATGTGCAGAGGATGGAATGTCATCATGGGAGGATAATTGCATTGGGGCCCGAGTCAGCAAGACGGCCATAACATAGGTTGCATTGGAATTGTATTAGACCATAGGGTGAGTTGCATTATAATAAGACAATGACATCCTATTTGCAGGACGGAGAATGGCCTCACCTACTACCAAATTAAAGTGACGTGGACTCTGTTTAGTTGGCTCAGCGAAATAATAGTGACAGGGTATAAAGCCCTCTACGCAGATGGACTCTGCCTCTTTATTTTCTTCACATCCATCCTGTGACCGATTCGGACCATCAGCTCCATTGAGGGGCCATGCTGTGTAACCTGCTTTTTTGAATAAACAAGTCTTAAATTTGCTCAAGAACTTTTCTTCATTTTTAGTAGTAACAGATACCAATATATACGAAATAATGGCGAGACTAGCCCACGAGTAAATATATATAGCTTATAGTGATTAGAGTGACCGTCAATTTTTACATCTCTTCATTCAGCGCCTGGAGGTAAGTACCATTCTCTCTCTCTCTTTCTCTTTCTCTCCCTCTGTGCCTATAACCCATTGACTTCTGCCCCTCCTCCTCCTCCTCCTCTCTGTCCCTCTCTCTCTCTCTGTCAGACTTCCAGCTTTGATGTAATTAAATGGTCTTAAAGCTGTAAACAAAAGAATTTAGATTTGTGTTGAGTATCTGTTAGAAATATAAGATAATTACAATTGGATTGAATTTAAAGAGCCGGATTTAGAAATCTGTATTTGTACATAAATGTGTAAATTGCACTGTATTGGGAAAATATCGTGTGTGTGTGTAAGCCTGGTACTAAAGGAAGACGAACTTTAGTAGTGTCTATATGAAAAGTGTAGGCTTGTCGACAGAAAATTAACGGAAGACGTTTTGTTAATGGGTCGGCAATATTGATATCTTGTGATAAATCAGAAGAGAGTCTGATAATTGTGTTATTGTAATTGTACGATACTTTATCGTGTGTGTGGTATAACAGGATTGTTATGAGTGTAAAGGAATGAGAATTCTTGGTTGATGTGTTTTGTAAGTAAGAGCTTAGTCCGTGTTTATGAGCAGGAAATAGCTCTATTCTATTATATGGAATCTGAATTCCTAGTTTGAAAGAGCATAGTCCGTGTTTGTGAGAAGACAAGAGGACCATTGTCAGCTAATTACTTTAGTGCCGTCGAGCCTTATGCCTGCAGGCGCTCAAGGCGTTCAAGTACAGAGACCGTGGAGAAAAGGCATTGGAGAGTGTTAGAGTGAGGTTCATTTGGTGAATAATAAGCATTCCTTTAGAAAGGAACCTGACTTTGATTAAATACATTACTTATTTCTTGCAGATAAAATTGGATTCATTTCGCATGGGTTGTGTCGTATTCTAAAAGATAAGGAAAGTGAATTGACCAGTGGGATAGAGTGGTTTGGAGAAATTTCATTGACAGGTCTGGGGAAGGAACTTGCTGCCATCTAGTGGACAGATTGTAATAGTCCAATGGTAACGTTTTCTTTCACAGGGTTACATCAATGAAGTGTTAATGACCAAGTCTAATTAATTATGCATTCCTTTCAAATAACAAGTCGATTTCTTTACAGATTGTAATTAATAATTAATCATTTTATTCCTTCCAAGATAAATCGATTTCTTTACAGGTTGTTGTCATTATTCGTGTTTTACATCTTTTTATTTCAAGTTAAGTTCTTTTTCACAGTTTTTGATTAAAGAATAGCAGAACAGTTTCTATCTGAGGATTGATCAATCAAGGGTTTGTGGATCAGAAAGACTTAGAGCGTGACCTGCTTTTGTAATTTGATAAATTGTGTTGAACAGCCTTTGTAGTTTAATAATTAAAGTTGACCTGAACTATAATTAGTATTGATTGAGCAATTAAGTGATACACATTCATACACAATAAGGGAAAAACATTTAGATTAAAACTAAACTAAATTTGGATTGAATTGAATTGAAATTAAATTGAATTTAAATTTGAATTGAATGATTATTTAGTTATGATTATTAATAATTAATTAATATTAATTAATAGTGATAGTTGATTGTTAGTGATTAATTAGTTATAATTATTTAAATAATTTAAATTAAATTGAATTAAAATTTTAATTAAATTTAAATTAAAACACACACACACATAGATTACATTTAAGTCAATAATACACAATACCACTGAAACAATCCGTTGTTCTGAATTGTAATGTTCTGTGTGGACAGTTGACGCAGTTAAAAGTTGGACTAGCATCTGTTTAGCAGATACGGCAACAGAAGGTGGGTTGTAAGAAAAGTACACCTTATAGCATATTTTCAGCATATTAAGCAGTATAAATATTTCAGACATGGGAGCCAAACCCAGTAACATTGTGAGGGCTGTTAATACAGACAAGGGAATATTAGCAAATTCATCCCCTGTGGCTATAGTGGAAAAAATGAATCCTCTTGTTAAGGAGATTAGCAAAATGTCAACGAAATGGAATATTCGTTGGGCAGACATTGAACAACCATGGCCAGAAGAGGGCACCTTTGACTTACAATTAATTGCAACATTGGAGATACTTATCAATGCACATAAGGCGCATCAAAAAGGAAAGATTAGATCAGAGAAACGCAGGTTAGAGTTAGCTATTTTAGACCTCTTCAAGGTAGAGGGGCAGAAAGTAGCATTAGCTTGGAATGAGAAAACAGCTCACATGGATCCAGAAAAAAGAGATGAATTGGCCAAAGCAATGGAAGAGAAAGTGAACATTCCATTCTCACACACAGCTCCAATCTCCAGTCCTCCTCCCTATGCCAAGATACTGGAGGACAATTCTCAGCGGATCTACCCTCAGGTCCCCGTCCTAAGTACGAACGGAGCCTTCACTATCAAAGATGGGGGTGATAATGTACTAGAGAGGGGAAGAGCAAAAGTGACCGTGGATTTCGAACCAGAGAACAAGACAGATGACAGTGAAGATGGCAGTGGAGGTGAAGGCGAATGTTCCGGTGCTGACAGCAATGCACAGGGAGGTTACAGTGCTCAGATCAGAAAACTAATAGCCAGGGCCGAAAAACAGGGAAGGACAAGACGCTATAAAAAGGGAAAAGAAGAAAGTGGTTCTGAAGATGAGCAGGAGTCTCTGAAGATAGAGAAGAAGAAAGAGAGCTTAAAGCAAAAGAAGAGGATGTCGGAGGAAGAGGAGGAAGAAAGGGTGAAAAAGGATAAGGAGGAGTTAAGAAAGAGGGCAAGAAAACTCCAGAGAAGCCTAAGAGAGGAGGAAAGTTGTATACGACAGATAGAGGAACTGGAAGAACAGATAGCTCAAGTGACATCATTTCATACATCCCAGCCGAACCTCTCAAGAGAATATCGTCAAGTGTCATCACATCATACATCCCAGCCGAACCTCCCAAGGTCTACAGCGACACCAAGGCGGGACGAAAGAACGGAGCCACTAGTAAGCAATTATGGCCTTAGACCAAGAGGGAAGGCATCGGAGGAAGAGGAAATTCAGGGGGTCTTCCCGGTGCTGTTTCGAGATAACAAGATAGAATATCGTCCTTGGGGTCATACAGATCTGTCTGAAGTGATTGAAAAACTCCCAGTCCTAGAAGATGGGGGTCACCCTTGGACTAACGAGATGGACGTGAGACTGACAGGGACGCAGGCCGCGATGGGAGACCTGAAAAGACTCTTAGCCTTTATTACAGGATTGGACACCATGCAGGAAATATTGACGAAGGCAGGACTTCATAAATATATCGGTACATCAGTTTATGACCCAGAGCTCTTCGCAGCAAACAGAGGCAGGCTGTGGAAGGCAATCAGAGAGACATACCCTACTCACATTCACCCAGACAATATCATCGTGATGCCACTGGGAGAAGATGAGAATCCCAGGGGTTTCGTAGCCCGTGTGCACTCTCAATGGAGAAGTGTGACAGGGAAGGATGCCGAAGATAACCCGTTAGAAAAAGCCATAATCAGGGAAAAGATTCAACAAGGTCTCCCTACCCCAGTTAAGAACAAGTTAGCAGAAGTGGTGGGGCTACGACACATGAACAAGGCTGTTTATATAGACAACGTAGCACACCAAGTAGAATTATTTAGAAAGAAGATTCAGATACAGAAGGCACAAGACGAAGACTCACTCAGAAAACTAACTCAAGTACAATTGACTGAAGGCAAGAAAACCAGAGAGAGAGTGCAGACCATAGCCCTACAGGTCCCATCTCAGCCACAGCAACTGCAAACTGTCCCTCCCCAGTCATACCCACAGGGGCCACAAGGGGGGTATCCATACCCACAGGGGCCACCAGGGGTGCAAGTGGTTCCGTACCAGCCATACAACCAGCCTGGCCAAGGACCACCACAAGAGGGATGGACCGCAGCCGGGAAGAAGATGTTAGGACCATGTTTCCAATGCGGCCAGGATGGACACTTAGCCCGTACCTGCTGGAAGAAGAACCAGGGGGGCGCAGGGGGGAAACAAAAAGGAAGATATAGGCCCCCTGCTACACCGGCTCCAGGAGTGGTGAACCCCTACGGAGGCCCACCAGCTGGGCTATAGGGGTGCCCAGAAGATCCGAGAGGGGGGTGCCAGCTGGTGGTGACGAACAGGCCTGAAGATGAACCTACCATATGGGTGTCGGTCAACCAACGTCCATTAGAATTGATGGTGGACAGTGGAGCAGCCTACACCTGTCTGAAGCCTGAAGATGCCACGCACCTTCCTATGTCTGGGAAATATGTGAAGACAATCGGATTCGAGGGAATTAAACAGCTGATCCCTACTACTGAGCTTGTAAGCTTAGAGTACAAAGGACAGAGAGCAGATCTGTCAATACTTGTATCAGAACACACGCCAATAGGGCTACTAGGGAGAGATGCACTATGCCAATTGAACTGTACAGTGAAATGCACACCTGACGGCTGTCGGGTGACAGTGCCACAAGAGAACAGACAGCTGTCTGTCATGATGGACAACAACGCATCTATGGTGTATTGGGTGGGAGGGCTTAGCCCAGACCTAATGGAACCAGCAAGGATGTGGGACAATTATATCCTGGCACACATGTCAGAGGCCAGAAGGCCTACTGATCCATTGCATTGTACACTCCAGTATTTTAGAGAAGTTGCAGATGCAAACCCAGATGAGTGGCTGAAGCATCAGCCAAAACAGGTACAGCTTAGTACAAGTTGTATAATCCTAGGCCCTCAGGGAGTGGCTATGAAGATAAACAGTGACACTTATCTAGATCAGGAGCATAAGATTGAGGGTAGCATCCCTCATGTGACACTTATGATATCTGAACACTATAAACAGAAGCATTTAGGGGCAATGATGGCAGACTCAGAAAAAGCCAGATTTGTAACGACAAAAGAAAACCCTGCTATCTGGAGGAGCATTGATGGACAGTTCACAAAACTGATGATCTCTGCTCAAGGAATAGGACATCCGCAGACTGTGAAGCTAATGAACCAGCTAATCCTTCCTGTACAACCTGAAAAAGACCTCAGAGAAGAAATGATACAGAATGTGCCAGCAGACCTGTGGGCAAAGAACAGTACAGACATTGGATTTGTGAAATCAGCTCGTCCATTGAGAGTTGAACTCATACCGGGTGCAAAACCCCCTTGGAAAAACCAATACCCATTGAAGCAGGAAGCAATTGATGGAATTGAGCCACAGATCAAAGGATTGTTAGAGGCAGGAGTCTTGAAGATAACTCAATATCCGTTAAGTAACACACCTCTTCTGCCAGTAACGAAACCTGATGGTTCATATCGTCTGGTACATGACCTACGGGCTGTGAATGAGGTAGTTGTCAGCTATCCAGCCGAAGTTCCTGATCCTCATGTGCTGTTGACTCAGATTCCATCTACAGCCAAAGTATTTACAGTGATTGATTTATGCGGGGCTTTCTTTTCTATACCTCTTAGTGTAGAAAGTCAAGGGTTATTTGGGTTTACCTACAAAGGTCAACATTATCAATATACCAGAATGCCACAAGGGTACAAACACAGTCCTCATGTTTTTAATCAGGTCTTGAAGGAGGACTTAGACGGGTTAGGGCAGACGATAAGTAGTACTGCCATTCAGTACATGGATGACATACTCCTTTGTGCCCCAGATGAAGAAACATGTCACAGGGATTCCGTTAAACTGTTAAAGGTTTTGGCGGAGAAGGGACACAAGGTGTCTAAAAAGAAGCTACAGTATTGCCAGGAAAAGGTAACTTACTTAGGACAATCTATTACACAGGGACATCGCAGTGTCACTAACGAACACTTGGAAGCTATTCAGAAGGCTCCAAAACCACGAACGGTTAGGGAAATGATGATGTTTTTGGGCATTACTGGGTATAGTTCAGCATGGGTGGAGGATTACACTAGACTGGTCGCTCCATTGAGGGGGATGATTAAGGAAACAGGTAGTGATAAACTCCAATGTTGCATTACTTGGACAAGGGAAGCTGATTTGGCGTTTGAGACAATTAAACACAAATTACAAGAAGCGCCAGCTTTAGCGCTTCCAGATTATTCCAAAGAATTTGGATTGTATGTTTCTTCTTCAGCCAAAGGGAAGTATGCCTGCGCTGTTCTTACGCAACCAACAGGCATTGGACCTAGTCCACAGCCCATAGCCTATTACTCTGTCGCATATTCAGAGGTAGAAATGGGTTTCGCGCCATGCTACAGAGCAATGGCCGGGGCATATCTTATGTACGAGAAGGCAACAACCTTAACAATGGGGTACCCAATTACCATTCTCTGCCACCACAGTCTAAGGAATCTTTTGAATCAAGGCAAGTATACTTTGACGATGCCTAGGATTAGGAATTATTACAGGATGTTGGAAAGAGAAGATGTAACATTACTAAGATGTAACACACTTAACCCAGCAGAGACCTTGCCAACCCCAGAAGATGGGGAACCACACGATTGTGTGAAGGAAGCTATGAGGTACTCTAAGCTTAGAGCAGATCTACTAGCTTTGCCTTTAAAGGAAGCTGACGTTGAGTATTGGACTGATGGATCTTGTTACCGGGTAGGAGAAAGTTTACGTGCTGGGTATGCCATAGTCCGATCCCAAAATTCAGGGTTCATTGTGGAACAAGCCGAGGCTGTTCCTCAGCCTTGTTCAGCTCAATTGGCTGAGTTAATTGCCCTCACAGAAGCATGCAACTTGGGAACCGGACGAAGAGTGACAGTGTACACCGACTCTGCCTACGCCCATAATGTGTGTCATCTACATGGAGCTGTATGGAAGGGACGGGGTTTTAAGAAAACTGATGGTTCGCCTATTCAGCACCACGCTCAAATCATGAAGCTGTTACAAGCCATGATGAAACCAAGGGAATTAGCCATAGTGAAGTGTGCCGCACACAGATCTGACTCATCACATGTCACACAAGGTAACAGGGCTGCAGATGATGCAGCCAAAGCCATTACAGGAGCAGACAAAGCAGGTAAAGTTCTGCTGGTCACACATGAAGCACAGTTACAGGGCATGGTCACGCTTGAGGATTTGTTGATGTTACAGAGTGGGGCAAATGCGCTAGACAAAAACCTATGGTTAACAAGGGGGGCTAGTCAGGATGACACAGGTCTATGGAGAAATCATGAGGGACTGGTTGTGGCACCCCCAGATTTATTAGGCATGCTGATACAGGAAGCCCATGGATTAGCACATGTGGCCAGGGGGGAGGTAAGACGCAAGATCACCAAGGAATATGGTTTTTGGGCTCCATATTTATTGGAACAAATAGACCATATCCTTGGTCAATGTGTGGTCTGTTTGAAAAACAATATCAGACCTGGAATACCAGTGGGAACTGGGCATATCCCTACCCCAAACGGGCCAATGAAACACTTGGTGATTGACTATGTGGACATGATTCGTCCTGTTGCAGGATACAGGTACATGTTAGTTGTAGTGGACAGGTTCAGCAGATGGGTAGAAGCATGCCCCACTCGAAAAAAGGATGCTCAGTCTGTAGCAAAGTTCCTATGCAGGGAATTCATACCTAGGTTTGGAATTCCAGATAGGATAGCGTCAGACAATGGTAAGGAATTTGTGGATAAGACGGTAAAGCTTATACTACAAAAGTTGGGAATCAAGCAGAGATTTGGGTGTATTTACTCACCTCAAAGCCAGGGGATGGTAGAGAGGATGAACGGGGTCCTTAAGAACCGTCTTTCTAAGGTCTGTCAGCATACAGGTCTTAATTGGGTGGAAGGACTCCCTCTTGCATTGATGGCCTGTCGTTCCAGTGAGATTCGAGGGCTGCACTTGACTCCCCATGAACTGGCTATGGGGAGAATAATGACAGCTCCCTGTGCACGAACCAGTGGGAAAGGGCCAAGTTTGGCTCTCTTGGAGAGTGACATGAAAGCCTATGTACAGTACATGACTAACCGGCAAAAGAGTATCTCTTCTTATGTGCTCCACAAACAGGAACGTGAAGAGGAGGTGAACGCACAGGAGAGGAAGGACGCGTTGCAACCGGGTGACAAAGTATACGTGAAGGTCTACAGACGGAAGTGGCATGAGGCTCGACGGGAAGGACCATACGAGGTCGTTCGGTGCACTGGGACTGCCATCCAAATCAAGGGGTCCCCCACCTGGTATCACGTTCATCACTGCATCAAGGCACCCAATGAGGACGATGAGGGAGAGCCTCAGCAGGATGGTGAGGAGACCCCTGGGGACGAGGAAGTCCACAGCTTGGACATCCAGGCTGACGAAGATGTTGGTGAGTATCTGCGCCGTGATGCAGATGATGCCGGGGGCCTCGTCCCAGACCCTGTCCAGCCCAGAGATGAGTGGGCCAATGGAGATCGTGAAGGACCAAGGGACTGCGACACCCCTCTTGGGGGTTCTACCAAGCCTGGTGTTGCCCCTGTTGTCACCCCTTCCGACCCTGACAATGCTCCAGACGGAGATGTCAGCAACCCGGGCGGCTGCCCGGACCAAGGTACCATTGAGAGGCACAGACCTGTCAGTGATACACCCCAACCAGACAGATCCCGTGATACACCAAGGCCAATTTGGAGGAAACTCAAGCCATGCCGTTTCAGAGACTAATATACCCCTTAGTGTTCCTACCCCATTGACTTCCTTGGACAATGTTACACTTCACTCACACACTGTTATGCCTGGACGTCAGAAAAGAATGATCACAGCAGGTAGATCTTTTATTTGCCCACATTCACGTTGTACTGTTGATGATTGTTTGATCTATACCGCCGAAGCGGACGAGTGGTATTTACTGGATGCTAAATATGTTACACTTAATCAACACTCAAGCAACACGCAAGAAACTCGTGTGACATTAACTAATGTTGACAAGGTGTTGAACTCGTATTGGTGTGCTAGACGTAATATCGGTGAACAGGTGTCTAGTGAATCCAACAATTTCAAGGACAAAGTTTGTAGGAACACTCCTGACTATCCACACTACTATAGGTTGGACTGTGAGAAATTTGTGCATGAATATGTTCACGTTGAGTTACCAGGAAAGGTTGAAAATGTTGCTGTGAAGGCTTCTACGAAGGTGATTGTAGTCGCTACTGACGATTATTTGTTGTATGATTCTAATCACCTGGGGACACGGTCCCACCCTAATTCTGCCACTAGTATCATGAAAGATTTTGCTTCAAAAATGAATTATTCTGATTGCTGGATTTGTCAACAGGTCCCTGTAAGTACATCTGCTCCTATGTTTTTCCCCATACCGTTAACTAAAGCAGAATGGTTTCATTATAATTGGCAGGGTTTAGCCCAATTTGTTTTACAGGGCAAGAACCAGAGCTCTTCTTGTCAGCCCAGCACGATTCTGGTTCCTTTAAATTCTTCCTATGCAGGTGTGGATATTGGTGTGTTGGAACGTCTGACAGCAGCAGTTAACGAACACCATAGGCCTAGCGGTGTGGGGAAGGTTATTATTGATAGGCTTACACATTTGTCACAACCAACAGGTCCGAAGAAGATATATATTATCCAAGCTATGTTCGTTCAATTGAATGGTACTGCATTGAGTCCTCATCTGTTATGTTCTGGGAGTGTGACTTCTACACGGTGGAGAGGTTCAGTTGTTATTTCTGGATTGAAATGTAAAGTTGTTGATTGTGCTATGGTGCCTCAAATGAAATTACATGATACCAATACTACCAGACGGCAGAAAGGCACCACGCAGCTTAAGGTCATGCCTCTCGTAAATATTACAACCTGTATTGACATACAATCTCGGCTCAAGGGCAGCGCGCTTCGTCAGCTAGGGGCCGCGTCTTGTATAGGTGGTGTCATTTTCCCGTATCCTGGTACGGAGCTTCAACTCCCGGAGGGTGTGTTTCTTGTGTGTGATAATAATGCATTCTCTAAGCTTCCTGCTTTGAGTGAGGGTCTTTGTTATTTAGCTCATCTGATACCTTTGATTAGGAAAGTTACTCGGGAAGAGATGTCTGTACTTCACAAACAAGCAACCCATCGTAGTCGTAGGGCGTTATCTACCGCTCAGAAGTTTTTTGGCCTAATATTCCCAAGTTATGGTGTCTACAACTCTCAGACTGAATTAAGTGCCCTATCATCCGTTCTTGAAAAACACATTAATGCTTCGGATGCTGTAGTATCTGCCCTGGCTACTGAATTGACTGAAACTAAGAATGTAGCTCTCCAAAATAGAATGGCTTTGGACATTATTTTGGCCAGTCAGGGTGGTACTTGTGCTTTGATAGGCGGTGAATGTTGCAGTTATATTTCGGATTCTGGTAACGCTCTGTATGATTTCCATGAATCTAACAAGAAGGGTATAGAGGATTTACGTAAAGAACACGGTTGGAATACATTGGATTTCTTTGATTCTGCTTTTTCAGGTATTGGTAATATGATCAGGTCCGTCGCTATTATTCTTGTTGTCATTATCATCTGTATTATGTTACTTGGTATTTTAATCAAATGTTTTGGAAAGTGTATTTCTGATGTTCCGGTTAATGCTTTAATGATGGCCGACATAGCTGATGAGCAAAAGCTGGATTCTGCTTTGCTTTCTGATTTTGTTTCCTCTTTTGATGATTTGTTTATTAAGTGATGTTTTGTGATTGTTTGCTTCGGTTCCTGTTTGTTTCTTTCTATATCATGTGATTGATGTCGGTTGTGAAGTGATGTAATGGTTACGCGACAATGGAAGCTCCTGACTATGAAAGTGTTATCAATCTGAGACAGCGGTAAAGGCTGTTCTCCAACTGGGGCCATGTGCTAGCAACCTCTGACCCTGCCGCTTCGGACGAGGGAAACATCAGTCGTTGGAAATTTCTGTATCTCAGTTTTTGTATTATGCATGATGAACTGAGTGATGTGTTGATGTGTTGATGTGTTGATGTGTTGATGTGTTGATGTGTTGATGTGTTGATGTAGTTGATGGGTTGATGTAGTTTTTCTGTCTGTCGTTTAGTTTCGGAACACACTCTGCGTGTTCCGAGGGGGGCTGTGTAGTGTATTTTCATATGACGTAGCCATGGCAACCCAACGGCCACGTAGTGAAAGCAACACAGTAGGAGACTCTGTTTGACTCCCTCTTTACTCATCCAGGGCTTGCTTGAGGGCAGAAACATATTTGTCATTTATCTGATTCGTTCCCCTATTCACTAGATAACCGTCCGTTTGTGTTGTTTCTGTTAGGAGAGATAGGGAGAGACACACGGTGGCCTTTTGACAATGCATGTGCAGAGGATGGAATGTCATCATGGGAGGATAATTGCATTGGGGCCCGAGTCAGCAAGACGGCCATAACATAGGTTGCATTGGAATTGTATTAGACCATAGGGTGAGTTGCATTATAATAAGACAATGACATCCTATTTGCAGGACGGAGAATGGCCTCACCTACTACCAAATTAAAGTGACGTGGACTCTGTTTAGTTGGCTCAGCGAAATAATAGTGACAGGGTATAAAGCCCTCTACGCAGATGGACTCTGCCTCTTTATTTTCTTCACATCCATCCTGTGACCGATTCGGACCATCAGCTCCATTGAGGGGCCATGCTGTGTAACCTGCTTTTTTGAATAAACAAGTCTTAAATTTGCTCAAGAACTTTTCTTCATTTTTAGTAGTAACAGATACCAATATATACGAAACCTGTTCTTAGAGTGGACTGTTTTTTGCATTCGTTCTCAAGTTATATCAAACTATCAAAGTGTTGTTTTCTGCCTTTCACGAGCACATTTTGACTTGTTGTTGAATAATCCTATAATGTAACTCTAAATGACAATCAGAGCAACTTGAATTGCGTGTGTGCAGCCTTTTGCTCAAAAGTGATCAACGTTTCGTTTTCGGAGTCTCTTTTGACAATCTCTTCGAGAGCTGTTTTCAGTCATTAACAGAGCTGTTCTGAAAGTGTCCAAGCGGCCTGTTCTTAGAGTGGACTGTTTTTTGCATTCGTTCTCAAGTTATATCAAACTATCAAAGTGTTGTTTTCTGCCTTTCACGAGCACATTTTGACTTGTTGTTGAATAATCCTATAATGTAACTCTAAATGACAATCAGAGCAACTTGAATTGCGTGTGTGCAGCCTTTTGCTCAAAAGTGATCAACGTTTCGTTTTCGGATTCTCTTTTGACAATCTCTTCGAGAGCTGTTTTCAGTCATTAACAGAGCTGTTCTGAAAGTGTCCAAGCGGCCTGTTCTTAGAGTGGACTGTTTTTTGCATTCGTTCTCAAGTTATATCAAACTATCAAAGTGTTGTTTTCTGCCTTTCACGAGCACATTTTGACTTGTTGTTGAATAATCCTATAATGTAACTCTAAATGACAATCAGTGCAACTTGAATTGCGTGTGTGCAGCCTTTTGCTCAAAAGTGATCAACGTTTCGTTTTCAGAGTCTCTTTTGACAATCTCTTCGAGAGCTGTTTTCAGTCATTAACAGAGCTGTTCTGAAAGTGTCCAAGCGGCCTGTTCTTAGAGTGGACTGTTTTTTGCATTCGTTCTCAAGTTATATCAAACTATCAAAGTGTTGTTTTCTGCCTTTCACGAGCACATTTTGACTTGTTGTTGAATAATCCTATAATGTAACTCTAAATGACAATCAGAGCAACTTGAATTGCGTGTGTGCAGCCTTTTGCTCAAAAGTGATCAACGTTTCGTTTTCGGAGTCTCTTTTGACAATCTCTTCGAGAGCTGTTTTCAGTCATTAACAGAGCTGTTCTGAAAGTGTCCAAGCGGCCTGTTCTTAGAGTGGACTGTTTTTTGCATTCGTTCTCAAGTTATATCAAACTATCAAAGTGTTGTTTTCTGCCTTTCACGAGCACATTTTGACTTGTTGTTGAATAATCCTATAATGTAACTCTAAATGACAATCAGAGCAACTTGAATTGCGTGTGTGCAGCCTTTTGCTCAAAAGTGATCAACGTTTCGTTTTCAGAGTTTCTTTTGACAATCTCTTCGAGAGCTGTTTTCAGTCATTAACAGAGCTGTTCTGAAAGTGTCCAAGCGGCCTGTTCTTAGAGTGGACTGTTTTTTGCATTCGTTCTCAAGTTATATCAAACTATCAAAGTGTTGTTTTCTGCCTTTCTGGAGCACATTTTGACTTGTTGCTGAATAATCCTATAATGTAACTCTAAATGACAATCAGAGCAACTTGAATTGCGTGTGTGCAGCCTTTTGCTCAAAAGTGATCAACGTTTCGTTTTCGGAGTCTCTTTTGACAATCTCTTCGAGAGCTGTTTTCAGTCATTAACAGAGCTGTTCTGAAAGTGTCCAAGCGGCCTGTTCTTAGAGTGGACTGTTTTTTGCATTCGTTCTCAAGTTATATCAAACTATCAAAGTGTTGTTTTCTGCCTTTCACGAGCACATTTTGACTTGTTGCTGAATGCTCCTATAATGTAACTCTAAATGACAATCAGAGCAACTTGAATTGCGTGTGTGCAGCCTTTTGCTCAAAAGTGATCAACGTTTCGTTTTCGGAGTCTCTTTTGACAATCTCTTCGAGAGCTGTTTTCAGTCATTAACAGAGCTGTTCTGAAAGTGTCCAAGCGGCCTGTTCTTAGAGTGGACTGTTTTTTGCATTCGTTCTCAAGTTATATCAAACTATCAAAGTGTTGTTTTCTGCCTTTCACGAGCACATTTTGACTTGTTGTTGAATAATCCTATAATGTAACTCTAAATGACAATCAGAGCAACTTGAATTGCGTGTGTGCAGCCTTTTGCTCAAAAGTGATCAACGTTTCGTTTTCGGAGTCTCTTTTGACAATCTCTTCGAGAGCTGTTTTCAGTCATTAACAGAGCTGTTCTGAAAGTGTCCAAGCGGCCTGTTCTTAGAGTGGACTGTTTTTTGCATTCGTTCTCAAGTTATATCAAACTATCAAAGTGTTGTTTTCTGCCTTTCACGAGCACATTTTGACTTGTTGCTGAATGCTCCTATAATGTAACTCTAAATGACAATCAGAGCAACTTGAATTGCGTGTGTGCAGCCTTTTGCTCAAAAGTGATCAACGTTTCGTTTTCGGAGTCTCTTTTGACAATCTCTTCGAGAGCTGTTTTCAGTCATTAACAGAGCTGTTCTGAAAGTGTCCAAGCGGCCTGTTCTTAGAGTGGACTGTTTTTTGCATTCGTTCTCAAGTTATATCAAACTATCAAAGTGTTGTTTTCTGCCATTCACGAGCACATTTTGACTTGTTGAATAATCCTATAATGTAACTCTAAATGACAATCAGAGCAACTTGAATTGCGTGTGTGCAGCCTTTTGCTCAAAAGTGATCAACGTTTCGTTTTCGGAGTCTCTTTTGACAATCTCTTCGAGAGCTGTTTTCAGTCATTAACAGAGCTGTTCTGAAAGTGTCCAAGCGGCCTGTTCTTAGAGTGGACTGTTTTTTGCATTCGTTCTCAAGTTATATCAAACTATCAAAGTGTTGTTTTCTGCCTTTCACGAGCACATTTTGACTTGTTGTTGAATAATCCTATAATGTAACTCTAAATGACAATCAGAGCAACTTGAATTGCGTGTGTGCAGCCTTTTGCTCAAAAGTGATCAACGTTTCGTTTTCGGAGTCTCTTTTGACAATCTCTTCGAGAGCTGTTTTCAGTCATTAACAGAGCTGTTCTGAAAGTGTCCAAGCGGCCTGTTCTTAGAGTGGACTGTTTTTTGCATTCGTTCTCAAGTTATATCAAACTATCAAAGTGTTGTTTTCTGCCTTTCACGAGCACATTTTGACTTGTTGTTGAATAATCCTATAATGTAACTCTAAATGACAATCAGAGCAACTTGAATTGCGTGTGTGCAGCCTTTTGCTCAAAAGTGATCAACGTTTCGTTTTCGGATTCTCTTTTGACAATCTCTTCGAGAGCTGTTTTCAGTCATTAACAGAGCTGTTCTGAAAGTGTCCAAGCGGCCTGTTCTTAGAGTGGACTGTTTTTTGCATTCGTTCTCAAGTTATATCAAACTATCAAAGTGTTGTTTTCTGCCTTTCACGAGCACATTTTGACTTGTTGTTGAATAATCCTATAATGTAACTCTAAATGACAATCAGTGCAACTTGAATTGCGTGTGTGCAGCCTTTTGCTCAAAAGTGATCAACGTTTCGTTTTCAGAGTCTCTTTTGACAATCTCTTCGAGAGCTGTTTTCAGTCATTAACAGAGCTGTTCTGAAAGTGTCCAAGCGGCCTGTTCTTAGAGTGGACTGTTTTTTGCATTCGTTCTCAAGTTATATCAAACTATCAAAGTGTTGTTTTCTGCCTTTCACGAGCACATTTTGACTTGTTGTTGAATAATCCTATAATGTAACTCTAAATGACAATCAGAGCAACTTGAATTGCGTGTGTGCAGCCTTTTGCTCAAAAGTGATCAACGTTTCGTTTTCGGAGTCTCTTTTGACAATCTCTTCGAGAGCTGTTTTCAGTCATTAACAGAGCTGTTCTGAAAGTGTCCAAGCGGCCTGTTCTTAGAGTGGACTGTTTTTTGCATTCGTTCTCAAGTTATATCAAACTATCAAAGTGTTGTTTTCTGCCTTTCACGAGCACATTTTGACTTGTTGTTGAATAATCCTATAATGTAACTCTAAATGACAATCAGAGCAACTTGAATTGCGTGTGTGCAGCCTTTTGCTCAAAAGTGATCAACGTTTCGTTTTCAGAGTTTCTTTTGACAATCTCTTCGAGAGCTGTTTTCAGTCATTAACAGAGCTGTTCTGAAAGTGTCCAAGCGGCCTGTTCTTAGAGTGGACTGTTTTTTGCATTCGTTCTCAAGTTATATCAAACTATCAAAGTGTTGTTTTCTGCCTTTCTGGAGCACATTTTGACTTGTTGCTGAATAATCCTATAATGTAACTCTAAATGACAATCAGAGCAACTTGAATTGCGTGTGTGCAGCCTTTTGCTCAAAAGTGATCAACGTTTCGTTTTCGGAGTCTCTTTTGACAATCTCTTCGAGAGCTGTTTTCAGTCATTAACAGAGCTGTTCTGAAAGTGTCCAAGCGGCCTGTTCTTAGAGTGGACTGTTTTTTGCATTCGTTCTCAAGTTATATCAAACTATCAAAGTGTTGTTTTCTGCCTTTCACGAGCACATTTTGACTTGTTGTTGAATAATCCTATAATGTAACTCTAAATGACAATCAGAGCAACTTGAATTGCGTGTGTGCAGCCTTTTGCTCAAAAGTGATCAACGTTTCGTTTTCGGAGTCTCTTTTGACAATCTCTTCGAGAGCTGTTTTCAGTCATTAACAGAGCTGTTCTGAAAGTGTCCAAGCGGCCTGTTCTTAGAGTGGACTGTTTTTTGCATTCGTTCTCAAGTTATATAAAACTATCAAAGTGTTGTTTTCTGCCTTTCACGAGCACATTTTGACTTGTTGTTGAATAATCATATAATGTAACTCTAAATGACAATCAGTGCAACTTGAATTGCGTGTGTGCAGCCTTTTGCTCAAAAGTGATCAACGTTTCGTTTTCAGAGTCTCTTTTGACAATCTCTTCGAGAGCTGTTTTCAGTCATTAACAGAGCTGTTCTGAAAGTGTCCAAGCGGCCTGTTCTTAGAGTGGACTGTTTTTTGCATTCGTTCTCAAGTTCTATCAGTGTTGTTTTCTGCTTTTCTGGAGCACATTTTGACTTGTTGCTGAATGCTCCTATAATGTAACTCTAAATGACAATCAGAGCAACTTGAATTGCGTGTGTGCAGCCTTTTGCTCAAAAGTGATCAACGTTTCGTTTTCGGAGTCTCTTTTGACAATCTCTTCGAGAGCTGTTTTCAGTCATTAACAGAGCTGTTCTGAAAGTGTCCAAGCGGCCTGTTCTTAGAGTGGACTGTTTTTTGCATTCGTTCTCAAGTTATATCAAACTATCAAAGTGTTGTTTTCTGCCTTTCACGAGCACATTTTGACTTGTTGTTGAATAATCCTATAATGTAACTCTAAATGACAATCAGAGCAACTTGAATTGCGTGTGTGCAGCCTTTTGCTCAAAAGTGATCAACGTTTCGTTTTCAGAGTCTCTTTTGACAATCTCTTCGAGAGCTGTTTTCAGTCATTAACAGAGCTGTTCTGAAAGTGTCCAAGCGGCCTGTTCTGAGAGTGGACTGTTTTTTGCATTCGTTCTCAAGTTCTATCAGTGTTGTTTTCTGCTTTTCTGGAGCACATTTTGACTTGTTGCTGAATGCTCCTATAATGTAACTCTAAATGACAATCAGAGCAACTTGAATTGCGTGTGTGCAGCCTTTTGCTCAAAAGTGATCAACGTTTTGTTTTCGGAGTCTCTTTTGACAATCTCTTCGAGAGCTGTTTTCAGTCATTAACAGAGCTGTTCTGAAAGTGTCCAAGCGGCCTGTTCTTAGAGTGGACTGTTTTTTGCATTCGTTCTCAAGTTCTATCAGTGTTGTTTTCTGCTTTTCTGGAGCACATTTTGACTTGTTGCTGAATGCTCCTATAATGTAACTCTAAATGACAATCAGAGCAACTTGAATTGCGTGTGTGCAGCCTTTTGCTCAAAAGTGATCAACGTTTCGTTTTCGGAGTCTCTTTTGACAATCTCTTCGAGAGCTGTTTTCAGTCATTAACAGAGCTGTTCTGAAAGTGTCCAAGCGGCCTGTTCTTAGAGTGGACTGTTTTTTGCATTCGTTCTCAAGTTATATCAAACTATCAAAGTGTTGTTTTCTGCCTTTCACGAGCACATTTTGACTTGTTGTTGAATAATCCTATAATGTAACTCTAAATGACAATCAGAGCAACTTGAATTGCGTGTGTGCAGCCTTTTGCTCAAAAGTGATCAACGTTTCGTTTTCGGAGTCTCTTTTGACAATCTCTTCGAGAGCTGTTTTCAGTCATTAACAGAGCTGTTCTGAAAGTGTCCAAGCGGCCTGTTCTTAGAGTGGACTGTTTTTTGCATTCGTTCTCAAGTTATATCAAACTATCAAAGTGTTGTTTTCTGCCTTTCACGAGCACATTTTGACTTGTTGTTGAATAATCCTATAATGTAACTCTAAATGACAATCAGAGCAACTTAAATTGCGTGTGTGCAGCCTTTTGCTCAAAAGTGATCAACGTTTCGTTTTCGGATTCTCTTTTGACAATCTCTTCGAGAGCTGTTTTCAGTCATTAACAGAGCTGTTCTGAAAGTGTCCAAGCGGCCTGTTCTTAGAGTGGACTGTTTTTTGCATTCGTTCTCAAGTTATATCAAACTATCAAAGTGTTGTTTTCTGCCTTTCACAAGCACATTTTGACTTGTTGTTGAATAATCCTATAATGTAACTCTAAATGACAATCAGAGCAACTTGAATTGCGTGTGTGCAGCCTTTTGCTCAAAAGTGATCAACGTTTCGTTTTCGGAGTCTCTTTTGACAATCTCTTCGAGAGCTGTTTTCAGTCATTAACAGAGCTGTTCTGAAAGTGTCCAAGCGGCCTGTTCTTAGAGTGGACTGTTTTTTGCATTCGTTCTCAAGTTATATCAAACTATCAAAGTGTTGTTTTCTGCCTTTCACGAGCACATTTTGACTTGTTGTTGAATAATCCTATAATGTAACTCTAAATGACAATCAGAGCAACTTGAATTGCGTGTGTGCAGCCTTTTGCTCAAAAGTGATCAACGTTTCGTTTTCAGAGTCTCTTTTGACAATCTCTTCGAGAGCTGTTTTCAGTCATTAACAGAGCTGTTCTGAAAGTGTCCAAGCGGCCTGTTCTGAGAGTGGACTGTTTTTTGCATTCGTTCTCAAGTTCTATCAGTGTTGTTTTCTGCTTTTCTGGAGCACATTTTGACTTGTTGCTGAATGCTCCTATAATGTAACTCTAAATGACAATCAGAGCAACTTGAATTGCGTGTGTGCAGCCTTTTGCTCAAAAGTGATCAACGTTTTGTTTTCGGAGTCTCTTTTGACAATCTCTTCGAGAGCTGTTTTCAGTCATTAACAGAGCTGTTCTGAAAGTGTCCAAGCGGCCTGTTCTTAGAGTGGACTGGTTTTTGCATTCGTTCTCAAGTTCTATCAGTGTTGTTTTCTGCTTTTCTGGAGCACATTTTGACTTGTTGCTGAATGCTCCTATAATGTAACTCTAAATGACAATCAGAGCAACTTGAATTGCGTGTGTGCAGCCTTTTGCTCAAAAGTGATCAACGTTTCGTTTTCGGAGTCTCTTTTGACAATCTCTTCGAGAGCTGTTTTCAGTCATTAACAGAGCTGTTCTGAAAGTGTCCAAGCGGCCTGTTCTTAGAGTGGACTGTTTTTTGCATTCGTTCTCAAGTTATATCAAACTATCAAAGTGTTGTTTTCTGCCTTTCACGAGCACATTTTGACTTGTTGTTGAATAATCCTATAATGTAACTCTAAATGACAATCAGAGCAACTTGAATTGCGTGTGTGCAGCCTTTTGCTCAAAAGTGATCAACGTTTCGTTTTCGGAGTCTCTTTTGACAATCTCTTCGAGAGCTGTTTTCAGTCATTAACAGAGCTGTTCTGAAAGTGTCCAAGCGGCCTGTTCTTAGAGTGGACTGTTTTTTGCATTCGTTCTCAAGTTATATCAAACTATCAAAGTGTTGTTTTCTGCCTTTCACGAGCACATTTTGACTTGTTGTTGAATAATCCTATAATGTAACTCTAAATGACAATCAGAGCAACTTGAATTGCGTGTGTGCAGCCTTTTGCTCAAAAGTGATCAACGTTTCGTTTTCGGAGTCTCTTTTGACAATCTCTTCGAGAGCTGTTTTCAGTCATTAACAGAGCTGTTCTGAAAGTGTCCAAGCGGCCTGTTCTTAGAGTGGACTGTTTTTTGCATTCGTTCTCAAGTTATATCAAACTATCAAAGTGTTGTTTTCTGCCTTTCACGAGCACATTTTGACTTGTTGTTGAATAATCCTATAATGTAACTCTAAATGACAATCAGAGCAACTTGAATTGCGTGTGTGCAGCCTTTTGCTCAAAAGTGATCAACGTTTCGTTTTCGGAGTCTCTTTTGACAATCTCTTCGAGAGCTGTTTTCAGTCATTAACAGAGCTGTTCTGAAAGTGTCCAAGCGGCCTGTTCTTAGAGTGGACTGTTTTTTGCATTCGTTCTCAAGTTATATCAAACTATCAAAGTGTTGTTTTCTGCCTTTCACGAGCACATTTTGACTTGTTGTTGAATAATCCTATAATGTAACTCTAAATGACAATCAGAGCATCTTGAATTGCGTGTGTGCAGCCTTTTACTCAAAAGTGATCACCGTTTCGTTTTCGGAGTCTCTTTTGACAATCTCTTCGAGAGCTGTTTTCAGTCATTAACAGAGCTGTTCTGAAAGTGTCCAAGCGGCCTGTTCTTAGAGTGGACTGTTTTTTGCATTCGTTCTCAAGTTATATCAAACTATCAAAGTGTTGTTTTCTGCCTTTCACGAGCACATTTTGACTTGTTGTTGAATAATCCTATAATGTAACTCTAAATGACAATCAGTGCAACTTGAATTGCGTGTGTGCAGCCTTTTGCTCAAAAGTGATCAACGTTTCGTTTTCAGAGTCTCTTTTGACAATCTCTTCGAGAGCTGTTTTCAGTCATTAACAGAGCTGTTCTGAAAGTGTCCAAGCGGCCTGTTCTGAGAGTGGACTGTTTTTTGCATTCGTTCTCAAGTTCTATCAGTGTTGTTTTCTGCTTTTCTGGAGCACATTTTGACTTGTTGCTGAATGCTCCTATAATGTAACTCTAAATGACAATCAGAGCAACTTGAATTGCGTGTGTGCAGCCTTTTGCTCAAAAGTGATCAACGTTTTGTTTTCGGAGTCTCTTTTGACAATCTCTTCGAGAGCTGTTTTCAGTCATTAACAGAGCTGTTCTGAAAGTGTCCAAGCGGCCTGTTCTTAGAGTGGACTGTTTTTTGCATTCGTTCTCAAGTTCTATCAGTGTTGTTTTCTGCTTTTCTGGAGCACATTTTGACTTGTTGCTGAATGCTCCTATAATGTAACTCTAAATGACAATCAGAGCAACTTGAATTGCGTGTGTGCAGCCTTTTGCTCAAAAGTGATCAACGTTTCGTTTTCGGAGTCTCTTTTGACAATCTCTTCGAGAGCTGTTTTCAGTCATTAACAGAGCTGTTCTGAAAGTGTCCAAGCGGCCTGTTCTTAGAGTGGACTGTTTTTTGCATTCGTTCTCAAGTTATATCAAACTATCAAAGTGTTGTTTTCTGCCTTTCACGAGCACATTTTGACTTGTTGTTGAATAATCCTATAATGTAACTCTAAATGACAATCAGAGCAACTTGAATTGCGTGTGTGCAGCCTTTTGCTCAAAAGTGATCAACGTTTCGTTTTCGGAGTCTCTTTTGACAATCTCTTCGAGAGCTGTTTTCAGTCATTAACAGAGCTGTTCTGAAAGTGTCCAAGCGGCCTGTTCTTAGAGTGGACTGTTTTTTGCATTCGTTCTCAAGTTATATCAAACTATCAAAGTGTTGTTTTCTGCCTTTCACGAGCACATTTTGACTTGTTGTTGAATAATCCTATAATGTAACTCTAAATGACAATCAGAGCAACTTGAATTGCGTGTGTGCAGCCTTTTGCTCAAAAGTGATCAACGTTTCGTTTTCGGAGTCTCTTTTGACAATCTCTTCGAGAGCTGTTTTCAGTCATTAACAGAGCTGTTCTGAAAGTGTCCAAGCGGCCTGTTCTTAGAGTGGACTGTTTTTTGCATTCGTTCTCAAGTTATATCAAACTATCAAAGTGTTGTTTTCTGCCTTTCACGAGCACATTTTGACTTGTTGTTGAATAATCCTATAATGTAACTCTAAATGACAATCAGAGCAACTTGAATTGCGTGTGTGCAGCCTTTTGCTCAAAAGTGATCAACGTTTCGTTTTCGGAGTCTCTTTTGACAATCTCTTCGAGAGCTGTTTTCAGTCATTAACAGAGCTGTTCTGAAAGTGTCCAAGCGGCCTGTTCTTAGAGTGGACTGTTTTTTGCATTCGTTCTCAAGTTATATCAAACTATCAAAGTGTTGTTTTCTGCCTTTCACGAGCACATTTTGACTTGTTGTTGAATAATCCTATAATGTAACTCTAAATGACAATCAGAGCATCTTGAATTGCGTGTGTGCAGCCTTTTACTCAAAAGTGATCACCGTTTCGTTTTCGGAGTCTCTTTTGACAATCTCTTCGAGAGCTGTTTTCAGTCATTAACAGAGCTGTTCTGAAAGTGTCCAAGCGGCCTGTTCTTAGAGTGGACTGTTTTTTGCATTCGTTCTCAAGTTATATCAAACTATCAAAGTGTTGTTTTCTGCCTTTCACGAGCACATTTTGACTTGTTGTTGAATAATCCTATAATGTAACTCTAAATGACAATCAGTGCAACTTGAATTGCGTGTGTGCAGCCTTTTGCTCAAAAGTGATCAACGTTTCGTTTTCAGAGTCTCTTTTGACAATCTCTTCGAGAGCTGTTTTCAGTCATTAACAGAGCTGTTCTGAAAGTGTCCAAGCGGCCTGTTCTGAGAGTGGACTGTTTTTTGCATTCGTTCTCAAGTTCTATCAGTGTTGTTTTCTGCTTTTCTGGAGCACATTTTGACTTGTTGCTGAATGCTCCTATAATGTAACTCTAAATGACAATCAGAGCAACTTGAATTGCGTGTGTGCAGCCTTTTGCTCAAAAGTGATCAACGTTTTGTTTTCGGAGTCTCTTTTGACAATCTCTTCGAGAGCTGTTTTCAGTCATTAACAGAGCTGTTCTGAAAGTATCCAAGCGGCCTGTTGTGAGAGTGGACTGTTTTTTGTATTCGTTCTCAAGTTCTATCAGTGTTGTTTTCTGCTTTTCTGGAGCACATTTTGACTTGTTGCTGAATGCTCCTATAATGTAACTCTAAATGACAATCAGAGCAACTTGAATTGCGTGTGTGCAGCCTTTTGCTCAAAAGTGATCAACGTTTCGTTTTCGGAGTCTCTTTTGACAATCTCTTCGAGAGCTGTTTTCAGTCATTAACAGAGCTGTTCTGAAAGTGTCCAAGCGGCCTGTTCTTAGAGTGGACTGTTTTTTGCATTCGTTCTCAAGTTATATCAAACTATCAAAGTGTTGTTTTCTGCCTTTCACGAGCACATTTTGACTTGTTGTTGAATAATCCTATAATGTAACTCTAAATGACAATCAGAGCAACTTGAATTGCGTGTGTGCAGCCTTTTGCTCAAAAGTGATCAACGTTTCGTTTTCAGAGTCTCTTTTGACAATCTCTTCGAGAGCTGTTTTCAGTCATTAACAGAGCTGTTCTGAAAGTGTCCAAGCGGCCTGTTCTTAGAGTGGACTGTTTTTTGCATTCGTTCTCAAGTTATATCAAACTACCAAAGTGTTGTTTTCTGCCTTTCACGAGCACATTTTGACTTGTTGTTGAATAATCCTATAATGTAACTCTAAATGACAATCAGAGCAACTTGAATTGCGTGTGTGCAGCCTTTTGCTCAAAAGTGATCAACGTTTCGTTTTCGGAGTCTCTTTTGACAATCTCTTCGAGAGCTGTTTTCAGTCATTAACAGAGCTGTTCTGAAAGTGTCCAAGCGGCCTGTTCTTAGAGTGGACTGTTTTTTGCATTCGTTCTCAAGTTATATCAAACTATCAAAGTGTTGTTTTCTGCCTTTCACGAGCACATTTTGACTTGTTGCTGAATGCTCCTATAATGTAACTCTAAATGACAATCAGAGCAACTTGAATTGCGTGTGTGCAGCCTTTTGCTCAAAAGTGATCAACGTTTCGTTTTCGGAGTCTCTTTTGACAATCTCTTCGAGAGCTGTTTTCAGTCATTAACAGAGCTGTTCTGAAAGTGTCCAAGCGGCCTGTTCTTAGAGTGGACTGTTTTTTGCATTCGTTCTCAAGTTATATCAAACTATCAAAGTGTTGTTTTCTGCCTTTCACGAGCACATTTTGACTTGTTGTTGAATAATCCTATAATGTAACTCTAAATGACAATCAGAGCAACTTGAATTGCGTGTGTGCAGCCTTTTGCTCAAAAGTGATCAACGTTTCGTTTTCAGAGTTTCTTTTGACAATCTCTTCGAGAGCTGTTTTCAGTCATTAACAGAGCTGTTCTGAAAGTGTCCAAGCGGCCTGTTCTTAGAGTGGACTGTTTTTTGCATTCGTTCTCAAGTTATATCAAACTATCAAAGTGTTGTTTTCTGCCTTTCTGGAGCACATTTTGACTTGTTGCTGAATAATCCTATAATGTAACTCTAAATGACAATCAGAGCAACTTGAATTGCGTGTGTGCAGCCTTTTGCTCAAAAGTGATCAACGTTTCGTTTTCGGAGTCTCTTTTGACAATCTCTTCGAGAGCTGTTTTCAGTCATTAACAGAGCTGTTCTGAAAGTGTCCAAGCGGCCTGTTCTTAGAGTGGACTGTTTTTTGCATTCGTTCTCAAGTTATATCAAACTATCAAAGTGTTGTTTTCTGCCTTTCACGAGCACATTTTGACTTGTTGTTGAATAATCCTATAATGTAACTCTAAATGACAATCAGAGCAACTTGAATTGCGTGTGTGCAGCCTTTTGCTCAAAAGTGATCAACGTTTCGTTTTCGGAGTCTCTTTTGACAATCTCTTCGAGAGCTGTTTTCAGTCATTAACAGAGCTGTTCTGAAAGTGTCCAAGCGGCCTGTTCTTAGAGTGGACTGTTTTTTGCATTCGTTCTCAAGTTATATAAAACTATCAAAGTGTTGTTTTCTGCCTTTCACGAGCACATTTTGACTTGTTGTTGAATAATCATATAATGTAACTCTAAATGACAATCAGTGCAACTTGAATTGCGTGTGTGCAGCCTTTTGCTCAAAAGTGATCAACGTTTCGTTTTCAGAGTCTCTTTTGACAATCTCTTCGAGAGCTGTTTTCAGTCATTAACAGAGCTGTTCTGAAAGTGTCCAAGCGGCCTGTTCTTAGAGTGGACTGTTTTTTGCATTCGTTCTCAAGTTCTATCAGTGTTGTTTTCTGCTTTTCTGGAGCACATTTTGACTTGTTGCTGAATGCTCCTATAATGTAACTCTAAATGACAATCAGAGCAACTTGAATTGCGTGTGTGCAGCCTTTTGCTCAAAAGTGATCAACGTTTCGTTTTCGGAGTCTCTTTTGACAATCTCTTCGAGAGCTGTTTTCAGTCATTAACAGAGCTGTTCTGAAAGTGTCCAAGCGGCCTGTTCTTAGAGTGGACTGTTTTTTGCATTCGTTCTCAAGTTATATCAAACTATCAAAGTGTTGTTTTCTGCCTTTCACGAGCACATTTTGACTTGTTGTTGAATAATCCTATAATGTAACTCTAAATGACAATCAGAGCAACTTGAATTGCGTGTGTGCAGCCTTTTGCTCAAAAGTGATCAACGTTTCGTTTTCAGAGTCTCTTTTGACAATCTCTTCGAGAGCTGTTTTCAGTCATTAACAGAGCTGTTCTGAAAGTGTCCAAGCGGCCTGTTCTGAGAGTGGACTGTTTTTTGCATTCGTTCTCAAGTTCTATCAGTGTTGTTTTCTGCTTTTCTGGAGCACATTTTGACTTGTTGCTGAATGCTCCTATAATGTAACTCTAAATGACAATCAGAGCAACTTGAATTGCGTGTGTGCAGCCTTTTGCTCAAAAGTGATCAACGTTTTGTTTTCGGAGTCTCTTTTGACAATCTCTTCGAGAGCTGTTTTCAGTCATTAACAGAGCTGTTCTGAAAGTGTCCAAGCGGCCTGTTCTTAGAGTGGACTGTTTTTTGCATTCGTTCTCAAGTTCTATCAGTGTTGTTTTCTGCTTTTCTGGAGCACATTTTGACTTGTTGCTGAATGCTCCTATAATGTAACTCTAAATGACAATCAGAGCAACTTGAATTGCGTGTGTGCAGCCTTTTGCTCAAAAGTGATCAACGTTTCGTTTTCGGAGTCTCTTTTGACAATCTCTTCGAGAGCTGTTTTCAGTCATTAACAGAGCTGTTCTGAAAGTGTCCAAGCGGCCTGTTCTTAGAGTGGACTGTTTTTTGCATTCGTTCTCAAGTTATATCAAACTATCAAAGTGTTGTTTTCTGCCTTTCACGAGCACATTTTGACTTGTTGTTGAATAATCCTATAATGTAACTCTAAATGACAATCAGAGCAACTTGAATTGCGTGTGTGCAGCCTTTTGCTCAAAAGTGATCAACGTTTCGTTTTCGGAGTCTCTTTTGACAATCTCTTCGAGAGCTGTTTTCAGTCATTAACAGAGCTGTTCTGAAAGTGTCCAAGCGGCCTGTTCTTAGAGTGGACTGTTTTTTGCATTCGTTCTCAAGTTATATCAAACTATCAAAGTGTTGTTTTCTGCCTTTCACGAGCACATTTTGACTTGTTGTTGAATAATCCTATAATGTAACTCTAAATGACAATCAGAGCAACTTGAATTGCGTGTGTGCAGCCTTTTGCTCAAAAGTGATCAACGTTTCGTTTTCGGATTCTCTTTTGACAATCTCTTCGAGAGCTGTTTTCAGTCATTAACAGAGCTGTTCTGAAAGTGTCCAAGCGGCCTGTTCTTAGAGTGGACTGTTTTTTGCATTCGTTCTCAAGTTATATCAAACTATCAAAGTGTTGTTTTCTGCCTTTCACAAGCACATTTTGACTTGTTGTTGAATAATCCTATAATGTAACTCTAAATGACAATCAGAGCAACTTGAATTGCGTGTGTGCAGCCTTTTGCTCAAAAGTGATCAACGTTTCGTTTTCGGAGTCTCTTTTGACAATCTCTTCGAGAGCTGTTTTCAGTCATTAACAGAGCTGTTCTGAAAGTGTCCAAGCGGCCTGTTCTTAGAGTGGACTGTTTTTTGCATTCGTTCTCAAGTTATATCAAACTATCAAAGTGTTGTTTTCTGCCTTTCACGAGCACATTTTGACTTGTTGTTGAATAATCCTATAATGTAACTCTAAATGACAATCAGAGCAACTTGAATTGCGTGTGTGCAGCCTTTTGCTCAAAAGTGATCAACGTTTCGTTTTCAGAGTCTCTTTTGACAATCTCTTCGAGAGCTGTTTTCAGTCATTAACAGAGCTGTTCTGAAAGTGTCCAAGCGGCCTGTTCTGAGAGTGGACTGTTTTTTGCATTCGTTCTCAAGTTCTATCAGTGTTGTTTTCTGCTTTTCTGGAGCACATTTTGACTTGTTGCTGAATGCTCCTATAATGTAACTCTAAATGACAATCAGAGCAACTTGAATTGCGTGTGTGCAGCCTTTTGCTCAAAAGTGATCAACGTTTTGTTTTCGGAGTCTCTTTTGACAATCTCTTCGAGAGCTGTTTTCAGTCATTAACAGAGCTGTTCTGAAAGTGTCCAAGCGGCCTGTTCTTAGAGTGGACTGGTTTTTGCATTCGTTCTCAAGTTCTATCAGTGTTGTTTTCTGCTTTTCTGGAGCACATTTTGACTTGTTGCTGAATGCTCCTATAATGTAACTCTAAATGACAATCAGAGCAACTTGAATTGCGTGTGTGCAGCCTTTTGCTCAAAAGTGATCAACGTTTCGTTTTCGGAGTCTCTTTTGACAATCTCTTCGAGAGCTGTTTTCAGTCATTAACAGAGCTGTTCTGAAAGTGTCCAAGCGGCCTGTTCTTAGAGTGGACTGTTTTTTGCATTCGTTCTCAAGTTATATCAAACTATCAAAGTGTTGTTTTCTGCCTTTCACGAGCACATTTTGACTTGTTGTTGAATAATCCTATAATGTAACTCTAAATGACAATCAGAGCAACTTGAATTGCGTGTGTGCAGCCTTTTGCTCAAAAGTGATCAACGTTTCGTTTTCGGAGTCTCTTTTGACAATCTCTTCGAGAGCTGTTTTCAGTCATTAACAGAGCTGTTCTGAAAGTGTCCAAGCGGCCTGTTCTTAGAGTGGACTGTTTTTTGCATTCGTTCTCAAGTTATATCAAACTATCAAAGTGTTGTTTTCTGCCTTTCACGAGCACATTTTGACTTGTTGTTGAATAATCCTATAATGTAACTCTAAATGACAATCAGAGCATCTTGAATTGCGTGTGTGCAGCCTTTTACTCAAAAGTGATCACCGTTTCGTTTTCGGAGTCTCTTTTGACAATCTCTTCGAGAGCTGTTTTCAGTCATTAACAGAGCTGTTCTGAAAGTGTCCAAGCGGCCTGTTCTTAGAGTGGACTGTTTTTTGCATTCGTTCTCAAGTTATATCAAACTATCAAAGTGTTGTTTTCTGCCTTTCACGAGCACATTTTGACTTGTTGTTGAATAATCCTATAATGTAACTCTAAATGACAATCAGTGCAACTTGAATTGCGTGTGTGCAGCCTTTTGCTCAAAAGTGATCAACGTTTCGTTTTCAGAGTCTCTTTTGACAATCTCTTCGAGAGCTGTTTTCAGTCATTAACAGAGCTGTTCTGAAAGTGTCCAAGCGGCCTGTTCTGAGAGTGGACTGTTTTTTGCATTCGTTCTCAAGTTCTATCAGTGTTGTTTTCTGCTTTTCTGGAGCACATTTTGACTTGTTGCTGAATGCTCCTATAATGTAACTCTAAATGACAATCAGAGCAACTTGAATTGCGTGTGTGCAGCCTTTTGCTCAAAAGTGATCAACGTTTTGTTTTCGGAGTCTCTTTTGACAATCTCTTCGAGAGCTGTTTTCAGTCATTAACAGAGCTGTTCTGAAAGTATCCAAGCGGCCTGTTGTGAGAGTGGACTGTTTTTTGTATTCGTTCTCAAGTTCTATCAGTGTTGTTTTCTGCTTTTCTGGAGCACATTTTGACTTGTTGCTGAATGCTCCTATAATGTAACTCTAAATGACAATCAGAGCAACTTGAATTGCGTGTGTGCAGCCTTTTGCTCAAAAGTGATCAACGTTTCGTTTTCGGAGTCTCTTTTGACAATCTCTTCGAGAGCTGTTTTCAGTCATTAACAGAGCTGTTCTGAAAGTGTCCAAGCGGCCTGTTCTTAGAGTGGACTGTTTTTTGCATTCGTTCTCAAGTTATATCAAACTATCAAAGTGTTGTTTTCTGCCTTTCACGAGCACATTTTGACTTGTTGTTGAATAATCCTATAATGTAACTCTAAATGACAATCAGAGCAACTTGAATTGCGTGTGTGCAGCCTTTTGCTCAAAAGTGATCAACGTTTCGTTTTCAGAGTCTCTTTTGACAATCTCTTCGAGAGCTGTTTTCAGTCATTAACAGAGCTGTTCTGAAAGTGTCCAAGCGGCCTGTTCTTAGAGTGGACTGTTTTTTGCATTCGTTCTCAAGTTATATCAAACTACCAAAGTGTTGTTTTCTGCCTTTCACGAGCACATTTTGACTTGTTGTTGAATAATCCTATAATGTAACTCTAAATGACAATCAGAGCAACTTGAATTGCGTGTGTGCAGCCTTTTGCTCAAAAGTGATCAACGTTTCGTTTTCGGAGTCTCTTTTGACAATCTCTTCGAGAGCTGTTTTCAGTCATTAACAGAGCTGTTCTGAAAGTGTCCAAGCGGCCTGTTCTTAGAGTGGACTGTTTTTTGCATTCGTTCTCAAGTTATATCAAACTATCAAAGTGTTGTTTTCTGCCTTTCACGAGCACATTTTGACTTGTTGTTGAATAATCCTATAATGTAACTCTAAATGACAATCAGAGCATCTTGAATTGCGTGTGTGCAGCCTTTTACTCAAAAGTGATCACCGTTTCGTTTTCGGAGTCTCTTTTGACAATCTCTTCGAGAGCTGTTTTCAGTCATTAACAGAGCTGTTCTGAAAGTGTCCAAGCGGCCTGTTCTTAGAGTGGACTGTTTTTTGCATTCGTTCTCAAGTTATATCAAACTATCAAAGTGTTGTTTTCTGCCTTTCACGAGCACATTTTGACTTGTTGTTGAATAATCCTATAATGTAACTCTAAATGACAATCAGTGCAACTTGAATTGCGTGTGTGCAGCCTTTTGCTCAAAAGTGATCAACGTTTCGTTTTCAGAGTCTCTTTTGACAATCTCTTCGAGAGCTGTTTTCAGTCATTAACAGAGCTGTTCTGAAAGTGTCCAAGCGGCCTGTTCTGAGAGTGGACTGTTTTTTGCATTCGTTCTCAAGTTCTATCAGTGTTGTTTTCTGCTTTTCTGGAGCACATTTTGACTTGTTGCTGAATGCTCCTATAATGTAACTCTAAATGACAATCAGAGCAACTTGAATTGCGTGTGTGCAGCCTTTTGCTCAAAAGTGATCAACGTTTTGTTTTCGGAGTCTCTTTTGACAATCTCTTCGAGAGCTGTTTTCAGTCATTAACAGAGCTGTTCTGAAAGTATCCAAGCGGCCTGTTGTGAGAGTGGACTGTTTTTTGTATTCGTTCTCAAGTTCTATCAGTGTTGTTTTCTGCTTTTCTGGAGCACATTTTGACTTGTTGCTGAATGCTCCTATAATGTAACTCTAAATGACAATCAGAGCAACTTGAATTGCGTGTGTGCAGCCTTTTGCTCAAAAGTGATCAACGTTTCGTTTTCGGAGTCTCTTTTGACAATCTCTTCGAGAGCTGTTTTCAGTCATTAACAGAGCTGTTCTGAAAGTGTCCAAGCGGCCTGTTCTTAGAGTGGACTGTTTTTTGCATTCGTTCTCAAGTTATATCAAACTATCAAAGTGTTGTTTTCTGCCTTTCACGAGCACATTTTGACTTGTTGTTGAATAATCCTATAATGTAACTCTAAATGACAATCAGAGCAACTTGAATTGCGTGTGTGCAGCCTTTTGCTCAAAAGTGATCAACGTTTCGTTTTCAGAGTCTCTTTTGACAATCTCTTCGAGAGCTGTTTTCAGTCATTAACAGAGCTGTTCTGAAAGTGTCCAAGCGGCCTGTTCTTAGAGTGGACTGTTTTTTGCATTCGTTCTCAAGTTATATCAAACTACCAAAGTGTTGTTTTCTGCCTTTCACGAGCACATTTTGACTTGTTGTTGAATAATCCTATAATGTAACTCTAAATGACAATCAGAGCAACTTGAATTGCGTGTGTGCAGCCTTTTGCTCAAAAGTGATCAACGTTTCGTTTTCGGAGTCTCTTTTGACAATCTCTTCGAGAGCTGTTTTCAGTCATTAACAGAGCTGTTCTGAAAGTGTCCAAGCGGCCTGTTCTTAGAGTGGACTGTTTTTTGCATTCGTTCTCAAGTTATATCAAACTATCAAAGTGTTGTTTTCTGCCTTTCACGAGCACATTTTGACTTGTTGCTGAATGCTCCTATAATGTAACTCTAAATGACAATCAGAGCAACTTGAATTGCGTGTGTGCAGCCTTTTGCTCAAAAGTGATCAACGTTTCGTTTTCGGAGTCTCTTTTGACAATCTCTTCGAGAGCTGTTTTCAGTCATTAACAGAGCTGTTCTGAAAGTGTCCAAGCGGCCTGTTCTTAGAGTGGACTGTTTTTTGCATTCGTTCTCAAGTTATATCAAACTATCAAAGTGTTGTTTTCTGCCTTTCACGAGCACATTTTGACTTGTTGTTGAATAATCCTATAATGTAACTCTAAATGACAATCAGAGCAACTTGAATTGCGTGTGTGCAGCCTTTTGCTCAAAAGTGATCAACGTTTCGTTTTCAGAGTCTCTTTTGACAATCTCTTCGAGAGCTGTTTTCAGTCATTAACAGAGCTGTTCTGAAAGTGTCCAAGCGGCCTGTTCTGAGAGTGGACTGTTTTTTGCATTCGTTCTCAAGTTCTATCAGTGTTGTTTTCTGCTTTTCTGGAGCACATTTTGACTTGTTGCTGAATGCTCCTATAATGTAACTCTAAATGACAATCAGAGCAACTTGAATTGCGTGTGTGCAGCCTTTTGCTCAAAAGTGATCAACGTTTTGTTTTCGGAGTCTCTTTTGACAATCTCTTCGAGAGCTGTTTTCAGTCATTAACAGAGCTGTTCTGAAAGTGTCCAAGCGGCCTGTTCTTAGAGTGGACTGTTTTTTGCATTCGTTCTCAAGTTCTATCAGTGTTGTTTTCTGCTTTTCTGGAGCACATTTTGACTTGTTGCTGAATGCTCCTATAATGTAACTCTAAATGACAATCAGAGCAACTTGAATTGCGTGTGTGCAGCCTTTTGCTCAAAAGTGATCAACGTTTCGTTTTCGGAGTCTCTTTTGACAATCTCTTCGAGAGCTGTTTTCAGTCATTAACAGAGCTGTTCTGAAAGTGTCCAAGCGGCCTGTTCTTAGAGTGGACTGTTTTTTGCATTCGTTCTCAAGTTATATCAAACTATCAAAGTGTTGTTTTCTGCCTTTCACGAGCACATTTTGACTTGTTGTTGAATAATCCTATAATGTAACTCTAAATGACAATCAGAGCAACTTGAATTGCGTGTGTGCAGCCTTTTGCTCAAAAGTGATCAACGTTTCGTTTTCGGAGTCTCTTTTGACAATCTCTTCGAGAGCTGTTTTCAGTCATTAACAGAGCTGTTCTGAAAGTGTCCAAGCGGCCTGTTCTTAGAGTGGACTGTTTTTTGCATTCGTTCTCAAGTTATATCAAACTATCAAAGTGTTGTTTTCTGCCTTTCACGAGCACATTTTGACTTGTTGTTGAATAATCCTATAATGTAACTCTAAATGACAATCAGAGCAACTTGAATTGCGTGTGTGCAGCCTTTTGCTCAAAAGTGATCAACGTTTCGTTTTCGGAGTCTCTTTTGACAATCTCTTCGAGAGCTGTTTTCAGTCATTAACAGAGCTGTTCTGAAAGTGTCCAAGCGGCCTGTTCTTAGAGTGGACTGTTTTTTGCATTCGTTCTCAAGTTATATCAAACTATCAAAGTGTTGTTTTCTGCCTTTCACGAGCACATTTTGACTTGTTGTTGAATAATCCTATAATGTAACTCTAAATGACAATCAGAGCAACTTGAATTGCGTGTGTGCAGCCTTTTGCTCAAAAGTGATCAACGTTTCGTTTTCGGAGTCTCTTTTGACAATCTCTTCGAGAGCTGTTTTCAGTCATTAACAGAGCTGTTCTGAAAGTGTCCAAGCGGCCTGTTCTTAGAGTGGACTGTTTTTTGCATTCGTTCTCAAGTTATATCAAACTATCAAAGTGTTGTTTTCTGCCTTTCACGAGCACATTTTGACTTGTTGTTGAATAATCCTATAATGTAACTCTAAATGACAATCAGAGCATCTTGAATTGCGTGTGTGCAGCCTTTTACTCAAAAGTGATCACCGTTTCGTTTTCGGAGTCTCTTTTGACAATCTCTTCGAGAGCTGTTTTCAGTCATTAACAGAGCTGTTCTGAAAGTGTCCAAGCGGCCTGTTCTTAGAGTGGACTGTTTTTTGCATTCGTTCTCAAGTTATATCAAACTATCAAAGTGTTGTTTTCTGCCTTTCACGAGCACATTTTGACTTGTTGTTGAATAATCCTATAATGTAACTCTAAATGACAATCAGTGCAACTTGAATTGCGTGTGTGCAGCCTTTTGCTCAAAAGTGATCAACGTTTCGTTTTCAGAGTCTCTTTTGACAATCTCTTCGAGAGCTGTTTTCAGTCATTAACAGAGCTGTTCTGAAAGTGTCCAAGCGGCCTGTTCTGAGAGTGGACTGTTTTTTGCATTCGTTCTCAAGTTCTATCAGTGTTGTTTTCTGCTTTTCTGGAGCACATTTTGACTTGTTGCTGAATGCTCCTATAATGTAACTCTAAATGACAATCAGAGCAACTTGAATTGCGTGTGTGCAGCCTTTTGCTCAAAAGTGATCAACGTTTTGTTTTCGGAGTCTCTTTTGACAATCTCTTCGAGAGCTGTTTTCAGTCATTAACAGAGCTGTTCTGAAAGTATCCAAGCGGCCTGTTGTGAGAGTGGACTGTTTTTTGTATTCGTTCTCAAGTTCTATCAGTGTTGTTTTCTGCTTTTCTGGAGCACATTTTGACTTGTTGCTGAATGCTCCTATAATGTAACTCTAAATGACAATCAGAGCAACTTGAATTGCGTGTGTGCAGCCTTTTGCTCAAAAGTGATCAACGTTTCGTTTTCGGAGTCTCTTTTGACAATCTCTTCGAGAGCTGTTTTCAGTCATTAACAGAGCTGTTCTGAAAGTGTCCAAGCGGCCTGTTCTTAGAGTGGACTGTTTTTTGCATTCGTTCTCAAGTTATATCAAACTATCAAAGTGTTGTTTTCTGCCTTTCACGAGCACATTTTGACTTGTTGTTGAATAATCCTATAATGTAACTCTAAATGACAATCAGAGCAACTTGAATTGCGTGTGTGCAGCCTTTTGCTCAAAAGTGATCAACGTTTCGTTTTCAGAGTCTCTTTTGACAATCTCTTCGAGAGCTGTTTTCAGTCATTAACAGAGCTGTTCTGAAAGTGTCCAAGCGGCCTGTTCTTAGAGTGGACTGTTTTTTGCATTCGTTCTCAAGTTATATCAAACTACCAAAGTGTTGTTTTCTGCCTTTCACGAGCACATTTTGACTTGTTGTTGAATAATCCTATAATGTAACTCTAAATGACAATCAGAGCAACTTGAATTGCGTGTGTGCAGCCTTTTGCTCAAAAGTGATCAACGTTTCGTTTTCGGAGTCTCTTTTGACAATCTCTTCGAGAGCTGTTTTCAGTCATTAACAGAGCTGTTCTGAAAGTGTCCAAGCGGCCTGTTCTTAGAGTGGACTGTTTTTTGCATTCGTTCTCAAGTTATATCAAACTATCAAAGTGTTGTTTTCTGCCTTTCACGAGCACATTTTGACTTGTTGCTGAATGCTCCTATAATGTAACTCTAAATGACAATCAGAGCAACTTGAATTGCGTGTGTGCAGCCTTTTGCTCAAAAGTGATCAACGTTTCGTTTTCGGAGTCTCTTTTGACAATCTCTTCGAGAGCTGTTTTCAGTCATTAACAGAGCTGTTCTGAAAGTGTCCAAGCGGCCTGTTCTTAGAGTGGACTGTTTTTTGCATTCGTTCTCAAGTTATATCAAACTATCAAAGTGTTGTTTTCTGCCTTTCACGAGCACATTTTGACTTGTTGTTGAATAATCCTATAATGTAACTCTAAATGACAATCAGAGCAACTTGAATTGCGTGTGTGCAGCCTTTTGCTCAAAAGTGATCAACGTTTCGTTTTCAGAGTCTCTTTTGACAATCTCTTCGAGAGCTGTTTTCAGTCATTAACAGAGCTGTTCTGAAAGTGTCCAAGCGGCCTGTTCTGAGAGTGGACTGTTTTTTGCATTCGTTCTCAAGTTCTATCAGTGTTGTTTTCTGCTTTTCTGGAGCACATTTTGACTTGTTGCTGAATGCTCCTATAATGTAACTCTAAATGACAATCAGAGCAACTTGAATTGCGTGTGTGCAGCCTTTTGCTCAAAAGTGATCAACGTTTCGTTTTCGGAGTCTCTTTTGACAATCTCTTCGAGAGCTGTTTTCAGTCATTAACAGAGCTGTTCTGAAAGTGTCCAAGCGGCCTGTTCTTAGAGTGGACTGTTTTTTGCATTCGTTCTCAAGTTATATCAAACTATCAAAGTGTTGTTTTCTGCCTTTCACGAGCACATTTTGACTTGTTGTTGAATAATCCTATAATGTAACTCTAAATGACAATCAGTGCAACTTGAATTGCGTGTGTGCAGCCTTTTGCTCAAAAGTGATCAACGTTTCGTTTTCAGAGTCTCTTTTGACAATCTCTTCGAGAGCTGTTTTCAGTCATTAACAGAGCTGTTCTGAAAGTGTCCAAGCGGCCTGTTCTGAGAGTGGACTGTTTTTTGCATTCGTTCTCAAGTTCTATCAGTGTTGTTTTCTGCTTTTCTGGAGCACATTTTGACTTGTTGCTGAATGCTCCTATAATGTAACTCTAAATGACAATCAGAGCAACTTGAATTGCGTGTGTGCAGCCTTTTGCTCAAAAGTGATCAACGTTTTGTTTTCGGAGTCTCTTTTGACAATCTCTTCGAGAGCTGTTTTCAGTCATTAACAGAGCTGTTCTGAAAGTATCCAAGCGGCCTGTTGTGAGAGTGGACTGTTTTTTGTATTCGTTCTCAAGTTCTATCAGTGTTGTTTTCTGCTTTTCTGGAGCACATTTTGACTTGTTGCTGAATGCTCCTATAATGTAACTCTAAATGACAATCAGAGCAACTTGAATTGCGTGTGTGCAGCCTTTTGCTCAAAAGTGATCAACGTTTTGTTTTCGGAGTCTCTTTTGACAATCTCTTCGAGAGCTGTTTTCAGTCATTAACAGAGCTGTTCTGAAAGTATCCAAGCGGCCTGTTGTGAGAGTGGACTGTTTTTTGTATTCGTTCTCAAGTTCTATCAGTGTTGTTTTCTGCTTTTCTGGAGCACATTTTGACTTGTTGCTGAATGCTCCTATAATGTAACTCTAAATGACAATCAGAGCAACTTGAATTGCGTGTGTGCAGCCTTTTGCTCAAAAGTGATCAACGTTTCGTTTTCGGAGTCTCTTTTGACAATCTCTTCGAGAGCTGTTTTCAGTCATTAACAGAGCTGTTCTGAAAGTGTCCAAGCGGCCTGTTCTTAGAGTGGACTGTTTTTTGCATTCGTTCTCAAGTTATATCAAACTATCAAAGTGTTGTTTTCTGCCTTTCACGAGCACATTTTGACTTGTTGTTGAATAATCCTATAATGTAACTCTAAATGACAATCAGAGCAACTTGAATTGCGTGTGTGCAGCCTTTTGCTCAAAAGTGATCAACGTTTCGTTTTCAGAGTCTCTTTTGACAATCTCTTCGAGAGCTGTTTTCAGTCATTAACAGAGCTGTTCTGAAAGTGTCCAAGCGGCCTGTTCTTAGAGTGGACTGTTTTTTGCATTCGTTCTCAAGTTATATCAAACTACCAAAGTGTTGTTTTCTGCCTTTCACGAGCACATTTTGACTTGTTGTTGAATAATCCTATAATGTAACTCTAAATGACAATCAGAGCAACTTGAATTGCGTGTGTGCAGCCTTTTGCTCAAAAGTGATCAACGTTTCGTTTTCGGAGTCTCTTTTGACAATCTCTTCGAGAGCTGTTTTCAGTCATTAACAGAGCTGTTCTGAAAGTGTCCAAGCGGCCTGTTCTTAGAGTGGACTGTTTTTTGCATTCGTTCTCAAGTTATATCAAACTATCAAAGTGTTGTTTTCTGCCTTTCACGAGCACATTTTGACTTGTTGCTGAATGCTCCTATAATGTAACTCTAAATGACAATCAGAGCAACTTGAATTGCGTGTGTGCAGCCTTTTGCTCAAAAGTGATCAACGTTTCGTTTTCGGAGTCTCTTTTGACAATCTCTTCGAGAGCTGTTTTCAGTCATTAACAGAGCTGTTCTGAAAGTGTCCAAGCGGCCTGTTCTTAGAGTGGACTGTTTTTTGCATTCGTTCTCAAGTTATATCAAACTATCAAAGTGTTGTTTTCTGCCTTTCACGAGCACATTTTGACTTGTTGTTGAATAATCCTATAATGTAACTCTAAATGACAATCAGAGCAACTTGAATTGCGTGTGTGCAGCCTTTTGCTCAAAAGTGATCAACGTTTCGTTTTCAGAGTCTCTTTTGACAATCTCTTCGAGAGCTGTTTTCAGTCATTAACAGAGCTGTTCTGAAAGTGTCCAAGCGGCCTGTTCTGAGAGTGGACTGTTTTTTGCATTCGTTCTCAAGTTCTATCAGTGTTGTTTTCTGCTTTTCTGGAGCACATTTTGACTTGTTGCTGAATGCTCCTATAATGTAACTCTAAATGACAATCAGAGCAACTTGAATTGCGTGTGTGCAGCCTTTTGCTCAAAAGTGATCAACGTTTCGTTTTCGGAGTCTCTTTTGACAATCTCTTCGAGAGCTGTTTTCAGTCATTAACAGAGCTGTTCTGAAAGTGTCCAAGCGGCCTGTTCTTAGAGTGGACTGTTTTTTGCATTCGTTCTCAAGTTATATCAAACTATCAAAGTGTTGTTTTCTGCCTTTCACGAGCACATTTTGACTTGTTGTTGAATAATCCTATAATGTAACTCTAAATGACAATCAGTGCAACTTGAATTGCGTGTGTGCAGCCTTTTGCTCAAAAGTGATCAACGTTTCGTTTTCAGAGTCTCTTTTGACAATCTCTTCGAGAGCTGTTTTCAGTCATTAACAGAGCTGTTCTGAAAGTGTCCAAGCGGCCTGTTCTGAGAGTGGACTGTTTTTTGCATTCGTTCTCAAGTTCTATCAGTGTTGTTTTCTGCTTTTCTGGAGCACATTTTGACTTGTTGCTGAATGCTCCTATAATGTAACTCTAAATGACAATCAGAGCAACTTGAATTGCGTGTGTGCAGCCTTTTGCTCAAAAGTGATCAACGTTTCGTTTTCGGAGTCTCTTTTGACAATCTCTTCGAGAGCTGTTTTCAGTCATTAACAGAGCTGTTCTGAAAGTGTCCAAGCGGCCTGTTCTTAGAGTGGACTGTTTTTTGCATTCGTTCTCAAGTTATATCAAACTATCAAAGTGTTGTTTTCTGCCTTTCACGAGCACATTTTGACTTGTTGCTGAATGCTCCTATAATGTAACTCTAAATGACAATCAGAGCAACTTGAATTGCGTGTGTGCAGCCTTTTGCTCAAAAGTGATCAACGTTTCGTTTTCGGAGTCTCTTTTGACAATCTCTTCGAGAGCTGTTTTCAGTCATTAACAGAGCTGTTCTGAAAGTGTCCAAGCGGCCTGTTCTTAGAGTGGACTGTTTTTTGCATTCGTTCTCAAGTTATATCAAACTATCAAAGTGTTGTTTTCTGCCTTTCACGAGCACATTTTGACTTGTTGTTGAATAATCCTATAATGTAACTCTAAATGACAATCAGAGCAACTTGAATTGCGTGTGTGCAGCCTTTTGCTCAAAAGTGATCAACGTTTCGTTTTCAGAGTCTCTTTTGACAATCTCTTCGAGAGCTGTTTTCAGTCATTAACAGAGCTGTTCTGAAAGTGTCCAAGCGGCCTGTTCTTAGAGTGGACTGTTTTTTGCATTCGTTCTCAAGTTATATCAAACTACCAAAGTGTTGTTTTCTGCCTTTCACGAGCACATTTTGACTTGTTGTTGAATAATCCTATAATGTAACTCTAAATGACAATCAGAGCAACTTGAATTGCGTGTGTGCAGCCTTTTGCTCAAAAGTGATCAACGTTTCGTTTTCGGAGTCTCTTTTGACAATCTCTTCGAGAGCTGTTTTCAGTCATTAACAGAGCTGTTCTGAAAGTGTCCAAGCGGCCTGTTCTTAGAGTGGACTGTTTTTTGCATTCGTTCTCAAGTTATATCAAACTATCAAAGTGTTGTTTTCTGCCTTTCACGAGCACATTTTGACTTGTTGCTGAATGCTCCTATAATGTAACTCTAAATGACAATCAGAGCAACTTGAATTGCGTGTGTGCAGCCTTTTGCTCAAAAGTGATCAACGTTTCGTTTTCGGAGTCTCTTTTGACAATCTCTTCGAGAGCTGTTTTCAGTCATTAACAGAGCTGTTCTGAAAGTGTCCAAGCGGCCTGTTCTTAGAGTGGACTGTTTTTTGCATTCGTTCTCAAGTTATATCAAACTATCAAAGTGTTGTTTTCTGCCTTTCACGAGCACATTTTGACTTGTTGTTGAATAATCCTATAATGTAACTCTAAATGACAATCAGAGCAACTTGAATTGCGTGTGTGCAGCCTTTTGCTCAAAAGTGATCAACGTTTCGTTTTCAGAGTCTCTTTTGACAATCTCTTCGAGAGCTGTTTTCAGTCATTAACAGAGCTGTTCTGAAAGTGTCCAAGCGGCCTGTTCTGAGAGTGGACTGTTTTTTGCATTCGTTCTCAAGTTCTATCAGTGTTGTTTTCTGCTTTTCTGGAGCACATTTTGACTTGTTGCTGAATGCTCCTATAATGTAACTCTAAATGACAATCAGAGCAACTTGAATTGCGTGTGTGCAGCCTTTTGCTCAAAAGTGATCAACGTTTTGTTTTCGGAGTCTCTTTTGACAATCTCTTCGAGAGCTGTTTTCAGTCATTAACAGAGCTGTTCTGAAAGTATCCAAGCGGCCTGTTGTGAGAGTGGACTGTTTTTTGTATTCGTTCTCAAGTTCTATCAGTGTTGTTTTCTGCTTTTCTGGAGCACATTTTGACTTGTTGCTGAATGCTCCTATAATGTAACTCTAAATGACAATCAGAGCAACTTGAATTGCGTGTGTGCAGCCTTTTGCTCAAAAGTGATCAACGTTTCGTTTTCGGAGTCTCTTTTGACAATCTCTTCGAGAGCTGTTTTCAGTCATTAACAGAGCTGTTCTGAAAGTGTCCAAGCGGCCTGTTCTTAGAGTGGACTGTTTTTTGCATTCGTTCTCAAGTTATATCAAACTATCAAAGTGTTGTTTTCTGCCTTTCACGAGCACATTTTGACTTGTTGTTGAATAATCCTATAATGTAACTCTAAATGACAATCAGAGCAACTTGAATTGCGTGTGTGCAGCCTTTTGCTCAAAAGTGATCAACGTTTCGTTTTCAGAGTCTCTTTTGACAATCTCTTCGAGAGCTGTTTTCAGTCATTAACAGAGCTGTTCTGAAAGTGTCCAAGCGGCCTGTTCTTAGAGTGGACTGTTTTTTGCATTCGTTCTCAAGTTATATCAAACTACCAAAGTGTTGTTTTCTGCCTTTCACGAGCACATTTTGACTTGTTGTTGAATAATCCTATAATGTAACTCTAAATGACAATCAGAGCAACTTGAATTGCGTGTGTGCAGCCTTTTGCTCAAAAGTGATCAACGTTTCGTTTTCGGAGTCTCTTTTGACAATCTCTTCGAGAGCTGTTTTCAGTCATTAACAGAGCTGTTCTGAAAGTGTCCAAGCGGCCTGTTCTTAGAGTGGACTGTTTTTTGCATTCGTTCTCAAGTTATATCAAACTATCAAAGTGTTGTTTTCTGCCTTTCACGAGCACATTTTGACTTGTTGCTGAATGCTCCTATAATGTAACTCTAAATGACAATCAGAGCAACTTGAATTGCGTGTGTGCAGCCTTTTGCTCAAAAGTGATCAACGTTTCGTTTTCGGAGTCTCTTTTGACAATCTCTTCGAGAGCTGTTTTCAGTCATTAACAGAGCTGTTCTGAAAGTGTCCAAGCGGCCTGTTCTTAGAGTGGACTGTTTTTTGCATTCGTTCTCAAGTTATATCAAACTATCAAAGTGTTGTTTTCTGCCTTTCACGAGCACATTTTGACTTGTTGTTGAATAATCCTATAATGTAACTCTAAATGACAATCAGAGCAACTTGAATTGCGTGTGTGCAGCCTTTTGCTCAAAAGTGATCAACGTTTCGTTTTCAGAGTCTCTTTTGACAATCTCTTCGAGAGCTGTTTTCAGTCATTAACAGAGCTGTTCTGAAAGTGTCCAAGCGGCCTGTTCTGAGAGTGGACTGTTTTTTGCATTCGTTCTCAAGTTCTATCAGTGTTGTTTTCTGCTTTTCTGGAGCACATTTTGACTTGTTGCTGAATGCTCCTATAATGTAACTCTAAATGACAATCAGAGCAACTTGAATTGCGTGTGTGCAGCCTTTTGCTCAAAAGTGATCAACGTTTCGTTTTCGGAGTCTCTTTTGACAATCTCTTCGAGAGCTGTTTTCAGTCATTAACAGAGCTGTTCTGAAAGTGTCCAAGCGGCCTGTTCTTAGAGTGGACTGTTTTTTGCATTCGTTCTCAAGTTATATCAAACTATCAAAGTGTTGTTTTCTGCCTTTCACGAGCACATTTTGACTTGTTGTTGAATAATCCTATAATGTAACTCTAAATGACAATCAGTGCAACTTGAATTGCGTGTGTGCAGCCTTTTGCTCAAAAGTGATCAACGTTTCGTTTTCAGAGTCTCTTTTGACAATCTCTTCGAGAGCTGTTTTCAGTCATTAACAGAGCTGTTCTGAAAGTGTCCAAGCGGCCTGTTCTGAGAGTGGACTGTTTTTTGCATTCGTTCTCAAGTTCTATCAGTGTTGTTTTCTGCTTTTCTGGAGCACATTTTGACTTGTTGCTGAATGCTCCTATAATGTAACTCTAAATGACAATCAGAGCAACTTGAATTGCGTGTGTGCAGCCTTTTGCTCAAAAGTGATCAACGTTTTGTTTTCGGAGTCTCTTTTGACAATCTCTTCGAGAGCTGTTTTCAGTCATTAACAGAGCTGTTCTGAAAGTATCCAAGCGGCCTGTTGTGAGAGTGGACTGTTTTTTGTATTCGTTCTCAAGTTCTATCAGTGTTGTTTTCTGCTTTTCTGGAGCACATTTTGACTTGTTGCTGAATGCTCCTATAATGTAACTCTAAATGACAATCAGAGCAACTTGAATTGCGTGTGTGCAGCCTTTTGCTCAAAAGTGATCAACGTTTCGTTTTCGGAGTCTCTTTTGACAATCTCTTCGAGAGCTGTTTTCAGTCATTAACAGAGCTGTTCTGAAAGTGTCCAAGCGGCCTGTTCTTAGAGTGGACTGTTTTTTGCATTCGTTCTCAAGTTATATCAAACTATCAAAGTGTTGTTTTCTGCCTTTCACGAGCACATTTTGACTTGTTGTTGAATAATCCTATAATGTAACTCTAAATGACAATCAGAGCAACTTGAATTGCGTGTGTGCAGCCTTTTGCTCAAAAGTGATCAACGTTTCGTTTTCAGAGTCTCTTTTGACAATCTCTTCGAGAGCTGTTTTCAGTCATTAACAGAGCTGTTCTGAAAGTGTCCAAGCGGCCTGTTCTTAGAGTGGACTGTTTTTTGCATTCGTTCTCAAGTTATATCAAACTACCAAAGTGTTGTTTTCTGCCTTTCACGAGCACATTTTGACTTGTTGTTGAATAATCCTATAATGTAACTCTAAATGACAATCAGAGCAACTTGAATTGCGTGTGTGCAGCCTTTTGCTCAAAAGTGATCAACGTTTCGTTTTCGGAGTCTCTTTTGACAATCTCTTCGAGAGCTGTTTTCAGTCATTAACAGAGCTGTTCTGAAAGTGTCCAAGCGGCCTGTTCTTAGAGTGGACTGTTTTTTGCATTCGTTCTCAAGTTATATCAAACTATCAAAGTGTTGTTTTCTGCCTTTCACGAGCACATTTTGACTTGTTGCTGAATGCTCCTATAATGTAACTCTAAATGACAATCAGAGCAACTTGAATTGCGTGTGTGCAGCCTTTTGCTCAAAAGTGATCAACGTTTCGTTTTCGGAGTCTCTTTTGACAATCTCTTCGAGAGCTGTTTTCAGTCATTAACAGAGCTGTTCTGAAAGTGTCCAAGCGGCCTGTTCTTAGAGTGGACTGTTTTTTGCATTCGTTCTCAAGTTATATCAAACTATCAAAGTGTTGTTTTCTGCCTTTCACGAGCACATTTTGACTTGTTGTTGAATAATCCTATAATGTAACTCTAAATGACAATCAGAGCAACTTGAATTGCGTGTGTGCAGCCTTTTGCTCAAAAGTGATCAACGTTTCGTTTTCAGAGTCTCTTTTGACAATCTCTTCGAGAGCTGTTTTCAGTCATTAACAGAGCTGTTCTGAAAGTGTCCAAGCGGCCTGTTCTGAGAGTGGACTGTTTTTTGCATTCGTTCTCAAGTTCTATCAGTGTTGTTTTCTGCTTTTCTGGAGCACATTTTGACTTGTTGCTGAATGCTCCTATAATGTAACTCTAAATGACAATCAGAGCAACTTGAATTGCGTGTGTGCAGCCTTTTGCTCAAAAGTGATCAACGTTTTGTTTTCGGAGTCTCTTTTGACAATCTCTTCGAGAGCTGTTTTCAGTCATTAACAGAGCTGTTCTGAAAGTATCCAAGCGGCCTGTTGTGAGAGTGGACTGTTTTTTGTATTCGTTCTCAAGTTCTATCAGTGTTGTTTTCTGCTTTTCTGGAGCACATTTTGACTTGTTGCTGAATGCTCCTATAATGTAACTCTAAATGACAATCAGAGCAACTTGAATTGCGTGTGTGCAGCCTTTTGCTCAAAAGTGATCAACGTTTCGTTTTCGGAGTCTCTTTTGACAATCTCTTCGAGAGCTGTTTTCAGTCATTAACAGAGCTGTTCTGAAAGTGTCCAAGCGGCCTGTTCTTAGAGTGGACTGTTTTTTGCATTCGTTCTCAAGTTATATCAAACTATCAAAGTGTTGTTTTCTGCCTTTCACGAGCACATTTTGACTTGTTGTTGAATAATCCTATAATGTAACTCTAAATGACAATCAGAGCAACTTGAATTGCGTGTGTGCAGCCTTTTGCTCAAAAGTGATCAACGTTTCGTTTTCAGAGTCTCTTTTGACAATCTCTTCGAGAGCTGTTTTCAGTCATTAACAGAGCTGTTCTGAAAGTGTCCAAGCGGCCTGTTCTTAGAGTGGACTGTTTTTTGCATTCGTTCTCAAGTTATATCAAACTACCAAAGTGTTGTTTTCTGCCTTTCACGAGCACATTTTGACTTGTTGTTGAATAATCCTATAATGTAACTCTAAATGACAATCAGAGCAACTTGAATTGCGTGTGTGCAGCCTTTTGCTCAAAAGTGATCAACGTTTCGTTTTCGGAGTCTCTTTTGACAATCTCTTCGAGAGCTGTTTTCAGTCATTAACAGAGCTGTTCTGAAAGTGTCCAAGCGGCCTGTTCTTAGAGTGGACTGTTTTTTGCATTCGTTCTCAAGTTATATCAAACTATCAAAGTGTTGTTTTCTGCCTTTCACGAGCACATTTTGACTTGTTGCTGAATGCTCCTATAATGTAACTCTAAATGACAATCAGAGCAACTTGAATTGCGTGTGTGCAGCCTTTTGCTCAAAAGTGATCAACGTTTCGTTTTCGGAGTCTCTTTTGACAATCTCTTCGAGAGCTGTTTTCAGTCATTAACAGAGCTGTTCTGAAAGTGTCCAAGCGGCCTGTTCTTAGAGTGGACTGTTTTTTGCATTCGTTCTCAAGTTATATCAAACTATCAAAGTGTTGTTTTCTGCCTTTCACGAGCACATTTTGACTTGTTGCTGAATGCTCCTATAATGTAACTCTAAATGACAATCAGAGCAACTTGAATTGCGTGTGTGCAGCCTTTTGCTCAAAAGTGATCAACGTTTCGTTTTCGGAGTCTCTTTTGACAATCTCTTCGAGAGCTGTTTTCAGTCATTAACAGAGCTGTTCTGAAAGTGTCCAAGCGGCCTGTTCTTAGAGTGGACTGTTTTTTGCATTCGTTCTCAAGTTATATCAAACTATCAAAGTGTTGTTTTCTGCCTTTCACGAGCACATTTTGACTTGTTGTTGAATAATCCTATAATGTAACTCTAAATGACAATCAGAGCAACTTGAATTGCGTGTGTGCAGCCTTTTGCTCAAAAGTGATCAACGTTTCGTTTTCAGAGTCTCTTTTGACAATCTCTTCGAGAGCTGTTTTCAGTCATTAACAGAGCTGTTCTGAAAGTGTCCAAGCGGCCTGTTCTGAGAGTGGACTGTTTTTTGCATTCGTTCTCAAGTTCTATCAGTGTTGTTTTCTGCTTTTCTGGAGCACATTTTGACTTGTTGCTGAATGCTCCTATAATGTAACTCTAAATGACAATCAGAGCAACTTGAATTGCGTGTGTGCAGCCTTTTGCTCAAAAGTGATCAACGTTTTGTTTTCGGAGTCTCTTTTGACAATCTCTTCGAGAGCTGTTTTCAGTCATTAACAGAGCTGTTCTGAAAGTGTCCAAGCGGCCTGTTCTTAGAGTGGACTGTTTTTTGCATTCGTTCTCAAGTTCTATCAGTGTTGTTTTCTGCTTTTCTGGAGCACATTTTGACTTGTTGCTGAATGCTCCTATAATGTAATTCTAAATGACAATCAGAGCAACTTGAATTGCGTGTGTGCAGCCTTTTGCTCAAAAGTGATCAACGTTTCGTTTTCGGAGTCTCTTTTGACAATCTCTTCGAGAGCTGTTTTCAGTCATTAACAGAGCTGTTCTGAAAGTGTCCAAGCGGCCTGTTCTTAGAGTGGACTGTTTTTTGCATTCGTTCTCAAGTTATATCAAACTATCAAAGTGTTGTTTTCTGCCTTTCACGAGCACATTTTGACTTGTTGTTGAATAATCCTATAATGTAACTCTAAATGACAATCAGAGCAACTTGAATTGCGTGTGTGCAGCCTTTTGCTCAAAAGTGATCAACGTTTCGTTTTCGGAGTCTCTTTTGACAATCTCTTCGAGAGCTGTTTTCAGTCATTAACAGAGCTGTTCTGAAAGTGTCCAAGCGGCCTGTTCTTAGAGTGGACTGTTTTTTGCATTCGTTCTCAAGTTATATCAAACTATCAAAGTGTTGTTTTCTGCCTTTCACGAGCACATTTTGACTTGTTGTTGAATAATCCTATAATGTAACTCTAAATGACAATCAGAGCAACTTGAATTGCGTGTGTGCAGCCTTTTGCTCAAAAGTGATCAACGTTTCGTTTTCGGAGTCTCTTTTGACAATCTCTTCGAGAGCTGTTTTCAGTCATTAACAGAGCTGTTCTGAAAGTGTCCAAGCGGCCTGTTCTTAGAGTGGACTGTTTTTTGCATTCGTTCTCAAGTTATATCAAACTATCAAAGTGTTGTTTTCTGCCTTTCACGAGCACATTTTGACTTGTTGAATAATCCTATAATGTAACTCTAAATGACAATCAGAGCAACTTGAATTGCGTGTGTGCAGCCTTTTGCTCAAAAGTGATCAACGTTTCGTTTTCGGATTCTCTTTTGACAATCTCTTCGAGAGCTGTTTTCAGTCATTAACAGAGCTGTTCTGAAAGTGTCCAAGCGGCCTGTTCTTAGAGTGGACTGTTTTTTGCATTCGTTCTCAAGTTATATCAAACTATCAACGTGTTGTTTTCTGCCTTTCACGAGCACATTTTGACTTGTTGTTGAATAATCCTATAATGTAACTCTAAATGACAATCAGTGCAACTTGAATTGCGTGTGTGCAGCCTTTTGCTCAAAAGTGATCAACGTTTCGTTTTCAGAGTCTCTTTTGACAATCTCTTCGAGAGCTGTTTTCAGTCATTAACAGAGCTGTTCTGAAAGTGTCCAAGCGGCCTGTTCTTAGAGTGGACTGTTTTTTGCATTCGTTCTCAAGTTATATCAAACTATCAAAGTGTTGTTTTCTGCCTTTCACGAGCACATTTTGACTTGTTGTTGAATAATCCTATAATGTAACTCTAAATGACAATCAGAGCAACTTGAATTGCGTGTGTGCAGCCTTTTGCTCAAAAGTGATCAACGTTTCGTTTTCAGAGTCTCTTTTGACAATCTCTTCGAGAGCTGTTTTCAGTCATTAACAGAGCTGTTCTGAAAGTGTCCAAGCGGCCTGTTCTGAGAGTGGACTGTTTTTTGCATTCGTTCTCAAGTTCTATCAGTGTTGTTTTCTGCTTTTCTGGAGCACATTTTGACTTGTTGCTGAATGCTCCTATAATGTAACTCTAAATGACAATCAGAGCAACTTGAATTGCGTGTGTGCAGCCTTTTGCTCAAAAGTGATCAACGTTTTGTTTTCGGAGTCTCTTTTGACAATCTCTTCGAGAGCTGTTTTCAGTCATTAACAGAGCTGTTCTGAAAGTGTCCAAGCGGCCTGTTCTTAGAGTGGACTGTTTTTTGCATTCGTTCTCAAGTTCTATCAGTGTTGTTTTCTGCTTTTCTGGAGCACATTTTGACTTGTTGCTGAATGCTCCTATAATGTAACTCTAAATGACAATCAGAGCAACTTGAATTGCGTGTGTGCAGCCTTTTGCTCAAAAGTGATCAACGTTTCGTTTTCAGAGTCTCTTTTGACAATCTCTTCGAGAGCTGTTTTCAGTCATTAACAGAGCTGTTCTGAAAGTGTCCAAGCGGCCTGTTCTTAGAGTGGACTGTTTTTTGCATTCGTTCTCAAGTTATATCAAACTATCAAAGTGTTGTTTTCTGCCTTTCACGAGCACATTTTGACTTGTTGTTGAATAATCCTATAATGTAACTCTAAATGACAATCAGAGCAACTTGAATTGCGTGTGTGCAGCCTTTTGCTCAAAAGTGATCAACGTTTCGTTTTCGGAGTCTCTTTTGACAATCTCTTCGAGAGCTGTTTTCAGTCATTAACAGAGCTGTTCTGAAAGTGTCCAAGCGGCCTGTTCTTAGAGTGGACTGTTTTTTGCATTCGTTCTCAAGTTATATCAAACTATCAAAGTGTTGTTTTCTGCCTTTCACGAGCACATTTTGACTTGTTGTTGAATAATCCTATAATGTAACTCTAAATGACAATCAGAGCAACTTGAATTGCGTGTGTGCAGCCTTTTGCTCAAAAGTGATCAACGTTTCGTTTTCGGATTCTCTTTTGACAATCTCTTCGAGAGCTGTTTTCAGTCATTAACAGAGCTGTTCTGAAAGTGTCCAAGCGGCCTGTTCTTAGAGTGGACTGTTTTTTGCATTCGTTCTCAAGTTATATCAAACTATCAAAGTGTTGTTTTCTGCCTTTCACGAGCACATTTTGACTTGTTGTTGAATAATCCTATAATGTAACTCTAAATGACAATCAGAGCAACTTGAATTGCGTGTGTGCAGCCTTTTGCTCAAAAGTGATCAACGTTTCGTTTTCGGAGTCTCTTTTGACAATCTCTTCGAGAGCTGTTTTCAGTCATTAACAGAGCTGTTCTGAAAGTGTCCAAGCGGCCTGTTCTTAGAGTGGACTGTTTTTTGCATTCGTTCTCAAGTTATATCAAACTATCAAAGTGTTGTTTTCTGCCTTTCACGAGCACATTTTGACTTGTTGTTGAATAATCCTATAATGTAACTCTAAATGACAATCAGAGCAACTTGAATTGCGTGTGTGCAGCCTTTTGCTCAAAAGTGATCAACGTTTCGTTTTCAGAGTCTCTTTTGACAATCTCTTCGAGAGCTGTTTTCAGTCATTAACAGAGCTGTTCTGAAAGTGTCCAAGCGGCCTGTTCTGAGAGTGGACTGTTTTTTGCATTCGTTCTCAAGTTCTATCAGTGTTGTTTTCTGCTTTTCTGGAGCACATTTTGACTTGTTGCTGAATGCTCCTATAATGTAACTCTAAATGACAATCAGAGCAACTTGAATTGCGTGTGTGCAGCCTTTTGCTCAAAAGTGATCAACGTTTTGTTTTCGGAGTCTCTTTTGACAATCTCTTCGAGAGCTGTTTTCAGTCATTAACAGAGCTGTTCTGAAAGTATCCAAGCGGCCTGTTGTGAGAGTGGACTGTTTTTTGTATTCGTTCTCAAGTTCTATCAGTGTTGTTTTCTGCTTTTCTGGAGCACATTTTGACTTGTTGCTGAATGCTCCTATAATGTAACTCTAAATGACAATCAGAGCAACTTGAATTGCGTGTGTGCAGCCTTTTGCTCAAAAGTGATCAACGTTTCGTTTTCGGAGTCTCTTTTGACAATCTCTTCGAGAGCTGTTTTCAGTCATTAACAGAGCTGTTCTGAAAGTGTCCAAGCGGCCTGTTCTTAGAGTGGACTGTTTTTTGCATTCGTTCTCAAGTTATATCAAACTATCAAAGTGTTGTTTTCTGCCTTTCACGAGCACATTTTGACTTGTTGTTGAATAATCCTATAATGTAACTCTAAATGACAATCAGAGCAACTTGAATTGCGTGTGTGCAGCCTTTTGCTCAAAAGTGATCAACGTTTCGTTTTCAGAGTCTCTTTTGACAATCTCTTCGAGAGCTGTTTTCAGTCATTAACAGAGCTGTTCTGAAAGTGTCCAAGCGGCCTGTTCTTAGAGTGGACTGTTTTTTGCATTCGTTCTCAAGTTATATCAAACTACCAAAGTGTTGTTTTCTGCCTTTCACGAGCACATTTTGACTTGTTGTTGAATAATCCTATAATGTAACTCTAAATGACAATCAGAGCAACTTGAATTGCGTGTGTGCAGCCTTTTGCTCAAAAGTGATCAACGTTTCGTTTTCGGAGTCTCTTTTGACAATCTCTTCGAGAGCTGTTTTCAGTCATTAACAGAGCTGTTCTGAAAGTGTCCAAGCGGCCTGTTCTTAGAGTGGACTGTTTTTTGCATTCGTTCTCAAGTTATATCAAACTATCAAAGTGTTGTTTTCTGCCTTTCACGAGCACATTTTGACTTGTTGCTGAATGCTCCTATAATGTAACTCTAAATGACAATCAGAGCAACTTGAATTGCGTGTGTGCAGCCTTTTGCTCAAAAGTGATCAACGTTTCGTTTTCGGAGTCTCTTTTGACAATCTCTTCGAGAGCTGTTTTCAGTCATTAACAGAGCTGTTCTGAAAGTGTCCAAGCGGCCTGTTCTTAGAGTGGACTGTTTTTTGCATTCGTTCTCAAGTTATATCAAACTATCAAAGTGTTGTTTTCTGCCTTTCACGAGCACATTTTGACTTGTTGTTGAATAATCCTATAATGTAACTCTAAATGACAATCAGAGCAACTTGAATTGCGTGTGTGCAGCCTTTTGCTCAAAAGTGATCAACGTTTCGTTTTCAGAGTCTCTTTTGACAATCTCTTCGAGAGCTGTTTTCAGTCATTAACAGAGCTGTTCTGAAAGTGTCCAAGCGGCCTGTTCTGAGAGTGGACTGTTTTTTGCATTCGTTCTCAAGTTCTATCAGTGTTGTTTTCTGCTTTTCTGGAGCACATTTTGACTTGTTGCTGAATGCTCCTATAATGTAACTCTAAATGACAATCAGAGCAACTTGAATTGCGTGTGTGCAGCCTTTTGCTCAAAAGTGATCAACGTTTTGTTTTCGGAGTCTCTTTTGACAATCTCTTCGAGAGCTGTTTTCAGTCATTAACAGAGCTGTTCTGAAAGTGTCCAAGCGGCCTGTTCTTAGAGTGGACTGTTTTTTGCATTCGTTCTCAAGTTCTATCAGTGTTGTTTTCTGCTTTTCTGGAGCACATTTTGACTTGTTGCTGAATGCTCCTATAATGTAATTCTAAATGACAATCAGAGCAACTTGAATTGCGTGTGTGCAGCCTTTTGCTCAAAAGTGATCAACGTTTCGTTTTCGGAGTCTCTTTTGACAATCTCTTCGAGAGCTGTTTTCAGTCATTAACAGAGCTGTTCTGAAAGTGTCCAAGCGGCCTGTTCTTAGAGTGGACTGTTTTTTGCATTCGTTCTCAAGTTATATCAAACTATCAAAGTGTTGTTTTCTGCCTTTCACGAGCACATTTTGACTTGTTGTTGAATAATCCTATAATGTAACTCTAAATGACAATCAGAGCAACTTGAATTGCGTGTGTGCAGCCTTTTGCTCAAAAGTGATCAACGTTTCGTTTTCGGAGTCTCTTTTGACAATCTCTTCGAGAGCTGTTTTCAGTCATTAACAGAGCTGTTCTGAAAGTGTCCAAGCGGCCTGTTCTTAGAGTGGACTGTTTTTTGCATTCGTTCTCAAGTTATATCAAACTATCAAAGTGTTGTTTTCTGCCTTTCACGAGCACATTTTGACTTGTTGTTGAATAATCCTATAATGTAACTCTAAATGACAATCAGTGCAACTTGAATTGCGTGTGTGCAGCCTTTTGCTCAAAAGTGATCAACGTTTCGTTTTCAGAGTCTCTTTTGACAATCTCTTCGAGAGCTGTTTTCAGTCATTAACAGAGCTGTTCTGAAAGTGTCCAAGCGGCCTGTTCTTAGAGTGGACTGTTTTTTGCATTCGTTCTCAAGTTATATCAAACTATCAAAGTGTTGTTTTCTGCCTTTCACGAGCACATTTTGACTTGTTGTTGAATAATCCTATAATGTAACTCTAAATGACAATCAGAGCAACTTGAATTGCGTGTGTGCAGCCTTTTGCTCAAAAGTGATCAACGTTTCGTTTTCAGAGTCTCTTTTGACAATCTCTTCGAGAGCTGTTTTCAGTCATTAACAGAGCTGTTCTGAAAGTGTCCAAGCGGCCTGTTCTGAGAGTGGACTGTTTTTTGCATTCGTTCTCAAGTTCTATCAGTGTTGTTTTCTGCTTTTCTGGAGCACATTTTGACTTGTTGCTGAATGCTCCTATAATGTAACTCTAAATGACAATCAGAGCAACTTGAATTGCGTGTGTGCAGCCTTTTGCTCAAAAGTGATCAACGTTTTGTTTTCGGAGTCTCTTTTGACAATCTCTTCGAGAGCTGTTTTCAGTCATTAACAGAGCTGTTCTGAAAGTGTCCAAGCGGCCTGTTCTTAGAGTGGACTGTTTTTTGCATTCGTTCTCAAGTTCTATCAGTGTTGTTTTCTGCTTTTCTGGAGCACATTTTGACTTGTTGCTGAATGCTCCTATAATGTAACTCTAAATGACAATCAGAGCAACTTGAATTGCGTGTGTGCAGCCTTTTGCTCAAAAGTGATCAACGTTTCGTTTTCAGAGTCTCTTTTGACAATCTCTTCGAGAGCTGTTTTCAGTCATTAACAGAGCTGTTCTGAAAGTGTCCAAGCGGCCTGTTCTTAGAGTGGACTGTTTTTTGCATTCGTTCTCAAGTTATATCAAACTATCAAAGTGTTGTTTTCTGCCTTTCACGAGCACATTTTGACTTGTTGTTGAATAATCCTATAATGTAACTCTAAATGACAATCAGAGCAACTTGAATTGCGTGTGTGCAGCCTTTTGCTCAAAAGTGATCAACGTTTCGTTTTCGGAGTCTCTTTTGACAATCTCTTCGAGAGCTGTTTTCAGTCATTAACAGAGCTGTTCTGAAAGTGTCCAAGCGGCCTGTTCTTAGAGTGGACTGTTTTTTGCATTCGTTCTCAAGTTATATCAAACTATCAAAGTGTTGTTTTCTGCCTTTCACGAGCACATTTTGACTTGTTGTTGAATAATCCTATAATGTAACTCTAAATGACAATCAGAGCAACTTGAATTGCGTGTGTGCAGCCTTTTGCTCAAAAGTGATCAACGTTTCGTTTTCGGATTCTCTTTTGACAATCTCTTCGAGAGCTGTTTTCAGTCATTAACAGAGCTGTTCTGAAAGTGTCCAAGCGGCCTGTTCTTAGAGTGGACTGTTTTTTGCATTCGTTCTCAAGTTATATCAAACTATCAAAGTGTTGTTTTCTGCCTTTCACGAGCACATTTTGACTTGTTGTTGAATAATCCTATAATGTAACTCTAAATGACAATCAGAGCAACTTGAATTGCGTGTGTGCAGCCTTTTGCTCAAAAGTGATCAACGTTTCGTTTTCGGAGTCTCTTTTGACAATCTCTTCGAGAGCTGTTTTCAGTCATTAACAGAGCTGTTCTGAAAGTGTCCAAGCGGCCTGTTCTTAGAGTGGACTGTTTTTTGCATTCGTTCTCAAGTTATATCAAACTATCAAAGTGTTGTTTTCTGCCTTTCACGAGCACATTTTGACTTGTTGTTGAATAATCCTATAATGTAACTCTAAATGACAATCAGAGCAACTTGAATTGCGTGTGTGCAGCCTTTTGCTCAAAAGTGATCAACGTTTCGTTTTCAGAGTCTCTTTTGACAATCTCTTCGAGAGCTGTTTTCAGTCATTAACAGAGCTGTTCTGAAAGTGTCCAAGCGGCCTGTTCTGAGAGTGGACTGTTTTTTGCATTCGTTCTCAAGTTCTATCAGTGTTGTTTTCTGCTTTTCTGGAGCACATTTTGACTTGTTGCTGAATGCTCCTATAATGTAACTCTAAATGACAATCAGAGCAACTTGAATTGCGTGTGTGCAGCCTTTTGCTCAAAAGTGATCAACGTTTTGTTTTCGGAGTCTCTTTTGACAATCTCTTCGAGAGCTGTTTTCAGTCATTAACAGAGCTGTTCTGAAAGTGTCCAAGCGGCCTGTTCTTAGAGTGGACTGTTTTTTGCATTCGTTCTCAAGTTCTATCAGTGTTGTTTTCTGCTTTTCTGGAGCACATTTTGACTTGTTGCTGAATGCTCCTATAATGTAACTCTAAATGACAATCAGAGCAACTTGAATTGCGTGTGTGCAGCCTTTTGCTCAAAAGTGATCAACGTTTCGTTTTCGGAGTCTCTTTTGACAATCTCTTCGAGAGCTGTTTTCAGTCATTAACAGAGCTGTTCTGAAAGTGTCCAAGCGGCCTGTTCTTAGAGTGGACTGTTTTTTGCATTCGTTCTCAAGTTATATCAAACTATCAAAGTGTTGTTTTCTGCCTTTCACGAGCACATTTTGACTTGTTGTTGAATAATCCTATAATGTAACTCTAAATGACAATCAGAGCAACTTGAATTGCGTGTGTGCAGCCTTTTGCTCAAAAGTGATCAACGTTTCGTTTTCGGAGTCTCTTTTGACAATCTCTTCGAGAGCTGTTTTCAGTCATTAACAGAGCTGTTCTGAAAGTGTCCAAGCGGCCTGTTCTTAGAGTGGACTGTTTTTTGCATTCGTTCTCAAGTTATATCAAACTATCAAAGTGTTGTTTTCTGCCTTTCACGAGCACATTTTGACTTGTTGTTGAATAATCCTATAATGTAACTCTAAATGACAATCAGAGCAACTTGAATTGCGTGTGTGCAGCCTTTTGCTCAAAAGTGATCAACGTTTCGTTTTCGGAGTCTCTTTTGACAATCTCTTCGAGAGCTGTTTTCAGTCATTAACAGAGCTGTTCTGAAAGTGTCCAAGCGGCCTGTTCTTAGAGTGGACTGTTTTTTGCATTCGTTCTCAAGTTATATCAAACTATCAAAGTGTTGTTTTCTGCCTTTCACGAGCACATTTTGACTTGTTGTTGAATAATCCTATAATGTAACTCTAAATGACAATCAGAGCAACTTGAATTGCGTGTGTGCAGCCTTTTGCTCAAAAGTGATCAACGTTTCGTTTTCGGAGTCTCTTTTGACAATCTCTTCGAGAGCTGTTTTCAGTCATTAACAGAGCTGTTCTGAAAGTGTCCAAGCGGCCTGTTCTTAGAGTGGACTGTTTTTTGCATTCGTTCTCAAGTTATATCAAACTATCAAAGTGTTGTTTTCTGCCTTTCACGAGCACATTTTGACTTGTTGTTGAATAATCCTATAATGTAACTCTAAATGACAATCAGAGCATCTTGAATTGCGTGTGTGCAGCCTTTTACTCAAAAGTGATCACCGTTTCGTTTTCGGAGTCTCTTTTGACAATCTCTTCGAGAGCTGTTTTCAGTCATTAACAGAGCTGTTCTGAAAGTGTCCAAGCGGCCTGTTCTTAGAGTGGACTGTTTTTTGCATTCGTTCTCAAGTTATATCAAACTATCAAAGTGTTGTTTTCTGCCTTTCACGAGCACATTTTGACTTGTTGTTGAATAATCCTATAATGTAACTCTAAATGACAATCAGTGCAACTTGAATTGCGTGTGTGCAGCCTTTTGCTCAAAAGTGATCAACGTTTCGTTTTCAGAGTCTCTTTTGACAATCTCTTCGAGAGCTGTTTTCAGTCATTAACAGAGCTGTTCTGAAAGTGTCCAAGCGGCCTGTTCTGAGAGTGGACTGTTTTTTGCATTCGTTCTCAAGTTCTATCAGTGTTGTTTTCTGCTTTTCTGGAGCACATTTTGACTTGTTGCTGAATGCTCCTATAATGTAACTCTAAATGACAATCAGAGCAACTTGAATTGCGTGTGTGCAGCCTTTTGCTCAAAAGTGATCAACGTTTTGTTTTCGGAGTCTCTTTTGACAATCTCTTCGAGAGCTGTTTTCAGTCATTAACAGAGCTGTTCTGAAAGTATCCAAGCGGCCTGTTGTGAGAGTGGACTGTTTTTTGTATTCGTTCTCAAGTTCTATCAGTGTTGTTTTCTGCTTTTCTGGAGCACATTTTGACTTGTTGCTGAATGCTCCTATAATGTAACTCTAAATGACAATCAGAGCAACTTGAATTGCGTGTGTGCAGCCTTTTGCTCAAAAGTGATCAACGTTTCGTTTTCTGAGTCTCTTTTGACAATCTCTTCGAGAGCTGTTTTCAGTCATTAACAGAGCTGTTCTGAAAGTGTCCAAGCGGCCTGTTCTTAGAGTGGACTGTTTTTTGCATTCGTTCTCAAGTTATATCAAACTATCAAAGTGTTGTTTTCTGCCTTTCACGAGCACATTTTGACTTGTTGTTGAATAATCCTATAATGTAACTCTAAATGACAATCAGAGCAACTTGAATTGCGTGTGTGCAGCCTTTTGCTCAAAAGTGATCAACGTTTCGTTTTCAGAGTCTCTTTTGACAATCTCTTCGAGAGCTGTTTTCAGTCATTAACAGAGCTGTTCTGAAAGTGTCCAAGCGGCCTGTTCTTAGAGTGGACTGTTTTTTGCATTCGTTCTCAAGTTATATCAAACTACCAAAGTGTTGTTTTCTGCCTTTCACGAGCACATTTTGACTTGTTGTTGAATAATCCTATAATGTAACTCTAAATGACAATCAGAGCAACTTGAATTGCGTGTGTGCAGCCTTTTGCTCAAAAGTGATCAACGTTTCGTTTTCGGAGTCTCTTTTGACAATCTCTTCGAGAGCTGTTTTCAGTCATTAACAGAGCTGTTCTGAAAGTGTCCAAGCGGCCTGTTCTTAGAGTGGACTGTTTTTTGCATTCGTTCTCAAGTTATATCAAACTATCAAAGTGTTGTTTTCTGCCTTTCACGAGCACATTTTGACTTGTTGTTGAATAATCCTATAATGTAACTCTAAATGACAATCAGAGCAACTTGAATTGCGTGTGTGCAGCCTTTTGCTCAAAAGTGATCACCGTTTCGTTTTCGGAGTCTCTTTTGACAATCTCTTCGAGAGCTGTTTTCAGTCATTAACAGAGCTGTTCTGAAAGTGTCCAAGCGGCCTGTTCTTAGAGTGGACTGTTTTTTGCATTCGTTCTCAAGTTATATCAAACTATCAAAGTGTTGTTTTCTGCCTTTCACGAGCACATTTTGACTTGTTGAATAATCCTATAATGTAACTCTAAATGACAATCAGAGCAACTTGAATTGCGTGTGTGCAGCCTTTTGCTCAAAAGTGATCAACGTTTCGTTTTCGGATTCTCTTTTGACAATCTCTTCGAGAGCTGTTTTCAGTCATTAACAGAGCTGTTCTGAAAGTGTCCAAGCGGCCTGTTCTTAGAGTGGACTGTTTTTTGCATTCGTTCTCAAGTTATATCAAACTATCAACGTGTTGTTTTCTGCCTTTCACGAGCACATTTTGACTTGTTGTTGAATAATCCTATAATGTAACTCTAAATGACAATCAGTGCAACTTGAATTGCGTGTGTGCAGCCTTTTGCTCAAAAGTGATCAACGTTTCGTTTTCAGAGTCTCTTTTGACAATCTCTTCGAGAGCTGTTTTCAGTCATTAACAGAGCTGTTCTGAAAGTGTCCAAGCGGCCTGTTCTTAGAGTGGACTGTTTTTTGCATTCGTTCTCAAGTTATATCAAACTATCAAAGTGTTGTTTTCTGCCTTTCACGAGCACATTTTGACTTGTTGTTGAATAATCCTATAATGTAACTCTAAATGACAATCAGTGCAACTTGAATTGCGTGTGTGCAGCCTTTTGCTCAAAAGTGATCAACGTTTCGTTTTCAGAGTCTCTTTTGACAATCTCTTCGAGAGCTGTTTTCAGTCATTAACAGAGCTGTTCTGAAAGTGTCCAAGCGGCCTGTTCTTAGAGTGGACTGTTTTTTGCATTCGTTCTCAAGTTATATCAAACTATCAAAGTGTTGTTTTCTGCCTTTCACGAGCACATTTTGACTTGTTGTTGAATAATCCTATAATGTAACTCTAAATGACAATCAGAGCAACTTGAATTGCGTGTGTGCAGCCTTTTGCTCAAAAGTGATCAACGTTTCGTTTTCGGAGTCTCTTTTGACAATCTCTTCGAGAGCTGTTTTCAGTCATTAACAGAGCTGTTCTGAAAGTGTCCAAGCGGCCTGTTCTTAGAGTGGACTGTTTTTTGCATTCGTTCTCAAGTTATATCAAACTATCAAAGTGTTGTTTTCTGCCTTTCACGAGCACATTTTGACTTGTTGTTGAATAATCCTATAATGTAACTCTAAATGACAATCAGAGCAACTTGAATTGCGTGTGTGCAGCCTTTTGCTCAAAAGTGATCAACGTTTCGTTTTCAGAGTCTCTTTTGACAATCTCTTCGAGAGCTGTTTTCAGTCATTAACAGAGCTGTTCTGAAAGTGTCCAAGCGGCCTGTTGTTAGAGTGGACTGTTTTTTGCATTCGTTCTCAAGTTATATCAAACTATCAAAGTGTTGTTTTCTGCCTTTCTGGAGCACATTTTGACTTGTTGCTGAATAATCCTATAATGTAACTCTAAATGACAATCAGAGCAACTTGAATTGCGTGTGTGCAGCCTTTTGCTCAAAAGTGATCAACGTTTCGTTTTCGGAGTCTCTTTTGACAATCTCTTCGAGAGCCGTTTTCAGTCATTAACAGAGCTGTTCTGAAAGTGTCCAAGCGGCCTGTTCTTAGAGTGGACTGTTTTTTGCATTCGTTCTCAAGTTATATCAGTGTTGTTTTCTGCTTTTCTGGAGCACATTTTGACTTGTTGCTGAATGCTCCTATAATGTAACTCTAAATGACAATCAGAGCAACTTGAATTGCGTGTGTGCAGCCTTTTGCTCAAAAGTGATCAACGTTTTGTTTTCGGAGTCTCTTTTGACAATCTCTTCGAGAGCTGTTTTCAGTCATTAACAGAGCTGTTCTGAAAGTGTCCAAGCGGCCTGTTCTTAGAGTGGACTGTTTTTTGCATTCGTTCTCAAGTTCTATCAGTGTTGTTTTCTGCTTTTCTGGAGCACATTTTGACTTGTTGCTGAATGCTCCTATAATGTAATTCTAAATGACAATCAGAGCAACTTGAATTGCGTGTGTGCAGCCTTTTGCTCAAAAGTGATCAACGTTTCGTTTTCGGAGTCTCTTTTGACAATCTCTTCGAGAGCTGTTTTCAGTCATTAACAGAGCTGTTCTGAAAGTGTCCAAGCGGCCTGTTCTTAGAGTGGACTGTTTTTTGCATTCGTTCTCAAGTTATATCAAACTATCAAAGTGTTGTTTTCTGCCTTTCACGAGCACATTTTGACTTGTTGTTGAATAATCCTATAATGTAACTCTAAATGACAATCAGAGCAACTTGAATTGCGTGTGTGCAGCCTTTTGCTCAAAAGTGATCAACGTTTCGTTTTCGGAGTCTCTTTTGACAATCTCTTCGAGAGCTGTTTTCAGTCATTAACAGAGCTGTTCTGAAAGTGTCCAAGCGGCCTGTTCTTAGAGTGGACTGTTTTTTGCATTCGTTCTCAAGTTCTATCAGTGTTGTTTTCTGCTTTTCTGGAGCACATTTTGACTTGTTGCTGAATGCTCCTATAATGTAACTCTAAAAGACAATCAGAGCAACTTGAATTGCGTGTGTGCAGCCTTTTGCTCAAAAGTGATCAACGTTTCGTTTTCGGAGTCTCTTTTGACAATCTCTTCGAGAGCTGTTTTCAGTCATTAACAGAGCTGTTCTGAAAGTGTCCAAGCGGCCTGTTCTTAGAGTGGACTGTTTTTTGCATTCGTTCTCAAGTTATATCAAACTATCAAAGTGTTGTTTTCTGCCTTTCACGAGCACATTTTGACTTGTTGTTGAATAATCCTATAATGTAACTCTAAATGACAATCAGAGCAACTTGAATTGCGTGTGTGCAGCCTTTTGCTCAAAAGTGATCAACGTTTCGTTTTCAGAGTCTCTTTTGACAATCTCTTCGAGAGCTGTTTTCAGTCATTAACAGAGCTGTTCTGAAAGTGTCCAAGCGGCCTGTTCTTAGAGTGGACTGTTTTTTGCATTCGTTCTCAAGTTATATCAAACTATCAAAGTGTTGTTTTCTGACTTTCACGAGCACATTTTGACTTGTTGTTGAATAATCCTATAATGTAACTCTAAATGACAATCAGAGCAACTTGAATTGCGTGTGTGCAGCCTTTTGCTCAAAAGTGATCAACGTTTCGTTTTCGGAGTCTCTTTTGACAATCTCTTCGAGAGCTGTTTTCAGTCATTAACAGAGCTGTTCTGAAAGTGTCCAAGCGGCCTGTTCTTAGAGTGGACTGTTTTTTGCATTCGTTCTCAAGTTATATCAAACTATCAAAGTGTTGTTTTCTGCCTTTCACGAGCACATTTTGACTTGTTGTTGAATAATCCTATAATGTAACTCTAAATGACAATCAGTGCAACTTGAATTGCGTGTGTGCAGCCTTTTGCTCAAAAGTGATCAACGTTTCGTTTTCAGAGTCTCTTTTGACAATCTCTTCGAGAGCTGTTTTCAGTCATTAACAGAGCTGTTCTGAAAGTGTCCAAGCGGCCTGTTCTTAGAGTGGACTGTTTTTTGCATTCGTTCTCAAGTTCTATCAGTGTTGTTTTCTGCTTTTCTGGAGCACATTTTGACTTGTTGCTGAATGCTCCTATAATGTAACTCTAAATGACAATCAGAGCAACTTGAATTGCGTGTGTGCAGCCTTTTGCTCAAAAGTGATCAACGTTTCGTTTTCGGAGTCTCTTTTGACAATCTCTTCGAGAGCTGTTTTCAGTCACTAACAGAGCTGTTCTGAAAGTGTCCAAGCGGCCTGTTCTGAGAGTGGACTGTTTTTTGCATTCGTTCTCAAGTTCTATCAGTGTTGTTTTCTGCTTTTCTGGAGCACATTTTGACTTGTTGCTGAATGCTCCTATAATGTAACTCTAAATGACAATCAGAGCAACTTGAATTGCGTGTGTGCAGCCTTTTGCTCAAAAGTGATCAACGTTTCGTTTTCGGAGTCTCTTTTGACAATCTCTTCGAGAGCTGTTTTCAGTCACTAACAGAGCTGTTCTGAAAGTGTCCAAGCGGCCTGTTCTGAGAGTGGACTGTTTTTTGCATTCGTTCTCAAGTTCTATCAGTGTTGTTTTCTGCTTTTCTGGAGCACATTTTGACTTGTTGCTGAATGCTCCTATAATGTAACTCTAAATGACAATCAGAGCAACTTGAATTGCGTGTGTGCAGCCTTTTGCTCAAAAGTGATCAACGTTTTGTTTTCGGAGTCTCTTTTGACAATCTCTTCGAGAGCTGTTTTCAGTCATTAACAGAGCTGTTCTGAAAGTGTCCAAGCGGCCTGTTCTTAGAGTGGACTGTTTTTTGCATTCGTTCTCAAGTTCTATCAGTGTTGTTTTCTGCTTTTCTGGAGCACATTTTGACTTGTTGCTGAATGCTCCTATAATGTAACTCTAAATGACAATCAGAGCAACTTGAATTGCGTGTGTGCAGCCTTTTGCTCAAAAGTGATCAACGTTTCGTTTTCAGAGTCTCTTTTGACAATCTCTTCGAGAGCTGTTTTCAGTCATTAACAGAGCTGTTCTGAAAGTGTCCAAGCGGCCTGTTCTTAGAGTGGACTGTTTTTTGCATTCGTTCTCAAGTTATATCAAACTATCAAAGTGTTGTTTTCTGCCTTTCACGAGCACATTTTGACTTGTTGTTGAATAATCCTATAATGTAACTCTAAATGACAATCAGTGCAACTTGAATTGCGTGTGTGCAGCCTTTTGCTCAAAAGTGATCAACGTTTCGTTTTCAGAGTCTCTTTTGACAATCTCTTCGAGAGCTGTTTTCAGTCATTAACAGAGCTGTTCTGAAAGTGTCCAAGCGGCCTGTTCTTAGAGTGGACTGTTTTTTGCATTCGTTCTCAAGTTCTATCAGTGTTGTTTTCTGCTTTTCTGGAGCACATTTTGACTTGTTGCTGAATGCTCCTATAATGTAACTCTAAATGACAATCAGAGCAACTTGAATTGCGTGTGTGCAGCCTTTTGCTCAAAAGTGATCAACGTTTCGTTTTCGGAGTCTCTTTTGACAATCTCTTCGAGAGCTGTTTTCAGTCATTAACAGAGCTGTTCTGAAAGTGTCCAAAGCGGCCTGTTCTTAGAGTGGACTGTTTTTTGCATTCGTTCTCAAGTTATATCAAACTATCAAAGTGTTGTTTTCTGCCTTTCACGAGCACATTTTGACTTGTTGTTGAATAATCCTATAATGTAACTCTAAATGACAATCAGAGCAACTTGAATTGCGTGTGTGCAGCCTTTTGCTCAAAAGTGATCAACGTTTCGTTTTCGGAGTCTCTTTTGACAATCTCTTCGAGAGCTGTTTTCAGTCATTAACAGAGCTGTTCTGAAAGTGTCCAAGCGGCCTGTTCTTAGAGTGGACTGTTTTTTGCATTCGTTCTCAAGTTATATCAAACTATCAAAGTGTTGTTTTCTGCCTTTCACGAGCACATTTTGACTTGTTGTTGAATAATCCTATAATGTAACTCTAAATGACAATCAGAGCAACTTGAATTGCGTGTGTGCAGCCTTTTGCTCAAAAGTGATCAACGTTTCGTTTTCGGAGTCTCTTTTGACAATCTCTTCGAGAGCTGTTTTCAGTCATTAACAGAGCTGTTCTGAAAGTGTCCAAGCGGCCTGTTCTTAGAGTGGACTGTTTTTTGCATTCGTTCTCAAGTTATATCAAACTATCAAAGTGTTGTTTTCTGCCTTTCACGAGCACATTTTGACTTGTTGTTGAATAATCCTATAATGTAACTCTAAATGACAATCAGAGCAACTTGAATTGCGTGTGTGCAGCCTTTTGCTCAAAAGTGATCAACGTTTCGTTTTCGGAGTCTCTTTTGACAATCTCTTCGAGAGCTGTTTTCAGTCATTAACAGAGCTGTTCTGAAAGTGTCCAAGCGGCCTGTTCTTAGAGTGGACTGTTTTTTGCATTCGTTCTCAAGTTATATCAAACTATCAAAGTGTTGTTTTCTGCCTTTCACGAGCACATTTTGACTTGTTGTTGAATAATCCTATAATGTAACTCTAAATGACAATCAGTGCAACTTGAATTGCGTGTGTGCAGCCTTTTGCTCAAAAGTGATCAACGTTTCGTTTTCAGAGTCTCTTTTGACAATCTCTTCGAGAGCTGTTTTCAGTCATTAACAGAGCTGTTCTGAAAGTGTCCAAGCGGCCTGTTCTTAGAGTGGACTGTTTTTTGCATTCGTTCTCAAGTTATATCAAACTATCAAAGTGTTGTTTTCTGCCTTTCACGAGCACATTTTGACTTGTTGTTGAATAATCCTATAATGTAACTCTAAATGACAATCAGAGCAACTTGAATTGCGTGTGTGCAGCCTTTTGCTCAAAAGTGATCAACGTTTCGTTTTCAGAGTCTCTTTTGACAATCTCTTCGAGAGCTGTTTTCAGTCATTAACAGAGCTGTTCTGAAAGTGTCCAAGCGGCCTGTTCTTAGAGTGGACTGTTTTTTGCATTCGTTCACAAGTTCTATCAGTGTTGTTTTCTGCTTTTCTGGAGCACATTTTGACTTGTTGCTGAATGCTCCTATAATGTAACTCTAAATGACAATCAGAGCAACTTGAATTGCGTGTGTGCAGCCTTTTGCTCAAAAGTGATCAACGTTTCGTTTTCGGAGTCTCTTTTGACAATCTCTTCGAGAGCTGTTTTCAGTCATTAACAGAGCTGTTCTGAAAGTGTCCAAGCGGCCTGTTCTTAGAGTGGACTGTTTTTTGCATTCGTTCTCAAGTTATATCAAACTATCAAAGTGTTGTTTTCTGCCTTTCACGAGCACATTTTGACTTGTTGTTGAATAATCCTATAATGTAACTCTAAATGACAATCAGAGCAACTTGAATTGCGTGTGTGCAGCCTTTTGCTCAAAAGTGGTCAACGTTTCGTTTTCGGAGTCTCTTTTGACAATCTCTTCGAGAGCTGTTTTCAGTCATTAACAGAGCTGTTCTGAAAGTGTCCAAGCGGCCTGTTCTTAGAGTGGACTGTTTTTTGCATTCGTTCTCAAGTTATATCAAACTATCAAAGTGTTGTTTTCTGCCTTTCACGAGCACATTTTGACTTGTTGTTGAATAATCCTATAATGTAACTCTAAATGACAATCAGTGCAACTTGAATTGCGTGTGTGCAGCCTTTTGCTCAAAAGTGATCAACGTTTCGTTTTCAGAGTCTCTTTTGACAATCTCTTCGAGAGCTGTTTTCAGTCATTAACAGAGCTGTTCTGAAAGTGTCCAAGCGGCCTGTTCTTAGAGTGGACTGTTTTTTGCATTCGTTCTCAAGTTCTATCAGTGTTGTTTTCTGCTTTTCTGGAGCACATTTTGACTTGTTGCTGAATGCTCCTATAATGTAACTCTAAATGACAATCAGAGCAACTTGAATTGCGTGTGTGCAGCCTTTTGCTCAAAAGTGATCAACGTTTCGTTTTCGGAGTCTCTTTTGACAATCTCTTCGAGAGCTGTTTTCAGTCATTAACAGAGCTGTTCTGAAAGTGTCCAAAGCGGCCTGTTCTTAGAGTGGACTGTTTTTTGCATTCGTTCTCAAGTTATATCAAACTATCAAAGTGTTGTTTTCTGCCTTTCACGAGCACATTTTGACTTGTTGTTGAATAATCCTATAATGTAACTCTAAATGACAATCAGAGCAACTTGAATTGCGTGTGTGCAGCCTTTTGCTCAAAAGTGATCAACGTTTCGTTTTCGGAGTCTCTTTTGACAATCTCTTCGAGAGCTGTTTTCAGTCATTAACAGAGCTGTTCTGAAAGTGTCCAAGCGGCCTGTTCTTAGAGTGGACTGTTTTTTGCATTCGTTCTCAAGTTATATCAAACTATCAAAGTGTTGTTTTCTGCCTTTCACGAGCACATTTTGACTTGTTGTTGAATAATCCTATAATGTAACTCTAAATGACAATCAGAGCAACTTGAATTGCGTGTGTGCAGCCTTTTGCTCAAAAGTGATCAACGTTTCGTTTTCGGAGTCTCTTTTGACAATCTCTTCGAGAGCTGTTTTCAGTCATTAACAGAGCTGTTCTGAAAGTGTCCAAGCGGCCTGTTCTTAGAGTGGACTGTTTTTTGCATTCGTTCTCAAGTTATATCAAACTATCAAAGTGTTGTTTTCTGCCTTTCACGAGCACATTTTGACTTGTTGTTGAATAATCCTATAATGTAACTCTAAATGACAATCAGTGCAACTTGAATTGCGTGTGTGCAGCCTTTTGCTCAAAAGTGATCAACGTTTCGTTTTCAGAGTCTCTTTTGACAATCTCTTCGAGAGCTGTTTTCAGTCATTAACAGAGCTGTTCTGAAAGTGTCCAAGCGGCCTGTTCTTAGAGTGGACTGTTTTTTGCATTCGTTCTCAAGTTCTATCAGTGTTGTTTTCTGCTTTTCTGGAGCACATTTTGACTTGTTGCTGAATGCTCCTATAATGTAACTCTAAATGACAATCAGAGCAACTTGAATTGCGTGTGTGCAGCCTTTTGCTCAAAAGTGATCAACGTTTCGTTTTCGGAGTCTCTTTTGACAATCTCTTCGAGAGCTGTTTTCAGTCATTAACAGAGCTGTTCTGAAAGTGTCCAAAGCGGCCTGTTCTTAGAGTGGACTGTTTTTTGCATTCGTTCTCAAGTTATATCAAACTATCAAAGTGTTGTTTTCTGCCTTTCACGAGCACATTTTGACTTGTTGTTGAATAATCCTATAATGTAACTCTAAATGACAATCAGAGCAACTTGAATTGCGTGTGTGCAGCCTTTTGCTCAAAAGTGATCAACGTTTCGTTTTCGGAGTCTCTTTTGACAATCTCTTCGAGAGCTGTTTTCAGTCATTAACAGAGCTGTTCTGAAAGTGTCCAAGCGGCCTGTTCTTAGAGTGGACTGTTTTTTGCATTCGTTCTCAAGTTATATCAAACTATCAAAGTGTTGTTTTCTGCCTTTCACGAGCACATTTTGACTTGTTGTTGAATAATCCTATAATGTAACTCTAAATGACAATCAGAGCAACTTGAATTGCGTGTGTGCAGCCTTTTGCTCAAAAGTGATCAACGTTTCGTTTTCGGAGTCTCTTTTGACAATCTCTTCGAGAGCTGTTTTCAGTCATTAACAGAGCTGTTCTGAAAGTGTCCAAGCGGCCTGTTCTTAGAGTGGACTGTTTTTTGCATTCGTTCTCAAGTTATATCAAACTATCAAAGTGTTGTTTTCTGCCTTTCACGAGCACATTTTGACTTGTTGTTGAATAATCCTATAATGTAACTCTAAATGACAATCAGTGCAACTTGAATTGCGTGTGTGCAGCCTTTTGCTCAAAAGTGATCAACGTTTCGTTTTCAGAGTCTCTTTTGACAATCTCTTCGAGAGCTGTTTTCAGTCATTAACAGAGCTGTTCTGAAAGTGTCCAAGCGGCCTGTTCTTAGAGTGGACTGTTTTTTGCATTCGTTCTCAAGTTATATCAAACTATCAAAGTGTTGTTTTCTGCCTTTCACGAGCACATTTTGACTTGTTGTTGAATAATCCTATAATGTAACTCTAAATGACAATCAGAGCAACTTGAATTGCGTGTGTGCAGCCTTTTGCTCAAATGTGATCAACGTTTCGTTTTCGGAGTCTCTTTTGACAATCTCTTCGAGAGCTGTTTTCAGTCATTAACAGAGCTGTTCTGAAAGTGTCCAAGCGGCCTGTTCTTAGAGTGGACTGTTTTTTGCATTCGTTCTCAAGTTCTATCAGTGTTGTTTTCTGCTTTTCTGGAGCACATTTTGACTTGTTGCTGAATGCTCCTATAATGTAACTCTAAATGACAATCAGAGCAACTTGAATTGCGTGTGTGCAGCCTTTTGCTCAAAAGTGATCAACGTTTCGTTTTCGGAGTCTCTTTTGACAATCTCTTCAAGAGCTGTTTTCAGTCATTAACAGAGCTGTTCTGAAAGTGTCCAAGCGGCCTGTTCTTAGAGTGGACTGTTTTTTGCATTCGTTCTCAAGTTATATCAAACTATCAAAGTGTTGTTTTCTGCCTTTCACGAGCACATTTTGACTTGTTGTTGAATAATCCTATAATGTAACTCTAAATGACAATCAGAGCAACTTGAATTGCGTGTGTGCAGCCTTTTGCTCAAAAGTGATCAACGTTTCGTTTTCGGAGTCTCTTTTGACAATCTCTTCGAGAGCTGTTTTCAGTCATTAACAGAGCTGTTCTGAAAGTGTCCAAGCGGCCTGTTCTTAGAGTGGACTGTTTTTTGCATTCGTTCTCAAGTTATATCAAACTATCAAAGTGGTGTTTTCTGCCTTTCACGAGCACATTTTGACTTGTTGTTGAATAATCCTATAATGTAACTCTAAATGACAATCAGAGCAACTTGAATTGCGTGTGTGCAGCCTTTTGCTCAAAAGTGATCAACGTTTCGTTTTCGGAGTCTCTTTTGACAATCTCTCCGAGAGCTGTTTTCAGTCATTAACAGAGCTGTTCTGAAAGTGTCCAAGCGGCCTGTTCTGAGAGTGGACTGTTTTTTGCATTCGTTCTCAAGTTCTATCAGTGTTGTTTTCTGCTTTTCTGGAGCACATTTTGACTTGTTGCTGAATGCTCCTATAATGTAACTCTAAATGACAATCAGAGCAACTTGAATTGCGTGTGTGCAGCCTTTTGCTCAAAAGTGATCAACGTTTCGTTTTCGGAGTCTCTTTTGACAATCTCTTCGAGAGCTGTTTTCAGTCATTAACAGAGCTGTTCTGAAAGTGTCCAAGCGGCCTGTTCTTAGAGTGGACTGTTTTTTGCATTCGTTCTCAAGTTATATCAAACTATCAAAGTGTTGTTTTCTGCCTTTCACGAGCACATTTTGACTTGTTGTTGAATAATCCTATAATGTAACTCTAAATGACAATCAGAGCAACTTGAATTGCGTGTGTGCAGCCTTTTGCTCAAAAGTGATCAACGTTTCGTTTTCGGAGTCTCTTTTGACAATCTCTTCGAGAGCTGTTTTCAGTCATTAACAGAGCTGTTCTGAAAGTGTCCAAGCGGCCTGTTCTTAGAGTGGACTGTTTTTTGCATTCGTTCTCAAGTTATATCAAACTATCAAAGTGTTGTTTTCTGCCTTTCACGAGCACATTTTGACTTGTTGTTGAATAATCCTATAATGTAACTCTAAATGACAATCAGAGCAACTTGAATTGCGTGTGTGCAGCCTTTTGCTCAAAAGTGATCAACGTTTCGTTTTCGGAGTCTCTTTTGACAATCTCTTCGAGAGCTGTTTTCAGTCATTATAAGAGCTGTTCTGAAAGTGTCCAAGCAGCCTGTTCTTAGAGTGGACTGTTTTTTGCATTCGTTCTCAAGTTATATCAAACTATCAAAGTGTTGTTTTCTGCCTTTCTCGAGCACATTTTGACTTGTTGTTGAATGCTCCTATAATGTAACTCTAAATGACAATCAGAGCAACTTGAATTGCGTGTGTGCAGCCTTTTGCTCAAAAGTGATCAACGTTTCGTTTTCAGAGTCTCTTTTGACAATCTCTTCGAGAGCTGTTTTCAGTCATTAACAGAGCTGTTCTGAAAGTGTCCAAGCGGCCTGTTCTTAGAGTGGACTGTTTTTTGCATTCGTTCTCAAGTTATATCAAACTATCAAAGTGTTGTTTTCTGCCTTTCACGAGCACATTTTGACTTGTTGTTGAATAATCCTATAATGTAACTCTAAATGACAATCAGAGCAACTTGAATTGCGTGTGTGCAGCCTTTTGCTCAAAAGTGATCAACGTTTCGTTTTCGGAGTCTCTTTTGACAATCTCTTCGAGAGCTGTTTTCAGTCATTAACAGAGCTGTTCTGAAAGTGTCCAAGCGGCCTGTTCTTAGAGTGGACTGTTTTTTGCATTCGTTCTCAAGTTATATCAAACTATCAAAGTGTTGTTTTCTGCCTTTCACGAGCACATTTTGACTTGTTGTTGAATAATCCTATAATGTAACTCTAAATGACAATCAGTGCAACTTGAATTGCGTGTGTGCAGCCTTTTGCTCAAAAGTGATCAACGTTTCGTTTTCAGAGTCTCTTTTGACAATCTCTTCGAGAGCTGTTTTCAGTCATTAACAGAGCTGTTCTGAAAGTGTCCAAGCGGCCTGTTCTTAGAGTGGACTGTTTTTTGCATTCGTTCTCAAGTTATATCAAACTATCAAAGTGTTGTTTTCTGCCTTTCACGAGCACATTTTGACTTGTTGTTGAATAATCCTATAATGTAACTCTAAATGACAATCAGAGCAACTTGAATTGCGTGTGTGCAGCCTTTTGCTCAAAAGTGATCAACGTTTCGTTTTCGGAGTCTCTTTTGACAATCTCTTCGAGAGCTGTTTTCAGTCATTAACAGAGCTGTTCTGAAAGTGTCCAAGCGGCCTGTTCTTAGAGTGGACTGTTTTTTGCATTCGTTCTCAAGTTCTATCAGTGTTGTTTTCTGCTTTTCTGGAGCACATTTTGACTTGTTGCTGAATGCTCCTATAATGTAACTCTAAATGACAATCAGAGCAACTTGAATTGCGTGTGTGCAGCCTTTTGCTCAAAAGTGATCAACGTTTCGTTTTCGGAGTCTCTTTTGACAATCTCTTCAAGAGCTGTTTTCAGTCATTAACAGAGCTGTTCTGAAAGTGTCCAAGCGGCCTGTTCTTAGAGTGGACTGTTTTTTGCATTCGTTCTCAAGTTATATCAAACTATCAAAGTGTTGTTTTCTGCCTTTCACGAGCACATTTTGACTTGTTGTTGAATAATCCTATAATGTAACTCTAAATGACAATCAGAGCAACTTGAATTGCGTGTGTGCAGCCTTTTGCTCAAAAGTGATCAACGTTTCGTTTTCGGAGTCTCTTTTGACAATCTCTTCGAGAGCTGTTTTCAGTCATTAACAGAGCTGTTCTGAAAGTGTCCAAGCGGCCTGTTCTTAGAGTGGACTGTTTTTTGCATTCGTTCTCAAGTTATATCAAACTATCAAAGTGGTGTTTTCTGCCTTTCACGAGCACATTTTGACTTGTTGTTGAATAATCCTATAATGTAACTCTAAATGACAATCAGAGCAACTTGAATTGCGTGTGTGCAGCCTTTTGCTCAAAAGTGATCAACGTTTCGTTTTCGGAGTCTCTTTTGACAATCTCTCCGAGAGCTGTTTTCAGTCATTAACAGAGCTGTTCTGAAAGTGTCCAAGCGGCCTGTTCTGAGAGTGGACTGTTTTTTGCATTCGTTCTCAAGTTCTATCAGTGTTGTTTTCTGCTTTTCTGGAGCACATTTTGACTTGTTGCTGAATGCTCCTATAATGTAACTCTAAATGACAATCAGAGCAACTTGAATTGCGTGTGTGCAGCCTTTTGCTCAAAAGTGATCAACGTTTCGTTTTCGGAGTCTCTTTTGACAATCTCTTCGAGAGCTGTTTTCAGTCATTAACAGAGCTGTTCTGAAAGTGTCCAAGCGGCCTGTTCTTAGAGTGGACTGTTTTTTGCATTCGTTCTCAAGTTATATCAAACTATCAAAGTGTTGTTTTCTGCCTTTCACGAGCACATTTTGACTTGTTGTTGAATAATCCTATAATGTAACTCTAAATGACAATCAGAGCAACTTGAATTGCGTGTGTGCAGCCTTTTGCTCAAAAGTGATCAACGTTTCGTTTTCGGAGTCTCTTTTGACAATCTCTTCGAGAGCTGTTTTCAGTCATTAACAGAGCTGTTCTGAAAGTGTCCAAGCGGCCTGTTCTTAGAGTGGACTGTTTTTTGCATTCGTTCTCAAGTTATATCAAACTATCAAAGTGTTGTTTTCTGCCTTTCACGAGCACATTTTGACTTGTTGTTGAATAATCCTATAATGTAACTCTAAATGACAATCAGAGCAACTTGAATTGCGTGTGTGCAGCCTTTTGCTCAAAAGTGATCAACGTTTCGTTTTCGGAGTCTCTTTTGACAATCTCTTCGAGAGCTGTTTTCAGTCATTATAAGAGCTGTTCTGAAAGTGTCCAAGCAGCCTGTTCTTAGAGTGGACTGTTTTTTGCATTCGTTCTCAAGTTATATCAAACTATCAAAGTGTTGTTTTCTGCCTTTCTCGAGCACATTTTGACTTGTTGTTGAATGCTCCTATAATGTAACTCTAAATGACAATCAGAGCAACTTGAATTGCGTGTGTGCAGCCTTTTGCTCAAAAGTGATCAACGTTTCGTTTTCAGAGTCTCTTTTGACAATCTCTTCGAGAGCTGTTTTCAGTCATTAACAGAGCTGTTCTGAAAGTGTCCAAGCGGCCTGTTCTTAGAGTGGACTGTTTTTTGCATTCGTTCTCAAGTTATATCAAACTATCAAAGTGTTGTTTTCTGCCTTTCACGAGCACATTTTGACTTGTTGTTGAATAATCCTATAATGTAACTCTAAATGACAATCAGAGCAACTTGAATTGCGTGTGTGCAGCCTTTTGCTCAAAAGTGATCAACGTTTCGTTTTCGGAGTCTCTTTTGACAATCTCTTCGAGAGCTGTTTTCAGTCATTAACAGAGCTGTTCTGAAAGTGTCCAAGCGGCCTGTTCTTAGAGTGGACTGTTTTTTGCATTCGTTCTCAAGTTATATCAAACTATCAAAGTGTTGTTTTCTGCCTTTCACGAGCACATTTTGACTTGTTGTTGAATAATCCTATAATGTAACTCTAAATGACAATCAGTGCAACTTGAATTGCGTGTGTGCAGCCTTTTGCTCAAAAGTGATCAACGTTTCGTTTTCAGAGTCTCTTTTGACAATCTCTTCGAGAGCTGTTTTCAGTCATTAACAGAGCTGTTCTGAAAGTGTCCAAGCGGCCTGTTCTTAGAGTGGACTGTTTTTTGCATTCGTTCTCAAGTTATATCAAACTATCAAAGTGTTGTTTTCTGCCTTTCACGAGCACATTTTGACTTGTTGTTGAATAATCCTATAATGTAACTCTAAATGACAATCAGAGCAACTTGAATTGCGTGTGTGCAGCCTTTTGCTCAAAAGTGATCAACGTTTCGTTTTCGGAGTCTCTTTTGACAATCTCTTCGAGAGCTGTTTTCAGTCATTAACAGAGCTGTTCTGAAAGTGTCCAAGCGGCCTGTTCTTAGAGTGGACTGTTTTTTGCATTCGTTCTCAAGTTCTATCAGTGTTGTTTTCTGCTTTTCTGGAGCACATTTTGACTTGTTGCTGAATGCTCCTATAATGTAACTCTAAATGACAATCAGAGCAACTTGAATTGCGTGTGTGCAGCCTTTTGCTCAAAAGTGATCAACGTTTTGTTTTCGGAGTCTCTTTTGACAATCTCTTCGAGAGCTGTTTTCAGTCATTAACAGAGCTGTTCTGAAAGTGTCCAAGCGGCCTGTTCTTAGAGTGGACTGTTTTTTGCATTCGTTCTCAAGTTCTATCAGTGTTGTTTTCTGCTTTTCTGGAGCACATTTTGACTTGTTGCTGAATGCTCCTATAATGTAACTCTAAATGACAATCAGAGCAACTTGAATTGCGTGTGTGCAGCCCTTTGCTCAAAAGTGATCAACGTTTCGTTTTCGGAGTCTCTTTTGACAATCTCTTCGAGAGCTGTTTTCAGTCATTAACAGAGCTGTTCTGAAAGTGTCCAAGCGGCCTGTTCTTAGAGTGGACTGTTTTTTGCATTCGTTCTCAAGTTATATCAAACTATCAAAGTGTTGTTTTCTGCCTTTCACGAGCACATTTTGACTTGTTGTTGAATAATCCTATAATGTAACTTTAAATGACAATCAGAGCAACTTGAATTGCGTGTGTGCAGCCTTTTGCTCAAAAGTGGTCAACGTTTCGTTTTCGGAGTCTCTTTTGACAATCTCTTCGAGAGCTGTTTTCAGTCATTAACAGAGCTGTTCTGAAAGTGTCCAAGCGGCCTGTTCTTAGAGTGGACTGTTTTTTGCATTCGTTCTCAAGTTATATCAAACTATCAAAGTGTTGTTTTCTGCCTTTCACGAGCACATTTTGACTTGTTGTTGAATAATCCTATAATGTAACTCTAAATGACAATCAGTGCAACTTGAATTGCGTGTGTGCAGCCTTTTGCTCAAAAGTGATCAACGTTTCGTTTTCAGAGTCTCTTTTGACAATCTCTTCGAGAGCTGTTTTCAGTCATTAACAGAGCTGTTCTGAAAGTGTCCAAGCGGCCTGTTCTTAGAGTGGACTGTTTTTTGCATTCGTTCTCAAGTTCTATCAGTGTTGTTTTCTGCTTTTCTGGAGCACATTTTGACTTGTTGCTGAATGCTCCTATAATGTAACTCTAAATGACAATCAGAGCAACTTGAATTGCGTGTGTGCAGCCTTTTGCTCAAAAGTGATCAACGTTTCGTTTTCGGAGTCTCTTTTGACAATCTCTTCGAGAGCTGTTTTCAGTCATTAACAGAGCTGTTCTGAAAGTGTCCAAGCGGCCTGTTCTTAGAGTGGACTGTTTTTTGCATTCGTTCTCAAGTTATATCAAACTATCAAAGTGTTGTTTTCTGCCTTTCACGAGCACATTTTGACTTGTTGTTGAATAATCCTATAATGTAACTTTAAATGACAATCAGAGCAACTTGAATTGCGTGTGTGCAGCCTTTTGCTCAAAAGTGGTCAACGTTTCGTTTTCGGAGTCTCTTTTGACAATCTCTTCGAGAGCTGTTTTCAGTCATTAACAGAGCTGTTCTGAAAGTGTCCAAGCGGCCTGTTCTTAGAGTGGACTGTTTTTTGCATTCGTTCTCAAGTTATATCAAACTATCAAAGTGTTGTTTTCTGCCTTTCACGAGCACATTTTGACTTGTTGTTGAATAATCCTATAATGTAACTCTAAATGACAATCAGTGCAACTTGAATTGCGTGTGTGCAGCCTTTTGCTCAAAAGTGATCAACGTTTCGTTTTCAGAGTCTCTTTTGACAATCTCTTCGAGAGCTGTTTTCAGTCATTAACAGAGCTGTTCTGAAAGTGTCCAAGCGGCCTGTTCTTAGAGTGGACTGTTTTTTGCATTCGTTCTCAAGTTCTATCAGTGTTGTTTTCTGCTTTTCTGGAGCACATTTTGACTTGTTGCTGAATGCTCCTATAATGTAACTCTAAATGACAATCAGAGCAACTTGAATTGCGTGTGTGCAGCCTTTTGCTCAAAAGTGATCAACGTTTCGTTTTCGGAGTCTCTTTTGACAATCTCTTCAAGAGCTGTTTTCAGTCATTAACAGAGCTGTTCTGAAAGTGTCCAAGCGGCCTGTTCTTAGAGTGGACTGTTTTTTGCATTCGTTCTCAAGTTATATCAAACTATCAAAGTGTTGTTTTCTGCCTTTCACGAGCACATTTTGACTTGTTGTTGAATAATCCTATAATGTAACTCTAAATGACAATCAGAGCAACTTGAATTGCGTGTGTGCAGCCTTTTGCTCAAAAGTGATCAACGTTTCGTTTTCGGAGTCTCTTTTGACAATCTCTTCGAGAGCTGTTTTCAGTCATTAACAGAGCTGTTCTGAAAGTGTCCAAGCGGCCTGTTCTTAGAGTGGACTGTTTTTTGCATTCGTTCTCAAGTTATATCAAACTATCAAAGTGGTGTTTTCTGCCTTTCACGAGCACATTTTGACTTGTTGTTGAATAATCCTATAATGTAACTCTAAATGACAATCAGAGCAACTTGAATTGCGTGTGTGCAGCCTTTTGCTCAAAAGTGATCAACGTTTCGTTTTCGGAGTCTCTTTTGACAATCTCTCCGAGAGCTGTTTTCAGTCATTAACAGAGCTGTTCTGAAAGTGTCCAAGCGGCCTGTTCTGAGAGTGGACTGTTTTTTGCATTCGTTCTCAAGTTCTATCAGTGTTGTTTTCTGCTTTTCTGGAGCACATTTTGACTTGTTGCTGAATGCTCCTATAATGTAACTCTAAATGACAATCAGAGCAACTTGAATTGCGTGTGTGCAGCCTTTTGCTCAAAAGTGATCAACGTTTCGTTTTCGGAGTCTCTTTTGACAATCTCTTCGAGAGCTGTTTTCAGTCATTAACAGAGCTGTTCTGAAAGTGTCCAAGCGGCCTGTTCTTAGAGTGGACTGTTTTTTGCATTCGTTCTCAAGTTATATCAAACTATCAAAGTGTTGTTTTCTGCCTTTCACGAGCACATTTTGACTTGTTGTTGAATAATCCTATAATGTAACTCTAAATGACAATCAGAGCAACTTGAATTGCGTGTGTGCAGCCTTTTGCTCAAAAGTGATCAACGTTTCGTTTTCGGAGTCTCTTTTGACAATCTCTTCGAGAGCTGTTTTCAGTCATTAACAGAGCTGTTCTGAAAGTGTCCAAGCGGCCTGTTCTTAGAGTGGACTGTTTTTTGCATTCGTTCTCAAGTTATATCAAACTATCAAAGTGTTGTTTTCTGCCTTTCACGAGCACATTTTGACTTGTTGTTGAATAATCCTATAATGTAACTCTAAATGACAATCAGAGCAACTTGAATTGCGTGTGTGCAGCCTTTTGCTCAAAAGTGATCAACGTTTCGTTTTCGGAGTCTCTTTTGACAATCTCTTCGAGAGCTGTTTTCAGTCATTATAAGAGCTGTTCTGAAAGTGTCCAAGCAGCCTGTTCTTAGAGTGGACTGTTTTTTGCATTCGTTCTCAAGTTATATCAAACTATCAAAGTGTTGTTTTCTGCCTTTCTCGAGCACATTTTGACTTGTTGTTGAATGCTCCTATAATGTAACTCTAAATGACAATCAGAGCAACTTGAATTGCGTGTGTGCAGCCTTTTGCTCAAAAGTGATCAACGTTTCGTTTTCAGAGTCTCTTTTGACAATCTTTTCGAGAGCTGTTTTCAGTCACTAACAGAGCTGTTCTGAAAGTGTCCAAGCGGCCTGTTCTGAGAGTGGACTGTTTTTTGCATTCGTTCTCAAGTTCTATCAGTGTTGTTTTCTGCTTTTCTGGAGCACATTTTGACTTGTTGCTGAATGCTCCTATAATGTAACTCTAAATGACAATCAGAGCAACTTGAATTGCGTGTGTGCAGCCTTTTGCTCAAAAGTGATCAACGTTTCGTTTTCGGAGTCTCTTTTGACAATCTCTTCGAGAGCTGTTTTCAGTCATTAACAGAGCTGTTCTGAAAGTGTCCAAGCGGCCTGTTCTTAGAGTGGACTGTTTTTTGCATTCGTTCTCAAGTTATATCAAACTATCAAAGTGTTGTTTTCTGCCTTTCTGGAGCACATTTTGACTTGTTGTTGAATGCTCCTATAATGTAACTCTAAATGACAATCAGAGTATGTTGAATTACGTGTGTGCAGCCTTTTGCTCAAAAGTTATCAATGTTTCGTTTTCAGAGTCTCTTTTGACAATCTCTTAAAGAGCTGATTTCAGTCATTAACAGAGCTGTTCTGAAAGTGTCCAAGCAGCCTGTTCTGAGAGTGGACTGTGTTTTGCATTCGTTCTCAAGTTATATCAAAGTGTTGTTTTCTGCCTTTCTCGAGCACATTTTGACTTGTTGTTGAATGCTCCTATAATGTAACTCTAAATGACAATCAGAGCAACTTGAATTGCGTGTGTGCAGCCTTTTGCTCAAAAGTGATCAACGTTTCGTTTTCGGAGTCTCTTTTGACAATCTCTTCGAGAGCTGTTTTCAGTCATTAACAGAGCTGTTCTGAAAGTGTCCAAGCGGCCTGTTCTTAGAGTGGACTGTTTTTTGCATTCGTTCTCAAGTTATATCAAACTATCAAAGTGTTGTTTTCTGCCTTTCACGAGCACATTTTGACTTGTTGTTGAATAATCCTATAATGTAACTCTAAATGACAATCAGTGCAACTTGAATTGCGTGTGTGCAGCCTTTTGCTCAAAAGTGATCAACGTTTCGTTTTCAGAGTCTCTTTTGACAATCTCTTCGAGAGCTGTTTTCAGTCATTAACAGAGCTGTTCTGAAAGTGTCCAAGCGGCCTGTTCTTAGAGTGGACTGTTTTTTGCATTCGTTCTCAAGTTATATCAAACTATCAAAGTGTTGTTTTCTGCCTTTCACGAGCACATTTTGACTTGTTGTTGAATAATCCTATAATGTAACTCTAAATGACAATCAGAGCAACTTGAATTGCGTGTGTGCAGCCTTTTGCTCAAAAGTGATCAACGTTTCGTTTTCGGAGTCTCTTTTGAAAATCTCTTCGAGAGCTGTTTTCAGTCATTAACAGAGCTGTTCTGAAAGTGTCCAAGCGGCCTGTTCTTAGAGTGGACTGTTTTTTGCATTCGTTCCCAAGTTATATCAAACTATCAAAGTGTTGTTTTCTGCCTTTCACGAGCACATTTTGACTTGTTGTTGAATAATCCTATAATGTAACTCTAAATGACAATCAGTGCAACTTGAATTGCGTGTGTGCAGCCTTTTGCTCAAAAGTGATCAACGTTTCGTTTTCAGAGTCTCTTTTGACAATCTCTTCGAGAGCTGTTTTCAGTCATTAACAGAGCTGTTCTGAAAGTGTCCAAGCGGCCTGTTCTTAGAGTGGACTGTTTTTTGCATTCGTTCTCAAGTTCTATCAGTGTTGTTTTCTGCTTTTCTGGAGCACATTTTGACTTGTTGCTGAATGCTCCTATAATGTAACTCTAAATGACAATCAGAGCAACTTGAATTGCGTGTGTGCAGCCTTTTGCTCAAAAGTGATCAACGTTTCGTTTTCGGAGTCTCTTTTGACAATCTCTTCGAGAGCTGTTTTCAGTCATTAACAGAGCTGTTCTGAAAGTGTCCAAGCGGCCTGTTCTTAGAGTGGACTGTTTTTTGCATTCGTTCTCAAGTTATATCAAACTATCAAAGTGTTGTTTTCTGCCTTTCACGAGCACATTTTGACTTGTTGTTGAATAATCCTATAATGTAACTCTAAATGACAATCAGAGCAACTTGAATTGCGTGTGTGCAGCCTTTTGCTCAAAAGTGATCAACGTTTCGTTTTCAGAGTCTCTTTTGACAATCTCTTCGAGAGCTGTTTTCAGTCATTAACAGAGCTGTTCTGAAAGTGTCCAAGCGGCCTGTTCTGAGAGTGGACTGTTTTTTGCATTCGTTCTCAAGTTCTATCAGTGTTGTTTTCTGCTTTTCTGGAGCACATTTTGACTTGTTACTGAATGCTCCTATAATGTAACTCTAAATGACAATCAGAGCAACTTGAATTGCGTGTGTGCAGCCTTTTGCTCAAAAGTGATCAACGTTTTGTTTTCGGAGTCTCTTTTGACAATCTCTTCGAGAGCTGTTTTCAGTCATTAACAGAGCTGTTCTGAAAGTGTCCAAGCGGCCTGTTCTTAGAGTGGACTGTTTTTTGCATTCGTTCTCAAGTTCTATCAGTGTTGTTTTCTGCTTTTCTGGAGCACATTTTGACTTGTTGCTGAATGCTCCTATAATGTAACTCTAAATGACAATCAGAGCAACTTGAATTGCGTGTGTGCAGCCTTTTGCTCAAAAGTGATCAACGTTTCGTTTTCGGAGTCTCTTTTGACAATCTCTTCGAGAGCTGTTTTCAGTCATTAACAGAGCTGTTCTGAAAGTGTCCAAGCGGCCTGTTCTTAGAGTGGACTGTTTTTTGCATTCGTTCTCAAGTTATATCAAACTATCAAAGTGTTGTTTTCTGCCTTTCACGAGCACATTTTGACTTGTTGTTGAATAATCCTATAATGTAACTCTAAATGACAATCAGAGCAACTTGAATTGCGTGTGTGCAGCCTTTTGCTCAAAAGTGGTCAACGTTTCGTTTTCGGAGTCTCTTTTGACAATCTCTTCGAGAGCTGTTTTCAGTCATTAACAGAGCTGTTCTGAAAGTGTCCAAGCGGCCTGTTCTTAGAGTGGACTGTTTTTTGCATTCGTTCTCAAGTTATATCAAACTATCAAAGTGTTGTTTTCTGCCTTTCACGAGCACATTTTGACTTGTTGTTGAATAATCCTATAATGTAACTCTAAATGACAATCAGTGCAACTTGAATTGCGTGTGTGCAGCCTTTTGCTCAAAAGTGATCAACGTTTCGTTTTCAGAGTCTCTTTTGACAATCTCTCCGAGAGCTGTTTTCAGTCATTAACAGAGCTGTTCTGAAAGTGTCCAAGCGGCCTGTTCTTAGAGTGGACTGTTTTTTGCATTCGTTCTCAAGTTATATCAAACTATCAAAGTGTTGTTTTCTGCCTTTCACGAGCACATTTTGACTTGTTGTTGAATAATCCTATAATGTAACTCTAAATGACAATCAGAGCAACTTGAATTGCGTGTGTGCAGCCTTTTGCTCAAAAGTGATCAACGTTTCGTTTTCGGAGTCTCTTTTGACAATCTCTTCGAGAGCTGTTTTCAGTCATTAACAGAGCTGTTCTGAAAGTGTCCAAGCGGCCTGTTCTTAGAGTGGACTGTTTTTTGCATTCGTTCTCAAGTTATATCAAACTATCAAAGTGTTGTTTTCTGCCTTTCACGAGCACATTTTGACTTGTTGTTGAATAATCCTATAATGTAACTCTAAATGACAATCAGAGCAACTTGAATTGCGTGTGTGCAGCCTTTTGCTCAAAAGTGATCAACGTTTCGTTTTCGGAGTCTCTTTTGACAATCTCTTCGAGAGCTGTTTTCAGTCATTAACAGAGCTGTTCTGAAAGTGTCCAAGCGGCCTGTTCTTAGAGTGGACTGTTTTTTGCATTCGTTCTCAAGTTATATCAAACTATCAAAGTGTTGTTTTCTGCCTTTCACGAGCACATTTTGACTTGTTGTTGAATAATCCTATAATGTAACTCTAAATGACAATCAGAGCAACTTGAATTGCGTGTGTGCAGCCTTTTGCTCAAAAGTGATCAACGTTTCGTTTTCGGAGTCTCTTTTGACAATCTCTTCGAGAGCGGTTTTCAGTCATTAACAGAGCTGTTCTGAAAGTGTCCAAGCGGCCTGTTCTTAGAGTGGACTGTTTTTTGCATTCGTTCTCAAGTTATATCAAACTATCAAAGTGTTGTTTTCTGCCTTTCACGAGCACATTTTGACTTGTTGTTGAATAATCCTATAATGTAACTCTAAATGACAATCAGTGCAACTTGAATTGCGTGTGTGCAGCCTTTTGCTCAAAAGTGATCAACGTTTCGTTTTCAGAGTCTCTTTTGACAATCTCTTCGAGAGCTGTTTTCAGTCATTAACAGAGCTGTTCTGAAAGTGTCCAAGCGGCCTGTTCTTAGAGTGGACTGTTTTTTGCATTCGTTCTCAAGTTATATCAAACTATCAAAGTGTTGTTTTCTGCCTTTCACGAGCACATTTTGACTTGTTGTTGAATAATCCTATAATGTAACTCTAAATGACAATCAGAGCAACTTGAATTGCGTGTGTGCAGCCTTTTGCTCAAAAGTGATCAACGTTTCGTTTTCGGAGTCTCTTTTGACAATCTCTTCGAGAGCTGTTTTCAGTCATTAACAGAGCTGTTCTGAAAGTGTCCAAGCGGCCTGTTCTTAGAGTGGACTGTTTTTTGCATTCGTTCTCAAGTTATATCAAACTATCAAAGTGTTGTTTTCTGCCTTTCACGAGCACATTTTGACTTGTTGTTGAATAATCCTATAATGTAACTCTAAATGACAATCAGTGCAACTTGAATTGCGTGTGTGCAGCCTTTTGCTCAAAAGTGATCAACGTTTCGTTTTCAGAGTCTCTTTTGACAATCTCTTCGAGAGCTGTTTTCAGTCATTAACAGAGCTGTTCTGAAAGTGTCCAAGCGGCCTGTTCTTAGAGTGGACTGTTTTTTGCATTCGTTCTCAAGTTCTATCAGTGTTGTTTTCTGCTTTTCTGGAGCACATTTTGACTTGTTGCTGAATGCTCCTATAATGTAACTCTAAATGACAATCAGAGCAACTTGAATTGCGTGTGTGCAGCCTTTTGCTCAAAAGTGATCAACGTTTCGTTTTCGGAGTCTCTTTTGACAATCTCTTCAAGAGCTGTTTTCAGTCATTAACAGAGCTGTTCTGAAAGTGTCCAAGCGGCCTGTTCTTAGAGTGGACTGTTTTTTGCATTCGTTCTCAAGTTATATCAAACTATCAAAGTGTTGTTTTCTGCCTTTCACGAGCACATTTTGACTTGTTGTTGAATAATCCTATAATGTAACTCTAAATGACAATCAGAGCAACTTGAATTGCGTGTGTGCAGCCTTTTGCTCAAAAGTGATCAACGTTTCGTTTTCGGAGTCTCTTTTGACAATCTCTTCGAGAGCTGTTTTCAGTCATTAACAGAGCTGTTCTGAAAGTGTCCAAGCGGCCTGTTCTTAGAGTGGACTGTTTTTTGCATTCGTTCTCAAGTTATATCAAACTATCAAAGTGTTGTTTTCTGCCTTTCACGAGCACATTTTGACTTGTTGTTGAATAATCCTATAATGTAACTCTAAATGACAATCAGAGCAACTTGAATTGCGTGTGTGCAGCCTTTTGCTCAAAAGTGATCAACGTTTCGTTTTCGGAGTCTCTTTTGACAATCTCTTCGAGAGCTGTTTTCAGTCATTAACAGAGCTGTTCTGAAAGTGTCCAAGCGGCCTGTTCTTAGAGTGGACTGTTTTTTGCATTCGTTCTCAAGTTATATCAAACTATCAAAGTGTTGTTTTCTGCCTTTCACGAGCACATTTTGACTTGTTGTTGAATAATCCTATAATGTAACTCTAAATGACAATCAGAGCAACTTGAATTGCGTGTGTGCAGCCTTTTGCTCAAAAGTGATCAACGTTTCGTTTTCGGAGTCTCTTTTGACAATCTCTTCGAGAGCTGTTTTCAGTCATTAACAGAGCTGTTCTGAAAGTGTCCAAGCGGCCTGTTCTTAGAGTGGACTGTTTTTTGCATTCGTTCTCAAGTTATATCAAACTATCAAAGTGTTGTTTTCTGCCTTTCACGAGCACATTTTGACTTGTTGTTGAATAATCCTATAATGTAACTCTAAATGACAATCAGTGCAACTTGAATTGCGTGTGTGCAGCTGTTGTGTATTTTCTATTGGCTACGAATCAAAGAATAGATATTGAGTTTAAGACAATTTAATCAGTTACAGGCAGATATATACATTACGTCTGTTCCCCGTGGACCTGGGCTGGAAAGAGAACGCTCTCTCTCCCTCTCCCCGTTTCGTTCCAGAGGGGAGGGGCCAGCGTGTATGTGTGTCTTTGCCCAACCCCCAGAGGTCCCTGTTGGTCATCTGGTTGCCATAGAACCCTCATTGTTAGAGGGCATCATGTCCTTGCATGCCCTGGTATGTGTGTGTGTTTAAAATATACTACATATTCATACATAGATCATACATACTACAGAAATATACGACACATCCCCCCTCGGACCACCCAGAGGGTGTTCCGAAACTAAACTACCATAAAACAAAAACAAAAACACAAAACCCCACAAAACATCCCAAATTTTTTTTTTAAAATTAAAAAAAAATTAAAAAATAAACAACAACAGACAGAAAAACTACACCAACACACAACACAAGAAGCACAATAACACAGACCAACCCAGGACCAGTATTAGGAACCAAAGATATCATAAACAAAAAATAGAAAACAACCAATAATAAAAAGAATTTTGAAAATAACAATCACAATTAAACTAAACACAGTTCATCATGCACAAATCAATACAGAAACTTCCAACGACCGATGTTTTCTTTGTCCTTGAAGCGTCAGGGTCAGAGGTTACTAGCACTTGTACCCAGTTGGAGAACAGCCTTTACCGCTGTCTCAGATTGATAACACTTTCATAGTCAGGAGCTTCCATTTTCGTTGCGCTAGGAACAGAACCTCTCTCCTAGCTTTGTATAACCACCACATCACTTCTCAACTGACCTCAATCACACGATATAGAAACAAACAAACAATACACAAATAATGACATTCAGTTATCATAACACATAATTCTCCAACAGTAAGCATAGGACAAAGGGAATGCATTAATGCATAGATCTTCACCTCAGGTGAGGACTAGTCTTCTGAAAAGTTCATTAACGTGGACTGAGTGACTGATTTTCCAAAAACAGTCAATGAGGCCCTGCCTCCTAAGAAAGTCAAAAATCATGTCTGCTATAATAGGTGCTCCTATCTTAGCAAAATAAGTTTCCCATGCCCCTAAGACCGTTTCCAGCCATGCTATCATCTGCTGTCCATTCCCGTCGTTCCCTTTGATCTGCTGCTTCACTACCCTATTCATAGTCTTTAATCTTTTCCTAACTGGTCGTCGTCCGTCAGTGTCATTGAGGTTCAGGCAGCCGCCTGGTCCCCTCCCACGCTGATCAAGGTCTGGGGAGTCGCCCTCAGCATCATCTGAAGCATGATGCAGGCACTCGCCAGCATCCCCAGTAGCACAGGTGTCCAGGCTTTGGACACTCCCAGGCTGGACCTCCAGACTGTCAACACTCTCTGCTTCGTTGGTTTCTGGTTCATTGGCATCTGGACAGCTTTCCACTGTCCCCTCGGTTTCAGGCACTGCCGGTAATGTCACTGGCTGTAACACTGGCATTGCCACTGGCTCTGGCAACACCACAGCATCTCCTCGTAGCTCCTCCTTCTCAGGTTCTCTGGGGACCTCGGCACCTGTTGGCACAACATCCTGCCTACTCTGTACATCCACCCCCCTGTCCACCACCCGTGGCCCTATTGGGGTAGGGATATGCCCAGACACCACTGGTGTACCCACTCTGATGTTGTTTCTCCAACAGACCCCACATTGACCTAAAGCATGGTCAATCTGTTCCATCAAATATGGACTCCAAAACCCATATTTCTTGGTGATCTTGCGTCTTACCTCCCCCCTAGCCACATGTGCTAATCCATGAGCTTCCTGTATTAACATGCCTAATAAATCTGAGGGTGCTACAACCAACCCCTCATGATTCCTCCATAGACCTGTGTCATCCTGACTTGCCCCCCTTGCTAGCCAAACGTTCTTGTCTAACGTAGTTACTCTACTCTGTAACATCAATAAATCCTCAAGTGTGACCATGCCCTGTAACTGCTTTTCATGTGTGACCAGAAGACCTTTACCTGCCTTGTCTGCTCCTGTAATGGCTTTGGCTGCATCTTCTGCAGCCCTGTTACCTTGTGTGACATGTGATGAGTCAGACCTGTGTGTGGCACACTTCACTATGGCTAATTCCTTTGGCTTCATCATGGCTTGTAACAGCTTCATGATCTGTGCGTGATGCTGTATAGGCGTACCATCAGTTCTCTTAAAACCCCGCCCCCTCCATACAGCTCCATTAAAATGACAAACATTATGTGCATAGGCAGAGTCGGTGTACACTGTCACTCTCCGTCCGGTTCCCAAGTTGCATGCTTCCGTGAGGGCAATCAATTCAGCCAACTGAGCCGAGCAAGGCTGAGGAACTGCCTCAGCCTGTTCTACAATAAACTTTGAATTCTGTGCTTTAACTAAGGAATACCCAGCGCACAAAGTTTCTCCTACCCCGTAACAAGACCCATCAACCCAATATTCTATATCAGCTCCCTTTAAAGGCAAAGCTTGTAGGTCTGTTCTATGCTTAATCACTCTGGCTGTCGATGGAATCTGAACACCGGATGGCACCGTCACCTGACAGCCGTCAGGTGTGCATTTTACTGTACAGTTCAATTGGCATTGAGCATCTTTCCCTAGCAGCCCTGTTGGCGTGTGTTCTGACACAAATGTTGACAGAGTTGCTCTCTGTCCCTTGTACTCTAAGTCTACAAGCTCAGTTGTAGGAATCAGCTGTTTAATTCCCTCAAATCCGATTGTCTTCACATATTCTCTAGACATAGGAAGGTGCGTGGCGTCTTCAGGCTTCTGTGTCACCACCAGCTGGCACCTCCCACTCGGATCTTCCGGGCACCCCTATAGGCCAGCTGCTGGGCCTCCGTAAGGGTTCATCACTCCTGGAGCAGGTGTAGTAGGGGGCCAATATCCTCCTCCTTGGCTCCCCCCTGCGCCCCCCTGGGGCCTGTTGCAGCAGGTACAGGCTAGATGTCCATTCTGGTCGCATTGGCAACATGGTTCTAGCATCTCCTTCCCTGCTGCTGTCCATCCCCCTGGTGGTGGTCCTTGGCCAGGCTGGTTGTACATCTGGTATGGAACCGCTTGCACCCCTGGTGGCCCTTGTGGGTATGGATACCCCCCTTGTGGCCCCTGTGGGTAGGACTGGTAAGTAGCAGGATACCCCCCTTGTGGCCCCTGTGAGTAGGACTGGTAAGTAGCAGTCTGCACTCCAGGTGGCTGTTGCTGTGGGGCTAAAGCCTGCACTCCCTCTATGTTCCTCTCGCTTTCAGTCAATTGCACATGAGTCAATATTCTGAGTGATTCTTCGTCTTCTGCCTTCTGTATCTGAATATTCTTTCGATATAACTCAACTTGATGAGCTACGTGGTCTATATAAACAGCTTTGTTCATGTGTCGTAGCCCCACCACTTCTGCTAGCTTATCCTTAACTGGGGTAGGAAGCCCTTCTTGTATTTTTTCCCTGATTATGGATTTTTCTAAGGGGTTATCTTCAGCGTCTTTCCCTGTCACACTTCTCCATTGAGAGTGCACACGGGCAACATAACCCCTGGGATTCTCATCCCCCCCCAGTGGCTTCACAATGATATTGTCTGGGTGAATGTGAGTAGGGTAAGTCTCTCTGATTGCTTTCCACAGTTTGCCTCTGTTTGCTGCGAAGAGCTCTGGATCATAAACTGATGTATTGATATATCTATGAAGTCCTGCCTTCATCAATATTTCCTGCATTGTATCCAATCCTGCAATAAAAGCTAAGAGTCTTTTCAGGTCTCCCATTGCGGCCTGCGTTCCTGTCAGTATCACGTCGACCTCTCGCGTCCACGAATGTCCTCCCTCTTGAAGAACGGGGAGCTTCTCCATCACTTCAGACAGATCTGTATGATGCCACGGATGATATTCCATCTTGTTACCCCGAATCAGCACTGGACAGTTCTTTAATGTAGTTGATGACATTCGGTGACAATCTTCCTCTCTTTCCGCTTTCTCCGGGCGTCTTCTCCCACCTTTCCTTTCGGCTGTGGCTATCATCTTCCTGACCTGCGCGTTGTAGCCTCCATCTGCATTGTCGTCATCACTTGAGTCTTCACTGCCATCTTCGCTGTCATCTTCCTCGTCACTCCTGTCGTCCCCTTTTCCCCTTGGCTCCTTCTTCTTCTTCTGGGAATGGTCCTCCAGTGCCTTAGCATAGGGAGGGGGACTGGAGACAGGACACATGTCTGGGGATGGAATGTTCAATTTCTGTTCCAGTGTTCTGGCCAATTCTTTTTTCTTTTCCGGTTCCATCTGAGCTATTTTCTGTCCCTCTACCTTAAATAGATCTAAAATAGCTAACTCTAACTTGCGTTTCTCTGATCTAATCTTTCCTCTTTGATGTGCTTTGTGCCCATTGATAAGTATTTCCAATGTTGCAATTATTTGTAAATTAAGGCTGCCCTCTTTCGGCCACGGCTGTTCAATGTATGCCCAACGGCTATTCCATTTCGTAGACATTTTGCTAATTTCCCTAAGAAGAGGATTCATTTTTTCCACTACAGCCATAGGGGATAACGTAGCCAACATTCCACGATGTTCACTAATATCTTTTAACAGCTTCGTTGAATTCGACCCCATACTTGCTCAATATGCTGACAATATTCTATATTAGATAAGGTGTACGCTTCTTACAACCCACCTTCCTATTGCCTTATTTGCTAAACAAATGCTAGTCCAATTTAACTGCATTAACCATCCCCACAAAAACCCTGCAACTTCAGAATAACAGACTTGCCTCTTGTGTATGTCAGTGCAGTATTAACTTAAATCTAATAGCTGTGTAAGTACTTTATACTTAAATGTGTTTCCTAATTGTTTATGAATATGTGTCACTTAATTACTCATTCAATACTAATTACAGTTCTGGTCAACACAATTATTAAATCACAAAGGCTGGTCAACACCTAAGTATTCACTGATTTACAAAAACCCTTTTACTGCTTAATTATCAATACAATCTATTCTGCTATTCCTAATCAAAAACTGTGGACATGACCTAACTTGAAATAAAGGATGTAAATTACAAATATTAATTATAACCTGTAAAGAAATCGACTTGTTATTTGGAAAATGATTAATTATTCATTACAATCTGTAAAGAAATCGACTTGTTATTGGGAAAGAATGAATGATTAATTAGACTTAGTCATTGTACAATCGTACACTTCATTGATGTAAACCTGTGAAGTCATTCAGCTATTATCGAAAAAAGAAATGATTATTATTAGATTATCACAAAACAATTGATCAAAGTTCTGTGAAACAGAAAATGAAATGATCTGAATAATTAATTCAATCAATTAGTAATTAATTAAATTAATTAAAGTAATATATAACGATCATTTACAAACATCATCAATGAAGGAGGGTTGTATTTCATCAATTTACAGAGAGCCAATGTTTTAAAAATGTCTTGTCATATTTTGTCCAGCAGGCGGCGCCAAGCAACCGACTTGCGTATCGATTGCACATGCGCCAGCTCCTCCGTGTAAAATGGAGTAGGGGAAGGAGGGGCTAGTCTTTGTCCTTCTCCTCCGTGGGGAAACCCGCCGTGGACTCCCAGATCAATCTTTACAACATAACATTGCTTTTCCACAATAATGCCATCTTCCACGACACAACAACTTCACGATTATCTTTCAATCCAGTTAGACTATTATTTATCTCATTCAAATATTCTACAATGTATTCACGTTTCCCACACAGAGATGGCCTCTGTGTGTGTCCTTCCTTAAGGACAAAGAAAATGGCGTCTAAGAATGGATTCTCTGACACAGTTCTGAAGAATCGATTTCTTAGTCTATAACAATAATGCTCTTTTCAATGCAATTTAGCTATTAGTTACCAAACTAATTCTCATTCAACAATTTATATGCTTTTACACAGACACGCACGATATTCCAATACCATACAACCAAATCACATACCTTACAATCAAACACTATATTTTACAAAAAACGGGCTTCAAAGTCCGGCTCTCACCACCCACTTATTAAAGATTATGAAAAGTTTGTTTCTATTCCAACAAGATTACCGTTACACAAAGATTCTTTTGACTATAACTTATCTGAGATTTACAGTCTATTTTGAACACACCAATCGACTAGAGAGAGAGGTCTCTGCAGAAAACCTACCTTCTTCGTTAGATTGAAGTTTGCAAAATACTGTAAATTAAGCTATATTGTCTCCTGGCTGGCTCGCCATGTGTTGTGTATTTTCTATTGGCTACGAATCAAAGAATAGATATTGAGTTTAAGACAATTTAATCAGTTACAGGCAGATATATACATTACGTCTGTTCCCCGTGGACCTGGGCTGGAAAGAGAACGCTCTCTCTCCCTCTCCCCGTTTCGTTCCAGAGGGGAGGGGCCAGCGTGTATGTGTGTCTTTGCCCAACCCCCAGAGGTCCCTGTTGGTCATCTGGTTGCCATAGAACCCTCATTGTTAGAGGGCATCATGTCCTTGCATGCCCTGGTATGTGTGTGTGTTTAAAATATACTACATATTCATACATAGATCATACATACTACAGAAATATACGACACAGCCTTTTGCTCAAAAGTGATCAACGTTTCGTTTTCAGAGTCTCTTTTGACAATCTCTTCGAGAGCTGTTTTCAGTCATTAACAGAGCTGTTCTGAAAGTGTCCAAGCGGCCTCTTCTTAGAGTGGACTGTTTTTTGCATTCGTTCTCAAGTTCTATCAGTGTTGTTTTCTGCTTTTCTGGAGCACATTTTGACTTGTTGCTGAATGCTCCTATAATGTAACTCTAAATGACAATCAGAGCAACTTGAATTGCGTGTGTGCAGCCTTTTGCTCAAAAGTGATCAACGTTTCGTTTTCGGAGTCTCTTTTGACAATCTCTTCAAGAGCTGTTTTCAGTCATTAACAGAGCTGTTCTGAAAGTGTCCAAGCGGCCTGTTCTTAGAGTGGACTGTTTTTTGCATTCGTTCTCAAGTTATATCAAACTATCAAAGTGGTGTTTTCTGCCTTTCACGAGCACATTTTGACTTGTTGTTGAATAATCCTATAATGTAACTCTAAATGACAATCAGAGCAACTTGAATTGCGTGTGTGCAGCCTTTTGCTCAAAAGTGATCAACGTTTCGTTTTCGGAGTCTCTTTTGACAATCTCTCCGAGAGCTGTTTTCAGTCATTAACAGAGCTGTTCTGAAAGTGTCCAAGCGGCGTTCTGAGAGTGGACTGTTTTTTGCATTCGTTCTCAAGTTCTATCAGTGTTGTTTTCTGCTTTTCTGGAGCACATTTTGACTTGTTGCTGAATGCTCCTATAATGTAACTCTAAATGACAATCAGAGCAACTTGAATTGCGTGTGTGCAGCCTTTTGCTCAAAAGTGATCAACGTTTCGTTTTCGGAGTCTCTTTTGACAATCTCTTCGAGAGCTGTTTTCAGTCATTAACAGAGCTGTTCTGAAAGTGTCCAAGCGGCCTGTTCTTAGAGTGGACTGTTTTTTGCATTCGTTCTCAAGTTATATCAAACTATCAAAGTGTTGTTTTCTGCCTTTCACGAGCACATTTTGACTTGTTGTTGAATAATCCTATAATGTAACTCTAAATGACAATCAGAGCAACTTGAATTGCGTGTGTGCAGCCTTTTGCTCAAAAGTGATCAACGTTTCGTTTTCGGAGTCTCTTTTGACAATCTCTTCGAGAGCTGTTTTCAGTCATTAACAGAGCTGTTCTGAAAGTGTCCAAGCGGCCTGTTCTTAGAGTGGACTGTTTTTTGCATTCGTTCTCAAGTTATATCAAACTATCAAAGTGTTGTTTTCTGCCTTTCACGAGCACATTTTGACTTGTTGTTGAATAATCCTATAATGTAACTCTAAATGACAATCAGAGTATGTTGAATTACGTGTGTGCAGCCTTTTGCTCAAAAGTTATCAATGTTTCGTTTTCAGAGTCTCTTTTGACAATCTCTTAAAGAGCTGATTTCAGTCATTAACAGAGCTGTTCTGAAAGTATCCAAGCAGCCTGTTCTGAGAGTGGACTGTTTTTTGCATTCGTTCTCAAGTTATATCAAAGTGTTGTTTTCTGCCTTTCTCGAGCACATTTTGACTTGTTGTTGAATGCTCCTATAATGTAACTCTAAATGACAATCAGAGCAACTTGAATTGCGTGTGTGCAAGCCTTTTGCTCAAAAGTGATCAACGTTTCGTTTTCAGAGTCTCTTTTGACAATCTCTTCGAGAGCTGTTTTCAGTCATTAACAGAGCTGTTCTGAAAGTGTCCAAGCGGCCTGTTCTGAGAGTGGACTGTTTTTTGCATTCGTTCTCAAGTTCTATCAGTGTTGTTTTCTGCTTTTCTGGAGCACATTTTGACTTGTTGCTGAATGCTCCTATAATGTAACTCTAAATGACAATCAGAGCAACTTGAATTGCGTGTGTGCAGCCTTTTGCTCAAAAGTGATCAACGTTTCGTTTTCGGAGTCTCTTTTGACAATCTCTTCGAGAGCTGTTTTCAGTCATTAACAGAGCTGTTCTGAAAGTGTCCAAGCGGCCTGTTCTTAGAGTGGACTGTTTTTTGCATTCGTTCTCAAGTTATATCAAACTATCAAAGTGTTGTTTTATGCCTTTCTGGAGCACATTTTGACTTGTTGTTGAATGCTCCTATAATGTAACTCTAAATGACAATCAGAGTATGTTGAATTACGTGTGTGCAGCCTTTTGCTCAAAAGTTATCAATGTTTCGTTTTCAGAGTCTCTTTTGACAATCTCTTAAAGAGCTGATTTCAGTCATTAACAGAGCTGTTCTGAAAGTGTCCAAGCAGCCTGTTCTGAGAGTGGACTGTTTTTTGCATTCGTTCTCAAGTTATATCAAAGTGTTGTTTTCTGCCTTTCTCGAGCACATTTTGACTTGTTGTTGAATGCTCCTATAATGTAACTCTAAATGACAATCAGAGCAACTTGAATTGCGTGTGTGCAGCCATTTGCTCAAAATTGATCAACGTTTCGTTTTCAGAGTCTCTTTTGACAATCTCTTCGAGAGCTGTTTTCAGTCACTAACAGAGCTGTTCTGAAAGTGTCCAAGCGGCCTGTTCTGAGAGTGGACTGTTTTTTGCATTCGTTCTCAAGTTCTATCAGTGTTGTTTTATGCTTTTCTGGAGCACATTTTGACTTGTTGCTGAATGCTCCTATAATGTAACTCTAAGTTACAATCAGAGCAACTTGAATTGCGTGTGTGCAGCCTTTTGCTCAAAAGTGATCAACGTTTCGTTTTCGGAGTCTCTTTTGACAATCTCTTCGAGAGCTGTTTTCAGTCATTAACAGAGCTGTTCTGAAAGTGTCCAAGCGGCCTGTTCTTAGAGTGGACTGTTTTTTGCATTCGTTCTCAAGTGATATCAAACTATCAAAGTGTTGTTTTCTGCCTTTCTCGAGCACATTTTGACTTGTTGTTGAATGCTCCTATAATGTAACTCTAAATGACAATCAGAGCAACTTGAATTGCGTGTGTGCAGCCTTTTGCTCAAAAGTGATCAACGTTTCGTTTTCAGAGTCTCTTTTGACAATCTCTTCGAGAGCTGTTTTCAGTCATTAACACAGCTGTTCTGAAAGTGTCCAAGCGGCCTGTTCTGAGAGTGGACTGTTTTTTGCATTCGTTCTCAAGTTATATCAAATTATCAAAGTGTTGTTTTCTGCCTTTCACGAGCACATTTTGACTTGTTGTTGAATAATCCTATAATGTAACTCTAAATGACAATCAGAGCAACTTGAATTGCGTGTGTGCAGCCTTTTGCTCAAAAGTGATCAACGTTTCGTTTTCGGAGTCTCTTTTGACAATCTCTTCGAGAGCTGTTTTCAGTCATTAACAGAGCTGTTCTGAAAGTGTCCAAGCGGCCTGTTCTTAGAGTGGACTGTTTTTTGCATTCGTTCTCAAGTTATATCAAACTATCAAAGTGGTGTTTTCTGCCTTTCACGAGCACATTTTGACTTGTTGTTGAATAATCCTATAATGTAACTCTAAATGACAATCAGAGCAACTTGAATTGCGTGTGTGCAGCCTTTTGCTCAAAAGTGATCAACGTTTCGTTTTCGGAGTCTCTTTTGACAATCTCTCCGAGAGCTGTTTTCAGTCATTAACAGAGCTGTTCTGAAAGTGTCCAAGCGGCGTTCTGAGAGTGGACTGTTTTTTGCATTCGTTCTCAAGTTCTATCAGTGTTGTTTTCTGCTTTTCTGGAGCACATTTTGACTTGTTGCTGAATGCTCCTATAATGTAACTCTAAATGACAATCAGAGCAACTTGAATTGCGTGTGTGCAGCCTTTTGCTCAAAAGTGATCAACGTTTCGTTTTCGGAGTCTCTTTTGACAATCTCTTCGAGAGCTGTTTTCAGTCATTAACAGAGCTGTTCTGAAAGTGTCCAAGCGGCCTGTTCTTAGAGTGGACTGTTTTTTGCATTCGTTCTCAAGTTATATCAAACTATCAAAGTGTTGTTTTCTGCCTTTCACGAGCACATTTTGACTTGTTGTTGAATAATCCTATAATGTAACTCTAAATGACAATCAGAGCAACTTGAATTGCGTGTGTGCAGCCTTTTGCTCAAAAGTGATCAACGTTTCGTTTTCGGAGTCTCTTTTGACAATCTCTTCGAGAGCTGTTTTCAGTCATTAACAGAGCTGTTCTGAAAGTGTCCAAGCGGCCTGTTCTTAGAGTGGACTGTTTTTTGCATTCGTTCTCAAGTTATATCAAACTATCAAAGTGTTGTTTTCTGCCTTTCACGAGCACATTTTGACTTGTTGTTGAATAATCCTATAATGTAACTCTAAATGACAATCAGAGCAACTTGAATTGCGTGTGTGCAGCCTTTTGCTCAAAAGTGATCAACGTTTCGTTTTCGGAGTCTCTTTTGACAATCTCTTCGAGAGCTGTTTTCAGTCATTATAAGAGCTGTTCTGAAAGTGTCCAAGCAGCCTGTTCTTAGAGTGGACTGTTTTTTGCATTCGTTCTCAAGTTATATCAAACTATCAAAGTGTTGTTTTCTGCCTTTCTCGAGCACATTTTGACTTGTTGTTGAATGCTCCTATAATGTAACTCTAAATGACAATCAGAGTATGTTGAATTACGTGTGTGCAGCCTTTTGCTCAAAAGTTATCAATGTTTCGTTTTCAGAGTCTCTTTTGACAATCTCTTAAAGAGCTGATTTCAGTCATTAACAGAGCTGTTCTGAAAGTATCCAAGCAGCCTGTTCTGAGAGTGGACTGTTTTTTGCATTCGTTCTCAAGTTATATCAAAGTGTTGTTTTCTGCCTTTCTCGAGCACATTTTGACTTGTTGTTGAATGCTCCTATAATGTAACTCTAAATGACAATCAGAGCAACTTGAATTGCGTGTGTGCAAGCCTTTTGCTCAAAAGTGATCAACGTTTCGTTTTCAGAGTCTCTTTTGACAATCTCTTCGAGAGCTGTTTTCAGTCATTAACAGAGCTGTTCTGAAAGTGTCCAAGCGGCCTGTTCTGAGAGTGGACTGTTTTTTGCATTCGTTCTCAAGTTCTATCAGTGTTGTTTTCTGCTTTTCTGGAGCACATTTTGACTTGTTGCTGAATGCTCCTATAATGTAACTCTAAATGACAATCAGAGCAACTTGAATTGCGTGTGTGCAGCCTTTTGCTCAAAAGTGATCAACGTTTCGTTTTCGGAGTCTCTTTTGACAATCTCTTCGAGAGCTGTTTTCAGTCATTAACAGAGCTGTTCTGAAAGTGTCCAAGCGGCCTGTTCTTAGAGTGGACTGTTTTTTGCATTCGTTCTCAAGTTATATCAAACTATCAAAGTGTTGTTTTATGCCTTTCTGGAGCACATTTTGACTTGTTGTTGAATGCTCCTATAATGTAACTCTAAATGACAATCAGAGTATGTTGAATTACGTGTGTGCAGCCTTTTGCTCAAAAGTTATCAATGTTTCGTTTTCAGAGTCTCTTTTGACAATCTCTTAAAGAGCTGATTTCAGTCATTAACAGAGCTGTTCTGAAAGTGTCCAAGCAGCCTGTTCTGAGAGTGGACTGTTTTTTGCATTCGTTCTCAAGTTATATCAAAGTGTTGTTTTCTGCCTTTCTCGAGCACATTTTGACTTGTTGTTGAATGCTCCTATAATGTAACTCTAAATGACAATCAGAGCAACTTGAATTGCGTGTGTGCAGCCATTTGCTCAAAATTGATCAACGTTTCGTTTTCAGAGTCTCTTTTGACAATCTCTTCGAGAGCTGTTTTCAGTCACTAACAGAGCTGTTCTGAAAGTGTCCAAGCGGCCTGTTCTGAGAGTGGACTGTTTTTTGCATTCGTTCTCAAGTTCTATCAGTGTTGTTTTATGCTTTTCTGGAGCACATTTTGACTTGTTGCTGAATGCTCCTATAATGTAACTCTAAGTTACAATCAGAGCAACTTGAATTGCGTGTGTGCAGCCTTTTGCTCAAAAGTGATCAACGTTTCGTTTTCAGAGTCTCTTTTGACAATCTCTTCGAGAGCTGTTTTCAGTCATTAACAGAGCTGTTCTGAAAGTGTCCAAGCGGCCTGTTCTGAGAGTGGACTGTTTTTTGCATTCGTTCTCAAGTTCTATCAGTGTTGTTTTCTGCTTTTCTGGAGCACATTTTGACTTGTTGCTGAATGCTCCTATAATGTAACTCTAAATGACAATCAGAGCAACTTGAATTGCGTGTGTGCAGCCTTTTGCTCAAAAGTGATCAACGTTTCGTTTTCGGAGTCTCTTTTGACAATCTCTTCGAGAGCTGTTTTCAGTCATTAACAGAGCTGTTCTGAAAGTGTCCAAGCGGCCTGTTCTTAGAGTGGACTGTTTTTTGCATTCGTTCTCAAGTGATATCAAACTATCAAAGTGTTGTTTTCTGCCTTTCTCGAGCACATTTTGACTTGTTGTTGAATGCTCCTATAATGTAACTCTAAATGACAATCAGAGCAACTTGAATTGCGTGTGTGCAGCCTTTTGCTCAAAAGTGATCAACGTTTCGTTTTCAGAGTCTCTTTTGACAATCTCTTCGAGAGCTGTTTTCAGTCATTAACACAGCTGTTCTGAAAGTGTCCAAGCGGCCTGTTCTGAGAGTGGACTGTTTTTTGCATTCGTTCTCAAGTTATATCAAACTATCAAAGTGTTGTTTTCTGCCTTTCACGAGCACATTTTGACTTGTTGTTGAATAATCCTATAATGTAACTCTAAATGACAATCAGAGCAACTTGAATTGCGTGTGTGCAGCCTTTTGCTCAAAAGTGATCAACGTTTCGTTTTCGGAGTCTCTTTTGACAATCTCTTCGAGAGCTGTTTTCAGTCATTAACAGAGCTGTTCTGAAAGTGTCCAAGCGGCCTGTTCTTAGAGTGGACTGTTTTTTGCATTCGTTCTCAAGTTATATCAAACTATCAAAGTGTTGTTTTCTGCCTTTCACGAGCACATTTTGACTTGTTGTTGAATAATCCTATAATGTAACTCTAAATGACAATCAGAGCAACTTGAATTGCGTGTGTGCAGCCTTTTGCTCAAAAGTGATCAACGTTTCGTTTTCGGAGTCTCTTTTGACAATCTCTTCGAGAGCTGTTTTCAGTCATTAACAGAGCTGTTCTGAAAGTGTCCAAGCGGCCTGTTCTTAGAGTGGACTGTTTTTTGCATTCGTTCTCAAGTTATATCAAACTATCAAAGTGTTGTTTTCTGCCTTTCACGAGCACATTTTGACTTGTTGTTGAATAATCCTATAATGTAACTCTAAATGACAATCAGAGCAACTTGAATTGCGTGTGTGCAGCCTTTTGCTCAAAAGTGATCAACGTTTCGTTTTCGGAGTCTCTTTTGACAATCTCTTCGAGAGCTGTTTTCAGTCATTAACAGAGCTGTTCTGAAAGTGTCCAAAGCGGCCTGTTCTTAGAGTGGACTGTTTTTTGCATTCGTTCTCAAGTTATATCAAACTATCAAAGTGTTGTTTTCTGCCTTTCACGAGCACATTTTGACTTGTTGTTGAATAATCCTATAATGTAACTCTAAATGACAATCAGAGCAACTTGAATTGCGTGTGTGCAGCCTTTTGCTCAAAAGTGATCAACGTTTCGTTTTCGGAGTCTCTTTTGACAATCTCTTCGAGAGCTGTTTTCAGTCATTAACAGAGCTGTTCTGAAAGTGTCCAAGCGGCCTGTTCTGAGAGTGGACTGTTTTTTGCATTCGTTCTCAAGTTATATCAAACTATCAAAGTGTTGTTTTCTGCCTTTCACGAGCACATTTTGACTTGTTGTTGAATAATCCTATAATGTAACTCTAAATGACAATCAGAGCAACTTGAATTGCGTGTGTGCAGCCTTTTGCTCAAAAGTGATCAACGTTTCGTTTTCGGAGTCTCTTTTGACAATCTCTTCGAGAGCTGTTTTCAGTCATTAACAGAGCTGTTCTGAAAGTGTCCAAGCGGCCTGTTCTTAGAGTGGACTGTTTTTTGCATTCGTTCTCAAGTTATATCAAACTATCAAAGTGTTGTTTTCTGCCTTTCACGAGCACATTTTGACTTGTTGTTGAATAATCCTATAATGTAACTCTAAATGACAATCAGAGCAACTTGAATTGCGTGTGTGCAGCCTTTTGCTCAAAAGTGATCAACGTTTCGTTTTCGGAGTCTCTTTTGACAATCTCTTCGAGAGCTGTTTTCAGTCATTAACAGAGCTGTTCTGAAAGTGTCCAAGCGGCCTGTTCTTAGAGTGGACTGTTTTTTGCATTCGTTCTCAAGTTATATCAAACTATCAAAGTGTTGTTTTCTGCCTTTCACGAGCACATTTTGACTTGTTGTTGAATAATCCTATAATGTAACTCTAAATGACAATCAGAGCAACTTGAATTGCGTGTGTGCAGCCTTTTGCTCAAAAGTGATCAACGTTTCGTTTTCGGAGTCTCTTTTGACAATCTCTTCGAGAGCTGTTTTCAGTCATTAACAGAGCTGTTCTGAAAGTGTCCAAAGCGGCCTGTTCTTAGAGTGGACTGTTTTTTGCATTCGTTCTCAAGTTATATCAAACTATCAAAGTGTTGTTTTCTGCCTTTCACGAGCACATTTTGACTTGTTGTTGAATAATCCTATAATGTAACTCTAAATGACAATCAGAGCAACTTGAATTGCGTGTGTGCAGCCTTTTGCTCAAAAGTGATCAACGTTTCGTTTTCGGAGTCTCTTTTGACAATCTCTTCGAGAGCTGTTTTCAGTCATTAACAGAGCTGTTCTGAAAGTGTCCAAGCGGCCTGTTCTTAGAGTGGACTGTTTTTTGCATTCGTTCTCAAGTGATATCAAACTATCAAAGTGTTGTTTTCTGCCTTTCTCGAGCACATTTTGACTTGTTGTTGAATGCTCCTATAATGTAACTCTAAATGACAATCAGAGCAACTTGAATTGCGTGTGTGCAGCCTTTTGCTCAAAAGTGATCAACGTTTCGTTTTCAGAGTCTCTTTTGACAATCTCTTCGAGAGCTGTTTTCAGTCATTAACACAGCTGTTCTGAAAGTGTCCAAGCGGCCTGTTCTGAGAGTGGACTGTTTTTTGCATTCGTTCTCAAGTTATATCAAACTATCAAAGTGTTGTTTTCTGCCTTTCACGAGCACATTTTGACTTGTTGTTGAATAATCCTATAATGTAACTCTAAATGACAATCAGAGCAACTTGAATTGCGTGTGTGCAGCCTTTTGCTCAAAAGTGATCAACGTTTCGTTTTCGGAGTCTCTTTTGACAATCTCTTCGAGAGCTGTTTTCAGTCATTAACAGAGCTGTTCTGAAAGTGTCCAAGCGGCCTGTTCTTAGAGTGGACTGTTTTTTGCATTCGTTCTCAAGTTATATCAAACTATCAAAGTGTTGTTTTCTGCCTTTCACGAGCACATTTTGACTTGTTGTTGAATAATCCTATAATGTAACTCTAAATGACAATCAGAGCAACTTGAATTGCGTGTGTGCAGCCTTTTGCTCAAAAGTGATCAACGTTTCGTTTTCGGAGTCTCTTTTGACAATCTCTTCGAGAGCTGTTTTCAGTCATTAACAGAGCTGTTCTGAAAGTGTCCAAGCGGCCTGTTCTTAGAGTGGACTGTTTTTTGCATTCGTTCTCAAGTTATATCAAACTATCAAAGTGTTGTTTTCTGCCTTTCACGAGCACATTTTGACTTGTTGTTGAATAATCCTATAATGTAACTCTAAATGACAATCAGAGCAACTTGAATTGCGTGTGTGCAGCCTTTTGCTCAAAAGTGATCAACGTTTCGTTTTCGGAGTCTCTTTTGACAATCTCTTCGAGAGCTGTTTTCAGTCATTAACAGAGCTGTTCTGAAAGTGTCCAAAGCGGCCTGTTCTTAGAGTGGACTGTTTTTTGCATTCGTTCTCAAGTTATATCAGTGTTGTTTTCTGCTTTTCTGGAGCACATTTTGACTTGTTGCTGAATGCTCCTATAATGTAACTCTAAATGACAATCAGAGCAACTTGAATTGCGTGTGTGCAGCCTTTTGCTCAAAAGTGATCAACGTTTCGTTTTCGGAGTCTCTTTTGACAATCTCTTCGAGAGCTGTTTTCAGTCATTAACAGAGCTGTTCTGAAAGTGTCCAAGCGGCCTGTTCTTAGAGTGGACTGTTTTTTGCATTCGTTCTCAAGTGATATCAAACTATCAAAGTGTTGTTTTCTGCCTTTCTCGAGCACATTTTGACTTGTTGTTGAATGCTCCTATAATGTAACTCTAAATGACAATCAGAGCAACTTGAATTGCGTGTGTGCAGCCTTTTGCTCAAAAGTGATCAACGTTTCGTTTTCAGAGTCTCTTTTGACAATCTCTTCGAGAGCTGTTTTCAGTCATTAACACAGCTGTTCTGAAAGTGTCCAAGCGGCCTGTTCTGAGAGTGGACTGTTTTTTGCATTCGTTCTCAAGTTATATCAAACTATCAAAGTGTTGTTTTCTGCCTTTCACGAGCACATTTTGACTTGTTGTTGAATAATCCTATAATGTAACTCTAAATGACAATCAGAGCAACTTGAATTGCGTGTGTGCAGCCTTTTGCTCAAAAGTGATCAACGTTTCGTTTTCGGAGTCTCTTTTGACAATCTCTTCGAGAGCTGTTTTCAGTCATTAACAGAGCTGTTCTGAAAGTGTCCAAGCGGCCTGTTCTTAGAGTGGACTGTTTTTTGCATTCGTTCTCAAGTTATATCAAACTATCAAAGTGTTGTTTTCTGCCTTTCACGAGCACATTTTGACTTGTTGAATAATCCTATAATGTAACTCTAAATGACAATCAGAGCAACTTGAATTGCGTGTGTGCAGCCTTTTGCTCAAAAGTGATCAACGTTTCGTTTTCGGAGTCTCTTTTGACAATCTCTTCGAGAGCTGTTTTCAGTCATTAACAGAGCTGTTCTGAAAGTGTCCAAGCGGCCTGTTCTTAGAGTGGACTGTTTTTTGCATTCGTTCTCAAGTTATATCAAACTATCAAAGTGTTGTTTTCTGCCTTTCACGAGCACATTTTGACTTGTTGTTGAATAATCCTATAATGTAACTCTAAATGACAATCAGAGCAACTTGAATTGCGTGTGTGCAGCCTTTTGCTCAAAAGTGATCAACGTTTCGTTTTCGGAGTCTCTTTTGACAATCTCTTCGAGAGCTGTTTTCAGTCATTAACAGAGCTGTTCTGAAAGTGTCCAAAGCGGCCTGTTCTTAGAGTGGACTGTTTTTTGCATTCGTTCTCAAGTTATATCAAACTATCAAAGTGTTGTTTTCTGCCTTTCACGAGCACATTTTGACTTGTTGTTGAATAATCCTATAATGTAACTCTAAATGACAATCAGAGCAACTTGAATTGCGTGTGTGCAGCCTTTTGCTCAAAAGTGATCAACGTTTCGTTTTCGGAGTCTCTTTTGACAATCTCTTCGAGAGCTGTTTTCAGTCATTAACAGAGCTGTTCTGAAAGTGTCCAAGCGGCCTGTTCTTAGAGTGGACTGTTTTTTGCATTCGTTCTCAAGTGATATCAAACTATCAAAGTGTTGTTTTCTGCCTTTCTCGAGCACATTTTGACTTGTTGTTGAATGCTCCTATAATGTAACTCTAAATGACAATCAGAGCAACTTGAATTGCGTGTGTGCAGCCTTTTGCTCAAAAGTGATCAACGTTTCGTTTTCAGAGTCTCTTTTGACAATCTCTTCGAGAGCTGTTTTCAGTCATTAACACAGCTGTTCTGAAAGTGTCCAAGCGGCCTGTTCTGAGAGTGGACTGTTTTTTGCATTCGTTCTCAAGTTATATCAAACTATCAAAGTGTTGTTTTCTGCCTTTCACGAGCACATTTTGACTTGTTGTTGAATAATCCTATAATGTAACTCTAAATGACAATCAGAGCAACTTGAATTGCGTGTGTGCAGCCTTTTGCTCAAAAGTGATCAACGTTTCGTTTTCGGAGTCTCTTTTGACAATCTCTTCGAGAGCTGTTTTCAGTCATTAACAGAGCTGTTCTGAAAGTGTCCAAGCGGCCTGTTCTTAGAGTGGACTGTTTTTTGCATTCGTTCTCAAGTTATATCAAACTATCAAAGTGTTGTTTTCTGCCTTTCACGAGCACATTTTGACTTGTTGTTGAATAATCCTATAATGTAACTCTAAATGACAATCAGAGCAACTTGAATTGCGTGTGTGCAGCCTTTTGCTCAAAAGTGATCAACGTTTCGTTTTCGGAGTCTCTTTTGACAATCTCTTCGAGAGCTGTTTTCAGTCATTAACAGAGCTGTTCTGAAAGTGTCCAAGCGGCCTGTTCTTAGAGTGGACTGTTTTTTGCATTCGTTCTCAAGTTATATCAAACTATCAAAGTGTTGTTTTCTGCCTTTCACGAGCACATTTTGACTTGTTGTTGAATAATCCTATAATGTAACTCTAAATGACAATCAGAGCAACTTGAATTGCGTGTGTGCAGCCTTTTGCTCAAAAGTGATCAACGTTTCGTTTTCGGAGTCTCTTTTGACAATCTCTTCGAGAGCTGTTTTCAGTCATTAACAGAGCTGTTCTGAAAGTGTCCAAGCGGCCTGTTCTTAGAGTGGACTGTTTTTTGCATTCGTTCTCAAGTTATATCAAACTATCAAAGTGTTGTTTTCTGCCTTTCACGAGCACATTTTGACTTGTTGTTGAATAATCCTATAATGTAACTCTAAATGACAATCAGAGCAACTTGAATTGCGTGTGTGCAGCCTTTTGCTCAAAAGTGATCAACGTTTCGTTTTCGGAGTCTCTTTTGACAATCTCTTCGAGAGCTGTTTTCAGTCATTAACAGAGCTGTTCTGAAAGTGTCCAAGCGGCCTGTTCTTAGAGTGGACTGTTTTTTGCATTCGTTCTCAAGTTATATCAAACTATCAAAGTGTTGTTTTCTGCCTTTCACGAGCACATTTTGACTTGTTGTTGAATAATCCTATAATGTAACTCTAAATGACAATCAGAGCAACTTGAATTGCGTGTGTGCAGCCTTTTGCTCAAAAGTGATCAACGTTTCGTTTTCGGAGTCTCTTTTGACAATCTCTTCGAGAGCTGTTTTCAGTCATTAACAGAGCTGTTCTGAAAGTGTCCAAGCGGCCTGTTCTTAGAGTGGACTGTTTTTTGCATTCGTTCTCAAGTTATATCAAACTATCAAAGTGTTGTTTTCTGCCTTTCACGAGCACATTTTGACTTGTTGTTGAATAATCCTATAATGTAACTCTAAATGACAATCAGTGCAACTTGAATTGCGTGTGTGCAGCCTTTTGCTCAAAAGTGATCAACGTTTCGTTTTCAGTCTCTTTTGACAATCTCTTCGAGAGCTGTTTTCAGTCATTAACAGAGCTGTTCTGAAAGTGTCCAAGCGGCCTGTTCTTAGAGTGGACTGTTTTTTGCATTCGTTCTCAAGTTCTATCAGTGTTGTTTTCTGCTTTTCTGGAGCACATTTTGACTTGTTGCTGAATGCTCCTATAATGTAACTCTAAATGACAATCAGAGCAACTTGAATTGCGTGTATGCAGCCTTTTGCTCAAAAGTGATCAACGTTTCGTTTTCGGAGTCTCTTTTGACAATCTCTTCGAGAGCTGTTTTCAGTCATTAACAGAGCTGTTCTGAAAGTGTCCAAGCGGCCTGTTCTTAGAGTGGACTGTTTTTTGCATTCGTTCTCAAGTTATATCAAACTATCAAAGTGTTGTTTTCTGCCTTTCACGAGCACATTTTGACTTGTTGTTGAATAATCCTATAATGTAACTCTAAATGACAATCAGAGCAACTTGAATTGCGTGTGTGCAGCCTTTTGCTCAAAAGTGATCAACGTTTCGTTTTCGGAGTCTCTTTTGACAATCTCTTCGAGAGCTGTTTTCAGTCATTAACAGAGCTGTTCTGAAAGTGTCCAAGCGGCCTGTTCTTAGAGTGGACTGTTTTTTGCATTCGTTCTCAAGTTATATCAAACTATCAAAGTGTTGTTTTCTGCCTTTCACGAGCACATTTTAACTTGTTGTTGAATAATCCTATAATGTAACTTTAAATGACAATCAGAGCAACTTGAAATGCGTGTGTGCAGCCTTTTGCTCAAAAGTGATCAACGTTTCGTTTTCGGAGTCTCTTTTGACAATCTCTTCGAGAGCTGTTTTCAGTCATTAACAGAGCTGTTCTGAAAGTGTCCAAGCGGCCTGTTCTTAGAGTGGAGTGTTTTTTGCATTCGTTCTCAAGTTATATCAAACTATCAAAGTGTTGTTTTCTGCCTTTCACGAGCACATTTTGACTTGTTGTTGAATAATCCTATAATGTAACTCTAAATGACAATCAGAGCAACTTGAATTGCGTGTGTGCAGCCTTTTGCTCAAAAGTGATCAACGTTTCGTTTTCAGAGTCTCTTTTGACAATCTCTTCGAGAGCTGTTTTCAGTCATTAACAGAGCTGTTCTGAAAGTGTCCAAGCGGCCTGTTCTGAGAGTGGACTGTTTTTTGCATTCGTTCTCAAGTTCTATCAGTGTTGTTTTCTGCTTTTCTGGAGCACATTTTGACTTGTTGTTGAATAATCCTATAATGTAACTCTAAATGACAATCAGAGCAACTTGAATTGCGTGTGTGCAGCCTTTTGCTCAAAAGTGATCAACGTTTCGTTTTCGGAGTCTCTTTTGACAATCTCTTCGAGAGCTGTTTTCAGTCATTAACAGAGCTGTTCTGAAAGTGTCCAAGCGGCCTGTTCTTAGAGTGGACTGTTTTTTGCATTCGTTCTCAAGTTATATCAAACTATCAAAGTGTTGTTTTCTGCCTTTCACGAGCACATTTTGACTTGTTGTTGAATAATCCTATAATGTAACTCTAAATGACAATCAGAGCAACTTGAATTGCGTGTGTGCAGCCTTTTGCTCAAAAGTGATCAACGTTTCGTTTTCAGAGTCTCTTTTGACAATCTCTTCGAGAGCTGTTTTCAGTCATTAACAGAGCTGTTCTGAAAGTGTCCAAGCGGCCTGTTCTTAGAGTGGACTGTTTTTTGCATTCGTTCTCAAGTTATATCAAACTATCAAAGTGTTGTTTTCTGCCTTTCACGAGCACATTTTGACTTGTTGTTGAATAATCCTATAATGTAACTCTAAATGACAATCAGAGCAACTTGAATTGCGTGTGTGCAGCCTTTTGCTCAAAAGTGATCAACGTTTCGTTTTCGGAGTCTCTTTTGACAATCTCTTCGAGAGCTGTTTTCAGTCATTAACAGAGCTGTTCTGAAAGTGTCCAAGCGGCCTGTTCTTAGAGTGGACTGTTTTTTGCATTCGTTCTCAAGTTATATCAAACTATCAAAGTGTTGTTTTCTGCCTTTCACGAGCACATTTTGACTTGTTGTTGAATAATCCTATAATGTAACTCTAAATGACAATCAGAGCAACTTGAATTGCGTGTGTGCAGCCTTTTGCTCAAAAGTGGTCAACGTTTCGTTTTCGGAGTCTCTTTTGACAATCTCTTCGAGAGCTGTTTTCAGTCATTAACAGAGCTGTTCTGAAAGTGTCCAAGCGGCCTGTTCTTAGAGTGGACTGTTTTTTGCATTCGTTCTCAAGTTATATCAAACTATCAAAGTGTTGTTTTCTGCCTTTCACAAGCACATTTTGACTTGTTGTTGAATAATCCTATAATGTAACTCTAAATGACAATCAGAGCAACTTGAATTGCGTGTGTGCAGCCTTTTGCTCAAAAGTGATCAACGTTTCGTTTTCGGAGTCTCTTTTGACAATCTCTTCGAGAGCTGTTTTCAGTCATTAACAGAGCTGTTCTGAAAGTGTCCAAGCGGCCTGTTCTTAGAGTGGACTGTTTTTTGCATTCGTTCTCAAGTTATATCAAACTATCAAAGTGTTGTTTTCTGCCTTTCACGAGCACATTTTGACTTGTTGTTGAATAATCCTATAATGTAACTCTAAATGACAATCAGAGCAACTTGAATTGCGTGTGTGCAGCCTTTTGCTCAAAAGTGATCAACGTTTCGTTTTCGGAGTCTCTTTTGACAATCTCTTCGAGAGCTGTTTTCAGTCATTAACAGAGCTGTTCTGAAAGTGTCCAAGCGGCCTGTTCTTAGAGTGGACTGTTTTTTGCATTCGTTCTCAAGTTATATCAAACTATCAAAGTGTTGTTTTCTGCCTTTCACGAGCACATTTTAACTTGTTGTTGAATAATCCTATAATGTAACTTTAAATGACAATCAGAGCAACTTGAATTGCGTGTGTGCAGCCTTTTGCTCAAAAGTGATCAACGTTTCGTTTTCGGAGTCTCTTTTGACAATCTCTTCGAGAGCTGTTTTCAGTCATTAACAGAGCTGTTCTGAAAGTGTCCAAGCGGCCTGTTCTTAGAGTGGAGTGTTTTTTGCATTCGTTCTCAAGTTATATCAAACTATCAAAGTGTTGTTTTCTGCCTTTCACGAGCACATTTTGACTTGTTGTTGAATAATCCTATAATGTAACTCTAAATGACAATCAGAGCAACTTGAATTGCGTGTGTGCAGCCTTTTGCTCAAAAGTGATCAACGTTTCGTTTTCAGAGTCTCTTTTGACAATCTCTTCGAGAGCTGTTTTCAGTCATTAACAGAGCTGTTCTGAAAGTGTCCAAGCGGCCTGTTCTGAGAGTGGACTGTTTTTTGCATTCGTTCTCAAGTTCTATCAGTGTTGTTTTCTGCTTTTCTGGAGCACATTTTGACTTGTTGTTGAATAATCCTATAATGTAACTCTAAATGACAATCAGAGCAACTTGAATTGCGTGTGTGCAGCCTTTTGCTCAAAAGTGATCAACGTTTCGTTTTCGGAGTCTCTTTTGACAATCTCTTCGAGAGCTGTTTTCAGTCATTAACAGAGCTGTTCTGAAAGTGTCCAAGCGGCCTGTTCTTAGAGTGGACTGTTTTTTGCATTCGTTCTCAAGTTATATCAAACTATCAAAGTGTTGTTTTCTGCCTTTCACGAGCACATTTTGACTTGTTGTTGAATAATCCTATAATGTAACTCTAAATGACAATCAGAGCAACTTGAATTGCGTGTGTGCAGCCTTTTGCTCAAAAGTGGTCAACGTTTCGTTTTCGGAGTCTCTTTTGACAATCTCTTCGAGAGCTGTTTTCAGTCATTAACAGAGCTGTTCTGAAAGTGTCCAAGCGGCCTGTTCTTAGAGTGGACTGTTTTTTGCATTCGTTCTCAAGTTATATCAAACTATCAAAGTGTTGTTTTCTGCCTTTCACAAGCACATTTTGACTTGTTGTTGAATAATCCTATAATGTAACTCTAAATGACAATCAGAGCAACTTGAATTGCGTGTGTGCAGCCTTTTGCTCAAAAGTGATCAACGTTTCGTTTTCGGAGTCTCTTTTGACAATCTCTTCGAGAGCTGTTTTCAGTCATTAACAGAGCTGTTCTGAAAGTGTCCAAGCGGCCTGTTCTTAGAGTGGACTGTTTTTTGCATTCGTTCTCAAGTTATATCAAACTATCAAAGTGTTGTTTTCTGCCTTTCACGAGCACATTTTGACTTGTTGTTGAATAATCCTATAATGTAACTCTAAATGACAATCAGAGCAACTTGAATTGCGTGTGTGCAGCCTTTTGCTCAAAAGTGATCAACGTTTCGTTTTCGGAGTCTCTTTTGACAATCTCTTCGAGAGCTGTTTTCAGTCATTAACAGAGCTGTTCTGAAAGTGTCCAAGCGGCCTGTTCTTAGAGTGGACTGTTTTTTGCATTCGTTCTCAAGTTATATCAAACTATCAAAGTGTTGTTTTCTGCCTTTCACGAGCACATTTTAACTTGTTGTTGAATAATCCTATAATGTAACTTTAAATGACAATCAGAGCAACTTGAATTGCGTGTGTGCAGCCTTTTGCTCAAAAGTGATCAACGTTTCGTTTTCGGAGTCTCTTTTGACAATCTCTTCGAGAGCTGTTTTCAGTCATTAACAGAGCTGTTCTGAAAGTGTCCAAGCGGCCTGTTCTTAGAGTGGAGTGTTTTTTGCATTCGTTCTCAAGTTATATCAAACTATCAAAGTGTTGTTTTCTGCCTTTCACGAGCACATTTTGACTTGTTGTTGAATAATCCTATAATGTAACTCTAAATGACAATCAGAGCAACTTGAATTGCGTGTGTGCAGCCTTTTGCTCAAAAGTGATCAACGTTTCGTTTTCAGAGTCTCTTTTGACAATCTCTTCGAGAGCTGTTTTCAGTCATTAACAGAGCTGTTCTGAAAGTGTCCAAGCGGCCTGTTCTGAGAGTGGACTGTTTTTTGCATTCGTTCTCAAGTTCTATCAGTGTTGTTTTCTGCTTTTCTGGAGCACATTTTGACTTGTTGTTGAATAATCCTATAATGTAACTCTAAATGACAATCAGAGCAACTTGAATTGCGTGTGTGCAGCCTTTTGCTCAAAAGTGATCAACGTTTCGTTTTCGGAGTCTCTTTTGACAATCTCTTCGAGAGCTGTTTTCAGTCATTAACAGAGCTGTTCTGAAAGTGTCCAAGCGGCCTGTTCTTAGAGTGGACTGTTTTTTGCATTCGTTCTCAAGTTATATCAAACTATCAAAGTGTTGTTTTCTGCCTTTCACGAGCACATTTTGACTTGTTGTTGAATAATCCTATAATGTAACTCTAAATGACAATCAGAGCAACTTGAATTGCGTGTGTGCAGCCTTTTGCTCAAAAGTGATCAACGTTTCGTTTTCAGAGTCTCTTTTGACAATCTCTTCGAGAGCTGTTTTCAGTCATTAACAGAGCTGTTCTGAAAGTGTCCAAGCGGCCTGTTCTTAGAGTGGACTGTTTTTTGCATTCGTTCTCAAGTTATATCAAACTATCAAAGTGTTGTTTTCTGCCTTTCACGAGCACATTTTGACTTGTTGTTGAATAATCCTATAATGTAACTCTAAATGACAATCAGAGCAACTTGAATTGCGTGTGTGCAGCCTTTTGCTCAAAAGTGATCAACGTTTCGTTTTCGGAGTCTCTTTTGACAATCTCTTCGAGAGCTGTTTTCAGTCATTAACAGAGCTGTTCTGAAAGTGTCCAAGCGGCCTGTTCTTAGAGTGGACTGTTTTTTGCATTCGTTCTCAAGTTATATCAAACTATCAAAGTGTTGTTTTCTGCCTTTCACGAGCACATTTTGACTTGTTGTTGAATAATCCTATAATGTAACTCTAAATGACAATCAGAGCAACTTGAATTGCGTGTGTGCAGCCTTTTGCTCAAAAGTGGTCAACGTTTCGTTTTCGGAGTCTCTTTTGACAATCTCTTCGAGAGCTGTTTTCAGTCATTAACAGAGCTGTTCTGAAAGTGTCCAAGCGGCCTGTTCTTAGAGTGGACTGTTTTTTGCATTCGTTCTCAAGTTATATCAAACTATCAAAGTGTTGTTTTCTGCCTTTCACGAGCACATTTTGACTTGTTGTTGAATAATCCTATAATGTAACTCTAAATGACAATCAGTGCAACTTGAATTGCGTGTGTGCAGCCTTTTGCTCAAAAGTGATCAACGTTTCGTTTTCAGAGTCTCTTTTGCAGGGACGCGGGAAGGGGGGTGCTGAGGGTGCTGCAGCACCCCCTAGCGGCAGGCAGAAGGAGCTCCTCCTGCCTGAATTTAAAAAATAAAAATATTATTCAAACAATAATTTAAAACAATATAATAACTATTGTTGCTTTTGGGAATACAAATAAATGTGTTTTTTGTAATAAATGTAAAAATGTGTTTGTTCGTTTTAATGTTAGTGATCACATGGTCATATCTTGCTAGGGAATCTCTGAGTTCTTTAGCAAAAATGCTAAATCAGCCAGAACAATTGAAGTGGAGTTGGAAGAAGATGCTGAGCTTAACAACACTCCCATTAATGCTCTACTGTCGGACGTTGTTGAGAAAAAGCAACAGACGGCCAGAAACGTATTAGAACTGATATTCAGATCCATCCGATTCTTCAGCAGCGAAGGGCTTCCGTTTAGAGGCAATAACAATCGACATGGAGTGCTGTCTGTAATAATGGTCAACAGCATGTTTGTGGACATTGTGGGACACTGTGAGCTGAGTAGAAATTACTGTAAATTCCAACACATTGTTGGTAAAATATTTAACGTTACGTCTTTGTAGTGTGCGGGTGCGTGCGTGCTTAACTATTATTGCCCGTGCATTGGGGCCCGTCGTTATGCCACTGTGTGCGTGTGAGCGAACGAGCAATCAGCGAGAGGGAGGGAGGGAGGGAGGGAGAGAAATCGTTATACTTTTTCCCCTGGCAATTTTTTCCCCTGTAGCGTATATAGACAGCACCTCAGCACCCCCAGTCAAAATACCTTCCCGCGTGCCTGCTCTTTTGACAATCTCTTCGAGAGCTGTTTTCAGTCATTAACAGAGCTGTTCTGAAAGTGTCCAAGCGGCCTGTTCTTAGAGTGGACTGTTTTTTGCATTCGTTCTCAAGTTCTATCAGTGTTGTTTTCTGCATTTCTGGAGCACATTTTGACTTGTTGCTGAATGCTCCTATAATGTAACTCTAAATGACAATCAGAGCAACTTGAATTGCGTGTGTGCAGCCTTTTGCTCAAAAGTGATCAACGTTTCGTTTTCGGAGTCTCTTTTGACAATCTCTTCGAGAGCTGTTTTCAGTCATTAACAGAGCTGTTCTGAAAGTGTCCAAGCGGCCTGTTCTTAGAGTGGAGTGTTTTTTGCATTCGTTCTCAAGTTATATCAAACTATCAAAGTGTTGTTTTCTGCCTTTCACGAGCACATTTTGACTTGTTGTTGAATAATCCTATAATGTAACTCTAAATGACAATCAGAGCAACTTGAATTGCGTGTGTGCAGCCTTTTGCTCAAAAGTGATCAACGTTTCGTTTTCAGAGTCTCTTTTGACAATCTCTTCGAGAGCTGTTTTCAGTCATTAACAGAGCTGTTCTGAAAGTGTCCAAGCGGCCTGTTCTGAGAGTGGACTGTTTTTTGCATTCGTTCTCAAGTTCTATCAGTGTTGTTTTCTGCTTTTCTGGAGCACATTTTGACTTGTTGCTGAATGCTCCTATAATGTAACTCTAAATGACAATCAGAGCAACTTGAATTGCGTGTGTGCAGCCTTTTGCTCAAAAGTGATCAACGTTTCGTTTTCGGAGTCTCTTTTGACAATCTCTTCGAGAGCTGTTTTCAGTCATTAACAGAGCTGTTCTGAAAGTGTCCAAGCGGCCTGTTCTTATAGTGGACTGTTTTTTGCATTCGTTCTCAAGTTATATCAAACTATCAAAGTGTTGTTTTCTGCCTTTCACGAGCACATTTTGACTTGTTGTTGAATAATCCTATAATGTAACTCTAAATGACAATCAGAGCAACTTGAATTGCGTGTGTGCAGCCTTTTGCTCAAAAGTGATCAACGTTTCGTTTTCAGAGTCTCTTTTGACAATCTCTTCGAGAGCTGTTTTCAGTCATTAACAGAGCTGTTCTGAAAGTGTCCAAGCGGCCTGTTCTTAGAGTGGACTGTTTTTTGCATTCGTTCTCAAGTTATATCAAACTATCAAAGTGTTGTTTTCTGCCTTTCACGAGCACATTTTGACTTGTTGTTGAATAATCCTATAATGTAACTCTAAATGACAATCAGAGCAACTTGAATTGCGTGTGTGCAGCCTTTTGCTCAAAAGTGATCAACGTTTCGTTTTCAGAGTCTCTTTTGACAATCTCTTCGAGAGCTGTTTTCAGTCATTAACAGAGCTGTTCTGAAAGTGTCCAAGCGGCCTATTCTTAGAGTGGACTGTTTTTTGCATTCGTTCTCAAGTTATATCAAACTATCAAAGTGTTGTTTTCTGCCTTTCACGAGCACATTTTGACTTGTTGTTGAATAATCCTATAATGTAACTCTAAATGACAATCAGAGCAACTTGAATTGCGTGTGTGCAGCATTTTGCTCAAAAGTGATCAACGTTTCGTTTTCGGAGTCTCTTTTGACAATCTCTTCGAGAGCTGTTTTCAGTCATTAACAGAGCTGTTCTGAAAGTGTCCAAGCGGCCTGTTCTTAGAGTGGACTG